>NC_136068.1:1221649319-1222288069 GCF_964261635.1 Lissotriton helveticus
CATTTCATGTGTCTCTCCTTCTCTTCCTCTCTGTCACTGAATGTATCCATCTCATTATCCTCTTGGTAATTTTGTAGTGTAGTTTTAGGGCGCCTTTAAACCAGAGCAGGTGCTCTTGGTATTTTAATGGGATTTCCACCTCCTCGAAAGGGGTGTATTCATCCGGAGGTTTCTCTATTTTGTAATAGTGGAAGTCGTGTGTGACAGCGTTTGCTGCTGGAAAATGTATCCATGAATAGAATACCTCTGTCTGCCGATATTCATGAGCATCAATTACGAATACGATTATTCCACCTCTTGGTGTTAGTCCATTTTCTATAAGTTTAAGAGTTATAGTTCTTCTTATGTTGACCGGAATGAGTATAGCATTCGGGTCATTCTGTTGGAGGGTTGTGTCTTCCAACAACAGTTGAGACGCTGTAGCATCTCTTTCTTTGTCTCCGTCAGGCATTTTACTGACAGAAGGTTTTTTGGTTGCAGATCAGGTTTCAAGGAAACAAAGATTAGGTGCACAATATTTTGGAACACTGTATCCTTCAACGTTGACTAAACCAAAAACTATACATAAGAATCTCTTCCTACTAAGTTCTGGTGGATTTTAACCTTTTACCCACTCCAGACGTCCTTTGGAGTATTTACGGGAAAAGGGTCTGTGTGAAAAAGCATGACTGAGTTACTCTAACGTCTTGCGTTAGACTTATCACCTTACCAAACGTTGGGCGCCATGTAGTGTAGTTCCTATAGTCCCAATAGGCTCTGCGCATTGGAATAATATATTCAGCAGTGTAGACGTAGGACTAAGTTCAACTAGGTCTCTACTGACTATATTAGACTTAAGTTTTTGCCAGCTAGCTCAGAGGTCACTAGAAAATTTCTCGAATAAACGAGGAGGAGTTTAACCTCCCTGGATAGACAAGAAGGGATTAGCTTCTGACAACCATATAACATCACAACTTTGCTCTCTCAGAATAAGAGTGTATCTCTAGAGTCGTGTGAAAACAATAGACAGCTATTTCACTCAGTCAAGTGTGCATACTTAGTTTCACCAGAGTGCAAAGAAAAGAGAGACGGGCGTTTTCAATAAAAGGTGTAATTTATTGAGCAGTCTTCTTCCTCATACAAGAGAAATTAATTGCCACAATTGCAATACTCATAGTAAAGTAAAGTGCGTACAGTAAAAGGAGGATTAAGAAATAATACTGTAAAAGCATTGATATGGTTTCTTAGCCATAAAATACTTTAAAATAGATAAAATATATACATACTTATATACATTGACTAACGTACTCAACTGGTGCTTCTAAATACGTCTACCCCGGTGTACCTGACCTAAGCCTAATACGTGGGAAGGAGTAAGTAAGTAGCAGTTTAAGTTAAGTTGGTTTTTCCAAGAATCTGACTCAAGAATTCTCTCTAAGGTTTTAGTCAGCTCCGTACCTGGGTATTAGAAAGCAGAAGGTCTTGTATCTCTCTCTCAGGACTCGATATCCCAGTAACCCGCGAAGGTATCTGGAAACACCGGAGCTGGATTTCTCGGCAGGAGAAAAGACAGCGTCTCTCTCAGTGCGTCAGAAGAGGAGGGGCAGCATCCGTGGGCTCTCGCATCAGCTGGGCTCTCGGGCAAGTAGATAGCTGCTCTGCTCTAAAATCACCACCGTGTGTTTGCAACGTTGGTATATTTATACCTGAAAGGTGCCGGGTTTGACGTAAGGTTTGACATAAGACGTCAATAAAGATGTCACTAAGAACTGGCCGTTCTTACAGTGCTTTACAGGAGTTCTAGGATGAAATCAAAACAAAAGCAAGGGGAATTTCCCAGGTTGCTGGAGGTTTGGATTGTTTAGAGAACTCGTTGTGCTTTCTAGGGGGCCGGGGAAGTAGCCTTGCTTAATGTGACAGCATGTGCTACGACTGAATATGGATATGATTATTATGCCGTTATAGGGATATTATTGATTATAACCGAACAAGGGCATAAAATAGTAATATCGATTTAGGCTCCTGGATAAAAACACAATACCCACTCCACGAACTCATGTCCATCATTACTAAAACTAAGCAATAGTAAACATTTATAGGTGCATATGTATTCCAACCCACCCCAAAATACATGTTTTGCATTTGAAATGGAGTATGCGAAATACATGAAAATGATATTGTTACTGTACGCTTTTCAAGCAGTGTAATCATTCAGTTAAAAACGATGCATATATATGATTAGCTGAACGATTTGCGAAATTTACACATGAAATGGCTCTTAATACAGAAAAAAAAGTTGAGACCATTCCATCACATATAAATACAGTCGCTGTAAATGTGCTAGAGGCTGAGGTAATATATTGTCTCTAGAGTTCCTAAAAATAGAAGCTCTGTTCTCTAAGAATAGTTCTACTTTAAGCAGAGTACAAGTGCAAGGAAAAAAGGTAAATATTTTTGAATCGAAGAAAAAATAATTTTGCTTTCAGTGGGAGAGAATAGTTCCAAATATTTTCAGTAGCTTTTGTTTATCAAAGCTGAAAGCCGAATTCAGAGTTCAGGGAATGCTGTGTGCTCGTTTGCTTAAAAAGTTATTCTTTTTGTTCAGGGGAGAACATCATTTCAGACAGACTCGCAAAAAAGTTGTCTACGGCTTCAGGTGAAAGTTCGATCAAGTTCGAAAATGCCGCAACTGAGCAGTCTCGAGCATGATTGCTATCATCGATGTCAGGATCAGCAATGCTCACAGAAGGTCGGACCTGGGTGATGCTGCTCTCATCTCGTGCTTCACTACCACCTAATCATAGTGGCGAAGTCTCAACGAATGCCGTCATCAGGATGGGTAACCGCTGGGGACAACACGATGCATGAGCCGTTACAGGACTTAGCAAAGTATCTATATCCATTGGTACTGCTGATGGTAGTGTAAGACAGACGTCCAACACGCATTCTTCTCCGCATAGCATACATCGAAGCACAGGTAAGATGTAATTCTGCCAGATGGGTCTAAATGAAAGAAACCAGGTCATATTCAGATCTCTTAGCCGGGCAAATCCAAGGACTTTAGTTATGTGGTCCCGATAGCGTATAGCTAGGATTGTTTCTTCCATTGTTGCTGGAGTCTTGTCTGCGACCTGGCTTGCCATATCGAAGCAGAAGTATCAAAAATAAAATGCCTGCTACGAGTCCCAACAGAAGTGGTAGGCCGCCAAAGACAGAATGGACAAAATTAGGAAAAATGCCCAGAACTGTTTCGAAGGGTGTTAACAGTCCCGAAAAAATTGTCTTAAATATATGTGGGATACCACTGGTATCAGATATATTTAGGATTTGGCTTAGCATTTCTACGAAATGCATGGGGCAATTTGTTGATAAAAGGGTATGTATCTCTGCCATTGTCCTTGCGACTTGCAGATCATACGTTTCTTTTGATGACGTCAAGGGCACCGTTGTCTGTAAAAGAACAGACTTTATTCTGCTTAAAGTATCAATTTGAATAGAAGAGATATTCAAAGAAGGCCAAATTTTTGCCTCCATGTCTGGAGTGCTGTTTGGATACAATACTTGCATACAGCAAGTGACCATGGAACTAACGCTCACAAGATAAGCTTTTCCTGGCACCATGCCAGAACAGCTGTGGTCCACTATTAGAATATAGCTCCCGTTAGAAAGCCGTCTAAAGAATGGCTCTATTCGTGTTGCAGGTGTGCCATGCTGGTGACATGAAAGGTTATTTGAAGTCCCCTCACAGGCCCCATGTAAGTTAATACCTTGACACAGAAGTATACCGCTTAGTGATTGTTTGCAATTTTTCCCACTAAGAAATACATTCTGTTTCTTTTCACTATAACATGTGTGTGTGTAAGGTAATTTCCATGATGACTTAATGTACCCTTTACCCAACCTTTCATACTGGCCCGCTGGTATATACTCTTGACAGTATTTAAATTGGAAAGTTGTTATCGGAATTGTGATCATTCCATGTATTATCCATTCAATGACTGGTCTTTCTGACATTGTCAATGGTAATCTCTCAAGTTTTTCAATGCTCAGAATCTTATAGTCTGCTCCTTTCTGTGCCAAACTGATTTGTGTATCAGTAAGGTTAAAGATAGAGAATAATGACGTTGTGTTGATTAAACGCCAGGGCACGTAGCCTGAACGCAGATTTTGCAACGTCCAGCCAAGCTGTACAATAGAACGTAATTGGGACTGACCGTGTTGTAACATTAGTAAGTCTTGTTCTATGATATCAATAGCAGAGGATACAATACTCTCCAGTGAATATATTCTGGAGGACAGAGTCATTAACCCATTGTCCACAACAGAAAATGATTTTTCCAAATTAAAACGATCAATTTCTCGTATTTTTTCTGCTGTTTTAATTTGCATCACTTTCCAAGCCTCGTTGTAAGTAGCGTATATACCGGCCGCTATGAAACATTTTTGACGCTGTTTGCGTGGTCCCATTATGAAATCACGCAAGTCAGCACCGTCTTTAAGTAAAGTCAAGTGTTGCTTAATTTCTGCCAGTGTGGATGTCTGTAACCATTCGAGGCAGAGTTTTCCTACACTGTATGTTGTAACTATCCCTGGATGTTGTCTCTGGGAGTATCTAGGGTCTGGCCTGGTCATTTTTAACCCCTGTGTTTTGTTCAGGAATCTATCCTGACAGTTATTTGTGTGTGTGGGCCAGATCAACCATTGTTTCCAATCAGGATGTGTTATTTTTTGATTAAATATATGGGATACGTCTATTTCAACATCTGTAGTGCTATTACTGTCAGGTGTTGGCTTTAGAATAGACGGTTTGTTTAAGTCTTTAATTTTGGCTAGGCCAAGACAGGTTGTCTGTTGAATGGTGTCATTCAAGAATATAATTTGTTCTGGGATCATGCAGGCTCTAAATAATGCTTCTGGACCTTGGACCTGCCAATCTTTGGTACCCCAGATAGTTTTTGTTCCAATGTTGTTTTTCCAGAAATCGAAACCAAATGTGGTCATTTGTTCATAAAATGTTTCTGAGTAGATTAATTTAGTATTTGTCAACATTGTTTTCATTCCTGTCTTATTTAACAATTTGAAATAAAACGTTTCTGCATCACTTGTGTTAAATCCTGAGAAGTACGGGAATGTCCTGAAAAATGTTTTTGAACTTCCTTTCGGTGGAGTTGCACAATGTTCCCATTGATTATGATTGAAAACATTTCTAGGTTGAGCAGATTAATGCAAATAGTGATGTGCAAAGTGGTTGTAACAATACATTTCTTCATAATTAGATGAACCTTGTAAGTAATCATGTTCTGTAAATTTTGCTGACATTACTAAATCTGACATCATATCATTAATGCTTTCAAAGTCCCAATCATCAGAGAATGTACTCTGTTTTACAAAGTCACTTAATGAAACCTTGAACTGGTGTTGATATTTCAAGAGCTCGACCGGGCCATAGATTTCGTAATCTGTTTTATCCCATGCTACCCCACCGGGTAAGGGATTGGCTGTGACATTCACTGATAATAGTTCTCTTTTCTCGATGTGAGATGACTTGTGTGGCTTTAGGACCAAGTTGATGTTCTGACTTGCTGTGTCCATTGTACTGTATTTTCCCTCAATGAATTTTCCCAAACAAAGGACCATGATGAGCCAAAGCAGGAGGAAAAGTACACCTAATACAATCCAAAATTCAATCCATGGAGAAATCAGATAGGTTTCTTTGAAATGATAAAAGAGTTCTGTTACTTTGTCTTTAAAAGTTTTTGTTGTTGGCTGTCCTTCAGACTCGCTTGGATCCTCAGAAAAGTAATCGAAATTGATGAAGTAGCCTGATGCAGTTCTATCAATTGTTGGAATCGCTCCTGGATTTTCAGTTGCTTTTGCAATTTTCTTTGTTTCATTAGCATAGTCTGAGGCTACATCGTTGTAGACTGGTGTTTCTTGACGAACTGTTGCAATGTGGGTTTCAAGAGGCACAAGTTCCATGGCATTGTTGCATAGTCCTTTTTTATTCACTGCAGGTTTATCAAATGTGATTAGTCTCTCAGTTTGAACCTCTTGTATTGTAGCAAGTTTTGGTGTTCTGCTACATCTTGGGAGTCCACTGGGCCTACTACTTATTATTGGCCACATGATTGTGGTTTTACCAGGTCGATGGATACAACTCGGTTTTCCTTTTTACCAGCAAGGGGCGGTAGTACAACTGATCTTGTTCCGCTGATAGCTATGACAGGTACTGCTTTTCTGTAAGAAGGCCCAAATTCCTTCTTCACCGCGATCTTCTCTCTGACCAGATCCCCAATCGTTGGAATCCAGACAGGCCTTGCTGGGACAGGTGATTTATCTTCAGTGGCTGTTGGCTGCTGTTTTAACTTTACGTTGCTCAGGTCCTTTCTTGTTTCATTTAAGTCCTGTAAAATAGCCAAACGATCTTTGATATCAAAGCATTTTTCTTCTACCACTGAAGTCTGACTATCTAAGTCCTGAATATGCATTCTAGTCCCGAACAATAGTTCGTACGGGCTGAAACCTTTCAGAAATTTCTTGGAAGATTATTAAGACTACGTTGGACACTTGTTAAATGTTGGACCCACCCATCACCCGAACCTAATACCCTCGCCGTTATATATTGCTTTATGTCTCGGTTTTTTCTTTCCACAATCCCATTTCCCTCAGGATGGAAGGGACAAGAGTACCGCAATGCAATGACCATGCTGGTCATGGCCTCCTTATAAGCTCGAGAGCTCAAAGCAGGACCCTGGTCAGAATGTAGCATGCCAATTGCGTATGTGCCGATATAGACTCGCAAATCTTTTATAACAGTTCTGGCATCAGCCGAGTGCTGGGGCCACATCCAAATGAATCTCACGCAGGAATCCACTGCGACCATGATATATTTATATTTGCCATCCCTTTGTAAGGGACCACAGTGGTCCAGGTTTACACACGCTAATGGTTTATCTGAGATTAGAAGGGGCGTCTGTGCTGGTCGTTTCACTGTTGATACTTTCATTCTTTGGCATATTTCACATTCTAGAACATAGTTCCTAGTTTGTTTTCTCATGCGCGGCCACCAATATCTCTGTTTTAATAACGATATTGTGGCGAAAACACCAGCATGTGCAGAAGCGAGACCTTCGTGTGCCGCTGTAATTAGTCCTAACCTGTGTTCCATGTTTGGAATTGCCCTATCCCCCACTCCAGGGATTCGAGCAAATGGAACATTATTCGCATCAGTTATGTATGAGTACTTTACTGGAAAGCCTTTCGGGAGTGATTTTATATCATCTTTTACGGTAGCACTGACAGCTTGCATTATATCGCTGTCTATTTTTGTTTTTGACCGGGTGATAGCAGCTACGGAAGCCGTTTGCACAGCTGCCTTCGCAGCCTCATCAGCCAATGAATTCCCCGCAACGTGAACGCCATCACGTTGATGACTCATTGTATGTATCACGTGATTCTTTTGTAGCTCTTTCTGTAATAGAACTACTTGTTCCCAAAGCGTTTTATGCTTGATTGTGCCACCTTTTGCATCTTTGAAACCGTTTTGAACCCAGTTCTGCAAGTATTCAATATAAGACTGAACGCAGTAATATGAATCGCATACTATTAGTGTGGGGAATTCGCGATCGGTATTTTCAAGCGCCATCTTGAATGCTAGTAGTTCAGCTCGCTGAGCTGTACAATCTCCTAGAGATTGGGTTTTAGTGACCAATGGTCTAAATTTTCCTTCGTGCCAACGACCTTTAACAATCGCGCACGCAGCACTGTAAGCTTGTTTACCCCCAACTGCGGGTTGTGCTGATCCGTCTGTATATATTATACAGCCGTAGTGTTCTAGAGGCAGGATTTCAGTCGGTAGAGGACATTCATATTCGGATTGTAGAAATGCTTGTGTTTTCAAATTAGGATCAAATTCGTATACTACTTCTGTTGCAGCAAGAGAATTAACCCATTGTATCCATCTCGGATGTAGTGCTTTAGCATTTGGAATGCTTGCTTTTGTTACCGCTTCTAGGGCTGGTATTGGTGTAACGATTATTATTCGTTTACTTTGTGCTAGGGCTCTTTCTTTTGCTACAGCAGTCTGAACAGCAGTTAGAATTTTTTCAGTAGAACTGAATTTTATTTCAGCTTGTGTGTACAAGTGTGATTTGTAAGCTATTGGTACCTTTTCTCCTTCATTAGAGGTCAGGTATGTGAATCTGCATCTTCCTGGGATGACTCGGATTACAAGGTTGCGTGTGTTATAGCAAGTTTGCAATTTTGTTTTAGCTAACATGTCTGTTTGCAATGATCTCAAAATTTCTGTGTGTTTTTGAGTCCAATTGATTGGTTTAAAATCAGGTTTTATTAATTTTTAGAGAGGTTTAACCCTCTCTGCGTAATTTAGAATGTAAGTTCTTCCGAAATTCAGGAAACCTAGTATTGATTGTAAGTTCTTCAGCGTTTTTGGTGCTTGGAGGACAGCGCATTTCTCTAAGAAATTATCCGCTAGACTTTTGCCTTAACTTGATAATTCATATTCTAAAAACAGGACAGTTAGATGGGCAATTCGTGACTTTTTAAAGTTGAATTTTTAACCCTCTGCTGCGAACCCAAGTATTATGGTGTTCACTCTTTTCAAGTGAGTATCCAAGTCATCATCTGTCAGATAGATGTCATCGACATATGATAATGCCTCATCGTCATATATTTGTAGTAACTCTTACTCTTGCTGAGAATAATCCTGGGCTATTCTTGAATCCCTGTGGGAGTCGACAGAATTTTCCTGCGACCCCATTATTGAGAAAGCGGTCAAATACCTGCTTTCAGGTGCAATGTTTTGACAAAAGAATCCATTTGAGATGTCTAATGTTGTTTTGTATTTTTCGCGCACGATATTATTCATTAGTGCTGCACTGTGTGAGTTTTGTACTGCAAATGTTTTGCAACACGAGTTAAGGTGTCTGTAGTCCAAAACTAGACGATATGAATCATCTGGCTTGGAGACAGGAAACAAAGGATTGTTCATTTGAGAGGTGCATGTTTCAATCACCCCTTGGTATTCAAGTTGATCTAAGATCTCCCTGACTTTCTTTTTAGCTTCTTGCTTAATTGGGTACTGCCTTTGTGCAGTTGGTTGACATTTTAACTGGATTTTGTGAGGAGGAGAGTCCTCATCCCATCCTACATGATTTTTGTATAATGCAGGAGCTTGGGCTACTGCCCATTTTCTTGCATATGTATATTTTTTATGAATTGGAATATGATTTGAGAAGGCAGGCATAATCATTTCTTTGCCATGAGGGCACTCCCTGACAAACTCTGGTGGCCAGTCTTTCTCAGCTAAAAGGATGTCATAGCCTTTGGAAAGGTTATCCCAAAATAGACCCCTTACTTTCCTAGTCTTATCTCCCTCTATACGTAATGTTGTCTCGTATATTTTATGAGGTTTGCTAACTCTGGTATCTGCAGTTTCCACTTGAATGTATTCATTCATGTCCACTGTCTCCAGATGATTCATCAGGATCTTGCGAGCTATGGTCACTTCTGCTGCGCTGTCTAGCATTGTCTGGGCCCACTCTCCGTTTTTCAGTTGTGTCCTCAGTATCCTCGGCATGTTTGATTATTTTAATACTGGCTACCTTCTTTCTTGGAAATTGTAATTTTTTACTTTGATGAGCAGGTTCTTTGTCTTTGGACTTGACGTGCTCTTCCCTGTGTTCTGACCGTCCTCTTCTTTCCGATTTCTGCGAGGAAGTCTGAAAAGATCGAGAGGGACGTGTATCAATATCTTGATATCTATCAGGTTTTTTCAAATTATCCCTATTTCTAAGGTTGTATCTTTTCTCAGAGGGCTCCCTCTGGGGAGACTTGTGTCCTTGGTCCGGAGATCTTTCTCTCCGTCGAGGAGACCTTCCTCTGGGCTGGAATCTTTTTTCTTTGGGAGTGGCTTGTTTATTTCCATCCCAGCTCTTTTTTGGAGTGTTTAAATTATTTTTAATAAATATTTTTTCAGGATTTTCAGTTAGTTGGGGTTTTACTGGTTTCCCACCCAAACTATCTCTTCCTAGTTCTTCATAGGATTTTTCTATGATTCTGGCAAGTTCAATTGGTTGGTCTGCTATATCTGTTTCTTT
This sequence comes from Lissotriton helveticus, assembly GCF_964261635.1. Lineage (NCBI taxonomy): Eukaryota > Metazoa > Chordata > Amphibia > Caudata > Salamandridae > Lissotriton > Lissotriton helveticus. The sequence continues at coordinate 1,221,659,417 of NC_136068.1, forward strand.
CAATTTCTGGCGGATCGCCACAGATGCTGCTTCTCCTTTTATGTTGGCTAATAATATAGCCGAAACCTGCTTGAAGTCTTTCAGTAATTTAATACCCAGAGTTAAAGCAGGTTCTGGACCGTATTCATTTTGAATCTGTCTTAGCACATCTGGTATAACCGCCATGGACGGAACACCATGTGTTTTTGTGTAAATGGAAGGAAAGACTGTGCCCCAAGTGTCACAGTCCTCCACATGTGGTGCGATCCCCATTGGAAGACAGATAGTCAGAATTCTGTGTTTCTCAGTAGGGGTAGTATCCGGAAATACTGCCTCTATTTGAGTGATTTTTTGTGCTAACCAGAATGGAATTTGTTCCCGTTTTGCGGGTGTTTTACCAAGACAGGATTGTATATTCTGTGGTGTTATTTTGTTTGTGTTCCCCTGATGAGGGGTCAGCTGTGGAATGTTAATAGCTGGCTAGACTGTTGAAGTCTGCATTACATATTGGACTAATTGTCTATGTATTTTAATCAGTTATTTTAGCTGGACTAAAAGCTCTGGTACTGACATTTTTTCGATGTCGGGATGTGGTGTGTAGCTGGCTAGAACCGGCCACGTTGCTCCTGGTCTACCTAGTGGACCGAGCCGGGTGATGTGATTATTATGTTTTAGGGCGCCTTTAAACCAGAGCAGGTGCTCTTGGTATTTTAATGGGATTTCCACCTCCTCGAAAGGGGTGTATTCATCCGGAGGTTCCTCTATTTTGTAATAGTGGAAGTCGTGTGTGACAGCGTTTGCTGTTGGAAAATGTATCCATGAATAGAATACCTCTGTCTGCCGATATTCATGAGCCTCAATTACGAATACGACTATTCCACCTCTTGGTGTTAGTCCATTTTCTATAAGTTTAAGAGTTATAGTTCTTCTTATGTTGACCGGAATGAGTATAGCATTCGGGTCATTCTGTTGGAGAGTTGTGTCTTCCAACAACAGTTGAGACGCTGTAGCATCTCTTTCTTCGTCTCCGTCAGCGATTTTACTGACAGTAGGTTTTTTGGTTGCAGATCAGGTTTCAAGGAAACAAAGATTAGGTGCACAATATTTTGGAACACTGTATCCTTCATCGTTGACTAAACCAAAAACTATACGTAAGAATCTCTTCCTACTAAGTTCTGGCGGATTTTAACCTTTTACCCACTCCAGACGTCTTTTGGAGTATTTACGGGAAAAGGGGTCTGTGTGAAAAAGCACGACTGAGTTACTCTAACGTCTTGCGTTAGATTTATCACCTTACCAAACGTTGGGCGCCATGTAGTGTAGTTCCTATAGTCCCAATAGGCTCTGCGCATTGGAATAATATATTCAGCAGTGTAGACGTAGGACTGAGTTCAACTAGGGCTCTACTGACTATATTAGACTTAAGTTTTTGCCAGCTAGCTCAGAGGTCACTAGAAACTTCCTCGAATAAACGAGGAGGAGTTTAACCTCCCTGGATAGACAAGAAGGGATTAGCTTCTGACAACCATATAACATGACAACTTTGCTCTCTCAGAATAAGAGTGTATCTCTAGAGTCGTGTGAAAACAATAGACAGCTATTTCACTCAGTCAAGTGTGCATACTTAGTTTCACCAGAGTGCAGAGAAAAGATAGACAGGCGTTTTCAATAAAAGGTGTAATTTATTGAGCAGTCTTCTTCCTCATACAAGAGAAATGAATTGCCACAATTGCAATACTCATAGTAAAGTAAAGTGTGTACAGTAAAAGGAGGATTAAGAAATAATACTGTAAAAGCATTGATATGGTTTCTTAGCCATAAGATACTTTAAAATAGATAAAATATATACATACTTATATACAATGACTAACGTACTCAACTGGTGCTTCTAAATACGTCTACCCCGGTGTACCTGACCTAAGCCTAATACGTGGTATGGAGTAAGTAAGTAGCAGTTTAAGTTAAGTTGGTTTTGCCAAGAATCTGACTCAAGAATTCTCTCTAAGGTTTTAGTCAGCTCCGTACCTGGCTATTAGAAAGCAGGAGGACTTGTATCTCTCTCTCAGGACTCGATATCCCAGTAACCCGCGAAGGTATCTGGAAACACCGGAGCTGGATTTCTCGGCAGGAGAAAAGACAGCGTCTCTCTCAGTGCGTCAGAAGAGGAGGGGCAGTGTCCGTGGGCTCTCGCATCAGCTGGGCTCTCGGGCAAGTAGATAGCTGCTCTGCTCCAAAATCACCACCGTGTGTTTGCTTAAGGCAACGTTGGTATATTTATACCTGAAAGGTGCCGGGTTTGACGTAAGGTTGGACGTAAGACGTCAATAAAGATGTCACTAAGAACTGGCCGTTCTTACAGTGCTTTACAGGAGTTCTAGGATGAAATCAAAACAAAAGCAAGGGGGATTTCCCAGGTTGCTGGAGGTTTGGATTGTTTAAAGAACTCGTTGTGCTTTCTAGGGGGCCGGGGAAGTAGCATTGCTTAATGTGACAGCATGTGCTACGACTGAATATGGATATGATTATTATGCCGTTATAGGGATATTATTGATTATAACCGAACAAGGGCATAAAATAGTAATATTGATTTAGGCTCCTGGATAAAAACACAATAATTTGCTCTCCCTCTATTTCTTTTTCACTCTCTCTTACTTTCACCATTCCTTTGTTTCCCTTTCTGTGTCCTTCACTCCTACTTTATCTCTTACTACCCTTTTATGACTTTTAATCTCTTGCATTGTCTCTTGTATTGTGAAATATATATTGTAAATATTATAACTTTAGTAAAAATATGTAATTAAGTTTACATTACTTATAAGGTAAGTTTGACATACAAAATTTACGTTCTCATCACTCTTTTCCTTAACCTCACTACTCTTCTCTCACCCACCCACACCCCTGTTCCCTTACTGCGCTTCCCTCACTTATTCTCAATCCACATATTTACTCCCCTTTCCCTCAATCCCCTCCCACACTCACCTTCTTTCAGACCTCCAGCTTTACCTCCCTTCCTCTCTCTTCCCTTCCTTCGCTCCTTCACTCTTTTCCCTTCCTTTACTCACCTTACTCCACTTCACTAACTCCTTCTCTCACTCCCTCTGTCCTCTTACTTCGTCACTCCCCTTCCCTCACTCCTTTTCTCTTAGCCTTACTCTCTCCGTCCCTTCAGTCTCTCACTCCTCTTCTGTCACGCTCATTCCCTATAACTCACCCACACTCTTTCACTTACCTTTCTTTGCTCTCTTATTCAGTTCTTTTCTCTCACTATTTCCTTCACTACCTCTATGTCCTCACTCCCTCAGTCCCCTTGTCTCACACTCACTCGCCTTTATCCACCCTCTATCATCCCTCTTTCCTCAACATCACTGCCCTTCTATCACCCTCCTTTACTCCTGTTCCCTTACTCCGGTTCCCTCACTTATCCTCATTCCCCATCCTTAACTTCCCTTCCCCTTTCTCTCCTCATGCACTCACCTTTTCCCAGTCCCTTTGCTTCACTCCCCTCCCCCTTCTTTCCTTCCTTTGCTCCCTCAGTCATTCCCCTTCCCTCACTTACCTTACTCCCCTTTACTCACTCCTTCTCTAACTCCCTCTATTCTCTCATATTCTCACTCCTCTTCCCTCACTCCCTCTCTGTTACCCTCACTCCCATTGTCCCCTCACTGTCTTACGCCCCTACACTCACTCTCACTCACCTTCCATCCCTCAATGTCATGAATCCACCTACACTCACTCCTCCTTCCCTGTCACTCACTCCCCTTTCCTTACTCCCCTTTCTTCCTTTAGTTTTCCTAACTCACATTCCTTTAGTATCTTACTCACCTTCACTTCATTTCTCTCTCCTTCTCTTCCTCTCTGTCACTGAATGTATCCATCTCATTATCCTCTTAGTAATTTGCTCTCCCTCTATTTCTTTTTCACTCTCTCTAACCGTCACCATTCCTTTGTTTCCCTTTCTGTGTCCTACACTCCTACTTTATATCTTACTACCCTTTTATGACTTTTAATCTCCTGCCTTGTCTCTTGCATTGTGAAATATATATTGTAAATATTATAACTTACTTTTTTTTTCTCTTCCACAGATATTACATTTAGTAAAAATATGTAATTAAGTTTACATTACTTATAAGGTAAGTTTGACATACAAAATTTACTTTCTCATCACTCTTTTCCTTATCCTCACTACTCTTCTCTCACCCACCAACACACCTGTTCCTTTACTGCGCTTCCCTCACTTATTCTCAATCTGCATGTTTACTCCCCTTTCCCTCACTCCCCTCCCACACTCACCTTCTTTCAGACCTCCTGCTTTACTTCCCTTCCTCTCTCTTCCCTTCCTTCGCTCCTTCACTCGTTTCCCTTCCTTTACTCACCTTACTCTACTTCACTAACTCCTTCTCTCACTCCCTCTGTCCTCTTACTTTGTCACTCCCCTTCCCTCACTCCTTTTCTCTTAGCCTTACTCTCTCCGTCCCTTCAGTTTCTCACTCCTCTTCTGTCACGCTCACTCCCTATATCTCACCCACACTCTTTCACGTACCTTTCTTTGCTCTCTTATTCAGTCCTTTTCTCTCACTCTTTCCTTCACTACCTCTATGTCCTCACTCCCTCAGTCCCCTTGTCTTACACTCACTCGCCTTTATCCACCCTCTATCATCCCTCTTTCCTCAACCTCACTGCCCTTCCATCACCCTCCTTTACTCCTGTTCCCTTACTCCGGTTCCCTCACTTATCCTCATTCCCCATCCTTAACTTCCCTTCCCCTTTCTCTCCTCACACACTCACCTTTTCCCAGTCCCTTTGCTTCACTCCCCTTCCCTTTCTTTTCTTCCTTTGCTCCCTCAGTCATTCCCCTTCCCTCACTCACCTTACTCCCCTTTACTCACTCGTTCTCTCACTCCCTCTATTCTCTCATATTCTGACTCCTCTTCCCTCACTCCCTCTCTGTTACCCTCACTCCCATTGTACCCTCACTGTCTTACGCCCCTACACTCACTCACCTTCCATCCCTCAATGTCATGAATCCACCCTCACTCCTCCTTCCCTGTCACTCACTCCCCTTTCCTTACTCCCCTTTCTTCCTTTAGTTTTCCTAACTCACATTCCTTTAGTATTTTACTCACCTTCACTTCATTTCTCTCTCCTTCTCTTCCTCTCTGTCACTAAATGTATCCATCTCATTATCCTCTTAGTAATTTGCTCTCCCTCGATTTCTTTTTCACTCTCTCTAACCTTCACCATTCCTTTGTTTTCCTTTCTGTGTCCTTCACTCCTACTTTATCTCTTACTACTCTTTTATGACTTTTAATCTCCTGCCTTGTCTCTTGTATTGTGAAATTTATATTGTAAATATATAACTTACTTTTTTTTTCTCTTCCACAGATATTAAATTTAGTAAAAATATGTAATTAAGTTTACATTACTTATAAGGTAAGTTTGACATACAAAATGTACTTTCTCATCACTCTTTTCCTTAACCTCACTACTCTTCTCTTCCCTCACTTATTCTCAATCCCCATGTTTACTCCCCTTTCCCTCACTCCCCTCCCACACTCACCTTCTTTCAGACCTCCTGCTTTACTTTCCTTCCTCTCTCTTCCCTTCCTTCGCTCCTTCACTCTTTTCCCTTCCCTTACTCTCCCTACTCCACTTCACTATCTCCTTCTCTCACTCCCTCTGTCCTCTTACTTCCTCACTCCCCTCCCCTCACTCTCTCTCTCTTAGCCTCATTCTCTCCGTCCTCTTAGTCTCTCACTCCTCTTCTGTCACGCTCACTCCCTATAACTCAGCCACACTACCTCACTTATCTTTCTTTGCTCCCTCACTCAGTCCCTTTCTGTCACTCTTTCCTTCACTACCTCTATCACCTCACTTCCTCACTCCCCTGGTCTTACCCTAACTCACTTTTATCCACCCTCTTTCATCCCTCTTTACTCATGCTCTCTGCCGTTCTTTCACCCTCCTTCACCCCCGTTCCCTTTGTCTGGTTCCCTCACTACCCCTCATTCCCTATCTTTCTCTCCCTTTCCCTTTACTTTCATCCCCCACTCACCTTCTCTCAGTACCTATGCTTAAGTCTTCTTCCCCTCTATTCTCTTCCTTCGCTCACTCACTCATTCCCCTTCCCTCACTCAATTTACTCCACTTTACTCACTCTTTCTCTCACTCCCTCTGTCCTGTCACATCCTCATTCTCCTTCCCTCACTCCCTCTCTCTTAGCTTTACTACCTCCGTCCCCTCACTCTCGCACTCCTCTTCTGTCACGCTCACTCCCTATAACTCTCCTACACTCCCTCATTTAGCTTTCTATGCTCCCTCACTCAGTCCTCTTCTCTTACTCTTTCCTTCAGTCCCTCTGTCTCCTCACTCCCTCACTCCCCTTGTCTCATGCTCACTTGCCTTTATCCACCCTCTATCACCCCTCTTTACTCACCGTCACTGCCCTTCTCTCACTCTCCTTCACCCCATTTCCTTACTCCACTTCCTTCACTACCTCTCATTCCCCATTCCTTCACTCCCCTTCCCCTCTCTCCCCTCCACCACTTACCAGCTCTCAGTCACTTGACTTCAGTCCCTTTCCCCTTCTTTCTATCTTTTGCTCCCTCAGTAATTCCCCTTCCCTTACTCACCTTACTCCACTTCACTCACTCCTTCTCTCACTCTCTCTGTCCTTTCACTTCCTCACTCCCCTTCCCTCACTCCCTCTGTCTTACCCTCCCTCTCTCCATCCTCTCACTCTGTCACTCCCTCTTCACTCACCCTCACTCACCTTGCATTCCTCACTGTCATCAACTCACCTTTACTCACTCCCCTTCTATCATTTGTTCCATGAGTCACTTTCTCCCCTTCATTTAGTAATTTCATCTAAACAATTATGCAGTACACATTCATTGAAAAAAAGAACAACACAACATGTAAGGAATATAGGTCTTTTGGGAGAATTGGAGGTAGTTCTGAAAATAACTCTTTTTTTTCTTCTTTTTTAGTTTTTAATTTTTTTTTTTAATTTTCTGAACGTTTTTATATATTTTTTGTTTTTTTTACAGAACAAAAACAAAACTAGAGAATGCAAAATTGCACAACAGGAGCAAAAAAAAATTAGGGATGAGGGGCGCAGCGGTGATCCTTTTTCTTCCTAATAATTAATTCTATGCTTTGCTCCCCCATAACAAAGCAATTCATCGCAGTACTTGCACACAAATTTCAGGTCTGGAAAGTCCGGCTGCACAACAGGTATTAATCTTGCAGCTTGACTTCCAGAAGGTGTTGGTCCACCAGTCGAGGTACTGCCGCCATCTCTTAGGGGATTGCGTGCCAGGTCCCTGACACTCTCCCGGGCATAGTTCTGGGGGTGCCTTCTTTGTACATGTCGAATCATAGTGGAGTTGCCAAAACTGTATTTCTTTCTTGGGTCACCATGTGATAGAATTGTGTGACATATTTTGCATTCCACCTTTGTTGCATTGACTTTTTTCTCACCTTCTGGAATGGTGAAAAACTTCCAGATGAAGTGCTCCTTAATTTTTGGCTGAGGAGGGTCCTCATGTAAAAACTCATCAGAGTTACTGCTGCTTGGTGCTCTTCCATCCATTCTTTTCAAACAATTCAAGAGGAGAAACAGGGAATAGGTCTTGCTTTCTCCAAAGTGAAAGAGGTAGTGGGGTTTTCATTAGGTGTAAAAAAAACTGTGAACAACCAATGAAAAGTGTTAGTTTAGGGTCACATGACTTGGCGCTCTTACGCTACGCGCTCCAGAGCGCTTCCAGGGGCGCTTATGCGGCACGTACGTAGGCGATTCGGGGGCGCTTACGCGGCGCGTCTGAATGACGTTTTGCTAGATTTTCGGAAATGCGTTTAAAGTTAAAATACGGTTATTTAAAATCAAAAATACTACTTTTATAAGTATGCCACTGAATGTCTTGCATTATTATTTACTTTAAATACATACTTATATATTTTTTTCGCACGCGGGAATAGCGCTTACGCTACGTTTACGGGTGCGTTTACGGGTGCGCGTACCCTGAGCGCTCCGAGGTAAAATTATTAAAAAAAAACCACAGGAAAAATACATTGAGAAATTAATTTTAGAAAAATATACATTATTTAAATTATTTAATAATAAAATATAATAATTAATAGTTATAAAAAACAGCTATTAAAAAAACTTAATAATTCACTTTCTGTAATCGTAGGTTACAAACTCGTTATAGTAAGGAATTAGCTTTTAAAAAAACTTTGAAATTCACTGATAAAACCATAGATTCACACCAGTTATAGTTAGCTGAACATTTTACTCATACAAAACCATTGAAATTCCCACGTTATAGTTAGTTGGACTCACTAGAACTCGCGCGCCCGCAATCCACTGCTGATGATGTCACATATTACATCATTCATGACATGGTCAGTGACATCACTGATGACATTTTTGCAAGATATCCTTTGGCTCAATTCATTCATATTTAAGTTTACTCAAGGGAACCAGGCCCCTGACTAACAATGCCTGTGAAAGCAGAGGTTGTTAAATGTGCTCTAGATAATAATAAAGGGCATGCACCTTACTCAGTGGAAGGAGGTTTTGTTCATATTGTATCACCCCAGAATATTGTGATGCAATATTCATTTTATCAGATGTGGTTCTCTGTCAGGATTCCAGGTCTCATACGTTCTACATGTTAGACTCTTTACTTAGAAAAGTGTATTCAGGAAGAGTCTGAACCAGACCATTTTAGCAAATTGCAAAATCAGCATAAGATCACAGGGGGGAATCAATTTGCTTTGTTATGCTCGCAGACATATGCTTCCTGTTCTAATTTACAGGGCTGCATATACCGGAGCAAGCTCTAGAAGTGCTCGTCATAACTGCTTTTTATATACTCAAAGACAAAATAAGACACATTTGATTTGCAACTGAGCTTTAGGTAAAGGTACATGATAATTTCCTCAATATTGCATTGAATGTCAGATCTCAATGACAGTAACAATTATGAATGTGAAAAGCAGAATTTGTAGTTAAATTGGTGTTTGACAATTCAAAAATACCTACATAATACTAATACAAAAAAGAGCAATTGTCACACTTAAGAAGGAAGGATAAATTGGGGTGTGGCTAAGATGGCAGGGGGAGCAGTTGGATAGAAGCGAGCTCTGTCCTGGAGCTGCAGTAATCCTGGCTTCTACTGGGGTTTGAGACCCCTGCACCCTGCTGCAAATACCAGTCTACACAGTCTCCGAGTTGCTGCTCTTGGGGGCGGGGGATGGACTGGAGCTGGTGGTGCAAGCTCCCTGGTCATACTGGAGGAGGCAGTGCGGAGATACACTGATTGCGCTGAGGGCTGCGTGGGACAAGGTCTACTGCATCGTTCCCTGTGGACTGGCTGGAGGGTCTTAAAGCAGGGTCTAGTTTTAACCATATGGTGCCCCGCCCCTTTCTGTCCACATCTGAAGCATAAGAGTCCCAATTGTCCCTGCCAGCCCACAGGGTTGTGTTAAAATTGTCCACACTACTTTGTGGACATATTTCTCGATATCAGGATGTGTCTGTCATGTAGAAGAACAAAATTGGCCAGGAGTAAGGCGAGGAGTGGGGGCCAATTGGGACTTTACACTGCTTTAGAAATTACAAGGGACCTCAAACCTTTGTTTTCTTCTGCTTTCTTAAAAGGTTTCCGAGAAGTGATGCAAATCATTTTTGATAAATGTTCGATTTCATTATGATTTACGGTCAAACATCAAGTGACCTTTTGGTAAACATTTGTAACGTTAGTGTCACTTCTGTGTTCCTAATATTTCCAAGAAGTTTCCAAAGTGTGTCATGTTCTGCGGTCAAAGCACCTGGTAATGTGATTCTGTGGGCAATAGTTCCTCATTAAATGAGTATAAATAATCTGCTCTTCAGTCCATTCAATGGACTATCTTGCACAATTGAGCCCATGAGTCATGACGCGTCTGTGTGTCCCCTCAGCCATCTTCTCTATCATCTGTGACTGAGGCTATAATGCTTATTATGTTTTGAAATTGTCTCTTTCTCTCTCCTCTGCATTGCCGAGATTTTTAAACTTACAAAATTGTATGAGTTACTTTTTCATCTAGGAAGGTGTCTCTGAAACTTGATATCTTCTTGATTACATGATGATATTTTTGATTAACAATATGCCTTTGGCATTTATTGTTTAAAATTGTTCTTTAATAGAGTGCCACTCTGACTCAGTGTCTGCATTTCACACATTTGTCTCATTATTATAGATAGCACATCTATAAGGTGAAAAGATCACCCTGCAACAATCTCCATCATGGATGGCAGAGGGCAGGGTGCATTTGCGGACAGGTGAGGTCTGAGACCAGTTGCTGCTAGGGAAGAGGCTGCGGAAATGAACTGTGAGTCAGTCCCTCCCCCTCATTGCTGTTGCTGAAGGCCCGGCGGTCATGTCTTTCCTGCCTCCTATACCCACTGTAGAGGGCTACCTGTGGGCTTGCTAGAGGCACTCTGAGCATGTGCGGCAGGGGGAAGGTCTCATTTGAGGACTAGTGAGGTCCAGGACTGAGGGGCAGGAGCCCGAGGCCCATTGTTGCCAGTGGGAGCCTGCGAGAAGGAACAGTGAGTCGGTTCCTCCCTCTCTTTACCACTGCTAATGGCCGGGTACCCTGTGCCTTTCCTAACCCCTAGTCCTTACTGTAGGCTCCCTACAGTTTCCTCTGACTCTGTGGGGAGATGCATGGTGAGAACGCGCTGCGCTGCTCCTGGCAATCAGAAACTTAAAAGTGAGTAACAGAGGATCACGGGATTGGGGCAGGTGCCTGCAACACTTTAACATAGGGAGACAGACGTAGGCTGTGGATCGAGCTCCCCTCTCCCATGGACACGATCAGGAGGCCCATTATAGAGAGCGGTTGGCTGGCGGAGGGGCTGCACCTGGGGTTGGTGCCTTCTAGCCCCCCGCTTGAGTACTGCAATAGCCCATGGGGCCCTGCTACCATTGGGGGTGCACATACTGGAAGAGTGACTGGTTAGCGCTGGCGCCCTTGGGGAGATAGACGTGAGGGGCTCTGCCTCTGAATACCCGCTGATGCAGCCCTAAGCCATGGAAGTGTGTACGATGGTATGGTGAGTGGCTAGCTGGCCCCAGCAGTTGGACAGAGATGTCCCGTTTGTGTGTTCACAGCGGACTCCTGGGGGGGCACCTAGGTACTGGATTTGCCTGAGGATCGAGTAGGTTTCCCCGCATCCCCATTGGCCACATCCCCTGGTCAAAGAGGCCTGCATGGCAATTTGTGGGGCGGTCGCAGTCCCATTGATTAGCAAAAGAGAGTACTGGCTTCTTCTCCAGCAAGGTGGCACTGTACTTTGCTTTTTTCCTTCTCCCCCATTGATCTTCTTGGACTCATTGGAGCTCCCCACCCACAGATCATGTACAGTTGAAGTAAGAAGGGCTCTTTCATGTGTGACTTGACTGGAGTGGCGATCCAACCAGAGCAGTGAGCTCTTCGCTGCCAGAGGGGAGAGGATGGGCCTAACGGACTGCGATCTCCTGGGCGATGCGGACAGCCTCATGGGCTTCTTTACCCATGCCTCAGCTGCCACTGATGTTATCATGATGGTGTGACAGAAGGCTTCCAAACAGGGGGGACACCCACCAGAACTCCTCCTTGCCTGAAGTGGGGGCTTCCCCAGCAGGGAAACCTCTCAACTCTGCCAATGTGATGCAGGACACTAATGCTAAGTTCACAGAGGTCCTTGCCACTGGTCACGGCCTGAAGATGACTTTGAAGACGAAACTGGACACTCTGATTATTGATTTGGGCCACATGAAAGAAGAGCACAATAATTTTGAAGGCGAAGGTGACCACCCATGACCATAGCAGAGAAGCAGCTGGTTGTGTTGATGACGCAGGCCCAAATTGCAGCCCTGCAATGAGTTGTAGACCTCCTGAGACACAAATCTGATCATGTGGAAGGGTGATCGCACTGGAATAACAGAATAGAAGGACTGCCTTAGAAGATTGAGGGCCTGAGCATGGATATATACCTGGAGCAATGGCTGGCGCAGACAGGACTTGGGCTAAAACCACCTTCTTTTCAGTGGAACGGGTGCATAAAGTACCAGCCCGGCCACTCCCATCTGGTGCACCCCTGTGGCCAGTGGTGGCATTCCTGTTCAATAATCGGGACAGGGACAATATTCTGCAGATCTCCAGTAACCAAAGGCCCATGGCAGATAGAAATCCTAAGTGGTTACGATATTTACAGACTACACGTGGAAAAATGAAAGGCATTCTACTATACGGTAAAGCACAGGCGTAGGCAGATGGGGCTCAAGTATGCACTAATATTCCCGGCTAAACTTAGAGTCATGGATGGTGACTGGGCACTCATTTTACAATTGACCCAGTATGATGGGAATGACTAAAGTCTAAGGGAAGCATCCTCTTGCACTGACTTGCAGGACTCGCTCCCGCCCTTCCCAGGAACTCGGGGTGCACGAGATGCCTCAGAGGTACATTCACTGAGTGACTAACTGCCAGATAAGATCCCAGAGACATTGAGGGGTAGCCTAAAGTCATTTCAATGACTGTTTATCTTCTCTGAGGACATTGGTGATACATCCTTTTCATGATCGTGGGGGGGTAGGTGACATTTGTGGTTTTAGCTGATCTATACTGCATCGTTGTGACTTTGATGTGCATGGCAGCAAGGTGGGGTGGGCTCTGCACTGGCTGGGGTGTTAAGGGACGCTATGGGTCTCCTTAATATACATCATGGTTACCATGCACTACCCCACTCCATCCGTAGGGTCCGTTACATGATGTTTCACTGTTGCGCGTTGGACTGGGGAAGGGAGTTTGGGGTACTGATTGTGTTTGGGTACACGTGTATTTGGTTGCATATGTTCTTGTTTCCCCCTTGGCATCTACACTTGTGGCCACGGTGAGCACACAAGTTTATTAAACCATGGTATTGCAAGAATATAGGCTCCTCACATGGAACATTATAGACATGGGCATGTATGTGAAGTGAAACTGGGTATATGCTTATGTATAGAATAACTCGGTACATTTTGCATATCTCCAGGAGACACACCTCACAATATTAAAACTTACCAGATTGGGTAGGCGATGGAGAGGTGGGGTATATAGCACGATATACTCAAACTATGCAAGGTGTGTGTTAGTGTGGGTGGCCCTTGGGGTGTCCTTTACTGTATCCTACACTAAAATAGATCCAGAGGGATGCTTTGCAGTAGTGAGAGGGGTGTTAGACGGGTTGCCATTGACTCTGGTGACGGTATAGAACCCGACCAAGGGACAGGCATCCTTCTTTTTGACATTGATGTCCTCCTAGCTGGCAGACCCAGCGGATTCCACGCTTTGGTGCAGGGACTGCAATGAGGTCCTGGATTTGACAGTGGACAGATCCACACTGCCCTACCACGATACCGTTTTGCAACAACTGAACACATGGGCCCACAACATGCAGGTGGGGGGGCTCTGGAGACTCTTATATCCAGCTGATAGGGAGTACTCCCACTTCCCGGCAGTGCATGCACTCCACTCTAGACTGGATATGATCTATGGCCCACCTGCATTGGTTATGCAGTGCACACATGCAGTGTATTAGGTACATGCCAAATCGGATCACAATCCCTTGCTGGTCTCACTTTGATGGGGCAGGCATAGGCAGAAGATCCCCACCTGGCACTTGCCCACAACTGCTTTAGATGATGCAGGGTCTAGTTTCCAGATCAGTGAAGCAATAGACTAATACTTCAATGACAATGAAGGGACAGCTTCGGATGCCCTGGTTGAATGTGATGCATTCAAAGTTGATCTACGGGGTGTGTTTAAAGACAGTATAAGGTGTGTGAAAGGGTCTGAATATGGGAGTGCTTGATGTGGAAAACCCCTTGGGAGACTTGAAAATGAATGCCTGATCAACTAAGATAGACATGCCATGCAGACGGCCTTGCTGAGGGAGTACAGGACGGTAGAGGACAGCCTATCCAACTTCAAATATAAGGCCCACTTGCAGCAACCACATGAACACATGGATAAAGCAGGCCAATTACAGGGATGGCTATTGCACTTGGAGATGCCCAGAGAGACAGCGTGGGTGGTCAACACTCAGATAGAGATTTATGGCATGTTCGAGGAATATTATAAGGGTCTGTACAGGGAATCTATGGTGGTGGTGAGGGACTAGATCTCTGCTTACTTAGCCCTCATACACATCCCCATGGTTAGTCTCCTGCAGTGACAAGAGTGGGATAGTCCAGTACCGTGGAAGAAGTGAAAGGGCGATAGCACAGATAGTCTGCAGGAAGGTATCCGGCAATTATGGTTTCCTGATTTAAATCTATGCGCTTTATCATGCTCAGTTGGCCCCTCAGTTACTGAAGGTGTATCAGGGGGCAGTGGGCGGTGGGTCCTTACCGACTTCCTTGAGGGAGGCAGTGATTGTTATCCTTCCTAAACCTGGGCATTATCCTTTGAATGTGACATCATATCGCCCGCTGTTCCTCTTGTACCTTGACTTTAAGGTTCTTGGCAAAATCCTGACCAATTGCCTGAAAGGGGGTGGTCTACTTATTGATGCATTCTGACCAAAATCTTTTATACCTGGATGTAATATTCATTAACCTGAGTCAGTTATTCCAAACTAGGGATTGGGAGAGAGTGCACAGGGGTGGTGGGATGGGCCACCTCCCTTTACATAGTAAAGACATTTGATGCCCTGGGATGGCCTTATCTTATCGCGGTCTTGTCGCACATGGGGTTTGGACAATCCTTCCTTAGACGGGTGACATTGCTGTATACTAGGCCAGTTTACCGGGTATACAGAGGGGAAGTGATATCAGACCCATTTCCAGTGGCTAGAGATACTCGAAAGGGCTGCCCTCGGTCGCCATTACTGTTCACCCCTGTAATGGAACCCTTGGCATACATGCTGCGAGACGGTAAGCCGCAGTAGAATACTGGGAAACCCCCAGATGAAATCCCTCTATGAGGATGCTACGCTGATTTTTTTTAAAGCAGACCACACTGTGCTGCTGTGGGTCATGACAGTGTTGGGCAACTTCATGATTATGTTGGGACTCCATATGAATTGGGATATGTCCTGCTTGTTCCCCCAGGCACCAATGCCTGATGACCAAGGGATGTGCTACCACCTATGGGGTTGGCCTGGCATTTTGTTTCCATTAAATATTGGGGGTGTGAGGTTATTATGAGGCAGATGACCTCATTGAGGAGAACCTGGGGAAAGCAGTGGCCTCCATCCATCGCTCACTTCCCTTCTGGACCGGGCTGTCGCTCTCACCAATGAGCAGGATCGCCATCGTCAAAATGCTGGTTCTGCCCAGATTATTATACTTCTTTGTGGCCACCCCGCTGATCATATGGAAGGCATTCTTTAGGTACTTGTGGGGCATTTTGAGCGGTTTTATATGGGGCGCTGGCAGCAGGTGGTTATTTTAGCAAACTGTGTGTCCCCTTAAAAGACAGGGGTCTCGGTGCCCCCAATTATGAACTCTACTATGCAGCGTCTCATTTACAGTAGCGATTGAATGGTTAGCTGGTGTGGCGCCACTTGAATGTGTGGGAATTCTGGTTGATCTGATGGGACTGACCCTCTTGAATAGGCTTTTAGACGCTGTTCCCCCTAAGAACTTTGACAGTGTGTTACTGCGAATGGCCATATATATGTATATAGTATTGGATTACGGGCTTGAACTTGAATATTTCCTACTCTACTCGGCCCATTAGAGATGTGATGCAAAAGACATCGGGATTTGACCTTGAACAGCCACCCCAGAGAGTGCCACAGGAGGCGGTTGTGATGGGAGGGAATTCTACCAAGGCAATCATAAGCTGATACTCCCCAATGTAGAGGTGGTGGCCCACTGGAAAGACTGCACGGCTGAGAGCTTGGTGGAAACTGCCACATGGGTACTGGGCTGTCTGTTCCTGCTGGACCATGCCCTGTACCTACTCGATGCAGGGCATGTCACTAAGAAAACAGAGGGTTTGTTGTGGTTCCAAAACCTGGAGCTTATGTTGGCTAAGCACAGTAGTACTATGGCCTGGAAGTCGGCCATGGCACTTCTGAAACACTGGCAGGCAGATATCAGAGTTGGGTGCTGGCTGAACTGGCGGTTCATAGACACCTGCGCACGAGAGGGGAGGGATGGACTCACTGGAACACTGGGAAAAATATCTGGATTAAATAGAAATGAACATGGATGACCACCCTCCTTGAGGGCGCTGCCGCTGGACCTGCAAGGATGGGGAGCCTCACTCAGTTTAACATGGTTTTGACCGCTTGGAAAGGGTGGGGGGTCGGGTGAACTAGTAGCAGCCTGCGGAGGGAGTTCCGTGGGGCTGTGGAGCGGGGGAGGGGCAGAGTGGGGGGTTGTAAACCCTGGAATATGGATGAACGGAGGTAAGTAAACATTTAAATAAATAAAACAAATGTTGTTGCGTGCGCTGCAATGCAATTATCATGGAATGGAATTATCATGAAATATCTCATGGTTATTTTGAATTGTGTGTGTTGTCATGTTGCAACTGATAAGCACTCATTTTATCGACCTCTGACAATGAAAGACAGACTCAGACTTGACCGAAAAATACATCCCTGACAGTTGTTGTTAAACTGTAAACAGGGCCCGGCCAGCAAAAGTCTCTGTTGTAAGGATGGCCTCTCAGTGCGACCTTAAACAGCAATGACCATAAAGAGAGCACATTAAAAACTAGAAAGGGGGAAGATTGCGGAGGTGGGGGTGAGAGAGGTAGATATTTTGGGACATCGATGGAGCGAAGGAAAACATGACTAAAGGTGGAGGGAGGCCTAGCTGGGACCCTGGGAGTGGTAGTTGTAGGAAAGTAGGGTCTGCTTCCTATGGTTACCCCCACTTTTTGCTGTGATTCTCTGGTTTTTCGACTTTAGTGTAGCTGTGGAACTGCTAATCAGGCCCACAGCCCAGCTGTTCTCTCTCTAAATTGATACCATGCACTTTAGGTACATACCAGATTGGTTACTGGGTCACCCTTGTGAGCCCCTGTATAGTGTACCATAGGTACCCAGGGCATAGGTGCACCCTAGGCCTACCAGAGGCTGCAGCATGTATTGTACCACCCCTGGTTTGCCTTCCAAACTGACACCATAGGTCTGTTCACACAGCCTGTGTATGGTGGTGTAACCACCCCTTACTTAGATATAGTATACCTATATCTATATATACATATACACACATATACACCTATAAGTCACTCCTATGGCAGGCTTTAACAATCATGGAGGCAGAGTGCTTAGTTTTATGTGAGAGGGTGCCCTAGCATGAGCTGAGCCCCTCTGCAGCTTTCGGAACCATCTCCTTATAGCTGTTCTATGATATAGCCATACCATATACTCTTAAGTGCATTCCAATCCTTGCGGTTAATGCTAACTTTGGTTTGGCTTTATCAAAACATGTCGTTACTGATTTACCTGGTTAAAGTTAAACAGAGCCTCAGCATCACAAAATGTATGCTGCTGCCAAAGACACGAGTCTGACCTCCTGTTGCTGGACGAAACTCCGGCAGGGGAGGCCTGGACAATAGGTTTCCTGTCCAAGGAGGTGCTGAAACCTTCCCAGACAGGCTTTTGTGTATTGGGGCAGGGAGGGCTGCATTCAGTAAATGCTTTCCAGACACTGCCTGGGGCACTCTAGGTGTTCCATGCATTTCCCAGTTCAAACTGGTTGCTGGGACACTCTTCTCCAGCTCTGGTGCAAAACTGGGCAAAGGAAAAGGGGTGTAACCACCCCCTTCCCAGGTCCACCCATAGGAGGGACCTTAAGGGTCGTCCAGCCATTAAACTTAGTATAAGTATATGAGCCCAGTCACTAGGACTTTAGATTACCCTGGACGAAACTCTGAAAAATAAATCCTGGACCTTCGACATTCCATTTCGGCTGGAAGACATCTCCCTTGTGGTCAAGGAGTGACCACCATGTTCAAACAGGCACCAACAGCAACTTTGCCGGTCTGCCTTTTGGAGGCTCCTGCCGGATTCCGAAGAATCTACGACACAGGACATGGACGTCCAGACATCGCTGACCCCGATCTTCGCTCACAGCAAAGCTGAGACCCGTGGCAGACACGAGAGACGTGGGACCGGAACTCCTGGACATCCTGCATTTTGCAAGCTGCACTCACTTCACGAGGTAAATCGTAATCATGTATTGGGGTGCTTGAAGCCTGAGAACCGAGCACCATTTGCACCAAAGCTCAGAGGCCTCCACTCCACGAGTGACCCGTGGACCCCGCTTTTGCATTTCAGCTTGACACATCTTCTCAGTTCCTAGTCCATTGGTTAGTGAGCCCCTGGAATCCTCCATTTTGAATCTAACTTGCTTTCCTGGTTGCTCCAGGATTGTTACAACTTCCCTACAAAGGAGAAGTTCCTCAGACCTTGCTGGTCTGCACCGAAGCCAATCTTGACATCCTGCGTAGGTTGCATTTGCCAAGGCTTGTTTGGTCCAATACGGATACCGATACCGCAGTCAACTAGATCGTCCCTGGTACAGCGCAAACCCAGCTCCTGGTCATCGTCAATGCCTCCTGGTCCACGTGGCTGAAGAGACAAACTTCACATCTTCACCTGAAATCACCCGACTTCTGGTGGCATCTTTCTATCGCCGCCCGGGTCACTGGCAACTGACCCAGACTCTGTCCCTTCTGCTTTCAGGTTCGACAGATCTTCAATCCAGCCTGGCATCCACCTGGACACTTTTCCTCTGGTCACCTGCAGCACTTCTTTGCAGCTCTCTATTGAAAACAACGACGAAACCCGACACGAAAAGACACCTATGCACCCGGCTTCCCTGGGTGAGGTAATACAAGTACTCCAGTGCTCCCGTGGGTCTTGACTCTTGAAGTGTCCTAGTTTAAAAGGGTTCCATCGTAGTCCATCCGGAAGTGTTCTTAAATTGTATATTTGTAACTTCTATGTTTCCTACAGAAAGTCAATGGTAACCCGCGGCTGTGTTTAGACACTGCACGCGTCTCCCGTGGGCCTCCTACTTCCTAACCTTTGGTTATTTAGAGTAGCCCCAGTGATTCGACAGGCCTCAGGCCTGCTTTCTAATTCTCTTGTGGTTCTTATACCACTATTTTAGTATATGGATTGTGAGGCCCCTAGGGCATAACGTATACTGTGCAACTTATCGTATAGTAATTGAGTAACTTGTAATGTACTTTTACATCTGACCTCATAAAGAGTGCAGAGGGGTTGTGTTTAGAATAAATACATATATATTTGATATATACCTTGTATGGTGTCCTTTCATTTGGTACTCAATGGATTATAATTGGTAAAACAACTTGCTTAATACCCTCTCTGAAGTCTTAGCCTGATGACTGCTGGTCCATGCTACCACTAGGATAGCTTTCTATAAGTTTGACTTTACAACCACCATCAATAAAGGTCGATTAGACTGGTGCAATGTGCCCACTAGAACTAGTAATATAATAATAATAATAATAATAATAATAATCCACATTTGTAAAGCGCACAATCACCCATAAGGGTCTCTAGGCGCTGGGGGCCCTTGGGAAGATTAAGCAAGCTATTGCCCAGAGTCACATGGTGCTGGGCGAATCTGCCGCCGGTGCCGGGGATCGAACCGTGATCCCCAGATTTTAGAGTCAGTCGCCCTAGCCGTGGCGCCACACCTCTTCCTCTAGTGGACATCATATGCCAGGCTAACTTCTCACAGTAGTGAGATCAGAAGATCTCCAAATGCTTTGGGTCAGATAAGATCTTTTTCTCTTAGTGACCTCAAATGTTTCACACCTCAAGCTGGAAAACAGATAACCTCCATTTGGCGAACAGCAGAAGCTGGCATATCACTGAGGATTCCGTATATTACTTACTCCTGTGCAAGGCTGAAGTCGGACCTGAAGAAGGATGGCAACGAATGCTGTCACATACCTTTTCCAGCCAGGCTAGGCACACCCAAATCAATCCTAACACTCATTTGCAAAGGAAAGAGAGGCATATGGCATCGTGGGAGGGGTGAGGGATGGGAGCACAAGGGAGAGTGGGAGGGACCGAAATTTCTCATGCATTCCACAGAGAACGGACCTATAATGAACATTAAAGAAGAAAGGCACCCAAATTAAATGTCTTGCAGCGGAAGGGGGAGAGACCTGTAATGAACATTTAAAGTAGAAAGGCATCCAAAATGGATACAGTCTTCAAAGCAAGTTGAGAGGAGTTGACCTAAAGGCTAGGGTGGTCAACCTTGAATCTGGGGAACCAGGTTTGAGTCTCGGCAAGGACGCTGAACATCCTGTGAATCTGGGCAAATCACTTAATCTCCACGTGCCTAACAAAAATGAATGTGTCCTCATGTAACGCAACTGGTGCTATGTAAAGTGCTCTGATACCCGATACCGTCGGGCCAAGTTTGCGCAATCAAAAACTCCGCAAAAAAAAATTGTGTGAGAGGATGTGGCGTAACATACAGGGCTACCAACTTTGGGACTGGGTAACCGGGTTCATGTCTCGGCATAGGCTCTCACAGTGCCTACAAAAAACATGCCTACCATAACAGATAAAATTAAATGATGGCAAATACAAGCTAAATACCAAACCTAAACAAAATTACAAATGCCACTTGGTACTTACTCAATGGCTGTAATTGCTACAAAGACCTGGAACTCCCTGCCTTTGCACCTCAGGCAAATACAATTTCTGCCACTATTCGGGAAGGACCTGAAAACCTGTCTCTTCCACTGAACTGCAGAACCAGCCCTTCCATCCACCTTCATGAGACCCTCACAGGGGTTTAGTCGTGCTGTATGCGTTTCTGATTGATTGTCTCCCTTTGTGAATGCATACAGGATCGGGTGAACAAACGGCTCAGGACCAATTAAAAGAAAAAAATAATTCGCAGACAAAACCATAAATAAACAAAAGAGTAGAGGGACATTAACAGGGGAATTAGCCATGCAAGTGAAAACACACGCAAAGGCGGAACAAGGCGGGACAAATAGAAATGTTTCACCAATGAAAACAAAGGAATTTAGAAAGTCACATGATGGAACAATTGGATAGCAATGGGTGTGATGAAAATCCACGATTTAGATACAGCATGTTCCGGAAAGTGCATGCGTGCAGTCGAGAGCCGAGACCGAAAATGAATAATCTTTTCCCCAAACTGTTTACTCATGTATGATTGTGACACTACATATGCTATATACGTGATGTGTATGTACGTATTTCAACCTCAGAGTGTTTTTAGTGTATATGCATTTACACCTATTATCTATAGGGTTGGTCTGAATGCATATATGTTGCTCTTTCTTACTGTCTGTAGCATGAGGCTGTGTGTGTGTGTGCACGAGAGCCTTTATATTTATTGCATTGTTCAATTGTGTGCACATATATATTCATGCGTCTCTTTATGTAACATGCCACAATATGCATAAACTATGCAAATGTAGAACCATTTGCTATTTGGCAATTGTGCTTGTTCTTCTCAGTGACAAAACAATGACATGTTTAGTTATTTGAAAAATCGGTGAAAATGCAGTCAAGGGCATTTATTTAAGAAAGAAAAATATACATTTTACAAATCCATACCGAGGACACAAAAGGCAAACGTTCCCATATGCAATGACAAACAGTTCAATTTCTCTGGTTCAAAGTTCAGTGTGAAATTCCAAAAGTACCAATGACTAGGCAATGCAGCAAGGTCTTTTTCCCACTGCAAACTGTGAACACTGTGGGTGCATTCCTTCATGAAGAGGAGTAGCTCAGTTTTCGGTTGGAAGGTTTGATTACATCTTAGTTGGCATAGGACTCTTGAAATCAACCTTTAAAAGCATGAGTGGTCTCATAAATAAGCTTTTGAACACAGAGGTACCTAAAGAGGTTAAGTGGCTTATAACTAACAGAGCAGTGCTTCCATGACACTGCCATTTTGTTAAAGACACATATTTACTGGCCAAAACTGCTGCTGCTACTTTTTATGAGCTGCTAACAGAATAGATATCTGACACAGAGGTCCAGGTTTATACAATGACAGTCTTCTTTGAGGTTTATTAGGGCCAACAGACACCAGCACTCGCCTAGCTGTGTAGCTAGGTCATTCGGATCCAGAGTTCTCCATGTTAACCATATATGCCATATATTTTAAGTTTATATTTATCTATGTATCAGTTATTCATGTTCAATGTATCAGGCATCATGAAAACGAAAAATATTAATTATAATTTGTGAAGGAAATCAAATCTGATTCAGCATCAGACAACAGGATTGCCCAAACCTTGGGATGCCAAAGCCTGAGAAAAGACAGTTACAAATGCATCTACACAATGTGAGGAATACTGCTTTCTGACTTAACCTGGCATCAGTTCACAAATAGTACTGTGGCAGATTGGCCCAGTTCAAAATTGATCTAATTCAATATGCAATTGAAAGGAACTGTGCTAATCCTTTTGGGTAATGTGTACGGAGTTATCATTTTTTGCACATATTTTAACCATAAGTAATATGTACATTTGTCAAAAAGACCTATAAGAATATCAATATATTTTTAAACCATAAGAGGTATATATATTTGCACAAAGAAATGTACATATCTAAATGCATACATACAATCAAATTGTACATGTTTACATACAAACTCATAAGCTGTACATTTGGGTGGGTGGAATTTGCTGGGTCTTAAGTCTGCAAAATTACGGGTAGTTACATGAAAACTCAGCGAGATTCAGCTGAGTTCCATTAACAGGCAGAAATCGGCACATTGCCCTGGTTTTTAGCACTGGGAGCTTGTTTAGAGCTGAAACATCAGTGCAAATGGCAGAACACGGCGCATCAAACGGCGCTGCTTCTTGAGCTAGCGTTGCTGCCACTCGAGTAGATTTTCTACTTGAGTGGCAGCTTTCTCACTGCGAATGGTCATGACTGCCTGAGACCACCAACGTTTGGAAATTCTCACCAGATACCCTCCTATTGCCTGAAAATCGTACTAGGGGAAACCAATTCTCTCTCACACTCGCCAACTTACATGGCAGACTTGCATGAGAAAATACTCTGCCCCTTGATGGAATTTGGCCAGGTGTCCTACATAAGTGGCCAAAACTCTGCAGCAGAGCGAAATTTATAGCCCACCCCCGTTGCATGTATTGCATTGTGGGTTATACAAGGCAGTCTGAAGGGGGATCTTCTGACAATCGGTAAACAATGTAGTCCCTCTCAAGGCAGGGGAGATTTGGGCTTGTGGCTTTAAATGTAGGAGAAAACTGGCAGCAGACTTCTGAATTTGTTGTAATCTTTTTATAGATGATAAAGATGATCCGTTGTAGAGGTCATCGTTGTGATCAAGTTTAGATAGTAGAAGAGAGCTAGTACCTTGGACCTTGTGGTGTGGAAATCCTAGTTGAGGGAAGATGTGTCACAGAGTTTACATAGTAATGAAGTTTGATCTTGTTAAGTTATCCTCTTGGGCATTCATTGACATCTTCGAGTCCATGGTAATTCCTAAGTTTCTTACTAACTTTAATAATTTAGGAGGTGGTCGCAGATCATCAGGCCAGGCACAGAGTGGGTCATAACTTTTCCAATCTCCATGTGTGAGTATTTTAGTTTTAGAAGCAATCAATTCAAGATGGCTCCATGTAATCCACTGATCAATGGCCCTGAAGCAACTAAAGATGTTTGTGTTTCCAATGTCCTTGGGGCTTTCCAGTTTAGAAAGTATTTATGCTTCATCTTTGTAGCTATAGCCTGCAAAGTGAAATTGATTGATCATCGCTTGTAATGACTTCATATAGATGTTGAAAAGCAAGGATGAGATCATAGAGCTTTGAGTGATCTTTGTTTTTGTGAAGTACAGTTGTAATAATAAAGGGGGAGTATGGATGCCATTCATTTTGTTTTGAAGGTAGGATGTGAATCACTTGAGAGCAGCCCCCTCTATGCTAACACCATAGAGTCTTGATTACAGTTGCATGATTAGGCTGTCCAGTTTTAGGTTTAAACTTATAATAACTGATAAAACCTCAATGAAAGAGAAATAGCCCTCACCAGTGAAAACATATAAACACTGAAAAAACACCTGCACAACCACAAAATAAATGCCATTTAAAGAAAGGAAAAAGAGAGTGAAAGAATTTATTTTCTTCCTGAAGAGCGCTAAACATTGTAACTTTGTTATACAAGCTAGCAGTAAGAAAGTCTGGGGTAACATTATTCTGCTTTAGTTTTGTTGTTTATGGATGCCACTAAAATATAATTTTGTCTTACTTTTGTTTTTTTCAGTTTTGTGGTCTTTGGTCTAAAGATGCAGGGTTTAGAATCATGGTCTAGGTCTTGTTTAATTATTTTATAAACTGTAGAGAATCAGCAACTATCAAAATCATAGTTGATGTTTTGGCTGTTTTTGATTCTTTCACTGCTAGGTAAAATGGCTGGTTTAATAACAATCTTTCCTAATATGTGTCATCACATTTACCCACAGCGAACGGGTAAAAACCCTTAAGACATCAGCCCCCAGTTTCTAGTGAGTCAGTATTGATAGTGGGCAAATTGCCACCACCTCAGGCTTTAAACATTCAATGCAAGGTATAGTGACAAGTATATGTGAAAAGAGCGCTATCCCCAAGCATCTGGGATAGTGGTTAAAACATGACACCAGACTCTTGGAAAACATGGAATCCAGTGTCACTTGGAATGCTCTGCAAAAAAGGTTCTTTCCAAGTTCAACAAAGATTGGAGTGATTCAGCTACGTATGTGAAAAAAGTTGTGGAATGACCTGTCAAAATTGATACCGGAGCTGAAGTGCTTCCCTGTAAGAGATCCTTGCCACTTGTTAGATGGTATGCTGAAAGCATCTTTACAATATTCAGAGTTAATGAGGAATGCTATTGATGTTTTAGTCCATTCTGGTGCACTGTTTTCTTATGCACAGGAACTAAAACGCAAATATTTATCATTTCATGCTTAGTGTGGCATCAAAGAAAGAGTCATCCCAACTGTGTCCATTAGCTGATGGTTCTCAGTCAAATGGGCTATGGATGCTATATTATCCATGTGGCAACCGTTTACAGAATTTTTGCTGAGTGATGATGCCAAAGCCAAGAAATTTGAGGATCTTTGGTCACATATTGATAGTGATGTGAAAAAAGTACACTCTACTGCATTCTTAGATTTTTACAGGAAAACATAACTGCTGTAGTGGACATAATAAAAAACCTAGACTCTGAAAACACCCTTGTCTGCCAAGTTTTCAGCTTAATTGGTGTAGATGTGAAACATCTCCTTGTAAGTAGGCTGGGCGACACCTTTAGTGACTTTGGCACTGCAACATGTTCCATGTTAGAGCGCTTGCCACTTGGTAATCAAAACAATGGCGAAGAGCAATTCAGGA
This sequence comes from Lissotriton helveticus, assembly GCF_964261635.1. Lineage (NCBI taxonomy): Eukaryota > Metazoa > Chordata > Amphibia > Caudata > Salamandridae > Lissotriton > Lissotriton helveticus. The sequence goes on from NC_136068.1 coordinate 1,221,684,815, forward strand.
ATTTTATTTTACAATGTATGAGAAATGGATTGCAATTATGCATAGAAATGTCCCTTTGCCACCAATTGCATTTAAAGTCAATGAAACCTCACTGTGGTACTCTGTTCTAGATCCCTTCCGTAAGGGGGAATTTCCTCCGTAGTTTCAAAAGTGCTGCTTCATTTTTGACGGTTTCAATGACTTTGAGGGTATAAGCACCTAAGATCCGCGCAAATGTTTCAAAACCTGCCCTGGGATTCACAATATTCAAGTGAACCAGTATTGGCATGGAAAGCTATATCAGTGACCAGAGTTAACAAATTTTGTACTGGCTGTTTTGCCGTTGCCCATCTCAAGTGCCAATGTTGAGAGGGCCTTTTCAGAGAAGTTTACATGGGAAGGAAAGAGCGAGCGGACATGACCAAAGACTCACTGAAGAAGTATTGTATGGTATACTACAAGAAGTTTATTTACAAAAATGTATTTGGACCACATATACACTATACTTACACTGTCTATATACCATGAGATATCAGTGCAGATAGCAAGCAATATTAAAAGCAAAACGTTCCATAAACACCGGAAAAACACTGTGTTCCGTAGTTTTTAATGGCAGAAAATGTGTTACCACTTATAACCACTGTTTTTTAAGGTATTGAAATCACCTGAAAACACTGAAAAAAACCACCATAATTTACTGAAAATAGAAACTGAAAATAGGAAAGCCTATGTATGATCAACTTTGTCGGGGCCAGCTGAGAGGTCCAGTAGTGCAGCGACCCCGTTCTAGTTTACTGTATTTTTAAGGTCATACCAGATCTCGATTAGGGCAGATTCTGTTCTTGTTCCTGGATGGAGTCCTTTTTGAAAGTCAGAAAGTATGGAGTGGTCTTTAATGACTTGTGACATCTGGGTGAATGCTGCTCTTTCTATTAGTTTCACCAGGAGAGGTCCATTTGTAATCGGTCTGTAAATCTTTGGGTCATATGGGTCCAGGTTTGTTTTCTTTAAGAATGGGTATTTGTTTGCCTTTTATAAGTCTATGGCAAGGCTCCTGCAATTAAAGAAACATTGATGATTATTCTGACAGGTGTGGCAGCAGTGGTTGTTAAAAGAATGCTCTTGAAGATTTGAGGTGAGAGATATGGATAGAGTAAAAGACCAGAGAGGGGAATGCACTGATCTCTCTGGGATTCCACATATGAGATCCTTTGATTCTGGCAGATAGGGGGCCCATCATAATCTGGGGCAAAAAAATGACATGTCCATGTAGGCACAATGCCTCTGGCTCCTTAACCATCCAAGCTCTAAAACAAGACCTGATGGTCAACGGTATCAAAATCTGCTGAGGGATCCAACAAAATCAAAGCTGCTAGTATATCTGTGAAGTGCATGTAGGAAAGGTCATCCAACACTGCAGTTACAGCACCTTTAGTGCTACAGAACGCATGATAGCCCACCTGTCTTAGATAAAGTGGGTTCTGAGAGGTCACAAGGAGCAGAGTTGATTGAACACCTTGTGTACTACTAGTTTAGCATGACAATGTAGTTGTGACACAGGCCTAAAGTTCTTAATGCACTCTTGATCTAGGGTTGGTTTTTTGATTAGTGGCACAACCCTGCCTTTTTTAATTCCTATGGGACAGATCCTGTGCACATGATGAATTTATAATTGTCTGGGCATGATACTGTTATTTTATCAAAGGCCCTTTGTGTATTCTTGCTAGAACAATATCTGTGTTTGAAGCAGATGGCCTACTGTACTTTATTAAGGTTACACAGTCCTTGTTGTTTAATGAAAATAATTGACTAAACAATTTTTCTCTATCACAAGGGGATGGAACTACTACAATTAGGAATCAAAACCCCAACAACACTTATAACCAGGTGGACAATAATAGTATTTTATGTCCAAAAATATTTGCAAATGGTTGATATTTCACCACAGAGCAATTTTCTGTCACTTGTCCAGGTGATTCCTTCTGCTTCTTAATTACTGTAAAATCAGTCTTGACACATTTGGAGTAATGTATAGCTTTTATTTCCTTTTTATAATCATTGTTAAAAATGAACTATTCACTTTTAGCACATAGAGGAATGGGCACTGTAAGCCCCTGCTCCTGCACGCAGTCACCATGGAAGAGGCTGTATGCCTGGGTAGTTGAGGATTACATGTGAGTAGGGTGGTCAGCCCTGACATACCCATGGGGAGCTGCTGAGGAAGAAAACCCTATCATAGATCACTCAAGCAGGGCAGGAGGGCAGGCCTAGAGCCCTTACATAGAAGCTGCTTATTTGAAGTAGTACCAGAAACTGTGAGGAGGCTGAAGGCAAAGCTCAAAAAATCTTTTGCTCCATGAGGCCCCTCATTCCTGAAACTGGTGGCTCCCAAAGAGCTGATTGCTTCAACAATCTTTTTTTAATTATTATTATTTTTTTGAGTTTTATATAGCGAGAACCTGACCAGAGACATCGGGTATCAGAGTGCTTTACACGAGCACCAGTTTCGTTACAGATGATCGCATTCATTCTTTTGTTAGGCACGGGGAGATTAAGTGATTTGCCCAGAATCACAGGATGTTGCGCATCGTTGCCGAGACTCGGACCTGGTTCCCCAGGTCCAAGGTCGAATGCCCTAGCCGCTAGGCAACATCCTCTCCCCAACATCTCTTAAAAGGTTTGCAATAAAAAAATAATTATTCAATTGTGCACAGCTTTTCTGTTTCTCCAGTGCCTGCCCTGGGGCAGAGGCCATTCACCAATGACACAGAATCTAGTTCATAAATTAGCACAGTGGGTGTTAAGTCCTTTAAAGTCGACTTCAGACAAAATATTTTTTGTGTGATTGTGTGCTTCTCTTGTAGTACCTCAGGGGTTATAGTCCCCCAGGAAACCGGAGCATGATTTGAGGTCTATATCTGTCACCACTATGACTCCTGATCCAGCAGTGCCCCTAGACAACACTATGTGACCCTACTTGTAGTTGCTCTCCTAGTTTACCAGCACAATGGCCCATTTCCTACTCTACTCCCTAAACTGGTAAAACGAGAAGCACAGATAGGTGGGGACGACGGAATAGCTCCTTCCACCGCCCTGCACACAGAAAAGAGTGTTGACCGGATGAAGGAGCTAGCCGGACCACACAGCTCAAATTAACTTATCATGCCCTCCCTTATGACACTGCCTGTGATAGGCAAAAACATTTAGATGGGTGCCTGAGTGGGGCAGGCTGACCTGTGTTGGAAAAAGCTAAACCGTGTTAGGGAAGAGATAATTGATGAAAGAAAATGGAAAAAAGCATTTGAGTTGCTAGTCGAACAGAGCAACAGAGTAACTTGTACCCTGGAGTCTGCATGCCTACTGAAAACGTTGAGTATGGCTGTTGTGTATTTAGAGGGAGGCTGTATGGTATTATTAATCACAGTAATAACATTTTAGGTCTGACCATATGATATGTTTCAATTTCAATTCATGTTTCTGTCACTACAGGGAGACTCATGGTTAATGCTATTAATTTTGGCTTGGCCCACAAGTTTGGTTGGGGGCTCTAGGTAGGGACCTTTAGAACACGTTCATGTAATGCTAAAAAAACAGCAGTCTCATTGTGACATTGTTTAACAAAGGCAGCAGGCTTTTCTTCAGTAAGATGAATACATTATAAACCCTTGAGGTCTCCCTTCTGAATTGTAAAACTTGTAACAATATTAATGTATCTACATTATTTGGGCTTGCAACTGAACAAATTTTCACATCAAGGCTCACACATAAGAGAAGGAAACAAGAAGCATAGAGTTAGTTGTCCCAGTGATACATCTGTAGGTTAGTTGATGTTGGCGTGTGGAACCCTGTCTGCTCTGCCCCACTATACTGAGATTCAAGTGATAAAAAGGATACCTGGTCCCAAGTTTGAGGGTCCATGGTACAGAGGCCTAAGGACAAGAAAAGTAAAAAAAAACACAAAAAACAAAGATGCTACTGGGCTCATTGACTTTTGATTCCCCAAGGTCCCACTAACCGTGTTTCTAACAGAATCAATCCCCAGAAACAAAATGTAGATCATCTTTCTTCACACCGCATATTTGAGAGCCATTTTGGAGGAAGAATATCTGTCTGCATAGCAGAGAGGTTTAAACTTGGTCTCCGGGCACAGGGGAGTTGCCTCTGCAACAAAAGTAGTTTGGTGGTCGGCCCTGTAAATTCTAAATGGACCCTATATTTTTTCATCAGGCTTTTCTCAACCTAGCATCTTTCTGAATGACTTTTGCAATATTGGATACAATGACAGACTGGGATAGTTGAAAGTTATTTGGCTGTTCCTAGTTTTACTTTTGTCCTACGAAGTTTTTATTTCTGCTTCTGTAAGCCATTATTCCTATTAAGTGTCCTTGTGAAGATTACTGCCAGAAGCATGTGGTGCAAAATAAATCATCATGCAGCACTGCGTATTTTAATATGCCCAAATATACTGTGCATGAGCTTTTTAACCATGAATGTATTTCAAAGACTAGTGACATTATGCACAGAGTAGTGTACATGAAGGTGTCATGTGTATCTTTATGTGTGTCCCAGGTAGGAGGAAACACCCACATTGGCAACATACCTCCTTGGCAATCTTGTAGCTCTTGATTGAAGATACACAAATAATACTAAAGAAATCAGCAAAGAACCAGACTCCCCCTGACATCAGAAAAGAGTAAACAGCCAAACATGAATAAGATCAACTTATTAGAAGCCAAACTCTGTGAACAAATAATAGCAAGGGGCAACAAACATGACGAAAAGTAAGATAATTAATCTGTTGCAACAAATGTCCTCTTGTGATTGAATTCTTTGTATAGGGTTCAAACAACAATTGACTTCACAGGAAAATAAGCGACTTCATTTTACATTGGGAACTATGAATAACATCCTATGAAATGACCCCCCACCTTGGGAAGGGTTGGCTATGTCATAGCATTCATTTTTACTAAACAAAGACATCCCAGTTAGACCTCCTTCATTTTGCACTGGATTCCAAAAACCCACAGCCACCCTATAAGCTTGGTGTTTCAGGTAGCTCAGGAACACCCAGGTGGCCATAAAAGTGGTAATTCCAGAGTGGTCCATGCAGCACAGATGTTCAGCAATGCACTAAGTAGAGCATTCAGGAACACATTGGCTTTGAAGATATGGAGGCTAAACAAACAGTATTATGCATGACTGAGGATTTATGAAGGCAAGGTCCCCTGCACTATCAAAGATGTGTCTTCTTCTCTCTTTCTGGTACTTCACTGTGGCTTTTTACAGTTTTTCCATCAGTCCCTCCTGCCATTTGATCTGTCTCCACACTCCATTGGTGAGGCAGTGAAGCGGCCATGTGGTTGTAGATCATCAAATCAGTAAATCCATTGTGTTGGAAGTATGTAAATGCCAACTTGACCACTAGAAGCATATATGAAAGTCATGAAACATCTATTATTAAGAGCAAATCTTCTGGGTGACAGTTGAATATGTTTAAAGACAGAGCCTTCCTCGTGAAAACCAAATCCACACTCAAGAATTATACTAGTGTAATGTGAATTTACTCTGAAAACAATTGTGCAGTATGAAGTGGAAAAAGGAAGCCTGAAAAAACATTTAAACTACCTCAGGCCTAACAACATTGTGAGGATCAAAACGAAATATAAGCAGGAACAAGTATATATTTAGGAACTGCAAACAGATCCAGTGAGCATGCAGCAAAGGAAACTAGCACAATTGAGACGCAAAATGGACCAAGTTCAGACACTTTGTTGGAAACTACAATATTTTGCATTGTGTACCACCTGACGTCATTCCTTGACTTTTTTTGCTGGCTACAGAACTCTGTGCACCTTGCCCCTACTAACCAGTGGTGAAGCACCTGTGCTCCTCCTTGCAACATGATGACATTGGCATACCACTAATTTGCATATTTAACTCACCTGTAGGACCCTATTATATGGTAAACTGGTTTACCCTTGGCCTGCAAGCTGTCTGTCAACAGAGGGCTGTAGCACCCCAAAGTGCTGCTAGCCCACTAGTAGCATTTAATGTAAAGGCCCTGGGTATATGGTATACAACTCTACAAGGGTATTACAAGTAAATTAAACATGCCAACTGGGTATAAGCCAATGCAACTATGTTTTATCTGAGGAGCACAAGCACTTTAGCACTGGTTAGCAGTGGTAAAGTGCACAGAGTCCTAAGGCCAACAAAAACAAGTGCATCACAAACGGAGGTGGTGAGGCAAAAGGTTTTGGGAAGACCACCTTTGGCTGACAAGTCTAGCACACACGGTTAAGGTTAATGGTGGTAATGAGTTTGGCGAAGTTGTCTATGTTTGGGCTGCTGCTTATGAACATTTATTTGCAGAGTTTTATATAGTGCTGGCTAGACCCGGAGGTATCAGAGCGCTTTACATGAGGATCAGTGAGTTACAGGTAACAGAATAACATCAGTTACAGGAGCCAAGTATAAACATAGGAGAAAAACAGTGATTAAACAATAACAAGAGTTATTAGTGCTTAGCATAGCCAAGAAACACATCTAATGGGGAATGGAAGGTAGAGGGGGATAGGTAAAAAGGGGGTAAGGAATGTCAATAGTGTCAGGCAGACCGGCAAGGGGAAAACTGAAACCGCGAGATGGAGGACCTTGGGAGCCAACAGCAGTGACACAAAATAGGGGAATATACAAAAATCCATCCAAAAACCATGAAGAAAACTGACTCTACGTCTCGACGCAGGGATGGAAAGGGGAGGCAGTCACACAATGAGAGAGGGAGGAGGCGGAGGAGGGAACGAATCATAATGGGGAGAATGAGGAAAAACTATGTCCAATGTCCGACTGGGTAGGTGACAGCCGAGGGGTTGAACCAGAGCCAAACTCCTCTGTAGCTGCCTAAACAGCTCCACCGGGGATCGGCCTTGTTGCTCGCGCTCCGTGGTAAGTACAACATACCGGGGGCATCGTAATAGTGACATCCACAGTAGCAGTCCCGGTGTTACTGGGAGGCGCCGTCCGCCTCGCCCTCCAGCTCGCCATCACCTAATTTCAGCCCTGTGCTGGTGCATCAGCCCATATCCTCACAACTGTGACCTTTATTAGGTGAGGTATTTCAGCAGGGCAATCCTGATTGCGTAAAATAGGCATTCCCTAGAGGAACTCCGTCATCATGTAGTCCAGTCCGCCTGGCAGCCACACACCAGCGGTGACATGGCCAGACTGGTGCAGCCCCTCCTCCTTGCAAACAACGGGGGGAGCCCATACCTACACTAGGCGGTGTAGGCGGGTACTGGCCAGGCACTTGTGAACTGTGTCCACGTCCAGGTTCCTTCTCCTCACCGGTGCCTTCGCGGGAGGCTCTCTTCTCTTCAGTATTTGGCAAGTCGCACTAGCAGGTGAAAGAGGGGGCCCCCGCAGGCAAGGGTGCCGCAGCTTTCACAACGCTGTCCGCCCGCTACTCCTTACCGCATCAGCCCCTCTCCCACTGACGCCACCATTTTAGGGCACCCTGCGGCTGCGCTCTGCCCCTTCCTTTTGCCAGCACCGTCGCGGGGGAGCATCTTCAAGTATTTTGGCCGAAACTCTCTAGGAGGCAGGAGAGGTGGGTCTCTGCATACACGAGAGCCGCAGCTCCGGTGACGCTGCCAGCCCAGTATTTCTCTTCTCAACTACCTCTCTCCGCAGGTGTCGCCATCTTGTCTCTCCACCCATGTTCAGCCAGCGCGGTCAAAACCACTGGTTCTGGGGCGATCATCACTCCTCTATGCACAAAGACAGCCACCGTAAGGGCGCCCCAAGGCTGAAAGTAGTGACAGGAGCCAGCAGCCCTTCGCTCCCTTGGCAGCAGCTCGCCAGAGCGCTCCGAGCCGACACAGGGGTATGCAGCCTGGGCCATTATCTCTCTAAGCCCCAACAACGGATCAAAACTCGGGGAAGGAAGATAAGCATTGGGTTTTGAATCTTGGGTCCTTGCCAAGCCACATGAGAAAAATAACATAATGCCGCATAGCTAATATCTTGTTTTCATTGGCACAAAGCAAGAACACCCAGGTAGGAATGTTCTTGGGGGCAGAAAGAAGAAAGTAGGGAAAAACACATGGTCCCGATGAATTGGTGCTTATTAGCGCATGCAAAATTTTGAATTTTACCATCATTCTTAGGGATATTAGGATTACTATCAGTAGTTTCCAAAGATTTCTGCTGTGGATTTCCACATTAAAATTGATAATTTCACAACAGCTTTGAGCTATTTTGAGCCAACAAACATATTCAGCTACCGCTACAACTTATTGTCATTTGGCAGTTTCAGTGGTAAAAATATGCCAGGGAGTGCACAAATGAAAGTGTGAAACTCCGTAGACCACAGGTAAGCCAGTATGTTGAACCCATATGACATTTCATATGTATGATAAAACTTTGACAACCTTTTTTATTCCACGATGGGAAGATGACTTGTTGGCGGGAAAAATTGGCATTTACCACCCGCTATTCTGCCCCCCGGGATTCCAGACAAAACATTAAACAGGTACAAACAAATTATTTTAGTTAATACATAAATTCAATGCAGCATCATTATAATCAATGTTAAATCAGATTTGATCGATCAATAATCAGTACCTAACTAACTAACTACCTTTCTTAACTAAATCCTAACCATCTTGCTGCTACCAAAAGAACTACTAATAGAGCGCTAAGTATGGGCGAAATTTGCGAAATCGTAGATTATACGGACCGCAAATTTGGTTTTGCACGAATTCGTGGTACGCATAATCCGCGAATTTGTGCTTATTTGGGATTTTCTTTTTTATCCGTGTTCGCGGGGCGCTTTGGGTGTTCGCGGGCCGCTTTCAGCGCGCCGACCGCGAAGTTACTCATGCGGTCGTACATGGGCACGGCCATCTTGTTCGCGTTGCGTATTTCCATTTCCGGGCACTAGTTGCATGCTCGCGTTGTGCGCCGGGCGTGATTACGTGGTCACGTGCGTTTTTGCGTGCTCGCGGGGGAAATATCGCGCAAACTTACCCACTTGGTCCTCAATGGGCGCGGCCATCTTGGTTTTCATTCATTGCTAAGGTTCTGGGCATTCTTTTTCTATTCTGCTTTAATCTTTGCCATCCTTGGTTTGATTGAACTTTTTTTGATCTTTTTTACTCATTATCTATCCCTCTCTTTTTCTACATCTATATTTTGTGTTTTTTTTTAACGTTTTGTTACTTTAATAACTACTTTTTTTGTTTAGCTCTCTCTTTTCTTTTACTTACTTTTTTCCCCCTATTCTTTTTTTCTTTCACACAGGACCATGGCAAAGGGAGCCGGCAAGTCTAAGGGGAAGGGTCCCGCATCCCGTAACCGGCTCCCTTGCGGGCGCTTAAGGGTGGAGGATACGCAAGCCAGGGAGATTTTTAGTGCGGTAGAGGTGGCCTCACTTATCTTTTATGTGCAGCGCCACCTCCCGAAGACCGTCGCAGCAGGGGGCAGGCCCTGCTCAGGGTATGGCCTCCGGGAGCGTCACTAGCTCTGGGCTAAGGTGTGCCGGGCCATGTTTAGGGAGTCGGGGGTCTCGCGCACCTATAACCAGGCAACGCACCGGTGGTCAGACGTCCTTGACCGGGAGCAGGACCTGCTCCACCTGCTAGGCGTAGAGATCCCTGGCCTTGGCGAGTAGCTATTTAATAACTACTTTGTTTTCTTCTGCTCTGTGTTATATTGCCAATATATGTTTTTCCTGAAGAGCAAGAATGCTGCCGTTTCGATTACATTGCCGGTAAATTAATGTTTAAATAGCTTCTGTGATTGCAGGTGCTTGCCTGCTCAGTGGCGTTGCTACTATGCTTACTTGATTGCAACTTTGTGCTCATTTGGCCTGATTCATTATGTATGAGTGTAGTACTTTACAGAACTGCGTAATGCTAGAGAGACTAGAGACTGAAGTCTAGTCCTTCCTTTGTACTCCTGCTGCCACTAAGAAGAGATAGCGGTGGATTGATAGGTTGAGTATATTATGACTTGTTATTTAGTAGTAGGACATTTTTTAGTGGTCTGCAATAATGTTGACGGACTGTGTCTGTCACATCGCGTGCTGCTGAGTGCTGGGAGTCATACTAGAACATTTTTGTTGTTGGTTTAGTTAGTGATTTACATAACTTTCCAAGTAGACGGTCTGCGAATCCAGCAATACTGTACTATCAATCCTAGTTGACCAGATCAGATAGGTCAATACATTTGGTGCAATTGTTGGTAATTTGTTTCCCCGAGATAATTTTAGATTGTGGTCAAAGACATCAAATATTTTAAAAAAAAAACAATCATACATGTTTGTGTTTATTTCATGATCATCAGCACCTCCCAGGGGCAAGAAGATCACGACAGAGACGCCGGCGGAACAAGGTGGACAGGATCGGTCCTCTGCGGTCTCTTCTGCTGGCTCCAGTAAGTTCTTCAGTTGTTAATATTAATAATTGTACTTCCCTAACTTTTACAGCACCTATTCATTCCAAACTGTTTCCTAATTCTATTTTTTACAAAATAGTTTTTGATCTTCTTATAGACTGTTTCTACATTCTTATCCTGCCTCTACTATCTCTCTCTGTGCTACTACTATTTACTATTATTATGAGTCGGTCTGTGTAGGCAGCTAAGCTTGCCCAGTTGGCAAACAGTGTTAAACAAAACTCTGATCCAGCAATAGCTCTAGGCACTGAGTGTAGTCCTCTGGGTTGCCCTTGCTGTCTATTCCAGTCTTCTTAATGTTAGTGCTTTGACAATTCCCAACAACAACATGTCAATGTATACCAAGAATAAGCTAGTAGTTGGCTTTTTTATTTTATAGGAGCACATACCATACCACTAGTGTTTCAGGGACTATTCTGCACATACAGAAGTATGGACAAGAGAAATAGGACATTGTTGATGATAGGTGCAGTTCAACTTTCCACATACCTCAGTCAGAACAGAAGTTGAACCTCCAATCCCCTGACCGACTATCTAGTGTGTCTGACCAATGATTATACGACCCAGAAGAACAGAAGAAGACTACCGAGTCCCGACCTATCAGAGTCACGGAAGCATGCTTGCAAAGTGCAGTAGTGCAACTGCAAACCCTTCTGCTCACTCACTCATGGACAAAAACCACACAGTGTTTTTTATTTTTACAGTTTTATTTTCAAATAAGAAATAAAAAAACAATTTCTTTATTTTTAATAGCGCAGTATTCCCAGCGAGCAGTGGTGTAGATGACGTTAAAGTTTAAACACCCTTCCCTAGTATATACTTCAACTTAACACATCTAATTATTATAGTAACTGTGCAGGAGCCCTCACCTTGTTGGAACTTCAAGTACTGGTGGTGAATCTGAGGAGTAGGTGGTGAAAATTGAAAAGCTCTTGTTAGCAAAAGGGCAATGGAATCTTCTGTCTATAATTAGAAAAATGGTGCATGTTAAAAAGCAAGCATTCATCAGTTGTGCCAAAAAGTGTTGCATGTTATGGCTAAGCATATAAGTTAACACCCTCCCCAAAACCGTGACTTTCTTTCAGTCCCAATCATTAAAAATTGTTTATGTATGGCATCTAAAAATATGACATGTTTTTTATAGTTGTCATCACAACACCTGATGCGGCACCTCCTACCACCAGTGCCAGGGCCAGCAGCGTGGAGGTGTCCACTACTCCAGGGGCTTAAGCTGCGGCACCACAAGTGCCACCAGGAGGAGCTGCTGTCGGGCATGGCTCAGCAGCGGCGGACGGTGGTAAGTTATTATACGCCTTGCTTATTGACATTTTAGAGTAGGCTCGCAAAGGGGTGTATGATGTACTGTACAGTAGACAGTACACTAGTACAAGTACACTGTACTGTTAAGAACAGTTACTACTTTAGAACTACATTTTTTTTGCCAATCACGGAGTAGACAGTCACCCTTGACTTAGCAACAGCATTAGCGGCGGTAGTTCTCGAGTAAGCAATGGCCCGCTCTATTTGACTTCAACTCAGCTGTGAAACTTTTATCGTGAAGCCAAGTCAGATCAGATGAACTTGAGGGATGTGATGAACTAAAAGGGAAAGAAGGGTGTAAGGAAGGATGAGCGAGTCGTAACATTTATGACTGTAAAGAATGATTCGTGTTTTTGAATGCATGCAGAGGTGGCTGATAGGAAGGAATCAGATGCATGGCTGCTTGAAGCAAGGATGGTTGGAGGAGAAAGAAAAGATGACTGCCTGTGTGGGTGAATCAGAAAATGCATGTGTGGTGTGCATTGCAATATATCATTTGGGTGAAACTCAAATGCAAGTCAAGACGGTGGTTTACCAAATAAAATGAAAAGGGTGTTAGTTAGTTGTTGAGAAAAAGTAAAGTTGGTACAGTTGAGACATTAAGAAGAATGATAGCCTTATGGTATTTCTTTCCTCATAGATTGCAGAAGTGTATGTAAAGCAGACGCTCAGTGGGTGAAGAGTGTTACTTTGAACAGCATGTCCGTGCCAGAGTTGCAAAGCAGAGGAAATCCAAATACTAAAAGTTGTGATTGTTGAGAAATACTCCCTTGACTAACAGTACAGTAGTTTACTTTGCAAGCACAGCATATATTGTGTATGTATTGTATATTTGACATTATATCAAGTCAAGTCCCTTCCTCCGGCAATTATGGGTACCACATTCACTCCCTATGTTGATAATTTTCTTTCAGCTGTGTCAATCATGGGTGGACTATCGCTGTTGTTCACTCAATCTATTAAAACAAAGCACCTAAAGTCATCCATCATATAAGCAAAGATCAAGTGATCGGCTGGATATATGATCAGAAATGAATAATCTCCATTTTTCTTTTGTATAGTCAAGGCCCGAGGGGGAAGTGCAAAATATAAATTACATTGAACAGTAGCCCTTGATGTAACCGAGTATGTCCAGTGCCACCCTATAGAAAAGTGAGAGCTTCCCTATCCCCACCTGCATGTACTGCTTAAAGTAATGCGAGTCTACGTCATCATGGCTTGTGTCTGTTTTTCTTGGGTGCAGGCTGACTGAGCTTTTATTATGCCAGCTACCACAAGTTCACGTACAAGTAATTTCTTTCGCAAAACAAGAGAAAAAAAGAAGACTGGTTTACTCTCTGACTCTTTGGCTATGTAGTGAGTCCATAGTGCTGCTAGTAGAATTCCTGAAACTCCCACTAATGTTACAGGCCTACAAAGACGGCGGAAAGATACATGCCAAAATGTTATACTGTGCTTGCAAGTTGCTAGTGTTACTGTGAGACAACTTTCTGTTGAATTATTTTGTGTTAATGTTAAAGAGTATTGGTTACAGTATTTTTCTTTCTTTCTTCATATGGATGCTCCACAAAACAAGCTCACCAGGAACGAGATGGCTGTCCGGGCCAGGGCCCGGAAGCTGTAGGCCATTTGTGCTGAATATCGGCGGCTGTGGGCTCGGGAGCAGGAGGAGTCGGCAACAACTGCATCCTCCCCCAGTGCACCCGGGGCCACCAGCCAGCTGCCTCCAGTTGTACGGCGCCGTGGTCCGACAACCTCCCGCCGACACCGCGCAGCAGCAAGTAAAACACCAGCTGCCCCCCCAGAGCCTGGATGGTACGTCAGTGCCGCCTACGCAGGAGAGTGGACTACCTGGAGCGCACGGTGGAGAAGCTGAAGCGCCAGCTCCAGGCCCTCCGCAAAGAGTTGCGGGACGACCTGTCCACAGGACACCGCCGGAAGTGACTGTCTCTTGCCCCTTTTTTAAAGACTCTTGTTCACTTAATCTATCAAAACAAAGCCCCTCAAGTCATCCATCATATAAGCAAAGATCATGTGATCGGCTGGATATATTATCAGAAATTAATAATCTTCATTTTCCTTTTGTAGTAGTCAAGGCCCGGGGGGGGGCAGTGTGAAATATAAATTACATTGAGCAGTAGCCCTTGATGTAACCGAGTATGGCCAGTGCCACCCGTATAGAAAAGTAAGAGCTTCCCTATCCCCACCTGCATGTACTGCTTAAAGTAATGCGAGTCTGCGTCATCATGGCTTGTGTCTGTTTTTCTTGGGTGCAAGCTGACTGAGCTGGAATTATGCCGGCTACCACAAGTTCACGTACAAGTAATTTCTTTCGCAAAACAAGAGAAAAAAAGAAGAAGACTGGTGTACTCTCTGACTCTCTGACTATGTAGTGAGTCCATAGTGCTGCTAGTAGAATTCCTGAAACTCCCACTAATGGTACAGGCCTACAAAGACGGCAGAAAGATACATGCCAAAATGTTATACTGTGCTTGCAAGTTGCTAGCGTTACTGTGAGACAACTTTCTGTTGAATTATTTTGTGTTAGTGTTAAAGAGTATTGGTTACAGTATTTTTCTTTCTTTCTTCATATAGATGCTCCACAAAACAAGCTCACCAGGAAGGAGATGGCTGTCTGGGCTAGGGCCCGGAAGCTGTAGGCCATTTGTGCAGAATATCGGCGGCTGTGGTCTCGGGAGCAGGAGGAGGAGGCTGCAACAACTGCATCCTCCTCCAGTGCCCCCGGGGCCACCAGCCAGCAGCCTCCAGTTGTACGGCGCCGTGGTCCGACAGCCTCCTGCTGCCGCCGCGCAGCAGCATGTAAAACACCAGCTGCCCCCCCAGAGCCTGGATGGCACGTCAGCGCCATCTACGCAGGAGAGTGGACTACCTGGAGCGCACGGTGGAGAAGCTGAAGTGCCAGCTCCAGGACCTCCGCAAAGAGTTGCGGGACCACCTGTACACAGGACACCGCCTGATGTGACTGTCTCTAGCCCCCTTTTTAAAGACTGTTGGGGGGTGGGAATTGCGTGTTGGGACTTTTTGAGGGACATTCATAAGGGCATTTGTTTGGGTTAGGGGGGGTGGGTTGGGTCTTTTGAATAGTTTATTATTGTTAGGGAAAATATAATTATTTATTTTACATACTTCAACATAGTGTACGTTTTCATATTATTTTGTGGGGTGGTGGGTGGGGGTTACTGCACGTTTGGTTTCCTCAAACTTACCAGCATGAATTATCTAAAATGTCCAAAAATGTACAAAAGTGCCACTAACCGAGTTAGTGAATTCAATTGGCCTACTAGTACTTTACTAGTACTACTATCAGTCTCACCTCTCCTCCGAGTCCCAGCCCATTATTCTACCTCCCCAAAATGCTTATCTTACCTGTGATTCGTGTTTGAGAATAGAGCTAGGCACAGCGCTGGCTTCATGGCAAATGGCGATTACGGTTGCCCATGAAATCCATCCAGGACAGAAATTCCATTGTTGGGTGGTAGTAGGTGTGGTACCACACTAGCAGTAGCAGCATATGAAAAAAAAGGAAATGAGACATTGAGTGGCCTTAGAGGAGTATTAGAAGGAACAGTATATTTGTAGCCTAAGCAATGCCAAAGAGAAGTATGGGAAAAATATATTTGCATGGATGATTATGGCTACAACAAGAACAGTGACATTTATTGACATGTAGGAGGATGCTGTTGACAAATCGATGGATCCAATCGATGGTGGGCATGAAATTCTGAATTTATTTGGCAATACTCATTGGTGTTTTTTAAGCAGAATTACAATATCCTAGGATTCATCCAGCTGCCTTAAAATTGATTTGAGGAGGTTGCTTGCACCTTATCCTCCCCAGCAAGTGTGTGGAATTATTGATGTCATTTAGACACACCTCAATGAAAACCACACAGCCCGGGGGAAGAGGATTAGGGTTTGAAAATTGGATGGGAATGGGTTTTTTGGGAAAGTTTTGTGGAGAGGAAAAAAAACACAGCATGGACAAACAACAAATGAAGAACAACAAATCTTTGGATACTAAGATATCCATAAATCTTTTAAGGGACATAAAGGAAGTGCATGCACTACTGCATGCATGAAGTTGTTTCCTGAATCGATGGTTAGGTTACTAAAAAGTAGTACTTACTACAACTTACTAACTATGAAGAAACAATGTGACAGTACAGGGCTGCAGTAATTACGCAATTTTACTTGCCTATCTGTCCTCAGAGAGAATAAACACTTATTAGTACATGAAATTAGTTTTAAAAATAGCAAAGAAACTTATCAAACAGCTGGAGGGATGAATTTCAAGCAGAGAGCAAACAAACGCACAGAGTCACAGTCATAGAAGTTCACAACAATAATATTATTTAAAAGATAAGGAGAAGTGAAGAGGATACTGTAACTGTATGTTGTAGTTGTCCTGACTCCTGTTCAATTTGGGAAGTTGCATGCATCCAGCCATTCCTCTTATTTAAGGTAGTCCTCCATTCCATCTGACGCTCCGTCAATCAATCTTGGTGACCAGACACACTGTCCACTGCCTGCCTGGCAGATGCGGAAGTGCGGATCGCTAATGGTAAGCCTGAGTTAATCATTTTACCCATCGCACAGGGTAAAAGCCGGCCTGTAATTGCTGATGGAAAAACATGAATTAAGGTACGGTGTTTAGTGCAAAAATAACACTTTCCGTTTCAGAGGCGACAGTATTACATACAAGCATCATTTCTAAAGTGCGTACTCTGAAATCTGAGTCTCCTTTTCAAGGATAGTAATTAGCACACAGCAGGCCAGGGCCATGCAGACGGTCAAGGCAGGCACCACTGAGTGAACCAACCTGATGATGTAGCATACCTTTTTGACACAGACAGTCAAAGCATATCTAATTCTATCTAACAAACCACATAGCTGCAATTTTACATGAACTGCTGTCTGGTCTCTGACTCTCTGGCATAACACTACACTGGCTCGACCACTCCCATACCACGACTAGACAGACATGTAGGTCTACTGTGGTTGTTGTTGACTTGTTTACCTGTTTGCCACTCACGAAACGGCCATAGTTCTTCCGTAAACCGACGATGATGATCCATCCATCCCAGTGAGTGACTGTGTAAAGAATAAATATATTATGTGACTTTGATCATCAAGACTCATCATCATCATCATGGTATATTGGCAAACTCAATGGTGTTCATTCAGTCACAGTCTACACACACAGTGAGTCCAAGGAAATTTTCCATATTGAAAAATGCAACGTATTGGCTGGCCCCTGCAGTAGAAGTACAATTTGTATTAAACAAGGTAAAAGAGTACACTTGAGTTACATTTAGTGTGTAAAAGATTAAATAATAATAACAGAACACATAGATATGATTCACTTCATGCACAACAAACAAACAACAATTGCTTTCATCAGGACCAGACAGCCAGTGTTGTCCACTGCATGCCATCTCATCATTCATTACCTGTTCTACTTGTCAGCATCTTAAGTGAAGGGCCACAGGGCAGCCTCTCGTGTCAATTTCAGAAGGTGCAGTCAGCATAGTGAGTCATTCCAGTCCCACTTCTTTTGAGGGGACTCGTGTACGAACTGAAGCGACAGTTTCTAGATTCTGCGTAATACGGCCATCTGCCTTGAGGGAAATGGATAGGGGGAGTCTGGAGGAGGAGGATAGAGGGGCATGACTGAGTTGTGAACTTGTGAACTTCAGGAATGCAGACAGTGGCACCTTCAATATGGAAAATAAGACGAAGACAGTGCTGCTGATGGATTTTTTTTGCTTTAAAGTTTTGTTGTGCTAAAAGTTGCAAAACAAAGAAAGACACACAGAAATAAAAGTCAATAAGGACGGATGAAAACAAAAAGTAAGTTTTTCAAGCCTAGTTGTCAGGGAAGTAGAGCTCGTCCTCAAACTCTGTGAATTGAACATGGATTAGGTCAGCTAACAGAGAAGAGCTTCCGTCACCTAAGTTGGTGTCCTCTTCTCCCTGCGTGGATTCACGTATTTTGTAATCTGGTGGTATGAAGTGCTGATTCATCTTGATCATTGTTAACCTCTCCACATCTTTGGGTGAGAGGTGGGTCCTTTTTGAAGTGACAATGGCACCAGCAGCACTGACAACTTGTTCCGAAGACATGCTTGCAAGTGGGCAAGCCAAATAATTTATAGCCAGCCTGCTGAGCAGTGGCCAGTGAGACCTTTTCCAATACCAATACACCAATGGGTCACGATCAATGTAGACCTCTGTTGTGTCATCCAGATAGGCCTGCACCAGCCACTCAAGGGCCTCCCTGGGTACTCCACATTGCGTACCATGTGTTGCCTTTACATCAACACTGGAGCGAGCAAACCCTTGCTGAGTTATCCAATCCGCTTCCGTCAATATTATGGCTGGGCCTGGTGCAGGTGATGATGATACTGTTGCTGCTGTAAGTAACGGCTGTGAGGGAAAGTGACTGCCTTCGGCCACAGAAGTGGACCTTGAAGCCAGATTGCCTGCTGCTTCAGTAGTACTTGTGGTGTTTCCTTCAATTTCCTGCTGCTCTTTTTCGAACCGAGTGGCTGACAGAGCTAGCCAATGTTTGCACTTTGAAACATCTTATTCATCAAAAGGAATGAATACTTTGCTGGTCAGTGCCTTTTTGTACCGTGGATCCAGAATAGTGGCACAAATGTAATGTTGTTCTGAATGTATTTTTTTAAGCCTTTCATTGACAAGTAGGCGGCTTAATAAGCTCTCTGCCAACTGATATGCGTCTTGTTTGTGAACATCAGCTCGGAACATTGAAGACACTGCCTTCAGTTGTTGCGCTAGCATGCACAACAATGGGACAGCTTTGCCCAAACTACAGTCCTGCCTGCTGACTTCACAGGTGAAGACCTCAAAAGGACGAAGCATGTCTGTCAGGCTTTTAACTAGGTCCCATTCCTCCGCCTCTAGCCTCATGTCTTTAATAGCAGCAGACCGTATGTTAATGCTAGTGACATACTCATTGATTACCAAGTACTGCTCAAACAGACGCTCAAGCATGTAGAAGGTTAAGTTCCAACGTGTTGCCACCTCCTGGATGAGTCCTTTGACTGGCACTCTATGGCCACGTTGAATGATCCTCATCTGCTTCCGGGCCTTAAAAGAATGGCTGAAATGTGTGCAGATTCTTCAGCACAAACACAGCACTCTGAAGTAGCCACCATCATGCATGGCCTTAACTATATTACTGCCATTATCTGTGGAAACATAACCAATCATGCGACTTCTTGGCACCAGCCATTTAGAGACCTTACTGTTAAATTCTTCCAAAATGTTTATTGTAGTATGAGATTTCTCCATGGCAAACATGGCTACTGTTGCATGTTTCCGACTAGCTTGTAAAATTGTGGCAGGGTCAACATCTGCAGACATCTTTTCTCTAACCCCTGCAAAAGAGACCCAATGTGCAGTGATGCACATGTAATCCACGGCTTGACAACTGGTCCACATGTCTGTTGTCAGGTGGTTAGTGTGAACAGCACTCCTCTGCAAAGCTGACCCAATCACTTCCAGCACATCTTCATGTAGTGCTGGAACCGCAACTCTGGCAAAATAGGACCGACTAGGACCTTACATTTAGGGCAGACTGTTGCCACAAATTCTAGAAAACCCACCCCTTCCACGAAAGAAAAAGGGAGAGGGTCCAGCGCTAGCATTTTAGCCAGCTTTGCGTTATACAGACGTGCCGTTGGGTGGTTGCGTTCAAATAGCGCCTCCTCCGACCAACACATGCTTTTAATGGTTGTCTGGACTATTTTCATATGTGATGACGATGATTCAGACTTCTTCAACCCAGTTAGGCTCATTGATGTACTTTTTCGCATTGGTGTCTCTACCAGACTCTTACTGTGCCTCCTAAATGTTGCTGGGGTAGAGGAGCGTGTGGGTGCTACCACTGCAGTGCTGCTGCCAGGGGTACTGTGTGTACCAGAAAAAATGTCTCCCGGTTCTTCACCTCCCCCCTGCACGATCAGCTCCTCGTCATCATCAGATGCGATATCAATGGATACATTTGGATTTGTAGTTTTGGTTTTTTCCGGATGTTACTTAGGTGCGCCTCCCACTGGATAATGTGGTGTTTTTGGAGATGACCTCTCTGGCCTCCGGTACCATAGTTGGTACCAAGCTTTCCCCGACTAACTACTTGTTTACAAATCGAACAAATGACTAGGTTATCCGCCTTTTGGCTAATACTAAAGAAGTCCCAAACTGGGGAGTTGAGATTTATGGGGGTGTTGGAGGTGCTACTTTCAATGCCAGATGAAGTGGAGGATGGGCGTGGCGGAATTTGACTCTGTTGTGCACTTACAGCACCACTACTTGAGGTAATGGAGGTCGAGCTGGATGGAGGTCCCTGCTGGTCCTTCTGATGAGAAAATATGGCAGCTGTAGGTCGTGTTGGTGTAGTAGTTAGTATCTGTGTTGGTGGTGGTACCAGTGCCTCGCCGCCCACATCCTGCAGGGCAGCATTTCGGGATAGGGTAAAAATATTTGTCTGCTGCATGCCTGCTGCGGCTGGAGTGACGACTGTGATGACTGGGTCGACATCATCAGACTGTTCATCAGCAGCACAATACACCACTTCTACTTCTTCTTCGTATCACCCATAAGTGGAAGCCTTGCGGGAACCTTCCTTTTACCAAACTTTGTCGGCTCATGGCGTGCCTTCCTCTCAGATGCATTGGTGGGTGCCAATCACGATCGAGATCATCAGAAGGAAGGGGGCTTGAAGAAGAACTTGTACTAACCCTCCTTGACCTTTTCCTTGCTGGGGATCTGGAAGACAATGGATCATCAGGACTCAGAGGAATGGCTTCCTCGGCTGATACCTCCGCATGAATCTCGATTTCCTCATG
Source organism: Lissotriton helveticus (assembly GCF_964261635.1). Lineage (NCBI taxonomy): Eukaryota > Metazoa > Chordata > Amphibia > Caudata > Salamandridae > Lissotriton > Lissotriton helveticus. The sequence goes on from NC_136068.1 coordinate 1,221,705,463, forward strand.
TGCCGCAACTTCTGGAGGAACAAGCATTGTGGGCAGTTGTGCCTCTCCATGCGCCTCTCCATGCGCCTCTCCATGCGCCTCTCCATGCGCCTCTACTTGCGCCTCTCCTTGCGCCTCTACTTGCGCCTCTACTTGCGCCTCTACTTGCGCCTCTACTTGCGCCTCTCCTTGTTGCACCTATGGTTGTCATTGCGGCTGTGGTTGAACACTCGTCAGATGAGTTACACCCTGCGTTGATTGGATGCTACTTTCTTGCGATGAGTCAATGCCAACATCACTGGTCGATGGTGATTGAGCAATTAAAGTGGCTGCCTCTGCGGCACTCATGGCCTTGGGCCTAACTTGGCGTGGTGGCACTGAGACCAATGAAGCGGAGGTGCTGCTCCCAGCTTGGTCCCCGGCAGACACCGCTGCTGCTGCATGCGTAGGTTTTTTTCCCAAAAAAGGTGTTTGAGGGCACACCAGTCTCCTTGGTAAGTGGCGCCGGGAGAGAGTGCTACTTATGCCGCATCTTTGGTTTGCTGCAGTTGGGTCCACGCCGCCACCGCCAGGAGTCACGGGGATGTAGAAGCAGCGCCGCCGCCCTGGGACTACTATTCCCGGCAGCCTCAGCGGCGGCGCGCTCGTTTGATGCCGCGACTGCGCCAGGAGGCGCCCTAAAACACTCCAGAGACCGGCGGAGCTGGGGGAGAGAGTGCTAGTTACGCTGCATCTTTGGTTTCCTGCAGTTGGGTCCACGCCACATCCGCCAGGAGTCACGGGGGTGTAGAAGCAGTGCCGCCGCTCCGGGACTAAGATTCACAGCAGCCTCAGCGGTGGCGCGCTCGTTTGATGCCGCGACTGCGCCAGGAGGTGCCTTAAAACACTACAGAGACTGGCGGAGCTGGGGGAGAGAGTGCCACTTACGACGCATCTTTGGTTTGCTGCAGTTGGGTCCACGCCGCCACCGCCAGGAGTCACGGGGGTGTAGAAGCAGCGCCGCCACCCCGGGACTAAGATTCCCGGCAGCCTCAGCGGCGGCGTGCTCGCTTGACGCCTCGACTGCGCCAGGAGGTGCCTTGAAACACTCCAGAGACCCACTTCGCGGGACGTGCCGGGCAAAGCCCGGGCAAAGGGCGGGCCATCTGAAGCAGGAGGAGGCAGGGCTGGGCCACCCCCGTCATCTTCTATTACCATGGGTAAGCGGAAAAACATTACTAATACCGAGGATGGGGGCAAAAAAGCAGCGAGACATTCTGAATCAATAGTCTCATACTTGACCTCTGCGGTTGGGGCCCTGTCAAAAGAAATAGCAACCTCGCAACATGAGCTGGCTTTGTTATCTACCTCATCAAGTGCAGAGCCCAATACATTACAACCAATTCCCGACACCGGCATCCCTATAGAGCCTGAAGTGATAGTGCTTAAACCGACTAATGTTTCCAGTCAAGCGCAAGTTTGTTCGCCAACACCATTGCCCTCCAGCCAGCCACATGGGTCAGGTCCTCAAATCAAACCAGCTACTAAAAAGAGGAAGAAGACAGAGGGTGACAATGTTATTAAGCAATTGGATATGGACATTCTAGCGATCACTTGGAAGCCTTATTTGTTGCCCGAATTGAACCCTTGTTAGTAGGTATAGCTAAAAACATTGTAGACACTATGAACCCGTGCCTTGCCGGCCTGTTAAGAAAATGTGCCCTGATAGATGACCTAGTTAAAAAACTTGATTCTGTCCAGGTCCCTAGAAAGGTGCTTAAGTCAGGAGCAGAAGTGCCTACATCGAAACCTGCTACACCCTTGTTACTACATTGTTATGTAAGGGTAAGACCGTAAACATTAGCAGAGAAAGGGTCCATGGTAAATCCCAAAGCAGCTTGATGAGTACCCAGCTATCCTCAGGGACTCTTGACATTCCCCAGGAGACCAATACCCTAGCAGTGGGCTCAAGACCCAAGGAGTGCCAATTGCATTTAGACCTTCCCCCAGCAGCTGCGCCTTTTGTTGCTGCTTTTATAGGGGTACCCCCACTAGCATATGGCGAGATTGAATCCACAGCGGCACTAATACAGAAGGCAAGTCAATGGTGTGCTGATATTAGTAGTGGGGGAACCGTAATCTCAACCAGGATTATCATGGCTAGCAGGGTGGGATGGATTGGTCATCGTCCCAAACCTGTGAAGGGTGATTGTGTTGTAGTTAATTTTGATAGTGCTCACCTGGCAGACAGGCTGTTTTGGGATGGTTCAGAGATACAAGACAGTGGGAACATGAGATCGGTCCCTTTGGGCTTTTTTTACCCACCTCTATCTAGAAATTATCCCGTCATGGATCAACAGTATAGGCCATCTCAGCAGGTCATATCTGGTGATGAATGGAGAGCAGTACCCAACAGGATCTCACAGGGCAGAATCATTCCCAGTAGGGCAGGTCCCGATTTAGGACTGTTTAACAGTTTTGCTCCACTTGCTGATTTGGAGGATATTGACTGACAACCAGCTCCATTGTTGTCCTCCGCATCTGGGCCTTTGCGGGAGGAGGACAGAACATTATGCACATTTATTAGCTGGAATGTTGCATGTTTGAGAACTAAAAGGGCAGACCCTTTATGGGTTAATCTCTACAATTGACGTGATAGCCATTCAAGAATCCTGGGACATCTCAGCAAATTCTTGGTTGGATGGCTTTGCCAGCTTCTCCGTACCAGCAACACCTAGTATTGCGGGGAGAGCTAATGGGGGGTCTTCTTTTCCTTTTTTCCTGACATCTTGCTGGGTCATTTAAGCAATTAGACTCAGGCTCCCCTAACCTTTTAATTGTGGAATGGATTGTTTCACCGGGTTGCACCCTTTTATTAATTAATTCTTATAATTCCTGGGAGAGGGCAGTGAATACTGATCACATTGCATCCCTGGAGACATTTTTATGTAATTTCAGTCTAAATAAGCACCCTACCTTTGAGCTCATTCTGTTGGGCGATTTTAACATTCATCTATGTGTCTTACCATGTTATATAGGAGAGTAGGAGGGTTCTTTTGGCGCAATTACCCCTCATTTTGAACATACAAAATCAGGAGAAGTGCTTGAAGTGTTGTAGCTAGTTTTAATTTATACAAACCTTTTAATACAGGAGGGGGGGGAAGAGTACCCACTTATAAGGGCACGGCCCACGGGTCAGTTATTGATTACATTTTTACCTCATCTGGGTTAATCTCTAAGGTAAAGAATTATAAGGTTATTGCCTCACCCTATAGCGATCACAATTCTTTGCTATTAGAGATGTCTTGGGGAGATTCCCAGTGTAAGCGTGCAGCCCGCTTCCAGGAGTGGGCGGCACTAGTGCCTACCGATCAGGGTTGACGGCTCAAGTGGGGTAAGGTGGTCCCAGATGATTTTATGGCAATTTTATTGCCTAAATTTGAGGGCCACATAGTGACCTGCTTGGACCAAGAGGCCCCCAATCAAGTAATCATACAGGCCTTCCAATCTATTTGTACACAAATTTCGAGGGACCTGACGGTAAACCCTACACAGAGAACGCCTAGGCCCTTTAAATGGTTTGACGCCAACTGCTCACGAATCCACAGAAGCCTAAAGCGTGCGTTAAAAGCCATCCTGAGGGACAAGGCCCTCATCGTCAACCTGAGGAAGGAATATAAATTAATTTTAAAGGGGAGAAAAAATGCCATTAAAAGCGATGCATGGAATAAACTTCTCAATATAGACGTCTTACGAGATAGCAAGAAATTCTGGGATATTATAAACCAGCCGTTTTTTGCTGGGGCAGAAAACGCAGTCACCGACTGCGTTATTCCTGATGAGAAGTGGGTTCTCCACTTCAAAGATGTTTATGGTGACAAGAATAGTCCAGTCTCTTGTGGCAGGAGGAGGTTTTGAAGGCTATTGTAGAAACCTCGAAAAATAAGGCTCCGGGGCCTGACGGCGTACCCGCGGACCTATATAGACATTCCCCGACAATTTGGTCCCAGGTGTTAACTAAAGTCTTCCGGGCAGCTAATGACAATGTATTCCCCGATACCTGGGTGACCTCCATTATAGTGCCAATCTTTAAAAAGGGGCAACGTGAGGACCCAGGGTGTTACAGACCCATTTCCCTCCTCGACTCTGCCATTAAGATCTTAGGCAGAGTCTTACTGTCCAAACTGAGGGTAAATTTGGAGGTCTGTGGGGGGCTCTCGAACATACAATATGGGTTCAGAGAGAAACGAGGCACCCTGGACCAATGTTCCAACTTGCACCTATTAATCTCCAAATATACGGTAGCCGGGGAGGGGTCACTTTATTTGGCCTTCATGGCCCTCTCCTCAGCTTTCGACTCGGTGAATAGGTCCAAGCTGTGGTCCATTCTCCTAGAGATAGGGATAGGCGCTTCCCTTGTTACATTCATGGCATCCTTGCACCAGGAGTTATTTGCCCAAGTACGGGTCACAAAGGAAGGTAGGTGTACGGACAGATTTAGGTCTGAGAAAGGGGTGCGCCAAGGGTGCATCCTGGCACCCCTCATTTTTACCATTTATATAAATGGGTTGGGAAAACATCTAGAGGTTGGGGCGGCAGACGTTCCGTGTGTAGGAGGAGTGCAGGTTCCGGCCCTCCTATACGCGGACGATGCTGTCGCGCACTGGTAATGGCCTACAGGCCTTATTGGATCTTTTTGGTTCCTTCATGGAGAACCTTGACTTAAAAGTCAATGCAAAAAAATCGCACTCCATGATAGTAGGCCGACAGAGAAGTAAGCCTAGATCTAAAATCTTCACCTGCAAGGGCGAGGTGGTATCAAGGGTCTCAGTTTTTCCTTATCTGGGGGTCCTTTTTGATGAGAGGGGGTCTTGGGTCCCCCAGATAAAGGCGAAGAGTGTATCCTTGGCCCGCTCCACATCTGCCTTGTTGGGCTTCTCAAAAAGGTTGGGGGCCAGACCGATGGAGGCACTTTTGAAGGTTTATAACAGTAAGTGCATTCCCATCGCAACTTATGGGTCCGTTTTGTGGGGCGCTACGCTACTCATGACAAAATTCAAAGGGTAGAGAATGGGCTTATTAGGCAATTTTTATCTGTTCCTAAATCTACCCCTACCTTTTCCATCCATGAGGAAGTGGGTCTGCCCTATATTACGGACAAGCTGAAATTGGCACCCCTACTTTTCTGGGCAAAAACATGGCTCAATTTAGAACTAACTCTGAACCATGTAATTCTGTCGGATGTCATTTCCTTGGATCATGCCATGAAAATATCCTGGCTGAACTATCTAAAAAACACTTTTGCATCCCTAGGTAGACCTGAACTTTTTTTTATCACCATCTAATATTAGGAGAGAAGATGTCAAATAGTTTAAGTACCATTTCTTGGAGAGGGTACGCTTAGACAGAGAGGAGAAGGAATTAACGAAACCATCAGTAAGATCATATCTAGTGTTAACCACTACTCCCTCCCTGGAACCGTATCTAAAAATTGTCACCAAACCTCTTCATAGATTTTTATTAACAAAATTCAGGTTTAATATGATACATTATTCTTTAGGTTGTTACCAATCGTGGGCAAAACCAGAAGACGCCCCCCCCCTGTGAGTGTGATAAATTTTCCAACCAAGATACCATGCATTTTATGATGTTCTGTGGGTTTTATACTACCACAAGGAAAAAATATTTGATACTTGTATTGAGGGAGGCTGGCTTTATACAAATCATGCCTGCATTAATTTACCTCCAGATGTTGGGCAATACTTACATTACCTTTAGTGTTGCTAGTTTCTTAGCGGAAGCATTTAGAATCAGGAACAAACGAGTACCACTGAACGTTCTATTTTAATCATGGTATTGTTTTAATTGATTTTTAACTATGTATGTATTATGTATAACAGGCTAACTAGGTCTCAGCACTGATTTTGTATATAAATGAATTGTCGATTGTAATTCTGTTTATAGTGTTATTCGCCTTTTATGATTTTTTTTTAAATCGAATAAAGTGTACTTTGACTGACTGACTGAAGTGGCGCCACATGCTTCTTCTGCTCCTTCTTACTGGCAGTGGCACTGGCAACTTTCTTGGTAGACGAGCTACGGCCACCTTTCTTTGGGCCCATCTTCTTCAGATGTCAGAACAGCAGGCCGCAGTTGCACGAGTTGCAGAGCTGTCTGTGGCCACACCTGACGTCACCTGACGTTGTGCTGCACACACCACTGCAGGACTTCTTCCTGGCACTGATGATGAACGATGACAGATGTGGTTCTCTTGTGCACCAAAAAGCAAAGGAAGCCAGAGGAACATCAGTTAAATAAATGTTGCATATGTTGTGCTTCAATTAATATTTGCAACTAGGCATTTATTATTATTACAACACACCCAAAAACGGAAAGACCCAAAATAAAAATTGCAATTCTAATAAAAAATGGATGTTTACATTAATAGAAGAGAGACCACACAGAGGCAAACTGGGTGCAGGCCTGAGCACACTGCCTGGCTTCAAAATGGCCCCTTGACCCCCACCCACATGGCCAGGCCCTGCCTGTACCATGCCTCAAAATTACCCCCACCCACATGGCCAGGCTCCAACAACACCCCAAAAAGTCGAAAAACACACAAAAATTACCACAATCCAATGCCATCCATGCCCTCAATGATGTTTAAATTCAAGACACCCCACAGAAAGACTTGGTCCATGCACCACTGAGTACCCCTGGCCATAATGGTTGAAAGCAAGGCAAACTGGGTGCAGGACTGGCTTCAAAATGGCCCCTTGACCGCCACCCACATGGCCAGACCCTGTCTGTACCAGGCCTCAAAATGGCCCAACCTAGATGGCCAGACCCCAACAACACCCCAAAAAGTCGAAAAACACATGACAATCAGCACAATCCAATGCCATCTATGACCTAAATGATGTTTACATTCAAGACACCCCACAGAAAGACTTGGTCCATGCACCACTGAGTACCCCTGGGCATAATGGATGAAAGCAAGGCAAACTGAGTGCAGGCCTGAACACACTACCTGGCTTCAAGATGGCCCCTTGACCCCCCACCCACATGGCCAGGCCCTGACTGTACCAGGCCTCAAAATGGCCCCCACCCACATGGCCAGGCCCCAACAACACCCCAAAAAGTCGAAAAACACACAAAAGTCACCACAATCCAATGCCATCCATGCCCTCAATGATGTTTAAATTCAAGACACCCCACAGAAAGACTTGGTCCATGTACCACTCACTACACCTGGGCCTACTGGCTAGTGTGGCTTTACAGGCACCCCAAAATAAAAAAAATAAAAAAATCCACATATAAAAATGAGCTAAAATTCCATGACATGAATGAGATTTAAGTTCAACAAAACTCACAGAAACAGTTGTATCATGCACCCATGACTAAACCTGGGCCTACTGGATACTGTGGCTACCCACAATATATTTTTTTTAAAGTTGTGAAAAAGTTTTAAAATTGTAGTTGCAGTAACTGCAATGCCCCAAACAAACAACACCAACTTACTTGTAAAATCTCAAATCCAAAAGTGATCCAAAGTCCAAAAAGTCCTCAAATACTAATATCCAGCAGTAGCCACAAAAAGTAATCCTTCCAGCTCCAGATCCAAATGAAAAGTGACCAGGACATGGACAAAGCGCAGGGAGGAGCCTGCTGGACAGGAACAGGAAGTTGGAGACTCTGGGGCACTTCCTTCCTCCCAACCCCCCCCAAATGCACTCCTTGCACAAAAAAGTGCAGCCAAATGTCAATCTGAGGAGTTATTCTGATCAAAATCATCATTTTCAGAAAGTTTATGCTGCCTGCGGTGGATTTCTTGTGCAGAATTGCAATTTTTGCAAGTTCGGGAAAGCGAGCTGTTCAAATCTGCCGCTGGAAGTCAGCTGCGCGCGCATCTACGTGTTTGCAATTGTTTACTCCCGTGATGCGTGATCGTGGGCCCTTATGACGTACTCACGTTGTCAAACTCTCGCTGTGCAAGATGGCGGGCCGCAATGATGTACTCGCGGTCGAAAAACTATTTGCGCGATCACGCAGCAAGATCCAAAAGGGCGCAGCGCACGCAAGCCGGGAGGAAAAACAACTCGCCGAACTCAGAATCACGGTAAGTCAAGGTCGCGCGCACGAGATTGTATTTTTGAAGCGCGACCAAGCAAAAAAATATGCCAGCTTGCGAATCGCGGATTTTTGGACAAATTCGCGCGATTCGCAAACCGCGAAATTGCCAAAAAAATGCAAATTCCGCGATCGGAACGGATTTTCAGCCCATACTTATAGAGCGTGCAGGTCACCCGACTCAGTTTACCAAACTCACCTGGGCCCATAAAACAACACAACTTATCGTGAGTTTAATCAGGTAACCTGTGCACTAACTCTCATCAGTGATTTATAAATTTCATTTAGGACCTATACCATTGACTTACCAATCCTTGTCACCGGTACCTAAAGTCCTAAGGAATTAAAAGGAGTTAGAATAATAGGTAGAATAATAACTTTTGCACTCATTTAAGAACCACAAACTCGGGAAAGGTTTAAACACTATATCTAAATTTCATTAAATGTCATAATCCAAGCATTAAATAATAGGAAATTCTCAATTAGGAAAATAACGATTAGAATGAAAATATGCAGAGATTTCATAAAGCAAACCTTTCGCATTTGACATTAGGGTGGGAAAAAAGAAGGAAACAATACAATAACATACCCACATTGAATATTTTACCTAGAATGGTGTGAAGAACTAACCCTTGCCACGGGTCAGTTTAAAGGACAGAACCCCGAAAGTGCAGGCACCATAAAGGCAAGCAGGTGCAGATCAGAATCAGGACAGGTAAAACCAAATTGGATCAGGACAGGACCACCACAGGCTAAGACCGGCACCCGCAGTTAAAGTTGCAATGCCTGCGTTACTCCCTCTCTGCAGCTAACAGCCCAAACCCGGTAAGAGTTATCGATCTCTCTGACAAAGTGCTTCGCCAGCACTTCAGCTCTCAAACCCCGATCTGGGTTTCGAACCTTCTGACAGAGGGCTCCGCCAGCACCTCTGCTCCCGATCACCTATTGAGTGTGTTGGGTCAGTGACAGGTCAGATATTCGGACAGGTCGGACAAATTAACTAGCTAAGCCTACCCTAGTTATACTATTTTCCAGGTCAGTGTACCACCCCCCAATGTTGCAAGTGTAAGGATCCCCAATTTTGATTGGGCAAAAGGATGAGGAGAGATCATCACACCATACCAAAATGAAACTTTTAGAATGAATATTATTGTTTGCGTTCCCGCCCATCAATTTATTTTCCCATCTATGTTTTATTCCACCCAGCAATCAATGTTCCAATATTGGTTACATTTTAGTCCATTTGAGAATTCTGCTTCCTCTGTAGAGTTCAGGGGGGGAAGTGCCCAGGCGCATCTTGGTCAAGACTGTCCCTGGCACTCATTCAATGCCATGACTCGATGGTTTTCAGACTCTCGTGCGCAGGCTCAAAGGTTTCAATATGGAGGGCAGTGGGTTTCAAAATGGAGTCACAGATACATTTCAGGCCCAAACACGAGCTGATAGTAAAGCAGAAAAGAAACAGTTTTAGAACAAAGAATAAATGAATGCACTGTATACCACTTATCTCTACTCTATTCCCATTAATTTATATTAACTATTGCATTAGAAATTAGGCAGAACTAATAGTCTGGCAAAACCAGCAGTGCAAGCTTCATGCATGCTGTAACACAGAGCAGACATCTTAGTTCTAATGCGCAGAAGCCAAAGATTCCCTCCAAAGCAGAAAGTTTGTCATGTCACGTAAGTGTGACAGACTCATGCGCAATAAGAAACCCCGCGTAGCAGCCGCCATTTTAATGCAAGCGGATTATTATTAGGAAAAGCACATATGCAAACTTCACCTATATGTCATGTAATGCAATATTAATAGGACAAACATGTTGATTAGTACATTAACGTTATGTCGAGAAGACTGAATACAAGCAAGACACATTACGTGCAAATCCTTGCTCCATCAATGCTATTCCTTGCGAGATTGCTCTACTTCAGGAAAGTTACAAGCCAAGACAGAATCTTTATATAACCCTTTTCAATTTATTTAGAAGGGTAGTGGAGACAATGTGTCATGTTCATTGACCATGGATGCATTTTTGTCAGTGGGATTATTTACCAGCCATTTGACTGCTAGCTAGTGAGAAGTTAGGCTAGTAATATGTCCAGATTCAGATGACGTCCACGGACATGGCTTCAGTGTTCACATACAGAGTTCACTTGGATCCGCTATAGTGCACATCTATTTACTTTATTAATGCTTGACTTTGGTGCTTTCCAATCACAATCAAACCCAAGATAGCTATAGTGTTAACAGATCAGTATCATAGGTGTTCTGAATAGAAATCCACTTACTAAGCTTTATACAAGGGTCTTTGATTGCTACTGCGGCCCTTGTTGGGCTTAAAGGTCAAGGTTATAGCAATACTGTCATGAAAGAATCTCAGTTTCATAACGTCGTAGGACATAAACACTCTTTAGGCAATATCCATCTGAAGTAACACAAATTAGTGCATTTTCCACCTAAATATTAGTGAATACTATTAAACAATAAGTAAATTGGCAACAGAAATTGCTTTCTGAATCTTAAAATACTTTTTTTCTTACTTAAGCATCCCTTACTTCTGTAATAAAAATTCACAACTAAGCCTAAAATAAGATGCAACTATTCATAAAAAAAGCACCAACTGTAGTGCCTTCATATTCTTTTTAGATTCATATTCATACCAGTAGTAAGACAAAACTACTCATAGCAAAGTCTTCATAAACTGAGCTGTATAAGGCATAGTTTCAGCGGCAGCCAGCATGCATCGTAGGTGGCGGGAGGGTGTAGGGGAAGCGGGTACTAGAAAATAAAATAGAAATAACTTACCTTCTAGCTCCTTCATCGCCGCATCTCTCCTCTGTAGTCCTCCCTCACTGGCCTGAAAAGGAAGAACACCAAGGATCCCAGTGAGCCAATCACATCGCTGTCTTGACAGCATTGTGATTAGCCTGAGCATCGTGTTTCAGTGCTGAGACACTGACTGGGAGCCTGGGCATTTTCTCCATGCAGGCTGTAATGAAGCCTGCATTGAGAACATGCAAAGTGTGTAAGACTGTTTGGCCGGTCCGAAAGGGTCAGCCAAGCAGTAATTGCACACTTAGGAGGGTGGTACACTCCTCCGCTGCCCCACCCCCACCAGCAAAGATGGCGGAAGAAAAATTAAATGATAACAAATTGAGTTATTATTGTTTTATTTTCCCTTTATTTCACTGCTAAAAAGCAGTGGGGCGATGCTCTTCAGCCTTAGCAGAGGAGCTGCCACTGAATAATTCTTCTGCTTGAGACTTGCATGCCCTGGCCATGTGCCTTCAATTCAAAGGACCCATAGGAATCACTACCCTTTTGACTGACACAGATGACCACTGGTTCTTACTAATTGCAGAGTTTGGGGCACACACGGTGTTTAGCAAAATTGTGTAATCATAAAAGGATTGCAAGGAGGCCTTAGTGGTCTGTGATGTCCATATTGATCTGTATCTAGCATTTACCAGAAGATTGCTATTCTGAAAGCTGTAAAGGTTTGTTTTTCTTGCATCGTAATGTAGGTTTGCACTATATAAACAGATATATGTATGTACATTTATATATATATATATATATATATATATATATATATATATATATATATTCACTGAAAAAACCATAGGTTAGAGACCATATATAGTTAGCTGGACATTTTATTGACATAAAACCAATGAAATTCCATATATAGTTAGTTGCACTAACTATATATCGCGCACCCGCAATCCACTGCTGATGATGTCACATATTACATCATTCATGACATGGTCAGTGACATCACTGATGACATCACTGATGACATCTCAAATGACATCACTGATGACATCACTGATGACATCTCAAATGACATCACTGATGACATCATCTAGTGTCTGTGTGTTTTTGTAAAGTTTAAATATGTTTTACATATTGAAGAATGAGTGGATGTATGGAAGACTGAGTGTGTGTGTGGCTGGCTGGGAGGTGTGTGACTCTGTGCATATCAATGTGTACTTGTATCAGTGATTGTATAAGAGAGTAAGTATGTGTTAGTATATGTGTGAAAAGTATGGTGTTCTGTGTTTAACTGTATAGATGAGGAAATCGAAATGTGATTGATTCTTCACAGGACTGACTAGGTGTATGAGTGCATATGATAGTGTTGTAATAATGAGTGACTGTATGTATGAGTGATTGTATGGGTGAATGAGTGAATGTGTGTGTAGACGTAGGAATCAGTGAGTGCGTATGTAGTAACTGGTATTGGTGTGTCATGATGTCATCAGTGATGTCATTTGAGATGTCATCAGTGATGTCATTTGAGATGTCATCAGTGATGTCATCAGTGATGTCACTGAAGTATGGTGTTCTGTGTTTAACTGTATAGATGAGGAAATGGAAGTGTGATTGATTCTTTACAGGACTGACTAGGTGTGTGAGTAACTCCATGGATGAGTGGCAGTGTGTGAGTGTCTGCATAGGTGTATGAGTGCATATGATAGTGTTGTAATAATGAGTGACTGTATGTATGAGTGATTGTATGGGTGAATGAGTGAATGTGTGTGTAGACGTAGGAATCAGTGAGTGCGTATGTAGTAACTGGTATTGGTGTGTCATGATGTCATCAGTGATGTCATTTAAGATGTCATCAGTGATGTCATTTGAGATGTCATCAGTGATGTCACTGACCCCATGTCATGAATGATGTAATATGTGACATCATCAGCAGTGGATTGCGGGTGCGCGATATATAGTTAGTGCAACTAACTATATATGGAATTTCATTGGTTTTATGTCAATAAAATGTCCAGCTAACTACATATGGTCTCTAACCTATGGTTTTTTCAGTGAATTTTCAAGGTTTTGTAAATGCAAATTCCTAACTATATATGGTCTATAACCTATGTTTTTTTCAGTGAATTTCATTGGTTTTTTAAAAGCTAATATCTATAGCTGTAATATATATTATTTATTACGTGACGTATCACGTAGCCACGTGAGACGCCTCATGACGCGTCGCATAACCGTGACATATCGGCTCTGCAGTGGAAACAAAACCCGTAACGTAAGCGTGCCGGAGCACGCTTACAGATATATATATATTTTTTTTAACCTTAATTAGACAAAATCCACACGTGCACATATCTTGAGGCCTTGCAAAGGCACATCAAACAAACAGTCCCTACAATTTTGCCAAGTTTGCTGGAAATCTATTCCCTTAATTTTTTTTTTACTGTTTCTCTTGGTTTTCCCCTTGTTACGCTTACCGGGACGCTACCCGGTACGCGAACCGGACGCTCCAAAAACACAAGATGGCGGACTACCGTTACGCTGCCGGTTAGCTGCCCGGTTCGCGTACTGGGAAGCGCCTCTACCGCGAAAAATCGCGGGGGACTTTAATATCCCCCTCATCAATCCTAGGGGGTCAGGAGGGGTTTACCTTGCCCCCTTTCCTTCATTTCCCCCTTCTTTTTTCACCACATCTTGTCTCTCGAACCTACCGAGAGACAAGATGGCGGCCGCTCCGGACTGTTTACAATGTTGACAGCTACGCTGCCGGTTAGCTGCCCGGTGAGCTGCCCGGTGAGCTGCCCGGTGAGCTGCCCGGTTCGCGTACCGGGACGCGCCTCTACTGCGTAAAATCGCAATTTTTTTTTTATTTTTTGCCCCGCGGGGCACTTTAATATCCCCCTCATCAATCCTAGGGGGTCAGGAGTGGTCTACCTTGCCCCCTTTCCTTCATTTCCCCCTTCGTTTTTCACCACATCTTGTCTCTCGATCGTACCGAGAGACAAGATGGCGGCCGCTCCGGACTGTTTAGAATGTTGACAGACACCGGAGAGCCAATCAGCTTCGCTTCGCGAAGTTCCGTTACGCGTCAGGTACACGAACCGGGGCGCTAACCGGAGCGCTGTCACAGATATATATATTTTTTTAAACGTTCATTTCTCAAAATCCACTGGAGCACATATATTGAGACATAGCAAAGGCACGTCGGGCAAACCATATCTACAATTTTGCCAAGTTTCATGTAAATCTATTCAGCCGTTCGAGCTAAAAGTGAGTCCAACCGCCCTATGGAAAAATGAATGGGAAAAACGTGTTTTGGGACCCCCCTTTTTTCTCGGCCCCCCCTTGACGAAACCCCCCTAACTTTTCAGGGGCTGCTCAGAAACACAATGTGCCATTTTCCTGAAAATTTCAGCCAATTCCGTCCACAAACGCCAAAGTTATTAGACATAGAATTTTCAGAAATCCCATAGAGAAAAAATCCTAACTATATATACCCACTGGCTATCGCTAGTAGGTAATATACATATATAAACATATATAATCTGCATATCTATATAAATATAAATGCATGCATACATATACATATATGCATACATATGCATGTTATTTACATGAAAGTTTTAAAAACACTAATAAAAGCAAAGCTAAAAAGCCACCTCATTACAAACAGAATGGCTTTAACTTAAACGAGGGCGAGATCTATTGCATTTTCAATGCTTGTTTACTTTGGTTCTATCAAGAAGGCATTCAGATGTGTCACACATTTGCCATAAATTCTGAATGTTAGCACTCTAGTTGCTCATTAGTTCACTGTAGTAAAGCTAGTGCTCACCAGGGAAGTCTGCTGCTAATCATGGTTTGCAGCCATTTTCCCGCATTTTTTATCCCGCAGACTTTCAGTCCGCATACCATTATCCCGCAAGGTCATTGACCTCGCATACCATTATCCCGCATTTTTTCAAAACGCATGTGCATTTATTGCGCATGCCTTTACAAAGAATTACGTTTTAAAGGCATGTATGGTAAATGCATTTGCGTTGTGAAAACCACGATGACGAGAGAGGTAAGTGGGTTTGTGTTAATTTTTTCGTGGGTTAGTGATTGTGTAGTGTAGTGTAGTGTTGTGTAGTGTAGTGTTGTGTTAGTGTAGTGTAGAGTTGTGGTGGTTGTTTAGTGTAGGGTCATGCTGGGGGTAGTGTTTTAGGGTTTAGGGTTGTGTTGTAGTGTTTGCGTAGTGTAGGGTCATGCTGGGGGTAGTGTTTTAGGGTTTAGGGTAGTGTTGTAGTGTTTGCGTAGTGTAGGGTCATGCTGGGGGTAGTGTTTTAGGGTTTAGGGTTGTGTTGTAGTGTTTCTGTAGTGTAGGGTCATGCTGGGGCTAGTGTTTTAGGGTTTAGAGTAGTGTTGTAGTGTTTGCGTAGTGTAGGGTCATGCTGGGCATAGTGTTTTAGGGTTTAGGATAGTGTTGTAGTGTTTGCGTAGTGTAGGGTCATGCTGGGGGTAGTGTGTTAGGGTTTTGGGTAGTGTTGTAGTGTTTGCGTAGTGTAGGGTCATGCTGGGGTGTAGTATTTTAGGGTTTAGGGTAGTGTTGTAGTGTTTGCGTAGTGTAGGGTCATGTTGGGGGTAGTGTTTTAGGGTTTTGGGTAGTGTTGTAGTGTTTGCGTAGTGTAGGGTCATGCTGGGGGTAGTGTTTTAGGGTTTTGGGTAGTGTTGTAGTGTTTGCGTAGTGTAGGGTCATGCTGGGGTGTAGTGTTTTAGGGTTTTGGGTAGTGTTGTAGTGTTTGCTTAGTGTAGGGTCATGCTGGGGTGTAGTGTTTTAGGGTTTTGGGTAGTGTTGTAGTGTTTGCGTAGTGTAGGGTCATGCTGGGGGTAGTGTTTTAGGGTTTTGGGTAGTGTTGTAGTGTTTGCGTAGTGTAGGGTCATGCTGGGGGTAGTGTTTTAGGGTTTTGGGTAGTGTTGTAGTGTTTGCGTAGTGTAGGGTCATGCTGGGGGGTAGTGTTTTAGGGTTTTGGGTAGTGTTGTAGTGTTTGCGTAGTGTAGGGTCATGCTGGGGGTAGTGTTTTAGGGTTTTGGGTAGTGTTGTAGTGTTTGCGTAGTGTAGGGTCATGCTGGGGGTAGTGTTTTAGGGTTTAGGGTAGTGTTGTAGTGTTTGCGTAGTGTAGGGTCATGCTGGGGGTAGTGTTTTAGGGTTTAGGGTAGTGTTGTAGTGTTTGCGTAGTGTAGGGTCATGCTGGGGGTAGTGTTTTAGGGTTTAGGGTAGTGTTGTAGTGTTTGCGTAGTGTAGGGTCATGCTGGGGTAGTGTTTTAGGGTTTAGGGTAGTGTTGTAGTGTTTGCGTAGTGTAGGGTCATGCTGGGGGTAGTGTTTTAGGGTTTAGGGTAGGGTTGTAGTGTTTGAGCAGTGTAGGGTCATGCTGGGGTGTAGTGTTTTAGGGTTTTGGGTAGTGTTGTAGTGTTTGCATAGTGTAGGGTCATGCTGGGGGTAGTGTTTTAGGGTTTAGGGTAGTGTTGTAGTGTTTGCGTAGTGTAGGGTCATGCTGGGGTGTAGTGTTTTAGGGTTTTGGGTAGTGTTGTAGTGTTTGCGTAGTGTAGGGTCATGCTGGGGGTAGTGTTTTAGGGTTTAGGGTAGTGTTGTAGTGTTTGCGTAGTGTAGGGTCATGCTGGGGGTAGTGTTTTAGGGTTTAGGGTTGTGTTGTAGTGTTTGCGTAGTGTAGGGTCATGCTGGGGGTAGTGTTTTAGGGTTTAGGGTTGTGTTGTAGTGTTTGTGTAGTGTAGGGTCATGCTGGGGGTAGTGTTTTAGGGTTTAGGGTAGTGTTGTAGTGTTTGCGTAGTGTAGGGTCATGCTGGGGTGTAGTGTTTTAGGGTTTTGGGTAGTGTTGTAGTGTTTGCGTAGTGTAGGGTCATGCTGGGGGTAGTGTTTTAGGGTTTAGGGTAGATAGTTGTTTAGTGTATGCTAAAGGCATATTCGTTCTAAAAGTTTTCGTTATTTTAATTTGCGGCCTAATAGTACATGCGGGATTTTTTTTGCGGACTGATGGTATGCGGGATTTCGTCACATATTCGCTAATCATACTTTCTATGGCAAAATGAACCCCCTCATTTTGTTCCTTTTTAAATTAAATGTTTTAAGAGTTACCACTTTATTCCAATCAAGATGGCTTCAGGTGTGCCATACCTTTGTAATAAGTAGGACTGTTAGCACTCTAGTTGTTCTTTAGAACACTCTGGGACATTCTGTCATTGGGCTATAGTTGGGCTACATCTGGCTGATATTTGGGCTACATTTGTTTTTTTTGTCTCTGGTGGCCATCTTTGGGCTACATTGGGCTACATTGGGCTAAATTGGGCTACATTTGGGCTCCAACATATATATAGCCCAATGTAGCCCAATATATATTTTTCAAAGTTAATTTTCGTAAAAACCACTGGAGCCTATATCTTGAGACATAGCAAAGGCACATCGGGCTACCAGTCCCTACAATTTTGCCAAGTTTGGTGTAAATCCATTCAGCCGTTCAGGCTAAAAGTGAGGCCAACCGCCCTATGGAAAATTGCATGGGAAAAACACGTTTTGGGACCCCCCTTTTTTCTCGCCCCCCCCTTGACGAAACCCCCCCAAATTTTCAGGGGCTGCTCAGAAACAAAATGTTCCATTTTCCTGAAAATTTCAGCCAATTCTGTTCTCAAACGCCAAAGTTATTCGACATAGAATGTTCAAAAATCCCATAGGAAAAAAATCCTAACTATATATACCTACTGGCTATCGCCAGTAGGTAATATATAATATATATATATATATATATATATATATATATATATATATATATATATATATATATATATATATATATATAATATATATATATATATATATATATATATATATATATATATAAATATATGTCCACAAAAAGTCTCCGAACAGTGAGCCTCCAACCCTGCAGGGCGGCCTCTTTCAAGACGGGTACGGCGACGCCCGTAACAATGTTATCCACACAACAAACGAGAGGCCCACTTCGGAAGACAGAAGACTTTATTCTGAGAACAGCACAGCGTTTCCTGATGTCCAACTAGTTTCGGCACTGCTTCGGCCTTGATCACGGACAGGAAGTGTCAGCTCGATGTTCCTGTGCTGCCGTTTTATTACATGTAGGTCACATGATCTTTGATTGTCTACATTCCCCACAGTGCACCATTCATGGCGGAAAAAGTGTTTTTGTTGAGAAAAGTTCCTCTTACTATCGGCAGATGTTGATGCACGGCTCAGTTCCATGGTGCACTTATTTGATTTCAAATGGCAACAGTCTTTGATTAGTTGTAGCAGCAAAATGCTAGGTATTCCACTTACTCAGTTTAAAATGTTCCTGTCCTCCGAACGATTGGAAGGGAAATAATTCCCAACCAAATCCCTTCCAGCACTGCCATATATATATGTATATATATACACATATGGACGCTCAGAAATCCTCTTGTCTCCACAAAAGAAAGGCGGCACACACAGAACTATACTGCAGCAGAGTTTTAATTTTCAAGTAAACAAACGCGTTTCGGAGAAATTCCTTCTTCAGTGTTGTTAGCGCTACACATGCCGAGGCACCATTTTAAGTTTACATATTACCATGGCAACAGAATGAGCCAGCAAAGATGCGCTTCGTAATGCGCGCCAAACATCTCTCTTACATATTCTTTAACCAAAATAAAACAAGCACAGTAATTATAGCTCGAAATTGTTTCTGCAATTATCAGAAAGAAATGATCTTGCCGTGTATCGACATTTCGCAACCAATCACATCTGTTTGCTCACAATGGCCCATGTTCCATGTAACATATTGCCGTGTATCGTCCTTGTGCATGCGGTTTATGTCCAAACAAAGATAATCAAAGAAGATGAGAGAAAGAGAAAAAAATAGAAAGGAAAGGAAGAGGAAAAGAAAAGAAAGACCCATATATAGTCTATTCACATTTCTAGATTCTTCCTAACAAATTCACTAATGCACATAATTTTTCTCAATAAACAGCCATGATTATACAGATTTGTTAATTTCCCAGATGTATCATTCAGTTCCAACCCACTATTTAATCCGTTGGGGGACTTTGTCTGTAAATCCAACAATATAGCGAGACTCGAGTCTCCTCAGCTTGAGCACTCTATTGCCTCCTCTAGCGGGACACAATCTATGCTGAAATCCTGTAACAGATCCCTGTCACTTTTGTGTTTTATGGCAAAATGACGTGCCACCGGATAGTTGAAATCCTTGTTCACAATGGCACGCATATGTTCAAGCACTCTCATTTTGACACAGTGTATAGTGCTCCCTATGTATTTCAGTCCACAGGGGCACTTCAAACAATACACTGCATGTACTGTTTGGCAGGTCATAAATATATTGATTCTTTTGCCATTTTTCAAACCCTTGACTTCATAGGTTTACTCCCTTCTGCTGAAGGCGCAAGTATACATCTCCCGCAGGGTAAAATCCTTTCATTTCAGTTAGGGTTCCCTGTCTTTCCGGGATAGTAACTAGGTGGCTTTGTACTAAACTACCTTTTAGTGAACGTGCCTTCCTAAAGGTGATCAATGGTGCGGTAAGAACATCCTTGCCTATGATCGTGTCAGTTTGCAACACATGGCAGTTTTTCCTCATTATGTTTCTTAATGTGTCTCCATCCTCGGAGAATGTGGTTATCATCCGAAACTTTGCATTATGCTCCTTTGGCTTTTTCTGTTCTAATAGATCCTTTCGAGAGAGTGTTCCCACTCTCTTCAATACACTTTCTAAGTGGCCTGGATTATAGCCCCTTGCCAGAAAACAATCTATACTTTCTCTGGATGCTGTGACAAAATCACACTCTCTGGAACAATTGCACTTCAATCTTTGTAGTTTCCCATAGGGGATGCTGTCTTTCAGTTTTTGGTAGTGACTATTAGACGCATGGAGCGTGCTGTTCCCCACTGTGGGTTTCCTGTGCAGAGCCGTGGTGAATTTTCCCTCTATAATCTCGACCCTATGGTCAAGGTAGTTTACTGCCACTAAACTCACCTCACCTGAGAATCGCAGATTAACTTCGTTTCTGTTGAGATGTACGATGTATTGCTCTGCCTCTTCTACGGAACCGTTCTAGACTAAAAAAAGGTCATCGATATATCTATACCATGACACTATTTTGGTGGTCCATGCCTCATTGTCAAGGGACCAGGCCACCTGCTCCTCCCACAAGCCAATGAATAAGTTTGCATAGCTGGGGGCGAAGCAGGTGCCCATCGCAGTCCCCATGACCTGCCTGTAAAGTTCCCCCTGAAAGAGAAAAATATTGTTAAACAAGCAAAATTCAATTAATTCCAATAGCATATCATTGTGAACTGCGAATTTCAGTTGTCGTTTCTGAAAGAAGTATTTAACGGCATTCAAGCCTTGAGAATGATCGATACAAGTGTACAGACTTGTGATGTCCAGGACTATTAAACAGTATGAAGACTGCCACTCTAGAGTTTCTATGTGGCTAATGAAATCAGTTGTATCTCTGATATATGATTTCAGTCCTAGGACAGCACAAAAAAGAAAACAGTCTAAAAACATTGAGAGATTTTCAGTTAGACTGCCCATTGAAGAGACTATAGGCCTCCCTGGTGGTCGCTCTTTGTCTTTATGCACCTTCGGTAGATGGTAGAAGGTGGGTAGCATAGGATCAGTGGTTCGTAGAAACAGGTACTCATCTGAGTCAAACATCTGTTTGTCATGCTTTTTTTTTAATCAAAGTATGTAATTGTTCGATACTCTCTTGGTACCTCTTTGTCGTGGTCAGTTCATAACAGTCTGTGTTTTTTAATTGCCGCAATACTTCTTCCACATACCATTCTTGCGACAGCAAGACAATATTTTCACCCTTGTCTGAGGGTTTATATATGATTGATTTATCTTGCACCAATTTTTTTAAGGTAATCCTTTGGAACATGGGCTATTGTGAGCAACCAGATGTGATTGGTTGCGAAATGCCATACACGGCAAGATAATTTCTTTCTGATAATTGCAGAAACAATGTTGATTCACACTTAATCAATTTCGAGCTATAATTACTGTGGCTTGTTTTATTTTGGGTAAAGAATAAGTAAGGGAGATGTTTACTCTATTCAAATATGGCGCGCATTACGAAGCGCGTCTTTGCTGGCTCATTCTGTTGCCATGGTAATATGTAAACTTAAAATGGTGCCTCGGCATGTGTAGCGCTAACAACACCGAAGAAGGAATTTCTCCGAAACGCGTTTGTTTACTTGAAAATTAAAACTCTGCTGCAGTAAAGTCCCTTGTGTGCCGCCTTTCTTTTGTGGAGGCAAGAGGATTTCTGAGTGTCCATATTCACACGGAGCACTACCATGAAGCGGCAGTTCCCGCCTGTTGAGTGCAAACCGAAGCGTGATATATATATAAGGCTTTTTTCCTTGTGGAAAATGCAAGGCCTGTGCAGTAAGCAAAAGGACACTGACATATCAAGTCCCGGGTAGGAAGGATGGGAGGAAGATAACTAAGTTCATGTCGTGTCACACAGACTTTGCAGTCTATTGTTTAATGTGTCCCTGTATGTTACGGTATGTTGGGAGCACCATCAATCCTGTCAAGTTGAGGGTATTAGAACACATGCGGGCCATAGTTAATAAAGACTTTACGTATCCCGTGGCCCGACATTTCTCATTGAAACACAACAGTGACAGGAATCTTCTTAGGTACTTCTGTTTGGACCAAGTAGAAGAGAATCCTAGAGGGGGCAACAGATTGCTCACACTTAGGAGACTTGAGTCCCGTTATATCATAGATCTGGAGACTAAAGCACCTGGGGGCTTAAATATAGGAGAAGAATTGGCCTCACATTTGGGTTAACTGTATTTATTACCATATTATGAGAACCATTTGAGATGAATACTGAGTCTACAATTCCAGTTGAAATGCCTGTGTAATGTTTTCTGAAATGTCCTGAGGATTTTTGTTTTTGTTCTTGTTTCTGTTTTTGCGATGGATCATGTTATTACCAGCAATACTTAGCTAGATGAATTGCTTTAGTTTCTTACTACACCTTAGTTGTGGCAGTCCTATTGGGCTGCAATTGCCGATCCACGGCCAGATTGTCCGACTTGACCACATTAGAGTTTTGTGTTTTTGTCGATGGTTGAGTACTTTTCACTCACATCAATGCTTTGTTGTTTGAGCCATGAGATATATTATGATTATTTAAGATACATGGTTTCACTGATAAGATATCAATTTCGCCGATTCACGGCATTATTCAGGTGTTGCAAACTTACTAGCAATTCAATGAAAATTATGTTTGAAGTATACACTGCAAGATGGCACCCGGTAATGCATGCATGAATTAGTCCTATGTTTGTTTTCACTTATCCTGCAAACATTGATAATGGCGCTACGCACAGAGTCTCAGATGTAAACATTGAGAAAGGGAGGGCTCTCCCGAAACGCGTCTGTTTGTTGAATAAATCGCCCTGCTAAAGAATACTGCCGTGCTCGAGAGTGCTTATTATCCCTGTGACCCGGCTGGGTATTTTCGGGATTTTGGAGCTGTGATATATATATATATATATATATATATATATATATATTCACTGAAAAAAACATAGGTTATAGACCATATATAGTTAGGAATTAGCATTTACAAAACCTTGAAAATTCACTGAAAAAACCATAGGTTATAGACCATATATAGTTAGGAATTAGCATTTAGAAAACCTTATTTTACTCACACAAAACCATTGAAATTCCATATATAGTTAGTTGCACTAACTATATATCGCGCACCCGCAATCCACTGCTGATGATGTCACATATTACATCATTCATGACATGGTCAGTGACATCACTGATGACATCACTGATGACATCTCAAATGACATCACTGATGACATCACTGATGACATCTCAAATGACATCACTGATGACATCATGACACACCAATACCAGTTACTACATACGCACTCACTGATTCCTACGTCTACACACACATTCACTCATTCACCCATACAATAACTCATACATACAGTCACTTATTATTACAACACTATCATATGCACTCATACACCTATGCAGACAGTCACACACTGCCACTCATCCATGGAGTTACTCACACACCAAGTCAGTCCTGTAAAGAATCAATCACACTTCCATTTCTTCATCTATACAGTTAAACACAGAACACCATACTTCAGTGACATCACTGATGACATCACTAATGACATCTGAAATGACATCACTGATGACATCTCAAATGACATCACTGATGACATCATGACACACCAATACCAGTTACTACATACACACTCACTGATTCGTACATCTACACACACATTCACTCATTCACCCATACAATTACTCATACATACAGTCAGTTATTATTAGAACACTATCATATGCACTCATACACCTAGTCAGTCCTGTGAAGAATCAATCACACTTCGATTTCCTCATCTATAGTTAAACACAGAACACCATACTTTTCACACATATACTAACACATACTTACTCTCTTATACAATCACTGATACAAGTACACATTGATATGCACAGAGTCACACACCTCCCAGCCAGCCACACACACACTCAGTCTTCCATACATCCAGTCATTCTTCAATATGTAAAACGTATTTAAACTTTACAAAAACACACAGACACTAGATGATGTCATCAGTGATGTCATTTGAGATGTCATCAGTGATGTCATCAGTGATGTCACTGACCATGTCATGAATGATGTAATATGTGACATCATCAGCAGTGGATTGCGGGTGCGCGATATATAGTTAGTGCAACTAACTATATATGGAATTTCAATGGTTTTGTGTGAGTAAAATAAGGTTTTCTAAATGCTAATTCCTAACTATATATGGTCTATAACCTATGGTTTTTTCAGTGAATTTTCAAGGTTTTGTAAATGCTAATTCCTAACTATATATGGTCTATAACCTATGGTTTTTTCAGTGAATTTCATTGGTTTTTTAACAGCTAATATCTGTAGCTGTAAAATGTATTCTTCTTTAAATCCAAAAATATATTTTATATGTTTATGAATAATTTTTTTTTAAAATATTTTTTTTTCTTCGTTCCCGCTTCGCGAATCGGGAAGCTTCCCGTTAGCTGACCTTGATGCCGCAAAATAGACCGCGAGCCGGTAAACGTTTCTTTACCGCAAGTGCCGCGTTAGAAAACAACATCGTGACGCCTCCCGTCCGCATGACGTTTCACGTTGTCGCGTGATACGTCATATGACGTGCTACGTTAGCGAACTGGTACGCGAAGCGAGTCGCAAAGCGCAGGTTTCTGGAAGCAAACCGGGAGGCCCTGCAAAGCGCTTAACGTAAACACAGCAAGTCATGTGACTTGGTAATAACACTTTTCATTGGTTCATTTCACTTTTGGTTTCCTAATGATGTAAGACTAGGTCATATAATCTAAAATGAACACTTTTGATTGGTTGAGAACTCTTGTTTTTCCCAAATGATGAAAATCCCTCCTTCTTTCCTCACTCTGACTTTCATCATTGTGAGAGAAAGACCCTTTGTGATCACTGAGCAATGGCTTCTTTAGTAGCTTCAGCTGGTGCTTCCCCACCACCTCCACCACATCCAAGGAAGAGTGGACCACCTGCTCAAGTTATAATTCAACAAGAAGAGGAAGAAGAGGAACAGGACGACGAGCACGAAGAGAGGCAGTTTTTGCCTGAGCAGCCCAGGACGTCTCACCGGAAAGAAAACTTCATTTGGCAATTTTTTAAAATTCCCAAAGGTCAGAAAAAAGTAAATGCAAGATACGTAACTTGCCTTATATGTCAAGATAGACTGTCCAGAGGAACCGAGAAAAAATACAGTTTCGGAAACTACACAATGCATCGCCATATGACTAGGTGGCATCCTAACAACTACAGTGCTGCACAGTTTCGGAACGACCTAGATAATCTCCCTATTATGGCCAGAAGATCTGTTGTACCGGAAGTAGCGGGACCAGAGGGCAGGGAGATGGTGCCAAATATACAAATGAAATTTGGTGAAATAAAACACATCTGCGTATTTTGCGATGGATTCATTTCCTACGGAGAAAGAAGCATCACTCTGATCAACAGAGCTATTGACTATCATATGCAAGTTTGTACGAAACGCCCAAAATAATAAATACTTCTTTTTTTGTTTTGTTGCTCCTGTTGAGCCCTTTACAATGAATCGTTTTCATTGCCCCCTCCAAGAAAAACCCCAAAAAATATAAAACTGTTCAGAAAAATTCAAAAAAAGTAAAAAAATGTTCCGAAAAATAATAAAAAAAATATAAAACAACAAAAACAATAAAAAAAAAAGTTCTTTTCAGAACTACCTCCCCGTTATTAAAAAATTGGTACAATATTTGGAACTGTGCCAACCTCTATTTCTCTTAGTTCGCTTCCCAGTTCGCTCGCCGGTACGCGAACCGGAAGCGAACCAAAAACAGTAAGTATAAGGGAAGGAAACAGACACTTATGTTAAAAGAAAGACAGCTATAGGGGAGTAAACTAGAGATACTATTACCCGTAATCCACTGCTGATGATGTCACATATTACATCATTCATGACATGCTCAGTGACATCATCAGCAGAGGATTGCGGGTTTTCTGGCAACGTGCCTTATCCACGGTTTAATAACGCTGCCTTTTGCTTTATATAAGTTTTCAAATTGTATGAAATATATACCAATAGGTCGTTATGAACCTTTAGGTAGTGCTTTTTCTTCATGAGGTCTGGTCGCTTCCATACACATACAGATGTTTCAAAGATGATCAAGAAGTTTATCTGAATGGAGAGGAATGCACTGAGACGCCAGATCATTCACTAATGTGTAGGCACATACAGTTACACGGTTCATGCAACAAACACCGACCAAATATGGCTTGCGTGTTGCAAGGCACGCCAGTTCCTGCTATCATCCCCACGTTCAAGTTGTTGGAAAATGGTAGTTATTTGATGCTCAATAATGAAGATTGTTCTGAGTTAATTAAAAGTATTCCTTTTATCGTAACAGTAAGTGAACGGGTTATTTGCTGCTGAAATGTTCTATTTTCTCCCACACATGAACATAGGGAGTTTTCAATCTGGCCACAAATACCAACCTTGGGAGAGATTTCAACGGCATGGCAAGAATAAGAGCTCTTTTGTCTCAGAGAGAGGTGGCCTTGAGTTCGGCCCGTGAAACTTTCGTGCTTCACATAGCGAACACCCGTACAGAGGTGCAGACCCTTTTCAATTCACATTTGCCTTTCAATTTCAGCAAGATGGTTCGGACTATCTTTAACGCATCCTCCACAAAGACCCTGGCGCACTTTTTTAAAGTTGTTACCAGTGGTCTCGTGACTTCATTTGAGAAAATCTTTGGAGTCATCCCTGCTTTCTTTCATTCTATTTTCTCCACTCTGCTTCGTGGATTGGCATTTTTACTTGCATTACCAGCGGACGCTCTTGTGCTTTTTTACATTTTTAAATATGGATGTCCCTCCTATGCAACCTCCCACCCTGCAGCTGCTGACACTGTTCCGCAATCGCATGCTAGAATATTATGGCACAATGCCGTTGGCGATATTAAGCACGGCATATGGATTATCTTTTCGATTCTCCTAATAATAATAATAATAAAGGATTTTATAAAGCGCCTGGTGACGCCATCACGGCGTGTCCCCGCGCTGTGGAGAGAGTAGCCGGGGAAAGTGAGCGACCTAAAGGGTAAAGAGGTGAGTTTTTAAGAGTCTCCTGAATAAGGTCTCTGTCTCTGCCAATCTAATGTGCAGAGGAAGAAGGTTCCAATTTTTGGCCGCCAGCGCACGAAAGGAGCGCCCTCCCATTCTGGCTTTGTTTATCCGGGGGGCACACAGAAGCCCGGTACCCTTGGAGCGCAATTCTCTGTTGGGCGTATAGGGGATTGCAAGATCCTTCAGATAATCAGGGGCTACCTGAGAGGTGATCCTGTAGCATATGAGGAGCGCTTTAAACAAGATCCTCTTTTTTATAGGGAGCCAGTGAAGGGCCACTAGTGTAGGCTTGGAGGCAGCTCTTCTGGGAAGCCTAAGGACCAATCGGGCCGCCGTGTTCTGGAGAACCTGTAGTTTTTTAATGTTCTTCTCAGTGGTCCCTAAGAGTAGAACATTGCCGTAATCGATACGGGAGGTGACTAAAGCTTGGGTCATCGTGCGTCTGGCCTCTAAAGGAAGGAGGTCCAGGGTGCGATTTAAGGTTTTTAATACACCAAAACACTTCCCTGCTAGCTTCTGGACGTGGCTGTCATAGGAGAGTCTGGTATCAACCCATACACCCAGGTTCTTTGCTTCCTTACACGGAGCAGGCATAGCACCTAAACAAGGAGGCCACCAGTCCAGGGTCCAACTAGCCGAGTTGCCCCCAATCACAAGCACCTCTGTTTTAGAACCATTGAGCTTGAGGCAGTGTTGGTTCATCCAGCCTGCAAGCTCCTGCATGCACGTTTTGAAATTAGCAGCAGCCAAGGTGGGTGCCTGGGATAGGGAGATGAGGAGTTGGGTATCGTCGGCATAAGATACTAATTTTATGCCGTACGATTGCACCACCTCCGCCAGCGGGGCCATATAAAGGTTAAACAGGGTGGGGCTCAGGGCAGAGCCCTGAGGCACCCCCTGTTCTAGAGAAATGCTGTCCGAGAGGGAGTTGCCTCTCTGAACCTGGAAGCTTCGGTCTATTAGGAAGGATTTAAGCCATCCCAATGCCGCCTTGGTGACCCCAGCCTGGTTTAGACACTGTAGCAGGATGGAGTGAGCTACAGTGTCAAACGCAGCACTGAGGTCCAGCATTATGAGCGCCATCGTATGCCCCTCATCAGCTCCTGCCCGAAGCGTTTCAGTGGCTCTCAGGAGGGCTGTCTCGGTGGAGTAATTAGTCCGGAAACCGGACTGGGAGCTATGCAGGGATTTATTAGCTTCAAAGTGAGTCATAAGCTGTTTATTTGCAATTTTTTCGGTCACTTTAGCAAGATAAGGCAATAGAGAGATTGGTCTCAGGTTTTCCAAGGTGTCCTGACTTACATTAGGCTTCTTTTTGATTGGTAATACAATTGCCTTCTTCCAATCAAGCGGTAAGTGCGCTGATGAGAAAGACAACTGAATTATGTGCCTAAAGTAGGGTTCTAGTACCTGTAAGCTCTCTCTGAGTACTTTCGGGGGGGCAGGGTCACGAGGGGAACCCGATTTGACGCTCTTGCAGATGTTTATAAGAGTATCAGAAGGGGGAACCGAAAAGTATTGGAGGCAAGACACAGTAGAATTAGCAGCAGCGCTTTCTGTGAAATCACGGCCGGATGGCAGCTTGTCAGAAAAACTAGCATAGATGTTGGTGATTTTATCTGAAAAGTAGCGTGCAATCTTGTTGCATGTTTCCACTGAGTTATTGCAAGGCACATTATCATTAGAGAGCACAGAAATTTCTTTAAAAATTTTAAAAAGCTCTTTAGAGGAGTTTTCTGCCTCCCCAATGCGTGTCTTGTAATGCATGGCTTTAGAAATACGGATTTTTTTATAGTATTCCTTTTGCGCTTGTTTATATTGTAGTTTAATAGCTGGGCAAAAGTTAATACGCCATTCGCGTTCTAATTTTTTGCAAGCGGATTTGCTTGCTTGGAGTTCTGCAGTGTACCAGGGAGTGGATTTCCTGGGGTTATTGAAATTTTTCAGGTTGCGCGTGGGAGCGGTTTTATCTAGGGCCCTTAGAATTCTGTCCTGCAACTGACTGTAAGCTATTTCACAGTCAGTGCTATCAAGAGAGTCTCCTGTTCCAATCAATTTGTTCAACGTGTCCTGAGAAAATTCTTTCCATTTCCGGCACTGGTACCGTAGGTCCGTGTCATTTTTTTTCGGATCGGGCTCAGATCTCAGCAGGTGGAATGGAACAATGGAGTGATCTGACCAGGGTACCGGGATAGGAGAAAGAGCGTGTACTCTGGAAACGTTTCCAAAGATGGGGTCAAGGAGGTGACCTAGTCTGTGAGTAGGATCAAGATTTATGAGATCTAACTGCAGAGACTGGAGAGCAGACCTGATGTCCTTCGCTCCGGAATCGAGGGGGTCATCAAAATGAGCGTTCATATCACCTAGCACCAGGAAATTATTCTTCCTAATAGCAAGATGAGCAGCGTTTCCTAGAAGGCTGGAAGTAAAATCATACAGTCTCCCGGGAGGTCTGTACACAAGAATGCCAGAAATGGAGAATTGGGGGTTTATCAAGATGGTAAAAAAAACAGCTTCACAGTGATCTATGATCAGAGGCGATAGGGAGCATTGCATGGGGGTTTTAGTGGCAATAGCAATTCCACCTCCCCTGCCATCCTTCCTGTCCAGTCTGGATAGGGAGTAGCCAGAAGGCATGGCTTCGATGATGTCCGGGTCGGAAAATTCCCCGAGCCAAGTCTCCGTAAAAAACATCATATCAAAGCCATCATCCTCCAATAGTTGATATATTTGTATACCATGTTTGCCAAGAGAGCGGCAATTAATCAAACCAGCTTTAGCCTGTATTATAGAGCCAGTCCTGATGGGTGGCTCGTTTGGCGTGAAGGAGCATGAGGGGCAGCCATGCAAGAACAGCGCCTCCATGGTGTGAGAACAGGATGGGGTGACTCCCGGACGGAGATCTAAAAGCTCCTGTCTATCGTACCGTATACTGTGGGGTGTAGACTGGCCGCAAGTCGTCGCCCCGCGCCCCGTCCTGTCGCGGACGGGCGCAGACGGGCTGGACTTTGGCTCGACTTCGGCTCGCTTCCGGCGCGCCCGCTGCACGCGTCCGCTGCGCGGGCGCGGACCCCTACACATTTATGGGAGGGGTAGGGGCGACTAGAGCGCAGATCTTAGAGCCCTGAGCCCGGAAGTGTTGGGCTCCTCCTCCACCCTCCGCAGCAAACGCCCAAGATGGACGCGGCGGACCGGGGCGGGAGTTAGTCAGTCACAGTACCCCTAGATCAGGCAACAGGTGAGGCACAGTATTTTAAAAGTTACACAGCAATACACTCAAATTTTAAAATTAGCTTAAAATCGCCAACATTAAAAACGCTATTGATTCAGCGCTGCAGTGCAAGCTATGTGCACACAGCGTCAGCGGAATAAGGACAGCCACTGCCACCGGCTGACCTCAGCTCCACAGCGCGAGTGCACTAGAAGGGAGTATTTATGTGAAACAGGTACAGCGCGACTAGAGCGCAGATCTTAGAGCCCTGAGCCCGGAAGTGTTGGGCTCCTCCTCCACCCTCCGCAGCAAACGCCCAAGATGGACGCGGCGGACCGGGGCGGGAGTTAGTCAGTCACAGTACCCCTAGATCAGGCAACAGGTGAGGCACAGTATTTTAAAAGTTACACAGCAATACACTCAAATTTTAAAATTAGCTTAAAATCGCCAACATTAAAAAAACGCTATTGATTCAGCGCTGCAGTGCAAGCTATGTGCACACAGCGTCAGCGGAATAAGGACAGCCACTGCCACCGGCTGACCTCAGCTCCACAGCGCGAGTGCACTAGAAGGGAGTATTTATGTGAAGCAGGTACAGCGCGACTAGAGCGCAGATCTTAGAGCCCTGAGCCCGGAAGTGTTGGGCTCCTCCTCCACCCTCCGCAGCAAACGCCCAAGATGGACGCGGCGGACCGGGGCGGGAGTTAGTCAGTCACAGTACCCCTAGATCAGGCAACAGGTGAGGCACAGTATTATAAAAGTTACACAGCAATACACTCAAATTTTAAAATTAGCTTAAAATCGCCAACATTAAAAAAACGCTATTGATTCAGCGCTGCAGTGCAAGCTATGTGCACACAGCGTCAGCGGAATAAGGACAGCCACTGCCACCGGCTGACCTCAGCTCCACCATACTCCACCTACTTCACCTGTGTCCAGCCTGTATTTCACTGCCTGACCTGTGATTTCGATTGGGCCATTGATTTGTGTCTCTGCGGACCGGTTTCTCCTGACGTCGACTTTAATCAGCTGATGACTCCTATCATTACTCACGAGTTGGTTTGTCCTGGCGAAAGGATTATGGCTGTGGCATTGATGCATGGACTAATTGGTCCCTGGAATTTATTGGCGGCAGCACAGTCTTTCTTGGAACAGAGCTTTCTTGAAAACCCACCGAGCTGTCCTCTGATGGTGATAGAGGATCCGGTGCTGGGAGAGCACGTATGTTCTTTTCCGCTTTTAAATTGGATGGCTGAACTGTTTTCGGATGAAGACGGTGACTTCCTATTGGAGGCTGTTGCAGCTTATTTTGCATACACAGTTATGTCATAGACCTTTTTCATGTTTGATATGCTGAGTACTAGCATTTCATTGACAATTCATTGACTTATTTGTCAAGTTTTTATTATTTACCTTGCCTATTGGCTTAAGACTCGATAAAGTACTTGGCTGTTTTATTTTTCTTTAGCATTAAATTTTCCTAGTTTTTAATGCTTTACCTTGCGGACCGTCCACATATAAACTTGCAATCTGCTCTCATGAGATGGCACTTCTATTATCTTATTCAGTTCGTTTCCGGATCATGGGGAGGTGTCATCTAGGTCCTGGATATCTTTACACCGTGTTAAGTTAGCATGGGCTCATTACCGGTTTAAACGCCATTTTTCCTTTTTTGCAACTTCTGCACACGACACTTAGTTGTTGCTTTAGCTTTCCACCTAGTAGTTCATCGTGGTTTACATGAGAATAATATGTTATTGCTCTACTATCTGCTTTGCTTGTTAAACTATATCTGTACAGCGACTGCTAAAGTTTCAAGAACAACACGATACAGAATTGTTATGAGGTCTGATCTCCACGACTTCATACTCATAACATAAGTGCAACTTCTGCCAATTCTGGGCATGAGGCGGGTTTTATATTGCTTTGCCGAACACACATACACAACAGTTGATGCGGTTCACATGAAGAGAGAGCTGGTGTATGCTGATGTGATTCCTTCAAATCTAAGACACTAAAGTATGGGCACGCCCTAAACCAACACAAAGAGACCTTCTTAGCAAATAATATAATATGTGTATTAGGGAGGGTGAGATATAAGCAGCCACGGGCCGTGGAGGGAGTTACGGTGAGGCAGGGAGGCGGGGAGGGGGAGAAGCAGGGTGGAGCCCTCTCTACCCTGCCCCTCCCCCTCCCCGCCTCCCTGCCCCACCGTAACTCCCTCCACGGCCCGCGGCTGCTTATAAGTGTTGCTAACTCTTATTCATTTACAGCATGTTAACATACTGTCACCATTCGCTTTTTATGTACTAGTAACTATGCTGGTAATTTTGCTACTGATAATATGTGTACTTGTATTCTCCACCCTGCTTCTCCCCCTCCCCGCCTCCCTGCCTCACCGTAACTCCCTCCACGGCCCGCGGCTGCTTATAAGTGTTGCTAACTCTTATTCATTTACAGCATGTTAACATACTATCACCATTCGCTTTTTATGTACTAGTAACTATGCTGGTAATTTTGCTACTGATAATATGTGTACTTGTATTATCTAAGATACTACGCCTGAGAAGACGGCATTAGTAAATAAACATTTCAAATACACATGTGTTCTTCTTAACTCCATGTTCTGGTTTCTAAGAAATATATAACGACCGACTGTTCATGAGTTCCACGTATCCTGAGGTACTATAAGTTCATATTCTGGATTGTCTAAACATTGAGAGTTTGTTATATCCAATGTGACACTGTACCTAGCTTGCTAAGGAGTTTTTGATTACTAACGTGAGTTTTGGGACACCCTAATTCGCCGAGGTTCCAATCCTCTGTCCACAGTTCTGTGTGAGAACAGAAACCCTGCGACAGGGGCACCCCCGACCCTTGCTGGAGCTTCATCACACTTGCGATACAACTCCAGCAATGCGCCACCTTTACGGCACAGATACATCACACATCTGTGCTGTTTTTGCCCCATGATGCGCCGCATTGTAAATGCAGCACACCATAGGTGACGGAACAGCGGCACAGAATGACTAACACATCCCTGGTGATGCGCCAGTCATCATAAATGTATCCCTATGCTTCTTATCTTGTTAGAGATGAACCGCCATATGTATCATCAAAGTTTTTTGCATTTCCTAAATAGCGAACTTTAAGGAATAAATAGCGATTCTTTACCATTCCTAGTTTGCGATTAGCTATTTGCTAATTACAAATTACCCATTCATTTCCTTCATTTCCATAGGGCGGTTGGACTCACTTTTAGCTCGAACGGCTG
The DNA here is from genome assembly GCF_964261635.1 of Lissotriton helveticus. Taxonomy (NCBI): domain Eukaryota; kingdom Metazoa; phylum Chordata; class Amphibia; order Caudata; family Salamandridae; genus Lissotriton; species Lissotriton helveticus. The sequence goes on from NC_136068.1 coordinate 1,221,738,569, forward strand.
AATGGATTTCCACGAAACTTGGCAAAATTGTAGGGACTGGTAGCCCGATGTGCCTTTGCTATGTCTCAAGATATATGCTCCAGTGGTTTTTACGAAAATTAACTTTGAAAAATATATATTGGGCTACATTGGCCTATATATATGTTGGAGCCCAAATGTAGCCCAATGTAGCCCAATGAAGCCCAATGTAGCCCAATGTAGCCCAAAGATGGCCGCCAGACACACAAAAAAACAAATGTAGCCCAAATATCAGCCAGATGTAGCCCAACTATAGCCCAGTGACAGAATGACCAATCAGCTTCGCAAACCTCCGTTACGCGAAGCGGAGCGCTGTTACAGATATATATCTTTTTTTGAACGTTCATTTCTCAAAATCCACTGGAGCACATATATTGAGACCTAGCAAAGGCACATCGGGCTACCAGTCCCTAATATTTTGCCAAGTTTCGTGCAAATCCATTCAGCCGTTCGATTATTATTATTATTATTTTTTTTTGCCCCGCGGGGCCCTTTTAAAACCTCCACATCAAACCTAGGGGGTCAGCGAGGATCTACTATGCCCCCTTATAGTTATTTCCCCCTTTGTTTTGACCTCCTCTTGTCTCTCGATCCTACCGAGAGACAAGATGGCGGCCGCTACGGACTTTTTGGAATGTTGACAGACGCCGGAGAACCAATCAGCTTCGCTTCACAAAGCTCCGTTGCGCGAAAAGTACGCGTCCTGGGACGCTGCCAGGTCCGCTGTTACAGATATATATCTTTTTTTAAACGTTAATTTCTCAAAATCCACTGGAGCACATATATTGAGACCTACAAAAGGCACATCGGGCTACCAGTCCCTACAATTTTGCCAAGTTTCGTGCAAATCCATTCAGCCGTTCGGGCTAAAAGTGAGGCCAACCGCCCTATGGAAAACTCAATGTTAAAAACACGTTTTGGGACCCCTCTTTTTTCTCGGCCCCCCCTTGACGAACCCCCCCCAAATTTTCAAGGGCTGCTCAGAAACAAAATGTGCCATTTTCCTGAAAATTTCAGCCAATTCCGTCCACAAACGCCAAAGTTATTAGACATAGAATTTTCAAAAATCCCATAGAGAAAAAATCCTAACTATATATACCTACTGGCGACCGCCAGTAGGTAATATATATATATATATATATATATATATATATATATATATATATATATATATATATATATATATAAAACACACAGAAGAGTTGCCCCCTTGGTGAAAGCCACACGACGCCAGGTAAGTTATATGCGGTTTTATTGGGAGAGCTGCAGTTGCCTCGTGCAAATATCCAACTAAAATTTAAAGTCAATCGCCAACGCGTTTCGTGCGCTGTACGCACTTCTTCACAGGCCGACTTCATGAATGGTGCAAGCAAAGTCAAGGCACCTGTATTTCATTGTCCCAACACGCCCCATTGGGCGTAAACAGTCCCGCTGCCTGCTGGTTGATGTAGTGCCTTGTGTTCTTTTCCAAGTGGATTGCTTGCCAATAATCATTCAAAGTTCATTAAAATTTCCCCAGTGGGTAGATGGAGGTTTCCATCAAGGCAGCGACACCATCCGCCTCTCCTCCCCGCTCCTAGTGCCTCCAAATGCCGGCGTAGGTTGACGCCAGCACGCAGACCGAAGACTCGGCAGGGCTTCCACCGCGGCCGGACCAGCCGCATCCATACAAAACACACAGAAGAGTTGCCCCCTTGGTGAAAGCCACACGACGCCAGGTAAGTTATATGCGGTTTTATTGGGAGAGCTGCAGTTGCCTCGTGCAAATATCCAACTAAAATTTAAAGTCAATCGCCAACGCGTTTCGTGCGCTGTACGCACTTCTTCACAGGCCGACTTCATGAATGGTGCAAGCAAAGTCAAGGCACCTGTATTTCATTGTCCCAACACGCCCCATTGGGCGTAAACAGTCCCGCTGCCTGCTGGTTGATGTAGTGCCTTGTGTTCTTTTCCAAGTGGATTGCTTGCCAATAATCATTCAAAGTTCATTAAAATTGATGCGGCTGGTCCGGCCGCGGTGGAAGCCCTGCCGAGTCTTCGGTCTGCGTGCTGGCGTCAACCTACGCCGGCATTTGGAGGCACTAGGAGCGGGGAGGAGAGGCGGATGGTGTCGCTGCCTTGATGGAAACCTCCATCTACCCACTGGGGAAATTTTAATGAACTTTGAATGATTATTGGCAAGCAATCCACTTGGAAAAGAACACAAGGCACTACATCAACCAGCAGGCAGCGGGACTGTTTACGCCCAATGGGGCGTGTTGGGACAATGAAATACAGGTGCCTTGACTTTGCTTGCACCATTCATGAAGTCGGCCTGTGAAGAAGTGCGTACAGCGCACGAAACGCGTTGGCGATTGACTTTAAATTTTAGTTGGATATTTGCACGAGGCAACTGCAGCTCTCCCAATAAAACCGCATATAACTTACCTGGCGTCGTGTGGCTTTCACCAAGGGGGCAACTCTTCTGTGTGTTTTGTATGGATGCGGCTGGTCCGGCCGCGGTGGAAGCCCTGCCGAGTCTTCGGTCTGCGTGCTGGCGTCAACCTACGCCGGCATTTGGAGGCACTAGGAGCGGGGAGGAGAGGCGGATGGTGTCGCTGCCTTGATGGAAACCTCCATCTACCCACTGGGGAAATTTTAATGAACTTTGAATGATTATTGGCAAGCAATCCACTTGGAAAAGAACACAAGGCACTACATCAACCAGCAGGCAGCGGGACTGTTTACGCCCAATGGGGCGTGTTGGGACAATGAAATACAGGTGCCTTGACTTTGCTTGCACCATTCATGAAGTCGGCCTGTGAAGAAGTGCGTACAGCGCACGAAACGCGTTGGCGATTGACTTTAAATTTTAGTTGGATATTTGCACGAGGCAACTGCAGCTCTCCCAATAAAACCGCATATAACTTACCTGGCGTCGTGTGGCTTTCACCAAGGGGGCAACTCTTCTGTGTGTTTTGTATGGATGCGGCTGGTCCGGCCGCGGTGGAAGCCCTGCCGAGTCTTCGGTCTGCGTGCTGGCGTCAACCTACGCCGGCATTTGGAGGCACTAGGAGCGGGGAGGAGAGGCGGATGGTGTCGCTGCCTTGATGGAAACCTCCATCTACCCACTGGGGAAATTTTAATGAACTTTGAATGATTATTGGCAAGCAATCCACTTGGAAAAGAACACAAGGCACTACATCAACCAGCAGGCAGCGGGACTGTTTACGCCCAATGGGGCGTGTTGGGACAATGAAATACAGGTGCCTTGACTTTGCTTGCACCATTCATGAAGTCGGCCTGTGAAGAAGTGCGTACAGCGCACGAAACGCGTTGGCGATTGACTTTAAATTTTAGTTGGATATTTGCACGAGGCAACTGCAGCTCTCCCAATAAAACCGCATATAACTTACCTGGCGTCGTGTGGCTTTCACCAAGGGGGCAACTCTTCTGTGTGTTTTGTATGGATGCGGCTGGTCCGGCCGCGGTGGAAGCCCTGCCGAGTCTTCGGTCTGCGTGCTGGCGTCAACCTACGCCGGCATTTGGAGGCACTAGGAGCGGGGAGGAGAGGCGGATGGTGTCGCTGCCTTGATGGAAACCTCCATCTACCCACTGGGGAAATTTTAATGAACTTTGAATGATTATTGGCAAGCAATCCACTTGGAAAAGAACACAAGGCACTACATCAACCAGCAGGCAGCGGGACTGTTTACGCCCAATGGGGCGTGTTGGGACAATGAAATACAGGTGCCTTGACTTTGCTTGCACCATTCATGAAGTCGGCCTGTGAAGAAGTGCGTACAGCGCACGAAACGCGTTGGCGATTGACTTTAAATTTTAGTTGGATATTTGCACGAGGCAACTGCAGCTCTCCCAATAAAACCGCATATAACTTACCTGGCGTCGTGTGGCTTTCACCAAGGGGGCAACTCTTCTGTGTGTTTTATATATATATATATATATATATATATATATATATATATATATATATATATATATTTACATAGATAATTAAAGTACATAAATATATATATATATATTTTTTTTTTAAATAACCTTTCAGGCATAGAGTGACAAATAAATTATGCAAGATAGAAGCAGAGAACTCTGGGTAGTTCTCAAGTGTAGGTGGAAAGCAGCTCCTGTATAGAGCACTCTCAACACCAGCGACACTCTAGATCTGCTCAGCTCAAATGTCTGCTTTTCTGCAAAAGTCTTTAAGCATAGGATTAGCACAGTGCCATCCATGCCGAGATAGAAATTGGCAAAGTCTTTTGCCATTGCTACAGCAAAGTCTTTACGCATAGGGCTAGCACAGTGCTGTCCTTACCGAGCTGTAAAATGACAAAAGCCATTTATCACTCCAGGCACAATAATTAGAGCGAAACACTGTGTCAGGGGTTGCTTTTACTCATTTCAGGTTGCCTAGGTTAGTATTTCACCAATTCAAAGCTGTAATATTGTGCCTGGAGACCTTACATATTACATCACTCATGACATGGTCACTGACATTACTGATGGACCATTGTAGGTTAAGAAACGGACATTACTGTCATTATAGGAGACAACGTGACCCCAAACACTGTTACTCAAAACTAAGATACCCAAAACGGGCACATCTATTGCCCTGAAGTTACATAGACTTCTTCTATTAAAGTTCAAAGAAGCATTCTTCAAATTAAAATTTTTTTTTCAATAAATGACAACTATTGTTTTTTAATTTCTGGCCTTGCTATAGCCTTCACCAATATCCTAGACATGGCATGGTTCACTTTCAGCAGGGAAAATGGTAGGAGTTGAGTTTGTTAGAATTTGCTGTCTGAATATTTGTAGAGATTTTGGTTGAATATCATAATTCCTTCAAAACGAAAAGTAGGCAACCCTTTTGTAATCTAGCAAACATGGTCTATGATTCATCCTACGTTAGCTGGCTCTATAGTAAAAGCAAGCTAAGTTTGCTAAAACTAATTTGATTCTCAACTGTCCCTGTTTTCAAGAAAGTAACTAAATCATTTAAATATATATTACTTTAGTCCCCAGGGTGAAACTAACCTGCTGGCAGCCTGTAGCGTATTTGTTAATTTTTATCAACAGAGGTCGAGCTTTTCCAGATAAACAAGATGAAAGTAAATTATATTCAGAATGGGCAATTAGTGCTTCCCTGCAAATGCAAGGAATGGAATATATTATCCAGAACAGTGCCAGCAAAACCTGCAAATAGAATTAATCGATGTTTCATATTATGTTCCAATTGCCTCCCAAAGCAATACCACAGAGTAAACAGCTCATATAGCATTGCATTTTTAATTAAAATCATAACAAATCTTGTCGAATTACTAGTGACCGTGTCGGATGCCATACATCTGATAAAACCCAATACCGAGGCTTTCACAAATTATGGAAAGTGATTATCTCCTACTCTGACGTTTGTGGAATAAATAGTACACTGATTTTTGCTGCTTAACACATCAGAATCTTCGTGTTCCAGTAAAATTCTGACAGGATTAATCTGCCAAAAGTTAACAAAGGCTGTGGTACTTATAACACCTGGTAATTATCGGTCGTGGTAAACAGCGACCACTTGTAGCTGCAATAGCAGATTAACCAGCCAGTTGTAATGAGGCCCTATGACTAGGGCTTTACCTAACAAAAAAGGCATGTTTTATTAAAAGGTGTATGCAACAATTAGAAATGTGTACTCATTCGCCCTATCCATTAAGCATTGCTTGAACATATTTGTACAATAAGCAATACCAGTGGCGGCCGGTAGCAGGGAAAAGTTGTGAGGCAACGTGGGGAGGGACTAAAAATAAAAATTTAACTTACCTGTCGCCTCGCCTCACTTTTCAGCTCCCAAATCACGATGCACACAGGCTCCCAGAGTCCCCTTTGCCAATTCAGATGCTGCTGATATGCCGCAGCATAAGTGAAGCACCCGGATTGGGTGGAGCAGCCAGGTTACACACTCCAGCAGGGACTGGGAGCCTGTGCTCCTGAGTCCTACTGATATCTCCAAGCAACAGCCTGGAGATATCCAAGTGCGCATGTCGGTATGGCTGTCCCAAGACAGCCGGCCAAACAGACATGTGCACTTGTAGTGCCCTGTGCCCACCACATCTTCTGCTGCTGATGGCCCCACCCTCAAGACTCAGCTGCAGCTACTACAAGTAGAATAAAATGATAATAAAGCAGTTTTAGTGGGAGCCGAATGATTATAGTGTGGCCCAGACGCAGTGGGCGACCCTTGGGAATATGATTGCTAAAAGGGATGTTGCCCAGTTGTGGGGTTCCCAGCGACCGCCCACGGTCTCGGTATAGAAGGAGAATATGGACTGGTGTATTTTCAGGGAGAAGACTGTGTATGTGGCGCGGCGGAAACCTAGAAAATGGAATAGCATCTGGAGCCAATGGAACGCATACCGTGGAAATATATGTTCGCCTCCGTTGGTGGAAATCCCCGAAGTCCCCTTGTCCCCCTGAGCCGACATTCCATATATTGTGTGCTTTATGTTATTCTCAATTTGTTTCCCCGCTGGCCCCCCCTCCCCACACCATGTGCCATTGATCTACTGTGTAACATTGTGCCTAGGTGTCCTCCCCTGTGAACACATGTCCATGTATATTGTTTCCTTTTTTGCCTTGTATGTTGTTTTTTTCATTTTAATAAAAATTTAATAAAAAATAAAAAATAAAAAAAAATAAAGCAGTTTTATTAACTGTTTATTATCGTTTTATTTTACATGTTTTGATTTGCTGGTTCCAGCAGTGGAGCGACGCCCCTCCGCCATAACGGAGAAGCCGCCCCTGAGCAATAGTACCCAAACAATGACTAATTCACCTTGTAAAAAGGGGACATTGTCCAAAATATTGACAAAAAATTTAAGACAGAATCAATACATCATAGTGTTATTACAATTTATTTTAGAACACAGTGTAAAGCCATGAAATGGCAATCAAGCAAATCCACTGCTAGGATCTCAATTATTGATTGGGAACTGTGTAAGGGTGAATATGGCCCTGTTTTTCATATCCAGCGATGTGTGTGTGAAATAAAAGCATTATCGTTTAAGACTGTTATTAATAGTGCCCTGGTAAATACAAGTGTTTGTGGTAATACAGATTACAACAGTTACCGGAATTACAAGTGTGGAAAACAGAGTTTGTGGCGTGATGGTCTGAGCTGCTGAATTTGAACTGAGGTAACAGGTTTGAGTCTCAATGTTTGCTCAACGTCCTGTGATTCTGAGCAAATCACGTAACCCCAAAATGACTAAAAAAGAAAATGTATGTGCCCTTGCACAATTTAACAGGTGTAATTTAAACTACTCCAATTGGTCGGGTTCGTGCTATATAAAACTGCAAAATAAAATTTTTAAAAGCTCATACCCCACAATTATTCCCTGGGAAATTTAAGCAGGTCAAACCAGTTTAGATAAATAAGCAATCTTTATCTAGATTTAACACAAGACCAAACAACAAAAATCCACAACACAGTATTCAACAATATGACTTTCAAATGGTAGAAATAGCTTAGGGCAATGTAGGTGGTAAATGCAACACTTTACTCTCAAAGTACCTTGGATGCGTAATGCAATATAAACAAAAGGGGCGCAGGAAAGGCGATGCACCAGTTCCTTGCTCCAGGGGAGGCGATGCGTCTGTTCCTTTCCGGAGAGCAGGGGATGCGTCTGTTTCTTACCATGTCCCGGTTATGATGCGACAAGATGGCGCCTCGATGCGATGCGACAATCTGGTGCGATGCGACAAGATGCGATGCGACAACTTGGATATGATGCATGTATGCTCGACGGCCGTGAGGCGAAATCAGTGGTTTCTTGAGCTGCGACAGGCCCTGCAAAGGCTTCTCCAGTGATGCGACGGCAACCTCTGTGGCGAGGACACACTTCTCCGGCGAGTCGACATGCTTCTTCGGCGATGCGACGCAAACAGCTGTGGAACGCTTCTTCAGCAATATGATTGCAACAGCTGTAGCGGTGACACGATTCTTCCTCGTTGTGTCGCGCTTCCAGCTCTCAGCGACAAGTCGTCTCTAGAGGTCTTAAAACAACAGTAGGCACCTCTCTGCAGGTAGAATTCCCAGCATGGAAATTCAGGGGAGCTGATGGTGAAGTCTTTGTGTCCCTGAGACTTCAGAACAGCAGGCAAGCTCAGCTTCAAACCCTTGGAGATCTTCCTCAAGATGATAAAGTACAGACAAAGTTCCTTTTCTCCCTTCCTTGGAGAAAAATAACCACTGCAGGCCAACCCCAAACAATAAGCAGTGCAGGGGCAGTCTCCTCCTTCAGCTTCCTTAGTTTCTCTCCTTGGCAAAAGTTTGTCTTGATTCCCGGAAGTGATCTAAAGTTCTGGGGTCTGGGCCCCTCTTTTTATACACACAATTTCTTTGTTCTCTGAAGGCAGAGAGTGTCTGTACCCAGTCCAAACCAGTTCTGTCCTCCCTGATGCAGCTTCCTGGCAGGAGGGGGAGACAGCATTGTCGAAAGCAGACCTGGCCCAAGTAGCTGAAAAGCCCCCTACTCTCTATTCAATGTGGGCTCAGGTAATTAAAAGGAAATCTCCTCCCCCTACTCTCTATTCAACCCAGGTCCTATTGGGCCCAGCCCTGACTCATCAGACTGCTGGATCCAAAGCCCACTCCAACCCCCTGTCATTCACAAACCAGACATGTAATACACAAACCTAGAAGAGGCATACTGGATAGTTAGGCAAGAAAACATCTACTTTCTAAAAGTGGTATTTTCAAACACAGAATGCAAACAAAAGGCTCTCCCACAACTGGTACGGCGTAAGGCGTCTCCCAATGATGCAGGGGCAAGCAGGCACATTTCACTCGGTGCTCGGGGGGCGGGTCAAACAGGGAGAGCGTCCAGGTGCAGGTGATGACAACGCAGGGACTCCTGGGAAATGGAGTCCCTGTCTCTCACCTGGCGCTCGCAGCCCTGCTAGTCCCACAGGTCTCTAGTCCAAAGTTGCAAGCCCCACAAAAGCAAAGTGAAGCGCCCAGGCAGACGGGCGATGCGGGACCCGCGCAGCGGGTACCGCGAGGTTCCAAAGCAGTCAGGAGCAAAGCGGCAAACAAAAGGCTCTCCCAAAACTGGTACGGCGTAATAGCAAAACTCATGGTGAGAACAGAAACATGATTAAGAATCTTATGCAACTAATCTTGGGTGCATAAGATGGCAATATCAAACTGGTCCGACTCAAATTTTCGATTTCTTGTTAGATAGAATTGTGGGTAGCTTGTTAATCTCTATTTAATATGGATTTTACTTTACTTAACATGATATACTGAATTTCATGAAATGTGTACCAATGCCCTCTCCTTTGCACACTGCAAAGAAATACTATGATCTAAACTATGTAGTTAATTTCCTATGTAATGAATTCAATTCATAATGAATCATAAAAATCCCAACCCGTGCTGCACTAATACAAGATGTTAAAATCAAGTGGCATCGCCTTAAAGACTGCAGTACTTTCATATTTACCAGCTTCATTTTAAAATCTCTAAAAGTTAAGACCTCAGTCAAATGTAAACACCATTGCAGAACCAGTAATCTCCATTTGGAAACATTTTGGTGCAAGAAAGTCTCCACTCTAACTCGCTCATTTTCTGATTATCCTCTGAATATCTGAAATAAAACCCCATCAAGTGTCAGGTGGGCCTTATCATTCTCATGTTTCAAAAACACACTTTCCTGAAAGTGTTGACCACATCCTATTGAATTCTCCAAAACTCTTTGGACATGGGCTACCCTTACTCCAAATGACAACCTGACCAGCTATGTTTGTAAACTAACTTCGTTTCCTTGTACCCCATGTGCTAGGGTTGCAGCCAAGCACACAAATCCCAAACTGGCACCACTGGCTTGACAGGGCCTGTGTGTGACTTGAAGCAAGATCAGAGAGAAAGTGTGGGATGGCTCGCGTTGCTTACACTAAGCAACACCGAAAGGACCTAGGTCTCCTCTCAGAAGGCTTGGGAAGAAGGTGTGTCAGGTCTGTTTCCCTCAGCCTGCAGGACCATTAGGCTCCTAATGTTAGTTTTGTTTGCACCGCTTTCTCATTTCAATAAGCATGAAAAGGTGATGTGCAAATGGCCTGCCCCTTGAACTGCTCAGCTTCAAAAACACCTGCACTGCTGCACACTTTGGTGGGTGATGAAAACGAAGAGTGCACCGGGCCGCTCAAGGCATCACACCGCCTCTCCCCTGTCCTCCATTGTCACTGGCGGGGGATCAGTTGTGTATCAGGCCTGTTCCTCCATGGAATCACTCGGCCCCAGCCTTGCCTGTGTCACTCTCCATGTAGCCAATTGGAGACAAAGACGTGTGCATCCAAAGTGGAAAAGGAGATGGTGTCAGGCCTACTCCTGCTACTCAGTGTTTGTGTGACCACTCGGCCTCAAGTACCCATCAGTCCCAAAAAAAAATGAACGCCTTGCATATTCTGAGATAACCTGTCCTTCTCGTTGTCATGGCTAGATAAAAGTCCCACTGAAAAATACATTGATTATGGCGCACTTATGTTCCTGCTTCATTGCCACATGAGTACGAGTCCCCACCATGTAGCAGAGCCGGGCAGGCATTTTATTCCACACGGCATTTCCCTTGTGGTGGGCAAGAGCCCTTGAAAATAGTTTTTGAAAGCCTAGGACCGCTCTTGGTGCCTCTGTTTCTTTCCCTAGCTCCCCAGGCGTGGGGGGGCTTGGACGGAGGGGGGTAGAGAGTACGCATCACTGAGGTAAAGGAGAGAGAGAGAGAGAGAGAGAAAGAGAGAGAGAGAGAGAGAGAGAGAGAGAGAGAGAGAGAGAATGAATATGGATGGAAAAATGGAGCAGGGCAGGTTTGAGCATTTATGCCAGGGCTGCTTATGGTTCCCCAGTTTTACTATGAATCCTACATGTTTTCGTTGCAGAAGTAATTTTATTCAGCAGACTTAAGGTTCGTTTTCTAACCTTATCCTTACTATTCAACCTTTTAACTTATTTTCATCTATTTCGCTTTCTTTGCATGTTCAGCGTTAGTAAACACCTCTGACCAAATGACCTGCAGGGTTATCGTAGATATATGCAGTGAATAAATTAACCTATGGATGGATTTCGTAAAGAACCCTTTGTGCTCATGTACATGTTTGATTGGAAGTATATTGCCATGGAAACTGTGTCCTTCTCAACATCTGCAGAGCAAATCTGCTGCCTCTAGGCTATTTGTCCTGATGAATATTGTGCTAGTTCATCACCAATGAAGTTATGTTCAGAATACATCTTGAATACGAGCATAAAGTTGCCCTCTACGTTCCAAACACAGAAAATCCTTTTGATAAAGAAATCTTATACTTGCGATATATTCGGTTTCACTTACACTGAGATTTTGCCAACATGAACAACGTTTGCCCCTCCCCACATTTTATATTTTTTTGACCACACCAGGGGTTTCTATGGCTTATTCTTTGGAGGCCATGGATGCAATGACGCAACCTTGCTCTTAATGCATATTTTACCAGGTTAATGTAGGAAAAAGACGGCGGTTGGTAAATTCTTCTTCCCTAACGTGCTGTTGGCTGTTACATTGAATGAGCGTGCATTATGTTGCTGCTCTCGGCAAACGATGTGTCCATTACGAAAAAGTAATTTGAGCCACATTAGAACTGCTACATCACCCGATACATGCACTATGCCCTATTGGGGAAGTGGGACGTGTGAACATTAGACCAGAAAAAAATTGCTGTAGGGAAGTCATGTAAGCAGCGGCAAAGGAACTAGTTCGGACTTCAATGTGCTAATGCATGCAAAGACAGGCATGCTCAAGTGTCATTAACCACAGAAGCTATTGATTTTTTCAATTTGTATTTTTCGAGAAGCATTTAGTTCAAAAGGAATGCCCACTTTGGCTGATTGCCCCATAAGATTCCATCTTGAATCATTATTGTAGTCCAAAGCAGCAGGCACAACTGGTGTGGGGTTGCATGTGTTCGCATTAAGCGTGAATTTCACAGGTTCACTGAATTTATGATATAATGAATGTAATTTTAAAATGTAACAATCTAAGAGTGGGTCACGTTGTAGGGACATTTTTGTCTTCAGTATCAGAATGGATGAATTGATCGTTTTTACAGATTTCATTTGTATATTTTTGAGTATTATTTATTATGGTGTGTTCTTATTTTGATTATGCGGCAGTCTTTTTTTTAGTAGTCTAAAGGGGAGCAATTTTTGTACTCATAGTAATAGGGGTATATATATTTTATGCGTTTTGGTGCTTGGTCGGATGCCTTGTCGACGATATTTTATGAGATGGGTTACTCTAGCACTAGGTGAAGATAAAGTGGTGGATCTTGTGATTTTATGGTTTGAAATTAGGATTACAAATATATTGATAACAAATATTCATATTTTTGTGAAATGTCAGACACATTAAATGTTTATTATAAATAATTGTCTTAGGTTTTAAGCAACAGGATGTCTGTTGATGTTTTATATTCTTTATGTTTAGAGTATACAATGTGTATCATGTGTATTGCCTTACTGGCTTAATATCAAACTACTAAAAATAATACTTCTTAAAAAACCACACAAAAAACAATATGATGGATTAGGACACCTCCTAGAGGTATTACCATTGACTGAATGTATTGCAAGCATTGCCCCCAACACTTTTGTTATCTCACTGGTGACAACTGTTATCACTGCTGTTGTTTCTGCCTTAGTGGTAGCTCTATTACAGTTATTGTCTCTGCTGTGGTTACAATTGCAGTCAACGCTACTGTCACTGCAATGCTTGCATCGGATATTGTCACTGTCATGATGGCAACTTGAGTGTTGTATTGTATTCTATTTGTACTATTTCCTTTTGTGCATGTTTACATACCCCTTGCTCTTGCAGTCTGTGGTACCCTTGTATTGTTTGTGAACATGAATGTGCTTATGTCTAGATGTTTTCTTCTTTTGTTGCTTTCTTTGGTGTGAGGTTCTAAGTCCCGGTTCAATTCGATGGGAATGTAATGTAATGTAATGTAAGGTGCACTTGTATAGCGTGACTATCACCCAAAGGGTATCCTGGCGCTTAGATAACTGAGAAGCAGGAGCAACAGAATAGGCACGGTCTTCTCTCTAGGGAACAAACTGGGTTTCAGTTCTTTCCTGAAGCCGGACAAGGTGTTCAGCTGTCTAAGCTTCAGGGGAAGAGCATTCCAGAGTCTGGAGGCAGTAAAGCTAAAAGATCTACCTCCTATTCGCACGAGGGACGCATATCAGGTATGCAGAAGAAGAACGTAGAGCTCTAGCAGGCGCTACCATACAAATTTCCTCTAAAGTACCCTAGGCCAGGTTGTATGTACTGCCCAATAGACAATACATAATGCCTTAAATTGTATCCTTTGTACAACTGGCAGCCAGTGAAGGTCCCTAAGGGCCAGAGAGGATGACGCACCCCATGGCCGGTTTGCTGCGAGTGTTGCTGCCATTGTCTGCACTCTCTGTCACTTCTTAAGCAGAGAGGCTGGAGCACCCAAAAGCAGCGCATTACAATTATCAATTCTGCTTAAAACAATGCTCCAAACTACTTGAGGTCTGGTGACAATAGGCAAAAACAGGAGGATCTTACGCAGAGCTCGAAGTAGGGCCATGCAGGTGCACACCATTTTATTCACCTGGGAGTCTAGCTGGAGGTTACTGTCCATCAGGACCCCTAAATTGCGCATGATTTTAGTGGGCAATAAGGAGTTGTTGGCCGGGCCAGGCCAAAAGTCTGTAGGAAGAGGGCACTGAATATGGCCTGTCGTACAGCACAAAACTTCGGTTTTGTCCTCATTAAATTGTAGGGAATTAATTTTCAACCAGTCCGCCGTTTGATGCAGACAGTCATGAAACTTTTCCATGGACACTGCATTGTTGCCCTCAAAAGTGAAGATAAGCTGAGTGTCATCCGCATAATTGATGACATTAATTCTGAATGATTGAGTAGGATAATGAGAGGGCGAAGGTATAGATTAAACAAGATAGGGCTGATGGTCGAGCCCTGAGGTAACGCTTGTTTAACCTCTCTGTATTGAGAGAAGAAAGGCGGCAGAGTCACTGCCTGCTGCCTATTCGAGAGGTAAGAATAGATCCAGTCTCGGGCCTTCACACTACCCAATTCCTCCAGCCTTCTGATCAGTATCTTGTGGTTTGGTTTACTGTGTTGAATGCGGCTGACATGTCAGGCAACACTAAAAAGGCTGTTTGACCACTGTAAGCCTGCATTCTCAGGTCATCCAGGACTGCCACCAAGGCAGTCTCGGTCCCATGTGCGGGGCAAAACCCAAATTGGACTTCGTCCCGCCGCTGGTTGTCCTCAACATACTTAGAGAGGGATTTGGTTACTCCCTTTTCTAGAATCTTAATAGGGTAAGGTAACAGGGAAATGGGTCTATAGTTGGACGGGTTATGCGGATCCAGTGATGACTCTTTTAGTAAAGGGGAGACCACTGCCATTTTCCAGCAATCTGGGACTACAGCTGTGACTAAAGATTGACTGCAGATATGATATAGAAGCGGAAAAAGTTTGCCTCCAAACAGCTTCCAGAACTTATGAGGCAGCGAGTCCCTGGGGGAACCAGAGGAAAGCCCAGCAGCAATTACATGAAAATCCTCATATAAAGGAATCGGAAAGTGATCCAAGAATGACATATAGTCTGTATTGATTATATAATTACTTAACACAGTCACATTATCTGTATGTATGTACCCACCCTCATCACCTGAGGATTTCAGTCCCATTAGAATGTTACTGATTTTTTCCTCGAAAAAGCTTGCCAGGTTATCACACAGTTCTTGTGAGGCCGGGATAATAGATTTAGCACAGTCTTGGTTCGATAAGCCTCTAACCAAGTTGAATAAGGTTTGTGATTTGTTCAGAACATGAAGAATAATGTCCTCAAGGTATTTATCCTTGGTTTTGTCTATTAATACTTTATAGGAGTGGAACATATTTTTAAAGGCGACCTTATCTGCCTCAAAATCATTCTTCCTCCACTTCCTTTCAGCCTGTTTACAGCTAGTCTTCAACAGTCTGAGCTCTTCATTATACCATGGGGCAAATTACTTTTTACAGTTCTTACCTTTCCTCAACGGTGCAAGTTGGTCAAGCGAATTGCAAATCTGATGACAGAGATTCAGGTAGTTCTCCTCCACCGAGTCATGCATAACAAAGTTTTCATTAAGAAGCTGGGGGAGGTGCGCTAACCTGAGTTTTCTAGACCACTCTCTACTAACTCGAGCAGCTGGTGAGCTGCCATCTTGTTGACAACGATTGGCTATCTTCAGGGAGAAAAAATCCAGAGAGTGGTCTGTCCAACATTGAGGAAGTATATCTTGTACAAATGTATCACTTGCATCTGCAAAAACAAGATCAAGCAAGTGTCCCTTCCAGTGAGTAGCAAGTAGTACCAATTGATGGAGATTAACAATCTCACAGGCTTGGCAGAGCTCTTTCAGAGCAATGTCAAGAGTACCATTCTCCCAGAGATTAAAGTCTCAGAGGATCAAACGTTTAGAGTGTGAGTGTGCTAGACTGTATATCGTATCAATCAAGGATTGATAAACATGAATATCGCCCCCTGGGGGTCTGTAGCAAAGCAAACTTGTGCATCGAACACCATTTATGCCTTTAAGTGTGAACCCCAGTGACACAATCCCCGGTATATCCTCTACACACAGAGAAGAGAAGTTCCAAACATCCTTATATATGTATCCTACTCAACCCCCCTGCCATCCTGTCTCGTTGTATGACAAATTTTATAGCCTGGAGGACAGGAAAGGCCAAGCTCAACATCCCTGTCCACACATGTCCAGGTCTCCGTTAAAAAGAAGACATCAAGATGATAATCCTCCAACAAAATAAAAATCTCCATATAATGTTTAATCAGAGATCTAGCGTTAATCGGCCCACAGCTGAGAGTCCCTGCAGTAGAAATTTTGAGTGAGTTCTTACCCGGTACATTATCTGCTTCAATGCAGCAGGTCCTATTGCTCTGGTTGTTAAACATAACAAGCTCATCTCTTGAGAAAACCAGACAAGGGGAATTTAGGGCAGTGTGGCTGGTGCTATGCGCTTCCTGGGCGCAGACCGGCTCAGACAGGCTTGCCTTTGGCGTGCCTTCATCTTGCCATTGGCACGCCTGCTGTGCGCTTGCACCGCCTCCATTAAGTAGGGAATGACAGTCGAACAACTAGAGCGCTACCCAAGATGGCCGTGCTCTGGTGACTCGCTCTTACAGATGAGTACACCGGCACATCAAGGGAGCGTATGACGGTAGTGGCAGCACTGGAGAGTAAGGTGCAGTCTTTTAAAATCGCGAATAAGAAAAAATGAGTATCATTTTTAAAAACACACAATAGCCCCCAAAAGCAATAACAATTTTTAATTTTTAAAGAATAATTCCCCAGAGTTCTAACACGCTAAGACAATGACGTTCGCTTGCGCTGCAGAGTAATCAGAATCAACTGGGCACTTGCACCGCCTCCATTAAGTAGGGGGATGACAGTCGAACAACTAGAGCGCTACCCAAGATGGCCGTGCTCTGGTGACTCGCTCCTACAGACGAGTACACTGGCACATCAAGGGAGCGTATGACTTTAGTGGCATTCTTATTATTAGTATTCTTTTAGAATCGCAAATATTAAAAAATGAGTAGCGTTTTTAAAAACACACAATAGCCCCCAAAAGCAATAACGATTTTTAATTTTTAAAGAATAATTCCTCAGAGTTCTTACACGCTAAGGCAATGACATTCCCTCGCGCTGCAGAGTAATCAGAATCTCACTGAAAAACACTGTTGTCTAGTGGCAGAGCCACGGGGTTCGTAAATAAAAAATACTTTGCACTTACTTCATGTTTAGCTATCTTATAAACATTTATTTACAGCTTTTATTGTAGAAATTACAATTCTATGGTCTCTGTTGACTTAACATCTCTTGTTGTGGCTCTGGTGGAAAGCGTGGTTACTTCTTTTGTACCCGGAATGTGGCAGTTGTGGGTTTTGCTGTGGCTAGTGCTCTGGTCACAGCTGTTGTTTATGCTGTGGGGGCACATGTGGTCAAAAGTAGTTGTCACTACTGTGGTCCCTGCTGTGCTTACATCTCCTAATGAAGCTGTTGTTGCTATTGGGACATTAGATATTTCAAAGCTTTTGCCAGGGTTGCTTTTGTGAAAGATATTATTGCTGCTGGCATGGTAACTGTTCAAACTGACTCTGGTCTCTCTGAGGTGGTACAGTAGTGATTTGTGTTGTGGTGGCTACTTTTGCTGCAGTCGTTGAGGTTATTGTGACAGCTGTTGTAGCTGCAATGGCAGTTATTGTTGCTGTTGAGGACCCTTTTGTGATGGAAGTAGTTACCGCTGCATGTATCCTTCTGCTGTGGCAGCCATGCTGCTGAGTCTATTCTGCCTACAACTGTGGTAACTGCTGCTGTCACTGTCTTGCTGGTAGGCTGTGTCGCTACTGTTGCCTCTAATATGTCGGCTATTCCTTGCTGTGCTTGTATATGTTGTTGCCGTTGTTACTATGACAACACATGTAAATGCTACTGTGCTCCTCCATGCATAGTTGTTGACAATGGAGTTGAGGACACTGTTTTCTTTTTCATGGTTACAACTTTAATCATTGTTTCTGCCCTTGCCATGTTTGAAACTATTGATGATACTTTTGTCCATGTGATAGATGCTGTCAGCACTGCTATCATCCCAGTTAAGTTCTCAACCTTTGTTGTAGCTATTGTCAATATTGTGATTGCAACTGGTGCTGCTAATTTTGTGGTACTTGTCTTTGCAGCTGTGGTCCTTTTAGTGGTATAATTTATTGTTACTTTTATTGTTGCAGGTATGGTGGTACGCATGGTCTATGTGGTCCCTGCTGTTGTTGCAGCTGTTGTCATTGCTCTGAGCTCTGTGAATGTCACGGATAAGAACACAGCTGTGGTCCCTGCTAACATTATATCTGGGATCACTTCTGAATCAGTATAAACACCTAAGGAGAAAATAGAGGCTGGGGGAAAAAACACGCCTGCCTCAAAAGTAACTCTAGAACACCATTATTGGCGTGGTGCCCTTTTGTTTGAAGGATCTGCAGGGGTACCACTTGCTTCTCTAGTGATCCTATTTAAATACTGCTGATGTGTCTCCTACTGAATCTGGCAATTCTAAAAATTAGACAAGGTGAAATGCTTCATCCTAGACCACCTCGTCCCACCCTGGTAAGAGGATACTACTCTTGGAAGGGAAACTGCAATTCCCATAAGCCCTTTCGGAGGTCATGACGGTGTGCTGATTTGCGACCGCACACCAAGGCTCCACCCCTGCTAATCTGCTCATGAAGGAGGGGAAGCTTCATCTCTTGTTGCCCGCCGCTACAAAACTCTTGCCTGCCTGCAAGAACGTACACTAAGATTGTTCTTCCACAATGAGAGGCACCTATTTCCAATAATACTTCAGGATACACCGGCAGGTGTGATACTTGAGATCACCTGTGCTGGCATACATTTCAGCCCTTTAAATACACAGGCACGAGGCACACCTCCCATTCTACCAGATGGCTGTTGAAACGGGACGGGTAGGATCAAAGCTGGTGCTATTCCTTGACAAAGTCAGTTCAAACCCAATCAAACCACCCTCCCGAGACTTATTTGCTTGGACTTAGGAAGGATACAGCCACCTTTACCCCTCCTGGAACAAGGGTATTGACATATTATATTTGTGTCTTAATGATTTTCCTGTTTTTAAGTTGAGCAATTTCAGTGTGTGAATATAGGAGACGTCCTTTGCAACTGACCAATAGGCAAATAGCCCACTGGCACTAGGTAATGTTGCACTGGGATACTCAAAGCATGTGTTTGTTTATTTTCATGTGTGTCCTTATCAATTAAGTATGTTTTATAAGTGTTTGTGTGTTTTTCCACGAGTGCCACTTTGGTTGTGTTTTTAAATATATGTAGTAAATGCCGCAACTGCTTGGATACCACACCATAGGCTGGAGATGTGGTACACTAAATACGGGTCAAAATACAGGTAACATGCCGGATATATTTAATGCTGCTGCAATATTTCCTTTTGTTCTCTTCTAAAGGTACAATAACCAGGTATCCACCATCAGAGAAGTAGGTCCTCTCTGTATGCACTATTTTTCTTTCCCTCACTTCAAACTGAGGTCAGGTCCCCAGACATCCCAGATGAATGCCTGAGACCTTTCAGGCTTAGAGAAGGACAGAAACCAACGTACCCTGTCAATACTTTATGGTACGTGTTAATTTTACCTAGGGTACCACCTTAATAAAGGATACTTTTGTGGTATAACTTAAGGCATTACTAGCAGTAGAAACTGGACCCAAGTTATCCAAAAAAAAATATCTAAAAAATCCCTCGGGATAGCCCGGCCGGCGGTTGAGTCCGTCCTCGTAGTGTCATCTTACCAGGTTGGTTAGAGTTGGCCTATGATGTAGCATGTTACATAATGTGAGTGAGCTCACCTTATCCAATTCTTGGAACCACTTCTGTATGTATGTTGTGGATGTTGTAGCTATGCTGATTTCAGTTATTATTGCTGTTATAGGTCCCTCTGCGGTGGCACATAATGTCACTGCTGTGGTACCTGCTGTCATTATATCTGTTAAACTCCCTATTATGATCACAACTGGTTTGACTTCTTAAACTGGCAACTTGCTGCCTCCAATTTGTATAAAGGTTAAAAATCAGACTCATCCTAACGTTCTATTTTCTCTTTGATAAGCACCTTGCTTTTCACTCCAAGTGTCTGACAGAATTATATTCTAACTGGACTGTTCTTTCTACATGTGGCACTATGTGAATGCACTACTTTAGCTTATTAAAATTTCCAATAATTTTGCCCCACAATATCAATCCCAGATGAAGTAATGCCACAATTCCATAAATGTAGATAGAAATTCAAGTACAAACTTAGGATAGTAATCTGAGAAAGTATGGGACAATTTCCAATGGTATTTCAGGTCAACTAATACATTCCCTTTTTCTGATGAAGTTATAAAACGTTCTTCTTTTGAAACAGCACCAGTTTATTCACCGGCATCATGAGACGATCTGAGGTAGTGTGCCCTACAGAGATGTCAGCGTTAGTAGTCAATAGTTACTGGTAGGCAGTTTTGAGATGATCTCCACATACCCAACTCTTGTTAGTGATGAATACAAACATAACAGCCCTGGCTTTTCATTTCAACATCATCCTCTAAAAAAACACAAAATACTTGGTAAATGATTTAAGAATTGACAAATGCTCAACTTGGGGATTCAGAGCGACTAAACAGTGACAAAGCTCAAAGGCACACAAGGAAGATCAAAATGCCCTGTAATTATTCTCTAGGTGAATCACTGTATAAGGTGCAACTGTTTTTATAAGATGTACAAGACGTAGAAGATTTACTACGTAGGGGTTTCCATTGACGAGGACGAGGAAGGAGAGTGAGGACATGGCGAGGAGAAGGCAGCCACGGCAGGCAAGTTTCTTTTTTTATATCATAATTACAGTAGGGAGGGTGGAAGGGAGTGGAGCGGAGCAGAGTTTCTTTCCACCTCTCTGGAACTCCGTGTAGTGGCACTACGCCAGCTCTGCCTGTGGTTAATAATGAGTGGGGTACAAGATGGCAGATAGGTCAACTAAAGGTGAGAAAAGGAAGTAATTTAGATTCAAAGTTAAGTTCTCTTATCTGAAAGGACAGGCTGGCACAAGTCCAAGCATTGCATCTTACCCATATAAAGAGCCAGCAAATGATAAGAAGCGGGGTGATAAAAAGTGTTAAAGGTAAGGGACAGGTGGGTTCTACCCAATTGCAGGTGGGATCTAGGTCCAAGAGCGGAGGTCATGCCAAACAAAGCACCAAGGAAGTGAAACTCCCCTGATAGTCTGTAAGGAGTAGCAAAACATTTGACAGGCAAGAACTGTTAGCCTTTCGGCATCTAGATGAATACTGAGCCCTAGACTGGCTATACATCATTTGTAGTGAACCAAAGGTAAAATACATGTATTTGGCGGTGACACAAAAAAGGGAAAACAGTGAATAAATAGAAGCCAGTAAACAGGTCAATTATTTTGATAGCATTCTCATCCTGTAAGGTACTGGAAAAGGTTGGGTCAAGAGATATTGAGTATGTAGCCTTCATCCAGTCCAAATCGGGTAGAGAAGTAACAGAAGTTAAATTTAGTTCTACTCCTTTTGTAGACTTGGTATTAGAGGATAGTGATGTTCTTAATTAACTAGGTCTAAGAACAGTGCAGGCAATTGTGTTGGAACCTCTGAATCCAGACTACCCCTGCTGAGAAACTATGCTGACTTAAATCAGATACAGCTAAATTTGGTGACTTGAGGTGAGGCAAGTCTGTCCTGATTCCGGGTTGTGGGTTATAATTGTGGTACCTTAAGGTAGCTAATCTTTTCCAGTCAAGAGAGAGAGTGACAGATCCATTTACTCCACGCAATATGTTTGTGCATCTAAGCATTGATAGGGAGGGTGATCTTTCCTGTGGGGGACAGGTAGACTAGTTGCTGCACCCGCCAGCTTGAGGGTTGTTTCCTGGCATGTCCATGGGCTGGAAAACTTAATAAGAACAACAAATCTCATACAACTATGGAAGGAAAATGAAATTATTTGTTTCCAGGAGACCTGGTTGGTGGATGATTCATTCCACTAGAGTGGCTATATACAGTTTGTAAAAGGAGGAACTAAAATAGGGCTTGGGCAGGTGACAGGTGGACTAATGACACTGGTATCAACTAAATGTAGTAAAGAAGTAAGAATAATTGAGACAAGCAGTTATTGGCTCCTAGTTTGATCACTGGATCTTTATGAAGGTTGCCTATTGCAAAATAATCTAATGGTTGCTTATGCTTACAGAAAGCAGGAAAAGTCCTCGAAGGAGATGTGGGATGTGTTCCAGAGGGATCCCACCAATTCTCCTTTTAGGGAATTTTAATCTTTGTCTTGATCCGGGGCAGGTTGATACCGGGACTTTAGATATGTTAGAGAGTTATGGCATCCCCAATGCAATTTTCACAAAATGTGCTCAATCTAACTTTGAATGAGAATTTACACATTTTCTTTTGAAATTAGGGTTTATCTGCCTAAATGGCTGCTGTAAGGGGAATTTACCAGCATCCTAAACATTTTTGTATGGGAACCAGCAGGGCCCAGTTACCTATATGTTCATACAGACATTGTTCTTTGACCTCTGTACAGAGTTTAAGGTGTTAGGAATAAGGGGTAGTGATCACTGGAGGTTAGAAAATGGCCATAGCTGCTGCATCAAAATCCGGGGAGCAGGTGATCCCAAAGGAAGTGGGTTTTCCAAAAAAGGCTAAGAACAAGACTAGATGAAAAGTATATAGGCCAATTTAGAGGCCTTACCAAATCCTTAATGAGATGAGATGGACCTTGATAGGGTTGTAGGTCTATTAATCTTGGTATGATAATCAAAAAACATTGCTAAGGTTGTTAATCATTTGATGCTAGTAGTAAGGCTAGGTAATAGGAAAATAAAAAAAGATTTCTCTTGCCTTCCCTCAAAGTAGCAGTAATTTGATAAAGAGTGTGTATTTGCTGGGAAGGAGTTAATTAAAGTAGGAAGGGCATGTGCTCCTTGGACCTCATATATACAAGCAAGGTTTGTAATAAAAAAAAGTGAGTCTGAGGCCATGGTTAGGACAAGAAGCAGTCTGTCTTTCAGTCAAAATGAGCCCTTAAGATTACTTGTACTTGGCCCTTTTGCAGGGTTAAGCCCAGACTTTTTGCTTCTTCCTCCTATTTTTTCCTGCCTTCTATTTGTTGGTTTTAGGACTCTGGGCACTTTACCACTTCTAATCAGTGCTAAAGTGCATATGTTCCCTGTGTAAATTGTTATTATGATTGGTTCTCCCTGATTGGCATATTTGATTTACTGGTCAGTCCCTAGAAAAGTGCGCTGAGTGTGCAGGGGCTATGAAATCAAATACTACTAAGGGGCCTGCAGCTCTGATTGTGCCACCCACATGAGTAGTTCTGAAACGGTAACTCAGACCTGCCACTGCAGTGTCTGTGCAAAGTTGTTAACTGCCATGTCGACTTGGCAAGTGCACCCACTTGCTGGGCCCTAACCTTCCCTTTCTTTACATATTGGACATCCCTATCGTAAGTACAAGGAACCCCCCTGGGCAGGGTGCAGAGTATGCGAAAGGTAGGACATGTACTGATGTGTGTAACATGTCCTGATAGTGAAATACAGCCAATTTCGTTTTTCACTATTGAAAGGCTACCTTGCCCCATAGGACAGAAAGGGGAATGCTTTGTAACATTTTACAAGCATGTCTTCCCATAGGGATACGATGGAAAAATAAAGTTTAGGCTCTCTGAACTCAGAATTTAATAACACATCTTTTACTAAAGATGTTTTTTTTAATTGTGTGTATTGAAAATGCCACTTTTAGAAAGTAATACAAAAGGGGATGATGGACGGAGCGCTTGAGCAAATCAAACACTCACCCCCAGTCAACTGTCTGGGTTTAATCCATCACCATTCTTTAGCTCACTCCGCCACCCCAGTTCAGACAGGGCCATATGCAAATCAGTCTGACCCTGTGCCTCATGGGAACAGTCCAGCCCGAACTGCCAAAGCCATGTCTTCCCTGGACCGGACACAACCATCCTGGGACTGGTTTCTGGCATTTCAGCCGTCATCAGCCAGGCTAGCTTGAATCCAGTGGCAAAGTGAGCAAGGGACTCACGTCTGAGTATACCCTGCCAACTTGCCTGGTTGTTTCAGCTGCTGGAAGGTGGAGAGCAATGAAAGAACAAGAAAATCGACACATCGCTCTTCTTGCAACAGTTTTTCCGATGCAACGCCATGGTGCGAGAAGAATCTCCCTGCATCGCCGCGCTGCTCCTGAACCCAACGCAGCACCTGTTGCCGCTGCAAAAATCGACGCATCGAGGGATCGCAGCCGAAGAAATTGACACAAAGCTGCTCACGCCGCTGCATTGCTCGCCAACGCATTCCGGATTTCCACACATCGTCCCTGTACAGCAAGTTCTCCCCAGCCCATCACCCGCGGATCTCAGAGTCGACGCATCGCTTCCCCCTACAGACCAGTCCAGACACACCGCTCCCCTGTGCCCAGCCGAGCTGTTGCATCGCGTCTGCGAAGTACTCAGGGATCGACGCTCCACTTGTTTTTCAATGCTTCCCATCACTGTGGCTGTTTGGCTTGGTGAATGTTGTCGCAACAACAGATACTTTGCAAGAAATCCTGCATCCATAGTTTTCTATGGAATCTGTTGCTAAAACCTTTTGAAAGTCATTTTTCTTAATACTCGTATGTTGGATGTTGGTTGTTTTGGTCTTGTTAAGTTTAGATAAAGATACTTTATTTTTCTAAACCGGTGTGGTGTCCATTTGTGGTGTTATCACTGTGATACTGTGAGTGTTGGTACAAATACTTTACACTCTGCCTTTGGGATAAGCCTGTCTGCTCGTGCCAAGCTACCAAGGGGGTGAGCAGGGGTTATCTAGAGTGCGTATCCCCCATTACCCTGACTAGAAGCAAGGGTCCCTATTTGGAAAAAGGTACCTACTGTGGCCAATAATTCATCACCCCAGAAATATATATGGTGCCAGAAATCGACTGGGTAACCTTTTGAAGTAATGTTTATAAGGCCAGGGAGATAACTGTGAGGGAGATCTGGCAAAAATTGGGAGTATGAGGCTTTGGAGTCCGCTTCCGTTCAATTCATAGCCAATTTGATGAACTCCCTAAATATAACTAAAGCATCAGGGCCTGATAATTTCCCTGCAATTGGTATTAAGTCTAATCCAATTTGGTGGTCAACATGTTTTTCAAAAAGTTTTTATGGCAATAAACAAGTTGGGTACATTTCTGAAGGGTGCAATACTTAAGCCAATACATAAAAAAGGTGAGATAAATGTACCAGGCAACTATTGTTTGATAAGCCTGCTTGATGTAGATGTAGGTGCAAAACTGTATTTTAAGTTTATTCTCAGCTCATTGAAGAATTGGATTGAGGGTAATGGAATTGTCTCAGTGGAACATGGGGGTTTTAAGTTTGGGCCTCAACTATAGATCACTGCTGTAGCTTGTGGGCCCTGGGGCAAAAGGCGAAGGAAACAACTGGGAGTTGATTCTGCTGTTTTGTTGATTTTAGCTTGGTTTTTGATTTGGTGGACCGTGGTCTACTCTGGGCTAAACTAAGACAGCAGGGAACCCTCCAATGTTTATTGGCAATCCTGCAGGAATTGCACTCTGAAAATTGGCCCCAAGTGGAGCTTGACTGTGATACCTCTAGGAATAGGAATAAGGCAGGGCGGTGTCCTGGCTCCCATGTTGTTCTGTTTGTTCCTAGCTGATATTCCAGAGCTGCTGGCGGTGACCCAAGTCCTTTTTATTGAGAATAAGAGTTAGATACGTATTGTGTCTACTCTATGCCAATGATCTGGCAATTTTTAAATTGACCCAAGTAGGCCTATAGAAAAAGTTGATCAGATTTAATAACTATTCTGAGGGTAATAAATTAAAAGTGAAAAAAACAAAAATAATCCCCTTTGGGAAAAAAAGCCAAATCGTAAAAGTGTTTACTAGGTAAAAGTAGGTTATCGGTAGTATCGTCCTATAAGTACCTAGGTATGACGTTTACAGAACAGCTGAACTGGGCCCTGCATAAATGAATTGGTTGCAATGCGGGCAGTAGCAACAATAGGGGGCCTTGTTCATTTTAAGAACACCTTCCTGGTCTCCCCTTTCACATCCTATAGTGCAATAGTCCTTACTCCATGTCTTTACGGGGCTGAGGTATTGTCCCCAAGTATGAAGGGAAGTTGAGAGCGGTGTGAAAACAAGTGTTTGAAAAATTGTTATCTTCCCCAAAAATGCGAAGTGTCAGGCAATAAGACTGAAGGGGAGATGCCTGCTTGGAATTTCCTATATAGCAACCCTGCGATTTTGGGATAAACTGAGGGACAGAAGGTATCAGCTTTATGCTTGTAACAGGAAGTAGTGAGTCAAGATGGGCAGTGCAGGTCAGAAATAGTTCAGTTCCTGCTGCAACCGCCCTAAAAATGGAGGAATTTAAGATAATGGAGGCCTCCCTTCTTTTAAAAGCTGAACAATGATTGC
The DNA here is from genome assembly GCF_964261635.1 of Lissotriton helveticus. Classification (NCBI taxonomy): domain Eukaryota; kingdom Metazoa; phylum Chordata; class Amphibia; order Caudata; family Salamandridae; genus Lissotriton; species Lissotriton helveticus. The sequence goes on from NC_136068.1 coordinate 1,221,764,754, forward strand.
AATGATTGCAATAGTTCTCGCATTTGTCTGAGTTCGAGATATTGGCATTGTAAATGTCTTTTGATTTGGAGTGTAGTGGCTGTACCAACAGAGACACAGGTGCAGCACTGCCTATAGTACTTAGAATGAGGAATTACAGACAGGACCAGAGAAGCAGCTAGCAGCACTGTGTAGAGGATTTAGGATGATGAATTCCTGACAGGACCAAAGATGCAGCTGTAGCACTGCCTAGAGGATTAGAATGAGAAATTATCAATGAGGCCAGAGAAGCAGCTAGCAGCACTGTCTCGAGGTCTTAGAATGAGGAATTACCGACGGATCCAGAGAAGCAGCCAGCAGCACTGCTTAGAGAACTAAGAATGAGAAGTTACCACTATGACCAGAAAGACAGCTGCAGCACTGTGTAGAGGAATTAGAATGGGGAGATACTGACGGAATCAGAGAAGCAGCTAGCAGTGCTGTCTAGAGGACTAAGAATGAGGAATTACCAACAGCACCAGAGAAGCAGCTAGCAGCACTGCCTAGGGGACTAACAATAAGTAATTACCACTGGGAACAGAGACACACCTGCAGCACTGCCCATCTGACTTAAAATGTGGGAATTTTCTGACTGGACCAGAGTAGCAGCTAGTAGGACTGTCTGGAACATTTAGATGGAATAATTATCGATGAGACCAGAGTAGCAGCTAGCAGCACTTTCTGGAAGACTTGGAATGAGGAATTACCAATGAGACCAGAGTAGCAGCTGCAGCACTGTCTAGAGCACTTAGATTTATGGCGTAAATGGGAATTCATCACAGAATGATAATAATGCCTGTGTAGCCTCAAGCAAATGGTATGGTAGAGAGTTTCTTGGCCATGATAAAGAAGGCAGTGCAATGAGCCATATTACCTCAATTATCGAGAGGACAAGTCTTCTGTCCTACATGACTATTGCAACATACAACACCACTCCACAGGGTAGTGTCCCTCTGAAATTTGTATTTGCAAGAAAAACTCTGGACATGACTGCCCCAGAAGGAGGAAGAACTTCTAAGAGATCATGACAACATAGCAGCATGAGATCAAACTGCCAATGCCAAGAAAAAGAGCTATGCAGATCTACGCCATTGACAAGTGACTGCTAACATTCAACCTGGCGACTTGATGCTTGTACAACGCTGTGAAAATTGGACAGCAGACACCACAATACTAATAATTCCACTGACAGTCCACTGACAGTCATGAAAATCAAAGGCACCATTTTAACAGAAGCAATAGGGTCACACAATAACCAGGACACTTGAAGAAATAACACACAGTGGGAGAAGATGAGAGTTGCAGCGCAAAGGAGGATAACAGGGAGAAATGGTTCTGTCCAACAATGATGCAGGACACCAGTCCACAAAAGTGTCATGCTCTTTAAGCATAATTTGTTAAAACTAAAGCAATCTATAAAAGAGGAGCATTTTTCCACATACAGCACCATATTGTGGAACAATTGTAACATTATTGGTCTCGGGATGTAATTTAAAATCAAAGGCTATGCATTTTGCACCAAACTGTAAATGTAAATTGATACTTGTATAGCGCACTACTCACCCGCAAGGGTCTCAAGGCGCTTGTACGAATACCGCTGTGGAACCCATCCTGGCTTTCCCTGTGAGGTGTCCACTCCTGGGCACCCCCAAGGTGGAGGCCAGGCGTCCTTAGCGTTGTGGGGGCCGTTGTGGAGATTAAGCAAGCTATTGCCCAGAGTTACAGAGTGGGACTTCATGATTGGAATAGGCACCGAGGCGAGAATTATCAGGTCCGTGGAATTTTGAGCCCAAGACCCGCCGAGGCGGGGAATTGAACCCTGGTCCCGGGTTAGACCTCTGCATCAGGGTCTGCCGCTCTAACCATTGAGCCACACTTCTCCACTGCTTAGATCTATAACTACAAGGGGCCGTTGCACGCAGTTTCTGCAGAGCTGTGTTTTCGTACCAACATGGAGGGTGTGGTTCTGAGCCACTGTAGACACCTGTGCTGCATGTGTGCACCGGCTGAGGCGACCATTAGCTGCCAGAACCTGCTCTGAGGGGCTTCTGGGCGCCACAGCCACGCAGTGCTGCTGCTCCCGTTCCTGCCCGTCCTCTTCACCACCATGCAGCGCTACCGGGAAATATATAGTGAAAGGACCTCAGGGTCAGGTGGGCTCGAACTGCGCAGAACTGCTAGACAGGCCGCATACAGGATGAGGTAATTTCAGCGTTCTGTTTGCATGCTGTCGTGTATTTTTTCAACAGTTATTTGAGTTTATACTGCATTTTTTTTCTCTGGAGAATGACAGTGAGCTGAGCAGCCCACCCCTCATCTCACTTTTAGAAATTGCGAGATGGCGGGTCGCTGCGTTCCCTAGGGACACTGACTGTGACATAATTACTAAGCAGTAATATCCGACTACTTGTGACGTTATTATGCTGTTCATAACGGGGTTTCACACCAACATTTGAATATAATCATTATTGCTAGTTTCTTTTTTATGATATTATTATTACTACTAACGAGAACATAGTACTTATAATTATTTCCGTTATTGTTATAATTGCTAAGTATTCACTTTATATGCATTCAAGTTTCAACATAAAACATATAAAAAATTGTTAACAATCATAACATTACATTTGAAATCACAGACTGGTTCAGACTTCGAAAACTGAGCTTCAGGCGTCATTATACTAAAATAACGAAAAAATGGCAGATTTCATACCTTTTGCTTTAATCTCTTACCACATTCATGTCACCAATCTCGTGACACTGCTTGAATTCCCCCAAAAACTTGGAAAAGAACACACTCTTTTTTGGGGCATCTTGGAATATGTCAGTTCTATTCACCTTCAACCAGGGCCGGACTGGGAACCATAACCGGCCCTGGCAGAGTGCTCGGGCGGCCCCCCAAACCCCCCACGGTGCCGCGGAGCTCTTTGCCGGGGCCGGTTTTCGGCCGATTTTGTTACAGGGCCAATTTTGCAGCTATGCTGCAAAAATGGCCCTGTAACAAAATCGGCCCCCATGGGCCCAAAACCGGCCCCCACCCGTGTGGCGCACCGGGGGATTGCCCGGTGCCTGCTACGGCCAGTCCTGCCTGCCTTCAACCCACACCTTCAGCTTAAAGTGAGAAGACTCCTCAAGACCTGGCTTTTCGAGCAGTAGCAGTATTCACCACCGCCAGCGCCTTGAGACCCTCATGGGTAAGTAGTGCGCTTTCCAAATGATATGATTGATTCATTGATTCATTGATTGATAGATTATTTTAGAACATGTTCCTGCATGCAAATTAACGCCTTTCAAAAAGCACTTCTAAGGGAAGTCTGTGGGGCACATACATCACAGACTCCACGAGTAATGGCCAACAATTTGTGACCACCATGTGCCCTCCCTCAGCTACAGTAACAGGTGGCACTCAGCGCCGACACTTGTTAGTGTTACCTGGATGGCACAGTTGCCAAACCAAGGCTGTCCTGGTGGCTCAAAGGGGAATGTTGGTAGTATATGTTCAGTGGCTGTGGGTATTCTGGGCCTAGGCACCTCATGGCCCATGGGCAGTACATGGCATGCCATCCCACGTCCATGGGTTTTATTCCTCACAATGGGTTATCCAAAGGCAGAGGAGAGGGAAAAAGGGTGGACGGAATCAACATGTGGTATAATCCAAAAGCAAGCAGGCATTATTTCTTTGGAATCATTTTGGTACTTTATGCCCAGGCTATTTTTTTCCTAGCACAGTCTCTCCAACCACCTTGTGTCAAGTTGTGCTCATATAATGACAATCACTGCTACAATAAAACCACATTCAATGAATGTAACCAGAGCCAAAATGATGCACATTTAATGAATGGAACTTGTGTCACATTGTACATAAACCCGCCAGTGAACAATAGAACCACAACAGAAGAAAGAATGTCAAGGCACTAAAGACCTGCACCACTCAGTCTAGTGTGAAGTAAGTGAACCAGAAATATGTTGCAAAGAGCCAGGAACGTGACCTCCCTACTTCCCCACTGATTGGGAAACCCAAAGAAACAAAGAACAGGATGGCTCAGCACACATCTATTGTCATACACAGTTTGAAAGTACACAGTGATAAACAGTAGTCAGGAATCAAACGTTTGCACAGCATCTCCCAAATCAGTCATGTAAGTTATCAAGTTGTGAAAAATATATTAATCTTTTATTCCTTTATTCTTTTGTTCAAAACATTTCGGTAAAAACATGACACAGGATTCATAGCCGACCCAACGCGTTTCGTCCCAAAGGGACTTTGTCAAGGTTATAAGAATTGATACCAAACACACATTAATACATATAAACATTTTAACATTTAAAACCACATTATTTACAAAATATGTATAACTTACAATGTGGGACAAATGTTTAATCCAATCTAAAAAAGTACAGAATTGACCAAAATGAATTTCAAATCATCTCAAAAACATTTATGGGGAGACATCTCAGAATAATGAACCATTGGTTACAATCATATGAAGGAAGAGGACTGTTCTCAAAGGTGAAATGAACCATACATTTGTTTTAAAACATACATGACATCTTCATTGGACTCAAAGTGTTAAAAGCAAATGAAAGAGAGAGGCTAGCCTACACATTATTTCAAATAATCTACAAAGATATGTCTAAGGAAATATATATCAACGCTCTGTTATGAACATTGTCGTTTGAACACATCTAATTGGTCTATGTTATAAATTGGATACATGATTTCAAAACATTTCTTTTGTATTTATAAAATATTACAATTCATCCCGCATACCTGTAATTTATTTAGATAGTCCACATGGACATTGCCCAACACACTTGTTGGCTGTAAGGAATGTTTTTGCGAATAGAATCTGAAAAACAATAGAGTAAAAAAGGTACTGATTTAATATCCCAAAACAATCCCCCACAAACACAACTGCATTGGTCCCTAAAAAGGTAAGTAAGTAAATATATCCAGAATACCTTCGTGTTTAGAAACAAGAAAAAGCACACGACTAGCGTGTGTCGTGGATGCCAAGATGTGTCCAGATATTGCACAATTGGACAATCTGTAAACAGATATAAATAAGTATATGAACAGGTATATGTGCTTGGATATTTCTATGCGATTGACGTTAATTATGACTTCACAGCACTAGTTAATAATTATCATTAAATCCTGCTTATGGAACAATGTGTGCCTTATTACGTGCATGTAGCTCATAATACCTTACACGATGACCTTGGGATAGCATAATTTTAACCACATGGTCCTTGCAGGTCCAAATATTAACCCTCACCGCAAGAGACCCTAAACTGTGATTCCAATCCTAGCTAGTTAATCTAACCAAATCAGCATCATTTATAGGAAGCAGGTATGTCACCATATTTTAAATGTGTGGCGCATGCTGACTTGCGAAAAGATCTTAAAATGACAATGTTCTAACAAAAAGATCCTTGCAAAGCCTTACGATAAGTGGCACTGATTTACTATACAAATCCTAACTTATTATTTATACTGCATCAACAACCGTTATAGAGAACATGTTTGTAATCGTAGTCTCTCTGAGCTGTGTGAACTGCTCCTTCGGGTCACACGTCAACATGACATTGAAAATAAAGGCATCACTGCGAGCAACCACACTAACACAATAACTGTTGTCTATATGACTGTGCAAATGACATCCAATGTTGTGTCGAAACACAACAAAAATCATTATCACCATTGTTGGTGGATTATCTATATTTATATATATAATTTAATCGCAACAAGTGATTTAATAATAAGATCACAGCAAGCAGCCATCCAATATACATGGCAACTGCCGATAAGTAACGCAAAAGGCATGCCCTATCTTATCAAATTACAACAATGGTAATTGACACCATTATAAGTGACTTTATATATATAATCTTATTGGTATATCATGCCTGTTGAGTATATGGGCATAAAAACAGTGATGCTTGAGTATACCAAACACAACTTCGAAAGCCCCAAATGATAGCATTACTCTGACCCTATATTACGAAACCATCTCTTCCTTCATATTATTGTAACCAATGGTTCACTATACTGAGTTGTCTCCCCATAAATGTTTTTAAGATGATTTGAAATTCATTTTGGTCAATTCAGTACTTTTTTAGATTTGATTAAAAATTTGTCTCACATTGTAAGTTAATATTTTGTAATTACTGTGGCTTTAAAGGCTTAAATTTATATATGTATTAATGTATGTTTTGTATGAATTCTTATAGCCATGAAGAAGATCCGTTGGGACGAAACGCGTCGCGTTAGCCATGAGTTCTGTGTTGTGTTCTTACTGAACATTTTTGAACAAAAGAATCAAGGAATAAAAGATGAATATATTTTCACAACTTGATGACTTACTTGACTTATTTGGGAGACGCTGTGCTCCAGTTCGATTCCTAACTACTGTTTATCACTGTGTACTTTCACAACTGTGGATAACAATAGATGTGTGCTGAGCCATCCTGTACAATAGAACCACATTCAATGAATGTAACTGGAGTCAACTGTCCATTTTCAATGATTGCAACCCGCACTACCTTGTGCACATACAGTAACAATCACTGCTACCAATACAATTACATTCAGTAAATGTAACCGGAGCCAGCTTCTGCATATCAGTGAACATCACAGTTAATAGTACTAAAATTAGCACATTTTGTCAATTCATGCGCACACAAAAAATGTATCTGTCACTTGTGTCAGTCCAGGAAACCCAATGAAAATGACGGATGTTAATGTATACGTATTGATTAAAAATAACATCAAGGTCAGTTTCTTTTTCGCTCTATTAAACAAGCATGGGATTCTCGTTGAAATCCCGGAGAGTGAAGCGCAGGAATGCACTGTTTTGGGAGCAGTAAGGTGGTGTGGGCATAGGCACAGGGAGATTAAGAGCAACACAGCGGCCACCGAAAAAGGCAACGGCGATAAAGATTTTGTGGCAGGGAAATGAGCAGAGACAGGCAAATGTAAAAAACAAATGGTACCAGGGTCTGCTCAACGGAGTGGGTCTTAATTTGAAGTAAGCATGCCTCTTCGCAGCGTGTGCAGTCAGAACAGGACGCGTGTCCGGCCACCGATGGCGGAAGCAGCACCACTGTTGAGCAGTGTGCGCCAGAAAGAAATGAGTGCTCACCGACTACAGAAACGCCGACTTTGACACCGCAAGTAAAAGGTCCATTTGTTATGGCCAGTCACAAAACGAGACCGGGCGGTAAGAAGGAGGGACTAAGAAGCCTCATATTGAATCAGAAGCCAGTGTTTACCAAAGACAATGCCACCAGCTAATGAAAAATATGCGCAGAGAGTGGGCGAGGCTTCCACAGCACTTCCACATCATACCCTACTACAGCATGCCTCGCAGAGTGAGCAGTGCATGCGCTGCGACGCTAGGCTTGGCCTAAAAATGGCCTGTTCAAGGGGATTCTAAATTGGCTGATATGGCGTATGCAGGGAATAGACCTTCTGCAAAGTATGTGTATTGAATCTTGGGAAAACAGGAGGACATTCCCCTACATATCAGCACTTACTTATGCCCATCTATGTTTAGTTCTAATAAAATTCCAGGTAGCTTTGAGCGTTAAATATACAAGGGTGAAAAATGCGCAGTTCTTCTAAATGCAGATAACAACTGCACATGTGGTTTCAGGTTCCAAAATTATAATTGTTCATCTGTTGATTGATTGTCCACATTTTAATAAGATTCACCGTCTGATTTGAAAACCGCTTTTTAGAAGATATGATATAAATCATCGTAATGATGCACTTGCACTTTTGTTGAACATGGAGTTTTAACATGTTGCATGTGTCCTGGCAAAACTTTATAAATATATGCTTGGATTAGTAATGTAAGGGACTTGGTCAGTTGGGGAGATGAGATTTTATGCAAATGTCGGTGTACTCGGGTTAGAGCCTGTATCAGAAGCATGGAGGGGGGTGGAGATGTGTGGGTGGGGTAAATTAAATGCAATTTTTAACCTGTTTTAAAATGTGTGTATTAAAGACAAGTTAATCATTAATTAATATATTACAATTAATTTTTAAGCCCTAGGAGTTGGATGTTTTTGTGACTGAATTGAGATTCCTATAGTCCACAAAAAACCTAATTTATTTATTTCCACTATGGGAATGAGGCTTAGGGACTATCACAACTGGGCTGGTCCAGAGGATATCTGAGGGTTCAATGACACCCAATTCCAGCATCGTTCTGACTTCTGTTTGTCAGTGAAGGTGTCTGAAAAGAGCACTCCTTCAACAGATCCATCTTTAGGGTTGTGAGAGAGGAGATCATGAAGAAGTTCACTCTCTGCTTCCTGATCCTCATACGTGACCATGAGCATGGTCATGTCCCTGTTGTTATAGAGTTTCAGGGGATTTACATGTCTGACCATCTTGAAGTTCATACATGTGCCAAGGTCCACCAAATAAGTGACCTCCACTTTCATTGAAAGAAAAGGGAAAGGTACCTAGTCCAAGCAAATATTATGTGCCCTAAAGTTCAGATCACCTTCCTCCAGGAGACCTATCTTGCCTGCTAGGAGGGGCTAGCCCTCCAAAACCTCCAGAGTGTGGTGTCCTTATTTGGATATTGCCCGGGGTGCCGCACCTACCTCAATTTGAGATTATTGAGATGGAGGGTGGCGCGGTGGGTAGCATTCTCGCCACCAGAGGAGGGGACACTCTAGTGGGCCATGTAACTGTGATTGCTTCATAATCCCTTGTGGGAACTTCATGACATTACTCTGAACATTCTACTTACCACATTTACATATGCCTAGAACCGGTTACTGCAATGCACCCATGGACTGGTCCCCTATTCTCTGGAACTTCTGGTCTCTGCGGTGGCTGTTCTGCAGTCATGAAACTATTGCAATGCACACCGAGAGTGGATGGAGACAGGATTGACTAACCTCAGACACTTATTTGATCATGAGATATTTTAGAACCTTCCAAAATCTTTTGAATTCATTTAACCGATCAGTTTCTATTCTCTGGAGTGGTTCGGGCCATGATGAGGATGTGCTGGTGCGGACATGGCTGAATTAACACCACCCCTGGTTCTTGGGGTCATTTGCACAACAGGGGGGTGCAATCAAGCAATCTCCTTGATTTACACAGCACTACTCCAACAGACCAAGATCAGTCTTCAGGGCATATGGAAGCGTTAGGTATGTGCCCTACTCTCGACCATGGTGTGGGTTCCATTCCCCAGATATCACGCTGGCTCAGGACTCCATATTGACCTGACAGCCTCTACCTGGACAGCTTTGGCAGGATACAGACAGCCTCCCGTGAGAGAGGATTCCAAGTGAGTTTTCACTCATTCTGCTCCTACTCATGGGCTAAAATCCTCCTCTACATACTCCCCTTGACTCCACCATCACACACCGACCTCTGAGTGATGAAATGTGTCATACTCACTCCCAGTACTGTATCCTAGTCTCACTGTGCCCAACATGCAGGTGACTTATGGTTTGGTTCTCGGTTACATAAAGTTGGATTAATACTGGGTTCATCTCTTCACACTGGAAGCTCTTCCAAGTGTGCCCCCATATATTGTTTCATTGAAAATATTTTGTTCATACCAAAATGACTAGGTTGTTTAGCTAGGACCCCTTTCCCCCACACCTATTCCCCAGAGGATCTATTTTGTTATTATTATTACTTGCTATGTGAGAGGAGGGATGGGGTGTTAAGACTTATTTGTGTTGTCTGTCTACTTTTATAAGATTGGCAAATCAATAACGTTTGTTTTAAAAATAAAAAAGACTAGACATCTTTAGATTATCAGATAGGGAACGTGTTGGAAATAATTAAGGTTCTGCTCCACTGGGGTTGTTGTCAGGAAGTATACAAAGCTTTCCTCAAGGATATCTATCTGTCCAATGCCACAAACAAAAAGAACCAAGAACTGGGGTCAGTTATGGGCCCATAGGAAAGACTAATTAATAAAAGGCTGTCTCAACTAATCCCTCAAATAATCCCTGTGAAGAGAAGGCTAGTGAAATAAACTTACATTAAACATCTGTACTCAAATACCCGGTAGCTATGACACAAAGCAGAAAGGCTAACATTTGAAAACTTTGCAAAGTATTTGACAAGGGGCGGAAAGCATTGGCTTTTCCATCTCCCTCCATGTCTGATTGTCTTTCACAGGAGGATTGATATATCGTCCCCCGGGCAGCGCCTCTGGATTTATGGAATCTCAAGGCGAATTCTTAGGTCAGCAGCTACTTCGTTACCCTCATTTTACTCTCCTCGGAGATTTCAACTTGCATCTGGAATCGAAGACCGATCCCCAAGTTGTAAATTTTCTACACACCCTTGAAATTTTTGGACTTTCTCAAAGAATAGTAAATGCAACGCATTCAGCGGGTCATACTTTGGATGGTATTTGTTCCAACTTCCCAGCATTAGTAGATCATCATCCCATACCCCAAATATGGTCTGATCATTGCTTTATTCCTTTTAGCATAAATGTCTACCGTCCACCTAAAGTCGGAAAAAAACCAATCCGACAACCTATTACCACTTCGCAAAATTGGACAGCGATTGCCAAGAGTACTAGACTAAAGCAAGCAGCCCAGGCACAAGCCCCTAATATGACCGACAACGTTGAGCAAGACTCCAAAAGTTTTCACACTTGGATACAGTCTGCAATATACGACCTGGTACCGCCAAAGCGCCTTAGGAAAAATGATAAACCGATAAGCGCACCATGGTACTCTCAGGCTCTGTCGGAAATTCATCTCCAGTGTAGAAAAAGTGAACGGAAATGGAGAAAGAATTATGACCCTACAGCAAAAGATCTTTTTATAAAAAAAGGAAAGAATATTTTGCACATATAAAAATGGCCAAGAAAAATTACTACATTAAAATGATTTCTGAGGCCCAACAAAAACAAAAAACCGTATTCGCTATAGTAAAATCTTTTACACATCCAAAAGTGCTTCAAACAGAAATTCCCCCCTCTCAGGTTCTCTGCGACCAGATCGCGGATTACTTTGAGGAGAAAATAAGTCTCATGCAGAAGGACTTTCTTCAAAGAACCTTGTCTAATTTAAATGAAATTAAAGATACCCCGGCCATGACATATGAACCCCTGAGGATGTTTAGGCCTGCCACCTTTGCCCTTACAAAGGATGCCATCATATCCTGTAAATCTGGATCACCTTTAGATGCCTGCCCTCCGTTTATTCTCCATCAACTTGTGGATATAGTAAATCCTTACATCAATATAATAGTTAACAATTCATTGAGTTTAGGTACTGTACCCAGACATTGGAAAAAGCTACAGTTAAACCTCTAATGAAAAAAACAAATAAAAACCCGACAGAGCTTTCCAATTTACGTCCCATCTCCCTCCTGCCAATACTTGGTAAGATAACTAAAGCCATGGTGCATCAAGAACTTTCACACTTTGTGGAAACTCATAACATCATTCATCATCAACAATCTGGCTTCCGGCCTAAGCATTCCACGGAAACTGCTCTCATGGAATTAACCGATTCCATAAAACTCATTCAAGATGAGGGAAAGAACGCCGTTGTGATATTGCTTGACTTGTCGGCGTCGTTCGATACCATCTCCCATGACATACTCATTGACAGATTGAGAGGAAATGGTATAACCGATAGAGCTCTTGATTGGATTGGCTCTTTCCTTTCGGAGAGAACCCAAATTATATCATTAGGATCTTTTTCCTCAAAGGAGAAACAAATTACTGCAGGAGTCCCTCAGGGCTCTATTTTGATTCCCCTGCTTTTTAACATATATATGTCGCCTCACATTACCCTCATTGAATCACATGGTATATGTGTCACTTCATACGCAGATGACACGCAAGTGACTGTTTCCCTTGAAAAAAACTCAACTAAAGCTGAACAAAATTTCCATATTTGCTTGATGGAGATCTTCCAGTGGATGGAAAATAATCATCTAAAATGTAATTCCAGCAAAACGGAAATCTTGCCTATGGGAAAAACCACTGAATTCTGCCCCAGCAAATGGTGGCCTGATGGCACCACTCCGCCTCCTGTCTCGGTGGAGTCGGCAAGGAATCTTAGTATTTTCTATGACTCCTCACTTTCTTTTGACCTCCATGTAAGAAATATGGCAGGCTGCTGCTTCAATATCATAACATCCCTGAAGAAATGTTTTGATTTTCTTCCTATCGAAGCTAGAAAGTCTGTCGCAGTCTCTCTTATACTCTCTCACCACGATTATTGTAACGGGCTGATGGCAGGGGTAAAGAAACAAACGCTAAAGAAGCTACAGAGCGTCCAGCATGCTGCAGCGCGGCTGGTGCTTAAACTTCCTAGAAAATCTTCAGCGTCTGCAGCTCTTAGAACTCTGCATTGGCTGCCGATCCACAAAAGAATTCTTTTTAAGATTCTACCAACCATTTTTAGATCTCTAAATGATATCGGACCAAGGTACTTCATAAATAGGTTTACCCGTTATAATCCCACCAGAGCTTTGAGGTCAGCAGGGCATAATCTTGCTAACATCCCGAAATTTCGTAGTCAAACGAAAGAAGGCAAAACACTAGGTGTTTTGGCCTCCAAGGCCTGGAATTCAATGCCAAACGATCTTAGAATGCAACCCACGGAGGACGCTTTCAGGAAAAGGCTTAAAACTTGGCTATACAATCTGACAGATACTTATGTGCTGAACATCATCTAGTGCCTCCTCACAGTTCTTCTATACCTTTCCATAGCGCCAGGATGCTCTTTTCGGAGCAACAGTTTTGCGCTTTATAAATACTACATAACATTAACATTAACATTAACAGTAACATAACAGTAGTTAAAAGTCAAAACACAGCACGATACAAATCCCACAAACAATTGAGAAAAATAGAGGATTTTTAATTCGTAAAATGCCACCAAAATGACAAAATTCAATAAGGAGAACTGGAGGTTTGAATTTCCAAATATTTAATGCAGAAAGTGCTAAGAAAAAGTAGAGAGCCAATCAGTAGTCAATGTTCGTGTTTGAATGGGGCATAGTCATTATTTCAAGCCATCGCAATGAATTATGAGTCAGATGCACCAAGTGGGTTTATTCCAGTCAAAAACTTTACATTCTGATTTAATCTCTGAAATAGAAGACAAAATCCTCTAGTGGGATAGGGTGGCAAGCTCTATCCACTGAAGTCCTCTCAGAGTTGGATAGCCACTGGATGATGTCCTGCTGAAGTTGCTACTTTTGGTGGGAGCAGTTTGGAGAATGGACAAGTCTGCACCTCTGCCCATCAAGATTTCTACCTTTGGAATGAGTCCTTTTTTAATAGAACTCAAAATCTTCAAGTGGAGCACCCTAAAGCTGTAACCAATAATAAAGTCATTTTGAAATCAGGTACCTTTGCAAAAAGGTCCACTGACATTCCAGAGGTCATTGAAGTCCTAACATTTTCAAAGTCCCAACTTTTACAAGTTTTTGTAGCAGCTCCTCTTGGTCAATTCTAAGGGCCTGATTTATATCTTGGCAGGAACCCCTCATCCCTTAGTGGCAGAGTCTACAGGTACTCAGTAGAGCTGATGGACTACCGCCCACACACCCGCAATATTTAGAAGTTGACGTGCTGATCATCCGTCCATGATGACAGACTCTTTTCCATCCCGTTTTTCCATTCACCACTGGCTAGCATTACTCCATTGCCATGAGGGTGATGGGATTGTATCAAGCCTATTTAGATTGAACAGTTGTGCTGGTGTCTTAGCGGTCGATTGCTGATGGGGGGATTCTGTTGCAGGATGCATTCAACATTATACTATTCCTGTGGCTTTTATAAGGATGCTAGCATTACACACCTGATATGCTTTGACTAATTCTATTCACCTGCATACCACACTATGAAACATAATCAGTTTCAGACCATGATCCTTTGCCATTCCACTGCAAAAGAACATTGCACATGTGAAGTTAGTTTTCTTTTGCTTTCCCCATTTTTTGTTCATTTTTTTAATCTTGTGAGTTATTCAATTCAATTAATTTGATTATTTCATAATGACAGGGAGGGGAAATCCATATTTGACTGAGGGAGAATTGTCAATCGTGGTGGATGAAATAATTAGAGTAGAACCACAAAATACAATTATGACTCAGAAAACGCAAATGTGGGCCAGAATAGTTGACAGAGTGAATGCTGTAGCAAACAACCTGTGCACCCAGGAGGAAATAAGGAAGAGGTGGAAAGACCTGTGGGATTGAGTGTGTTTCCGGTCCACCTGGAGGCACAGAGGTCTGGTGGTGGTTCTCCCATGACCCCTTACAACTTTATCCCTGGGAGGAGAATGTCTTTCAGGTCATACATCCTGAAGGCTGGTAAGTTATACTTTTGAATGTGTCACTATATCTAAATGCTGTTTTTTCTTTTAATTTAGCGGTTGCTAATGGGATTTGCACCTTTTGTAAACATATAAACCTATATATAAATTAATTCGCCAAATTCCTTGGAGAAATTGGTAGCATTATTGTTGTTTCTCTTGTTTTACTAATTGTTAATATGTTTTGTCAATATCTGTTTTTTCTCCACGTTTAAATTTTTGTTTTCCTTGTTTCTTTGCTTGTTTGAATATATTTGTTGTACTTAAGATTTAAAGTTGAAATCCCCATTTAATTTCAGATGACGCTATGATGCGTGTGTTTTTTTTACCTAATAACATATTTCAAATATGTGTTTCATATTGTAAATGTCTGTTCATTTTCAGTGCATATATTTTAGTAGGTATGTTCAACTTACAATTTTGAATTGAAATGATTACAACTACAACAAGGCCTTGCTTTTGTTTTGTGAAAATAATATGGCAATGTTATTTTGGGCATTCTCTCATTTCTTTCATATTTTCACAAATGTAAATGTATTTATCGTCTCTAGTTTATACTATGTTTTTAAATGGCATGTTGTGTGCAATTTTGTATGTTGTCACTTTCTTGTTATTTTATTGAATTGATGGTATTTGCTTCACAAATCCGAGTATGTTGACTTCAAATTGGCAAGGTATGTTATGTTGTATGCTAAATTAAAGTTGCTTGGATAATACATGTTCTTGCAATGTTTCTATGATGACTAATGCTATTCATCCTTTTACAATGTTTCATTTTCCCTACTAGGCCTTGGAATGGTTTATTTTACATTTCTCCCCTCTACTTTGTTGTGCTGAATGTTTGCTACATTTTATGTATACTTCCTAATTTTGTTTTCCATTTCAGGACATCATTTTACCTGCTGTTTTAGGAGTAGTTTTGTGTGTTATTTAAATTGTACTTGTAATTTATCATAATACAAGGTATTTTCCTTATTTTGATTCACTTTTTACTTTTAGGTTGCTTCATTTTTTCTACAAACTCATTTGATGTATCATACACATTTGTTAAATAATTTGTATTTTGTTCTATAATAGGTCCAACGCCAAGAGTACATGGAAAACCATCTGCCACTACTACTGTTGATACCTCCACTCCCGACCAGGAACAAGCCTTCAGTGGGGAATCCACTCCTGCAAGTCTGTATGATGAAGAGCAGACTGGTCCATCTGACTTGCCTGGGCAGACAGGTACAGTATGTCTTACTTGGCCCATATCTACATATCCCATCCCAGATGTTAGCACACGTCAGCCTCTGGATACCTATACATCCTGTGTCCAAGGAAACATCACCCCAATCTTGTGTCCCCCCAGACATGGCTGCTGTTGATATAACACCAACATTACCTCCAGTTCAGCCAGTAACATGGGTTACACTGGGTCAAGGGCATAGGGTAGTGGGGGTAGGCGTTGTGGGAAGGAATTTGTGGGCCCACAAAGTGAGGCCACTGGGTTCATTGCTCTAACCACATGTGGTAGATGAACCAAAACATAACATTTTCCCTTCACATTGGCAAAACCCTAATTTTGGTGAAACTGAATGAAGCTGTTGATGTGGCTCAACATTAGAGGAAAGAATTTATTTTAGAACACCACTGAAATGTAGTTGTGAGATTCCACCAGACACTGCAACGTTGTATTGGAATGATCCTGTGACTACAAGATGGAGTACTGGCAGTCATTTCACTATAGGTATTATTGCTGTCAGATTTCTATTGTGACGTTGAAGATCTGGCTCCAGCTGATAACATAAATCAATAACAGTTTGCCAATTTAATATGATTTTTTTTAAATTATATCCCATTCTTCCATGGTGGCAAGGTCTGGAAATGTTCTCGTAACTTGAGGCTTCCATCTTATCCACCTCCATCTGTTTGATCTTTGCATGTAAAAAATGTTTACATTGTTATGAACGTTTGCTAGCATTTTGTAAATAAAACACAAACTTCATGTAGTTTAAAAAAAATCTTTGAACAAAATTTAAAAAAAAATGTAAATTACATTTTTATATGTGTTTTTCTTTTAAATAAATGTCTAAGTAATACATTTTAAATGCAGCATTTACACATTGCATGATTGAATTTTTTCAAAATCAAATTCCGTCAATGGAAGGGTAAACACAACTGCACAACAATCATATTTAATCACAGTAACATACTACATAATACTGTTTTGGCAAAGCAACTAACATTAGCATTTTGTATATGTAAACAAACTACCTATAATTTTGGGTGGTGGTGACGTACTTAAGATTCACAAACACATCATTTTACAATCTAAAATGGTGGATGACTGATTTCACAGTCAGAACATTTGGAATTAGTATCCATTCAGTGGAAGTTGACTGGGTAGTGGATCGGAAACTCCACAATGGACACAGCCATAATGTGTGTGAAAGCAAGGTACAGAAGCAAATGGATGTGTCTATTTCCATTGACGATCTTTCATGTCGTATAGATGTATGCAGCATTAAAATCAACGCATATATGCCTCCTAACAACACCACAGAGAACACCTCCTCAACATGTGTTGCTGTTTCTTACCTCTGATATCCAAAGTGCCAGGCAAGGCAGGAGACAGGGCTCCAAACCTCTCACCAGAGGACCTGGAGATGCCGTCTGATGAGGTCCTGTTCCTGTACAGCAAGCGCTATGGCTTTCCAGAGGAACAGGTACATGTTTTCAATGAAAATGCAATTCTTTTTTTTTTTTGTTAAGTAGATTTTTATTGACAAATTTAAAAGAAAAACAGTACATAAGTCATAATAAAATTACGTTGAACTACAGTTTTACAAGAAGCATATGACAAATGTAATACTTGATGAGTGAAAGTAGAAAAAAGAGAAAAGAGAAGGGGAAATACAGAGGGAAGGAGAGAGAGAGAGAGAGAGAGGACAGGGGAGAAAAGAAAAGAAAAGGAGAGAGAAAAAAAATAGATAAAGGCGCGTGGGAATAAAAGGAAGAGCAATTAGCTGGGAGAGTGCGAGGAAAGATATGTAGTAAAGGGAAGCCAAAGTAGGTCAGATTTGATTTTTTGGGGAATAGATGAAGAAGAGGCGATAGCAATTCTGTGTTCATCACAAATGAAGTTCCACCAAGTATGTACAGTCAGTTTAGAATTATCTTTCAACAGGATAAAATGACTTTAAAATCAAGAGCAATAAACAAGTCCAATAATTTAGCAGAGGAAGAAACAATATCAATATCATCCGATACAGAACCTAGAAAAACATTCATTAGGGACAAGGTGGTGGAACAGGAAAACATTGGCATGCATATATTCCAAAGAGATTCCCAAAAAGATAAAACAGAGGGACATTCGTACAGTAGGTGTTTAAGCGTACCTGGTTCTTTGGAGCATGACCAACATAATGGGGAGGAAGACTGAGAAAATTTGTGAATACTAACAGGTGTAATGACAACTCTATGATATATAAACAAAGATTGAGTAATACGTGCAGCAATGGACACCTTGAACAGTTTAGACCACAAACGATCCCACAACGCAATAGGGAGAAAAGCAGAGAGGTCCGTTTCCCAAGCAATCTCAGTGTTTGTTTTAGGTCGGTCTATAACATTAGTTCGCAACATTGTATAAACAACCGCAGCTTTAGGTTGGTGCGTGGGGAATAAGGGGTATAGAGGGGTGGACGGGGCATACGATGGTAATGTATCAGTGATGGGGAGAGAGGATAAGTGTGATTGAATGGCAGAAGTTACAATGGTGTATTCATGTAGAGAGGAAGAAGGCAATTGATATAAATCTTGCAGTGCAGGTAAAGAAATTATGGAGTTAGCATCAAAAAATTGATGTACAAACACAATACCCTTCTCCTTCCAATATTTGAAGTAAAACGATTTGCCTTTATATTTAAGGAATTTGTTATACCACACCACAGAAGATAAAAAATCTTGAAGAGGAGAGATATTGGAAGAAAAAAACATCATGAAGAAGAGATTTGGAGTACTTTAAAATAGGGTATTTGGACAAAAAAGAGCAATTAGACATAAATACAGTATGTTGGAATGAAAAATCCTTCAAGAAGGAGCGTTCCAACACAACCCATCTAGGCACTGGTTTATCTAAAAAGTCATATGCTAATGAAAAGGATTGTTTAATCTGGAATGCAGAATGATACATTTTGAAGTTGGGGAAGCGAACGCCACCTTCAGTTTTAGGACGTATCAGTTTCTGTAAGGCAATACGGGGACGTTTATCATTCCATAAGAATTTGGTACAAATGGAATTAATGCGAGAGAAGTAGGAATTAGGGATTTTAAAAGGGAGCATGGAAAGATTATAAAGAACATGTGGATAAATCATCATTTTAATCGTATCCAGTCTACCCCACCAGGAAAGAAATAAGGGAGACCAAAGTTGGAGGAGGGATTTAATTTTTTTCAGGAGGGAGTCAAAAGTAAATTTAAGCGTGTCTACCAATGAGGACGAAAACCAAATACCAAGGTACTTAATTTTGGAAGGGCACCATGCAAACTCAGTATTACTGAACATATATTGGTAACATATCGAATTTAGGGGTAGGACTTCCGTTTTGGATAAATTGAGTTTATAACCCGAGACAGAGGAGTACATATGTGAAGAACAACTCCAAAAAATTAAACTGCTTGAACATTCATATTTCACTTCTAAATCCACCACGGTCCTTCAAGAATTAATTTTAGCAAAAACTGACCTTAATAGAATTGTTACCAATGAAGCATGTAATACCCTCCTTGAGGTTAAATCAAAATTCCATGGTGGTCAAAACAAAGCGGGCAAAATGTTAGCAAACTATTTAAAAATCAAGTCTGAACGTAAGACTGTGGGTCCCATACTTAATGATTTCACTAAAAAACTGGTCTCATCTGACGAAGACATTGCGGAGGTGTTTTATAATTACTACCTGTCCTTATACACCGATGACATACATCCCTCAGATGAAAACCTGACATCTTTTTTTGGTGGCCTCCCTCCTCCTCCGTCCTTGTCGGATAAACTAGCTCAGTTGGAAAAGGATATCACTCTTCAGGAGGTTACTCAGGCCATTAATTCCCTTAAAAAATCGAAAGCTCCCGGCCCGGATGGACTCCCTGTTGAGTTTTATTCTGCCTTTCATACTTTTTTTCTACCAAAACTCCTCCAATTGTTCAACTCCTTTATTGCCGATGCCAAGGCTTCTGGGTCGTTCCTAGAGGCATTAATCATCATAATTCCCAAACCAGATAAAGATCACTCACAGTGTAAAAATGTTCGCCCTATATCATTAATTAATTATGACTGCAAAATTTTTGCTAAAATGTTAGCATTATGTCTTGATTCTATTATTCCCCTTCTAATCAAAACGGATCAGGTGGGGTTTGTGAAAGGTAGACTTGCTGCTGATAATGCACGTATGTTCTCGAATTTTATTGCTCGTAGTAAACACCTTAAAATCCCTATGGCCGCATTGTCCTTAGACGCTGAAAAAGCCTTTGACCGTATTAACTGGCAATTTATGTTTCGAACTCTTCAATGGTTTGGTTTTAGTCCCTCCTTTATTTCCCTGGTTAAACTCCTTTATTCTTCTCCACGGGCCAGTATTTTTGTTAATAATCAGTTCTCCAGGTTTTTTTCTTTATCTAGAGGTACGAGACAGGGATGACCCCTCTCCCCTTTATTATTTATTCCATGCCTTGAACCTTTTTTAGAAAGGATTCAATCCAACCCCAAGATTAGTGGCTTCATGCTTTAATCCACGGAAATTAAACTTTCTGCTTATGCGGATGATGTCCTCGTTTACATGGCCAACCCCTCTTCAGCTCTTCCGCATTTTTTGGAAAATGCAATTCTGAGCTATGTTTTTTTAAAATTTAAATACAGGCTAGAATGTCTCCTTTAGATCCTGAGTGAAGTGTAGGGATTGAAATGAAGTTTCTTTTTTTCTTTTTTTATTACATAGGACAAATATGGTGTGTTTATTTTAAACACACATTTAGTCCGAATTGACCTGTATAAATATATAAGGAAAATGAAATTAATGAAAATACACCTGGTGCACCCTAAGAAAGAATCGATGGAACCAACACTAAGTAAAAACAACACGGATCTACTTACAGGAAGAGACATAGAGAAGCTTATGACATTAGGAGAACTGGAAGGACTTTCGAATGAAAACATAGGCATTCTGGAACATAAAACCACAACAGAATTATTTAAAGATTTTGGAATCTCGCAAAAATGTGGACCCAGTAATCTGAGAATTAGATCACTTTTCATTCCACAGACTCCTCACGACGCAATTGATACCTTTCAAGACATCGTAATTGATGAACTGAAAAAATTACAAGCCAAAGTCCCCAATTTAACCAGAAATAGCGTAACACAAGAGCAATAGAAAGCAGTGATGAATTCAAAAACAATGAGACTCTAATAATAAAGCCTGAGGATAATGGTGGAACTGTGGTGTTAATCAACAAGGACCAGTACCACAAAAAAGCATTAAGACAACTATCTGTGGAGGAATACTATAAAATCGTTACAAATTCCACTTATGAGGAGAACATACAAGACTTCCATAAACTTCTAATGAAATAGAGGACAAGGGGAACCCTGGGCAAACAAGACTTTCAGTTTATATACTGTGAATATCCTGAGTTACCTACTTTTATCATCTTCCAAATGTCCACAAGAGCACAGTGGATCCTCCAGGATGTCCATTCGTATCCTTGAAGAATAGCCTACTAGAGTATGCATCAGTTAACATAAACTGTTTTCTAAATCCTATTGTAAA
The DNA here is from genome assembly GCF_964261635.1 of Lissotriton helveticus. NCBI lineage: Eukaryota > Metazoa > Chordata > Amphibia > Caudata > Salamandridae > Lissotriton > Lissotriton helveticus. Next base: position 1,221,785,921 of record NC_136068.1, read on the forward strand.
AACCTAAGTTCATATGTGAAAGACCCTAAAGACTTTTTGCGGATCATAACAGACATTCAGTGGGAACCGAGTATGCTGTTAATAACACTAGACATAACAAGTCTTTATACAAGTATTTCCCATAACAAGGGATTAACAGCTATACATTTTTTTCTGAATGGGAGAGCTCTTAAATACCAGGAACATAATGAGATGCTCTTGGAATTAATAGATTTTTGTTTACATAATAACATCTTCAAATTCTCAGGAGATCTCGACCGACAGCAGCAGGTTACTGCCATGGGCAAGTGCTTAGCCCCCAGTTATGCAAATCTTTGGGTGGGGTGGTGGGAGAAGCACGTGACATGGGCAGATGCAAACGAGAAATGACTGGAAAATATAACTCTCTGGGCTTGTGACATAGACAATCTTTTTTTATTATTTTTAAGGGTACCTAACAGGAGACAATGAATGACATCACTACCATGAGCAATAATTATATGAATTTGAAATTTACTGAAAGTATTAGTAGCACACAAGTAGCATACTTGGACCTCATGGTTTATGTTAAAGACAACTTATTGCAAACCACTCTGTATCACAAACATACAACAGGGAACAGCATACTGCATGCAGGTAGCTTCCATCCCCATAGTGTGAGTAGCAGTGTCCCATATAGGGAGTTACTGCGCATTAAACACAATTGCTCAATGGCTGAGGAATATACAAAATCAAAAAACTTGGCTCCAAATAGATTTAGAGAAAGAGGATATACTGAGGGAATGCTATAATGAAAAGAGAAGACAGTAAGAGATAGACAATAAGACCAGAAAATAAGAATGATAACAGACCACACAACCAATCTATCAAATGTTTACCAAATATTCCATATAAACTGGCGAAACCTCAAGAATTATAACATCCTGGGTCCACATATCCATCATGTTCTCTTATTACATACAGAAGAGGCTCTGCTTTAAAAGATTATTTGGTCAGGAGCCACTTCATAGCAGGTCAAAGAAAGAGAGACATAGTCACATGATTTTATCCTTGCATGAGATGCAAGGCATGTAAAAACAGACATAAGGTCAGTGATTTTCAAATAGCTGGCAGGTAAACAAACAGGAAAATCAATAGTATGCTTAATGACATCTCTGAATACTATAGTTCCTTCCCTTGCCGGAAAGATTATGTTGTTAGCACAATACATCCTACTAAAAAATGAGTGTTAGAGCACATGCAGGTGGTCACAAGTACAGAGAGAAGAAAGGGGTGGAGACAGAACAAAGAAACTTAGGAAACTTGAGTCAAACTATATGACTGAATTGCAAACAAATAATCCAAGAGGACTCAATAATGAAGAAGAATTATAGGTACACATTTAATGTGATAATATTACATATAAAATGTACCCTTAAGAGTCCAGGATTTAAGATGAAATGACCGTTGCCCCTTTTGAAATGCAAGTAAAAAGGCCTGAGCCAACTAATTTCCCCCCATCAGAATAAGTGTGAATTAGAAATTTAAAATTAAAGGTTATTGTCATCTATTATTACCTTTTTTGTAATTTTGTGCTGTTTTATGTTTTCCCATTCAGGGCTCAATTGAACAATGCTGAATAATATCAGCAACGATCTAATGTTGCACAAATTGAATCAATACATCAATTGACATCATTAATGGGAATGTTTATATTCATATTTACATGATTGTAATTACATTGAATATCACATGGTTCAGACTTTGTTGAACATATAATTATAATAAGTACTAGCTTCTGACCCATTGTAAGATGGCCGTCGGAAAATCATTCCCATGTGAATTTCACTTTGTTGATTTCCATGACGATGAATTGCTTCCCTCTTCCGTTTTTATTAATAGCAAATATCTGTAGCTGTAAAATGTATTCTTCTTTAAATCCCAAAATATATTTTATATGTTTATTAATAACTTTTTTTTTTTTTTTTTTTTTCTTCGTTCCCACTTCGCGAATCGGGAAGCTTCCCGTTAGCTGACCTTGATGCCGCGAAATAGACCGCGAGCCAGTAAACGTTTCTTTACCGCAACTGCCGCGTTAGAAAACAACATCGTGACGCCTCCCGTCCGCATGACGTTTCGCGTTGTCGCGTGATACGTCATATGACGTACTACGTTAGCGAACTGGTACGCTTACCGAGTCGCAAAGCACAGGTTTCTGGAAGCAAACCGGAAGGCCCTGCAAAGCGTGTAACATAAACACAGCAGGTCATGTGACTTGGTAATAACACTTTTCATTGGTTCATTTCACTTTTGGTTTCCTAATGATGTAAGACTAGGTCATATAATCTAAAATGAACACTTTTCATTGGTTGAGAACTATTGTTTTTCCCAAATGATGAAAATCCCTCTTTCTTTCCTCACTCTGACTTTCATCATTGTGAGAGAAAGACCCTTTGTTACCAGTGAGCAATGGCTTCTTTAGTAGCTTCAGCTGGTGCTTCCCCACCACCTCCACCACATCCAAGGAAGAGTGGACCGATGTGTGAATGTGTTCACTGTATGCAACAACTTTGACACTTACAGAAGCCTCACCTTCTCCATGCCTCCTACACAGTTCTACATGTACATCATAAATGCAAACAGAACAGAATTAATTATACATGTTAAATGGTTTATTTTTGCTGTTCTCAGAATGTATCAAATTTCACTAAAAACAGTGACTTGAAGGTATTCATCATATAACAGCGGGGAAAAAAAAACACAATCAAAATGATTGTGTTTAAAAAACCCATACAACATAACAAATCAGAATTCAGAACTCCTTAAAGTTAACTTACTTTCCATGACGGCCAAGGATGTCCTATGAACAGCTTACACTCTGTTGTGCTGTTATTACTTTCAACCCGCCACTTTCTGAAAGAAAACCTCCATCGTTTTCAAAAACATGTTACATACAATAAATGACTTCTTGCTCTCTACCACAAGTTTCCACAAGGCCAAATCTTGTCAAACCCATTTATAACTCTTGGATTTCTTGTAAGCCAATCCCGTCTTTTCGCATTTCCGCAACTTTCAGAATTAAAATGTTGAAGATCATTTACACAATCCTGGACTAGTAATATCTTCCCCTTCTTGCTCAATCATGTTCTACATTTCCTATCACACTGATACTGCTTACTATGAAGCAGACTTACACTACCTTTATGACTAGTACAATTATTTAATTCTCTACATCACTTTTAATCACAAAGCAATGTAAAACAGTAGACAGCATTGCAGACTTACATTCCCTCTACTCCATGTTTTGATTGGCTGCTTCAATTAGCTTATAAAAAGAAATAGTTTTTCTGAACTCATTCAAAGTGCACGTATTTCTCAATGACGTCCAGTGTTATGGTAAAAAGTTATGTCTCTGTACTACACTTATCCTCAAGGCCAAATAGTGTAGGAGCCATGAGAACTTCTTGAAATTCCTCAGAGCACATCCCGAGATTCTTTCCCTAAAATTTTGGTTTTAAAAACACCAGGTAAGAGTTTTTAAGGTCATATGGCAATTTTTTTTGAAAATTAAAACAGAATCATTGCAGAATGACCAGCCATTTCTACACTTTAAATAAGCTGCATAATGTCCTGATGTTATTGAAGGACCATCATGATATATAATTGCTACAGTTACAAAAGTCCTTCCTGATATTGACAACTGTGAAGCCACAACATTTTTAATTAAAGTTGTCAATTTTGTTCCATCAGGCCTACATAGTTGGAACATTAAAATGACATACTGGCCATATGTTCGTATAAATAATGTGGACATCATTTCAGATTTACATTGGCTACACTCCATGTTGTGATCAGCTGCTTTTACTAGCTTATTAAAAGAGACTGATTTACTGTCTGGCAAAGTTAAATATATAAATCTTTCTGAGTCTACACTAGTAGTACTTGATACCCTACAGTTCTCGCAGTCATGCTGCCATTGATAAGAAAGCCCAAACAGGTGATCTACATCTACACCTTCATCATGCAATACATCAAGCATATACATTAAAAACTCCTGACAATCTTGCTGACTATTTTGAGAGAATTGTGTTTGGCCTGAACATCTGTCTAACAGATTTCGAATTTCAGACACACTTTCTATGTTTGTTCTATCAGTGCTACATTTCTCTAACACAGAATTTAACAAACTGCAAAATCTTTGATCAGAATTGACCACAATCTCTTCTTTTACATTTTCTAGAGAAAACAAAACATTAACCACTACATTAGCATAGCAGTTGACACCAGAACTGTTTTCAAATTGAAAACCAACAACATCTTCAACAGAATCCTTTTTGTTTCTGCTTATAATTTCAGGTTCATCGACTTTTCGTCTTTTTGCTACAACCTCCCCAGTATTGGTCACATTTCTTCGTTTCCGGCCTACCACACGTTTCTCAAACAAAGGATACTGAGGCAAATGTGGCGCATACTCTCTTCTCAACCTATTGTATTCCTTAACACAATCTAGATCCGCACAAATGTTTGTGACATCACACTCAATCAAGTACAATCCCGATAAAGTCCTAACTCGTGACAATGCCACATATGCCATACCCTCCTTGAACACAGAACTGCCAATATTCACCAATGCACAGTCTACACTTAAACCTTGCGATTTATGGATTGTCACCGCATATGCCAAGCAAACAGGAAACTGCTTACGACGAACATATAAGTCTTTTACAAGCAAAAATCTAGCAGAACAACGAGCAATTAGCTGTACTTCCTCAATGCCATCAAATTTAATTTTTAAAAATTCAATTCCATCTCTATTTCTGTATTTCACAAAATCAACAACATTACCCATTGATCCATTTACCAGACCTCTTTCAACATGTAAATTCCTTCTTAAAATTATACGGCAGTTCAAGCACACATTCAGAGTCTTTTCAAAACCCGCAGTTTTAGATATACTCTTCTCTAATGAATCCAATTTTGTTTTCAGATTCTCAGACAAAATAATTGTTGATCCCATATGCTCTACTCTGTCAATAGCTTCCAGTTTCACAATCTCTTGCTTTTCTAAATGCAACATTTTGTTGTTGAATTTGGCACATTCTGCAAGAGTTGGCATCAAACATATTCCAGATTTTTTCTCAGTAACTTTCTGAAAAATATTCTCAGGCACAACATCTTCGTCTGGATATAAATTTGTCAGTAATCGTGCATGTAAAGCTTCTTTCCCATGCTCGGTCACTTTTCCAATTCTAACATCTTGTAGAATAGTCTTGTAAACTTCATCCTTTGCCTGACGCATATTTTCATGCAGTTCAGCATAATTGAAGTTTAACCATATATTGACGTTGCCAATGCTCCCTAAGCACTTCCTGGTATCTTCATGCGTGAGCATTTTGAACACAGGTTGCCCTTTCACTGGTGTCAGCTGCAGAAGATCTCCGAAAACAATGATGTGTTTGCCACCAAATAACACATCATACTCTGTTTTGAGAACTTCTTGCATTCTCAAATGCACAAAGGCAAGCATGACATTGGAAACCATGCTTACTTCGTCAATGATAAGAAGTTTCATTTTCCTCAAGACTCTTGAAACTTCAAAACAAGCATCTCCAGATAGCTTGTGATATTCTAATTTGTTGTCATGCTCCACTGGCAGCATCAGTAAACGATGTAAAGTAATCCCTTTAATGTTATGTGCTGCCAGTCCAGTTGGAGCGGTGACAACACAAGACAGCGATGACTCTGTCCTTTCCTGCAAATAACATGAAATTGCTTTAATAAGGAAACTTTTTCCAGTTCCCGCTTCTCCACTCACGTACAGTCGGACAGGCTTCAACGACGTACATGAGCACTCTTTCTTGTCATGACTTAATCCATGATCAATTTGCATGGTAAGTTCGTCATATATTTTCCTCTGCTCAACATTGAGTTGTCTTTCCAACTCTTCTAAGTTAACCGCATCCTCCTGAGCATGTGCCATGGCTCTTTCCACTTCATTCATAGCAGTGGCAGCTTCATTTTCGATAAGAGGTCCCCCTAGTGGATCCTGACTCAATGAAGCAGAACTCTGACTGTCCTGAGAACTGTCTCTGGCAATCTCGGCTGCAATCGTTGCTTCCTGCTCAATTTCCACATTCAACATTTCTACATATTTGGGAAAAGCAGGACATTCTATGGTCTCCTTGGCAGCATTGAATGAGTCTTCGTAACAAAGGAAATCTCCAAGCAGTTCCTCTTCTGCACGCCAAGGCTTAAAAAGTTGCAAAAGTGCTAAATAGAAAAACTCCTTTTTTTCAGGAGATTCGCCACTCAATTTTCGATGGTTTATAAAGTGGCATTTTCTTTGCTTGACCAGACATCCCTTACTTCCTATTACAGCATACACTCCTTTCTCAGTATCTTCTTTGATGTTCCTCTTGAATATGTAATTTTGCAGAACCTCATACAGACAAACATTCTCGAGGTGACTGCTTCGATTTGGATAATATGTATCCAACATGTTGCTCTTCAAAATGTCGGTACTGTTTGGCTCCTTTTCCGCCAAATACTCAATTTCCCGCACAGGTTTCAGAACTCGATTACGCGTTGCAGCAAGACCAACACTCGCCCAAACGATACTCCTGGACTTGGCATAGAGACTTGCTGAAGACAACCGGTCAGAACATTCGTAAGCTCCGATTTCTCGATGCGACAACATCTTCAGACTGAAACTGTACAACTTCTTGCTGAGGCTCTTTTCATGGGAAATGTCCTCCCACATATCCTTCAATTCTGTCTTCTCTTTTTTGGTGATGTAAGATGTCACATACCGAGCCACAGCCATACAGTTATCAGCCACAAACTGTATATCCATGTTAGCATTCCACATGGACAAAATCACCGGGTTGTAGTCGTTGATGTACTTAGACTCTTCGTTCCTCTTCAAATTGTATGTGTTTTTAGGTGATTTCTTCATCACATTATGTCGCAGCGAAGACATCAAACTGTTCACTCTTCCTTTAGAAATCACCGATCGTGGAAAGCCGAAACGACATTTGGTGTAGAACTTGTCTTTGTTCCGGAATTTACGACGACAGTACTTTCCACATCGATGGCTTTGGAAACGTAGAACTTTTTCTCTTAGGCTTTTTTTCTCCTTTGCATTTGGAACAGCACACGTAGAATACTGTTCTATGAAACTCATCACTGAGTCTTCTGCATCCGTTCCAAATTTAGGTGCATCCTTGATCCACAGCAACATATGTATATGAGGAGCACCTCTTGCTTGGTACTCCTTCCTCCAGAAGAAATCCAACACCTCTCCAAGAGGTGGATTCTTCTTATTCATGATGAAAGACATCATACCTTCAAATCTATGATTGAAGTACCTACATACATTGACTGGATCCAAAGAGCACAGTTCTCCGGGTGTCTTGAATTCGATGTTTTCTACGTTAGCATTTGCCTCTCGTAGAAATTCAAGTAAGTCTTCCCAGCCATACTCAGCACAGCTCAAAGTGAGGAACCATGTGGGAGTTCCTAAGTTCCTCAGCATACATTTTAAATCACCATGACGACGGTACCAGTACTCATTAGTACCACGCTGACACGCCATGAGATTAATCAGGTGAGAATCCAAAATACTGTCTTGGACATTGACTTTATCCATAAAGTCACTTGCCGAGATGTTTTGCATGTGTATACCACTTTTCAAGATGTGGTTCACTGCATATGACAGTCCAGACAGATCGCTTTCAAACAGGAGATGAAACAAATAAGGAATGCATTGTCGAAACCTAGGATCTCCTGCATACAATCGCAAAGTCCGGTATTCAGAAGCAGGAATTTGATGAGGTCGCTCATCATATCTTCCTCCCTGACCTGTTGGAAAAAGCTGTGGCAAACACCGAGCTTCCAAACTTTCCTCCCAAACACTAATGGGACTCCCTTTCGCTTGTTTCATTTGAAACAACTCAATAGCATTCCCCATGACTTCCTTGGAATGCAAAGGATGAACACTATAATGTTCATATATTTCTTCACTAGTACAGGGTTCTACTTTCTCAATTTGACCAGCACACAAATCGCTATCCTCTTCCTCACTTACTTCCTCTTCTGCAACATATAAATTTTTATAGTATTTATTATTTTTTTTCAAATACAATGTTGCCCTTTTGACTTTCCTAACATCTACTAAATCTTGCCATATTTTCTTATTCTTTGTCGGAACCCCATTAACTAAGATAACAAGAGGTTCCTCTTCCACTTTTTCTACTCCAATTGTGTTAATGTTTTTCTTCAAATCTAGAGGCAAATAAACAACTCTTCCCTTTAATCCTCTCTGTAAATCTGATGGAGACAATTTCCCTGTCTTTGGCTCCATTCTTACAATAGCCTGAAAGGGATGGATACTTTGAATCAAAATAGATTCATAAGTATTTAAATCCTTCAATTCAGAAGGAATCTCAACCAATTCCAGATTATTATGAACTGCTCTAGCAGGCATCTGGTTTTGATTTAATTTGTTACAACAATAAGTACACACACGTTGATCCAATCCCAAATCAAAACAATTTTCTACCATCAAGTATGTTGTAAAATCCTTCCATTCACTATTATTTTCCCTTTCACTTTTTCCATATAAATCCACTAACTTAGTCTGATTCTTATAATAAGTGCGTCGACAACACACACAAGTGAAATTTGGCCTCTCACTTGATTTCACCTCAAACGCCGCAATTTCCCTCTGGAAATTATCTGTACTGGAAACCTGTACACTATCTTCCACATTACTCTCTTCTTCTTGGTCAATTTCAACATTCTCCTCTTTACTTCCAAAGTAACAAAACTCAATTTCTTCACATATATTCTTCACATCTATTTCAGAACCATGCAAAAGAGCAGCGCATAATTGTTTAAGCATAATTGCTGGACTCTTAGCATAATACAACATTCTAACTAATTTCCTCACTTTATTATGATGCACGGCTAGCATCCTGAAATGATGAAAAACACTCTGGCATACTCTCCTGGAAAGACAAGCCAGTGAATGACCATGCAAACCTATCACTTCTCTCACTCTGCAAGGATCTAATTCTTGCAACAACTTCATTTTCTGCTTCAAACTTTTCTTATTAAATGACCGTATAAAATCACAAAGCAAATTGATGGAATCCTGTCGTACACTGCAAATACTACTACACTTCCAGGTGTACACAGGACCCTTAGGACGTCTCCCTAAAACCTCATTACCTAACACCTCTTCTATCTCTGTTCTCACAACTTTTTCTTTTTCAACTGGACAACCATCTTTCACTTCATAAGCTCGACCACTGGTGTCAACTGCATGCACCAAATCATTATCCTGGAAATAACTCTCCTCATTAAAAAATGCCTCAGAGCTTGAACTATGCATCCATTCTCCAGAAAAAACTTCACAAAAATTACTACGATTAACTATTCTCTTCCATCTACTATTTCTTTTGAAATCATAAATTACCTTGTTTAGCTTCCTAATTCTATTGATTGTCAAAATAAATAACTTACGTTTAATTTCAAATGCCTGATCAATAACTTTCTCAACTATTTTTTTTCTCTTATAAAAAACCACTTTCTGTTGACCTTTCTTAATATTTTTTAACAAATTCCCAATTATCCTGTTGCGGAACATTCGTTTACGAATATCCCTAAACTGTTGTTTCCTTCTACTTTCATGCATAGAGTTATCTCTTACTCTAGCAGTAACATTTCTCATTGGCCTTTCCTTACCATTTGAATTGTTTCTCCTTTTCTGGACTGAAACATTTTCTGTAGTAATATTTTTTTTACTACACATATTTCTTATGACTGTTTTTGGACTCTTACCCGGTGCTTTCTTGGTGACTTGACAAATCTTTTTGTTAGAGGACTGCTGCATTATTCCATGGTCCTGCTGTCTTTGACGTTTTGCAGCCTTTCTCACTCTTTCTTTGCTAGGCATCCTAAAATCTTGAAATAATCTGCAGTTGAATCTGTGGTAAAATATAATAAAAAAATTTATTAACCGCTATTACCCAACAGTAAATTAATAACAGTCATCAAAAACTTAACACACTACTTAAGTATATAATATACTGAAGCCTATCTCCAATTTTTCACTGAACAGGACTCATCTCTTCTTAACCTTGGATAAACCTCACCTACTCTGTGTCCCCTGCACATAATTAAATGTAAAGGGGCAGATTTATATTAACTTGCACATCCCCAGGGATGCACCAGTTAACGTGCACCGCTGCTCTGCCACCCACGGTCTGCCGCATTTACAATCAGATAGGACAAAGCTACATCAAAACCCTGCGCCTGCTTGAAGCAGGCATAGATCTTGACGCAGGTAGGCTGAAAGCTAAAGCAACAACTAAGTGTCGTGTGCAGAAGTTACAAAAAAGGAAAAATGGCGTTTAAACCAGTAATGAGACCATGCTAACGTAACACAGAGTAAAAATATCCAGGATATACATCAGTTTGGGGTTCACGAACCTGGCAGGTACAAGGCACTGAGGCTTTCCACCGTGCATGTCTCATCCCAAATCATATGTTGTTTGTGAATGAAACAATTTCCCAGACCAAATGCTTTGGATTGGCTACTTCTAAAAAATTAAACACCCCTACTATCCCGGAGTTAGAGGAATATGATGGATGGAGTAATTTTACTCGTTGTCCATTAAAGATTTACAGGCCCTACTCCGTAATTCTTCCTTTAACATTTCCAGTATAAATCCAAAAGGTTGACTGCTTTGGCAACGTGCCTTATCCACGGTTTAATAACGCTGCCTTTTGCTTTATATAAGTTTTCAAATTGTATGAAATATATACCAATAGGTCGTTATTAACCTTTAGGTAGTGGTTTTCTTCATGAGGTCTGGTCGCTTCCATACACATACAGATTTTCAAAGATGATCAAGAACTTTATCTGAATGGAGAGGAATGCACTGAGACGCCAGATCATTCACTAATGTGTAGGCACATACAGTTACACGGTTCATGCAACAAACACCGACCAAATATGGCTTGCGTGTTGCAAGGCACACCAGTTCCTACTATCATCCCCACGTTCAAGTTCTTGGAAAATGGTAGTTATTTGATGCTCAATAATGAAGATTGTTCTGGGTTAATTAAAAGTATTCATTTTATCGTAACAGTAAATGAACGGGTTATTTGCTGCAGAAATGTTCTATTTCCTCCCACACATGAACATAGGGAGTTTTCAATCTGGCCACAAATACCAACCTTGGAAGCACATTTCAACGGCATGACAAGAATAAGAGCTCTTTTGTCTCAAAGAGAGGTGGCCTTGACTTCGGCCTGTGAAACTTTCGTGCTTCACATAGCGAACACCCGTACAGAGGTGCAGACCCTTTTAAATACAGATTCGCCTTTCCATTTCAGCAAGATGGTTCGGACTATCTCTAACGCGTCCTCCACAAAGGGCCTGGCGCACTTTTTTAAAGTTGTTACCAGTGGTCTCGTGACTTCATTTGAGAAAATCTTTGGAGTCATCCCTGCTTTCTTTCATTCTATTTTTTCCACTCTGCTTCGTGGTTTCCCATTTTTACTTGCATTACCAGCGGACGCTCTTGTGCTTTTTTACATTTTTAAATATGGATGTCCCTCCTGTGCAAGCTCCCGCCCTGCAGCTGCTGACACTGTTCCGCAATCGCATGCTAGAATATTATGGCACAATGCCATTGGCGATATTAAGCACGGCATATGGATTATCTTTTCGATTCTCCTACTTCACCTGTGTCCAGCCTGTATTTCACTGCCTGATCTGTGATTTCGATTGGGCCATTGATTTGTGTCTCTGCGGACCGGTTTCTCCTGACGTCGACTTTAATCAGCTGATGACTCCTATCATTACTCACGAGTTGGTTTGTCCTGGCGAAAGGATTATGGCTGTGGCATTGATGCATGGACTAATTGGTCCCTGGAATTTACTGGCGGCAACACAGTCTTTCTTGGAACAGAGCTTTCTTGAAAACCCACCGAGCTGTCCTCTGATGTTGATAGAGGATCCGGTGCTGGGAGAGCACGTATGTTCTTTTCCGCTTTTAAATTGGATGGCTGAACTCTTTTCGGATGAAGACGGTGACTTCCTATTGGAGGCTGTTGCAGCTTATTTTGCATACACAGTTATGTCATAGACCTTTTTCATGTTTGATATGCTGAGTACTAGCATTTCATTGACAATTCATTGACTTATTTGTCAAGTTTTTATTATTTAGCTTGCCTATTGGCTTAAGACTCGATAAAGTACTTGGCTGTTTTATTTTTCTTTAGCATTAAATTTTCCTAGTTTTTAATGTTTTACCTTGCGGACCGTCCACATATAAAGTTGCAATCTGCTCTCATGAGATGGCACTTCTATTATCTTATTCAGTTCGTTTCCGGATCATGGGGAGGTGTCATCTAGGTCCTGGATATCTTTACACCGTGTTAAGTTAGCATGGACTCATTACCGGTTTAAACGCCATTTTTTCCTTTTTTGCAACTTCTGCACACGACACTTAGTTGTTGCTTTAGCTTTCAACCTAATAGTTCATCGTGATTTACATGAGAATAATATGTTATTGCTCTACTATCTGCTTTACTTCTTAAACTATATCTGTACAGCGAGTGCTGAAGTTTCAAGAACAACACGATACAGAATTGTTATGAGGTCTGATCTCCACGACTTCATACTCATAACATAAGTGCAGCTTCTCCCAATTCTGGGCATGAGGCGGGTTTTATATTGCTTTGCCGAACACACATACACAACACTTGATGCGGTTCACATGAAGAGAGAGCTGGTGTATGCTGATGTGATTCCTTCAAATCTAAGACACTAAAGTATCGGCACGCCCTAAACCAACACAAAGAGACCTTCTTAGCAAATAATATATTATGTGTATTAGGGAGGGTGAGATATAAGCAGCCGCGGGCCGTGGAGGGAGTTACGGTGGGGCAGGGAGGCGGGGAGGGGGAGGGGCAGGGTGGAGCCCTCTCCACCCTGCCCCTCCCCCTCCCCGCCTCCCTGCCCCAGCGTAACGCCCTCCACGGCCCGCGGCTGCTTATAAGTGTTGCTAACTCTTATTCATTTACAGCATGTTAACATACTGTCACCATTCGCTTTTTATGTACTACTGACTATGCTGGTAATTTTGCTACTGATAATATGTGTACTTGTATAATCTAAGATACTACGCCTGAGAAGACGGCATTAGTAAATAAACATTTCAAATACACATTTGTTCTTCTTAACTCCATGTTCTGGTTTCTAAGAAATATATAACGACCGACTGTTCATGAGTTCCACGTATCCTGAGGTACTATAAGTTCATATTCTGGATTGTCTAAACATTGAGAGTTTGTTATATCCAATGTGACACTGTACCTAGCTTGCTAAGGGGTTTTGATTACTAAGGTGAGTTTTGGGACACCCTAATTCGCCGAGTTTCAATCCTCTGTCCACAGTTCTGTGTGAGAACAGAAACCCTGCGACAGGGGCACCCCTCAGCCTTGCTGGAGCTTCATCACACTTGCGATACAACTCCAGCAATGCGCCAACTTTACGGCACAAATACGTCACGCATCTGTGCTGTTTTTGCCCCATGATGCGCCGCATTGTAAATGCAGCACACCATAGGTGACGGAACAGCGGCACAGAATGACTAACACATCCCTGGTGATGCGCCAGTCATCATAAATCTATCCCTATGCTTCTTATCTTGTTAGAGATGAACCGCCATATGTATCATCAAAGTTTTTTCCATTTCCTAAATAGCGAACTTTAAGGATTAAATAGCGATTCTTTACCATTCCTAGTTTGCGATGACCTATTTGCTAATTACAAATTACCCATTCATTTCCATGCAGCAGGAGGCCCATAGGAATGAAGGTGCAATTTGCGATTAGCAATTACCTCATCGCAAATTACGAATTTTTCCGACGGTGCAGGGGTGTCTCAAGAACACCCTGCTGCACCCCTGAAAAAGAAATTTGGGGTCATATGGCGCACATAAATTTTGAAAACATTCCTTTACCTCAAAAACGATTTTCAACTCATAATTTGAAAACACTGCACATGGGGAAATGACTTAAAATGTCCTTAAGACACATAAAAGCATTTTTTGATTGCCTTTGCAGCATGTTTCAGTCACCTTTAACATGCCTATGTAACGGAAACATTCAAAATCTAAATTTGCCATGCACAGGTGGGAGCATATTTACAAGCAATTTGCTCCACAGACAAACTTCTTACATTGAAATGGGAAACATAACATCAGAGACTCTCAATTACCTTATAAAGAAGCAGACACCATTATGTCCTTCTCATCAATATTAAAACCATTGCTTTTTCTCAAAAACGATTTACAAGTCATAATTTGAAAACACTCCACAGCTCCTATGCACATAAAAGCCCTGTCAGTACTAATACTTCACATTTTCTCCAATTACAATTTCTCAAAGAAACAAAATCTATTTGTGAAACACTTGAGACAAAGCAACATTTGAAAAACACAACTTTCTTCATAATTTTCTCCTTAAAGCACACTATTTTCTATCTAAATTAAAGAAATCTTTTCTCACCTTAGCAAATACTTTGAGTTTCAAAACAGTCTCAGAAACACACCAATTTGTCTTCAGCAGAGCAAAAGGTATGCACTCCAGAGTCTGCAGCTATCAAAAGCACAGAAATGCTGTAATTCCTCACACATATCTCTCATGTCACCCAATCAAAACTCTTCCCTCACTTTTTTTCAAAGCAAAACCCTTCCCCCATCTTCCCCCTCTCTGCTTTTTCTGCATAGCAACCACCTCTTGCAAGACCTCTCACACAACAATGTTGCAATTGAACTCTGAACTCTCAGTGCACCTGCATATCCAGAGCATTCTTTCATTTAATGATTTTTTCTTCGCCACTCAAAATACATCTTTCAACGAACTCATCCATGCACACTAACTTTCTGTTTTCAGCAATCAAAATCCACCAATCACTCTTACTGCTTCATTAACACAGAAACTCCTCAGTTTTTTTCATTTTACACTCTCATTTTTTCAACTGCCATTTCATTGCCACACTTCATCTGACTGCAGCAGAACCTTCTCTCACCATGTTTTCTGTCTGGATTGTTGGACATAGTTACATCTATTGGGCTCAAAGGTACGCTGAAAACAGGAATTTACCTAACCTCAATTTACAAGATGTGGAAATTAAGTGGTTTGGCCACAGAGGATTAAAATGTCACCAATTGATACCATTCGTGAAAACCTTTATGCATTTGCCAAAACCTGACCTGTTAATTGTGCACTGTGGAGGTAATGATTTGGGCACTTTGACTGGGGTAGGTCTGGAAATGCTTTTAAAGGACACCTTTGAGCAATTGATGGCACTTTTTCCTCAGACTGCCTTGGTATATTCAAATATATGCCAAAGACAGAAATGGAGGTGGTCGAACCAATTTTGTCCACAAATTGAGAAATCGAGGAAGCATGTAAACAAATCTGTTTCAGCTTACATGAGAGACCATGGAATGGGCTCCCTGTACAACAATAACTTGCGTTACTACATGCAAGATATCTACAGAGGAGATGGAGTTCACTTCTCAGATGAGGGCAACTGAGTTTTCACTCTGAATTTAAGACTGTGCATTGGTACCTACTTATAAGTACCTAAATGTACCATAAACCCAAAAGCTCTTCTCAGAGCTACCCTACATCTGATCACTCACAATTATTATTTTACTCTAACTTTTTTCACTAATTTTCAAGAAAGTACGCTCCCCAGAACGCTTCCCTGTTCGCGAACCGAGCGCACTCCACGCAAAAAAACTAAAAAAACGGTATATTATTTTTTTGCCCTGCGAGACCCTTTCAAAGCCTCCACATCAAACCTAGGGGGTCAGGGACGATCTACTATGCCCCCTTATGGTCATTTGCCCCTTCGCTTTGGCCTCCTCTTGTCTCTCGATCCTACCGAGAGACAAGATGGCGGCCGCTACGGACTGTTTGGAATGTTGACAGACGCCGGAGAACCAATCAGCTTCGCTTCACAAAGCTCCGTTGCGCGAAAAGTACGCGTCCTGGAGCGCTGCCCGGTCCGCTGTTACAGATATATATCTTTTTTTAAACGTTAATTTCTCAAAATCCACTGGAGCACATATATTGAGACCTACAAAAGGCACATCGGGCTACCAGTCCCTACAATTTTGCCAAGTTTCGTGCAAATCCATTCAGCCGTTCGGGCTAAAAGTGAGGCCAACCGCCCTATGGAAATTAACATGGGAAAAACGCGTTTTGGGACCCCCCTTTTTTCTCGGCCCCCCCTTGACGAACCCCCCCACAATTTTCAGGGGCAGCTCAGAAACAAAATGTGCCATTTTCCTGAAAATTTCAGCCAATTCCGTCCACAAACGCCAAAGTTATTAGACATAGAATTTTCAAAAATCCCATAGAGAAAAAATCCTAACTATATATACCTACTGGCGACCGCCAGTAGATAATATATATATTATATATATATATATATATATATATATATTCACTGAAAAAACCATAGGTTAGAGACCATATATAGTTAGGAATTTGCATTTACAAAACCTTGAAAATTCACTGAAAAAACCATAGGTTAGAGACCATATATAGTTAGCTGGACATTTTATTGACATAAAACCAATGAAATTCCATATATAGTTAGTTGCACTAACTATATATCGCGCACCCGCAATCCACTGCTGATGATGTCACATATTACATCATTCATGACATGGTCAGTGACATCACTGATGACATCACTGATGACATCTCAAATGACATCACTGATGACATCACTGATGACATCTCAAATGACATCACTGATGACATCTTCTAGTGTCTGTGTGTTTTTGTAAAGTTTAAATATGTTTTACATATTGAAGAATGAGTGGATGTATGGAAGACTGAGTGTGTGTGTGGCTGGCTGGGAGGTGTGTGACTCTGTGCATATCAATGTGTACTTGTATCAGTGATTGTATAAGAGAGTAAGTATGTGTTAGTATATGTGTGAAAAGTATGGTGTTCTGTGTTTAACTGTATAGATGAGGAAATCGAAGTGTGATTGATTCTTCACAGGACTGACTAGGTGTATGAGTGCATATGATAGTGTTGTAATATTGAGTGACTGTATGTATGAGTGATTGTATGGGTGAATGAGTGAATGTGTGTGTAGACGTAGGAATCAGTGAGTGCGTATGTAGTAACTGGTATTGGTGTGTCATGATGTCATCAGTGATGTCATTTGAGATGTCATCAGTGATGTCATTTGAGATGTCATCAGTGATGTCATCAGTGATGTCACTGAAGTATGGTGTTCTGTGTTTAACTGTATAGATGAGGAAATGGAAGTGTGATTGATTCTTTACAGGACTGACTAGGTGTGTGAGTAACTCCATGGATGAGTGGCAGTGTGTGAGTGTCTGCATAGGTGTATGAGTGCATATGATAGTGATGTAATAATGAGTGACTGTATGGGTGAATGAGTGAATGTGTGTGTAGACGTAGGAATCAGTGAGTGCGTATGTAGTAACTGGTATTGGTGTGTCATGATGTCATCAGTGATGTCATTTGAGATGTCATCAGTGATGTCATCAGTGATGTCATTTGAGATGTCATCAGTGATGTCATCAGTGATGTCACTGACCATGTCATGAATGATGTAATATGTGACATCATCAGCAGTGGATTGCGGGTGCGCGATATATAGTTAGTGCAACTAACTATATATGGAATTTCATTGGTTTTATGTCAATAAAATGTCCAGCTAACTATATATGGTCTCTAACCTATGGTTTTTTCAGTGAATTTTCAAGGTTTTGTAAATGCAAATTCCTAACTATATATGGTCTCTAACCTATGGTTTTTTCAGTGAATTTCATTGGTTTTTTAAAAGCTAATATCTATAGCTGTAAAATATATTCTTTATTACGTGACGTATCACGTAGCCACGTGAGACGCCTCATGACGCGTCGCATAACCGTGACGTATCGGCTCTGCAGCGCAAACAAAACCCGTAACGTAAGCGTGCCGGAGCACGCTTACAGATATATATTTTTTTTTTAACCTTAATTAGACAAAATCCACACGTGCACATATCTTGAGGCCTTGCAAAGGCACATCAAACAAACAGTCCCTACAATTTTGCCAAGTTTGCTGGAAATCTATTCCCTTAATTTTTTTTTTACTGTTTCTCTTGGTTTTCCCCTTGTTACGCTTACCAGGACGCTACCCGGTACGCGAACCGGACGCTCCAAAAACACAAGATGGCGGACTCCCGTTACGCTGCCGGTTAGCTGCCCGGTTCGCGTACCGGGAAGCGCCTCTACCGCGAAAAATCGCGGGGGCCTTTAATATCCCCCTCATCAATCCTAGGGGGTCAGGAGGGGTTTACCTTGCCCCCTTTCCTTCATTTCCCCCTTCTTTTTTCACCACATCTTGTCTCTCGAACCTACCGAGAGACAAGATGGCGGCCGCTCCGGACTGTTTACAATGTTATGTTATGTTATGTTAAGGGGGTGCTTGTAAAGCGCACTGTCACCGTGGGTATCATGGCGCTGGTAGGGTGCTGAGAAGAGACAGAGGGAATTTAGCTAGTTTGTGGAAAGAGCCAGGTTTTTAGTGATTTGCGGAATTGGATGAGAGTGCCAGAGATCCTAACTGGGAGAGGGAGGGAATTCCAGAATTTGGGGCCGAGGAAGGCGAATCTTCGACCACCAGATCTATAGAGTTTAAAGGAAGGGACCACCAAGAGATGTAAGTGAAGTGATCTAAGATTGCGTGAAGGACAGTAAGGTCGAATGAGGGATTTCAGAAAAGCGGGGCAGGAGCCAGAGAGAGACTTAAAGATAAGGCACCCAAGCTTAAAGGCAGCCCTTAGGCTGACAGGGAGCCAATGCAGTTTGATGAGGAGGGGTTTGGCAGACTGCCACTTTGGTATCCCGAGGGCCAGTCTCGCCGCCTGGTTTTGAATGATTTGCAGCCTGTAGATGGAACATTTGGGCGAACCATGGTAGATGGAATTCGAAAAATCCAGGCGGGAGAGAACGAGGGCCATAATGACTTGCAGCAGGGCATCGGGGGTAAGGAGGTAGGCCACCTTCCTAATCCTGCGTAGTTGGAACATGCAGGAGGAGACCACCATCCCCACCTGCGGCCCGAGAGAAAGCCCAGCGTCAATAGTGACCCCGAGACTTTTCACCGAGGCCACCGGAGTGGGAGGGGAGCCAAGCTCTGCCGGCCAGAAATGTGGACCCCAGTAGACGGCGCTCTTGCCTGGCAGGAGGAGCTCCGTCTTTCCTGGGTTCAGTTTAAGCTGGTTCTGACACATCCACTGAAAGATATGGGACATGACTGCCTGGAAGGTGGGGATAGCAGAGGAAGAGTTTAGAGAGAAAATGAGTTGTAGGTCGTCCGCGTAATTAAAGACGGTGACGTCCCACTGCCTCAAAGAGAAAAGAAGAGGGCGAAGATAAAGATTAAAGAGAAGGGGGGATAGAGAGGAGCCCTGGGGACCCCGCAAGGCAGGTGCTCCCTGGGGGCCCTGAATGTACCTAGGCTGAGGGTCTGGGATCTCCCAGTGAGAAAGGATTTAACCCATGCCAGCGCTAGGCCCTGGATGCCGGCCTGTCCGACACGGTGGAGAAGGATGTTATGGTCCACCATGTCGAAGGCGGCCGACAGATCTAATAATACCAAGGCCTGGGAGGTACCCTTGTCAGCTCCGTCTCTCAAGGTGTCCAGGACGGCCAGGATCACAGTCTCCGTGGAATGACCAGGACGGAAACCGGCCTGGTTGGCTTCGAGGAAGTTGGAGCCCTCGATGAACCTCGAGAGACAGGCAGTGACATGAGCTTCTAAGATTTTAGAAAGAAAAGGTAAAAGAGAGATAGGACGATAGTTCGCCGGGACGGCCGGATCAGCTCCAGGCTTCTTCAACAGAGGCACTAGAACGGCCTCCTTGAAGGAGCTGGGTACCGTCCCGGAGAGGAGAGAAGAATTAAGCAAAGGAAGGATGCAGTCGGGTAAGGAATGGCAGATGTCCCGTAGTATAGAAGGTGGACAGTGGTCATCAGGAGAACCAGACTTAATGCGAACGGCCAGGCTGGCTAGGGATGTAGGATCTAAGGGGGGGAACTGAGTAATAGAAAGAGCATTATGAGGGGGAGTAGCGGAGTCAGCGCCCAGTGAGGTGACCGGAATGGTGTCCTTAATCAAAACAATCTTCTGTAAAAAAAAAGTGCTAAGTGCATTACAGGATTCCTGAGTAGGGGCCTGGGACAGAAGCGTTCTGGAATCGGAGGTAAATTCGTCCAGAACTCTGAAGATCTCCTTCGACTTGCAGGGGGCTAGTAAGATTCTCTCTGAGACATAGGCTTTTTTAGCTGCAGAGATGGCAGATTTGTACTTATTGCGGGCTGCCACATAAGTATCTCTGCTTGACAAGCCGTAGTCTTTTCTCCATCTACGTTCAGATTGGCGGAGTTCCAGCTGTAAGGCTTTGAGATGGGGAGTGTACCATTTATGTGAGTTGCTGTGTCGGGATCGAGGGAACTTGATTAGTGGGGCAAAGATGTCGCTAGCTGACACGAGCCAGTTGGAAACTTGGCCATCTAGCTCGTTGATGTCAGGATTATTGAGGGTAGAGGGGCGTGTGAGAGACAAGTGGGATAGCAGTTTGGAGGGATCAACAGCCTTCCACTTACGGGCCATGCCACCCTCCCGCGGGGGAATCCTAATCTGACCAACCACAGAGATGGTGGTGTCAATAAGGAAGTGGTCAGACCACACACAAGGCGTGGTGAGCGGGTGGGAGGGCTTCACCCCACAGACCCAGATATGGTCAAGTGTGTGACCGCCACTGTGAGTGGGAGAGGTAACTAGTTGGCTAAAGTTCAGGCTAGAGAGACCTTCAAACAGTTCGGAGGCATGGGGACCGGCGTCCTTATGCTGGAACCAGTAGTTAAAATCCCCAACGATGGCTATACGTGGGGAAGAGGTAGCTAGGCTTGCAAGCTGTTCAATAAAAGATACAGGGAAAGAGGGCATGGGCTGGGGGGGACGGTAGAGTACCATAAAGGTGACTGCGCCTACCTCGGTCCCAAGGCTGAAAACCAGATTGTCCACATCAGGAAGAGTCATAGAGGTGGAGGCGATAACCTGGATGTCCTTACGAATTACCGCTGCGACCCCCCCTCCAGAGCGGCCCCCTTGGCGGTTGGTGTTAAGCAGATAGTAGTCAGGAGGTAGTGCTGCCAATATGTCCGGAAGGGAGTCGTCCGTAAGCCAGGTCTCAGAGAGTAGGAGGACATCAGGCCTTTCAGTCAAGAGTAAGTGGAAAATGTCAGTTTGATGCCTGACAAAAGAACGAGTGTTTAAATAAAGTAAGCGGATCTGTGACTCAGGGGTGATAGGGGGGGTGGGGAGGGTGAGCGGACCCAGGTGGGGGGGTAGGTCACCAGCGATTCCAAGTGCAGTGATCCGAGTCCAAGTGTCTGACGATAGGGGACAGACGGCGGCGCGAAGGTGCATGTGGGCGAGAGAAGAATAGGACAGCTACACTGCCGGTTAGCTGCCCGGTTAGCTGCCCGGTGAGCTGCCCGGTGAGCTGCCCGGTTCGCGTACCGGGACGCGCCTCTACGGCGTAAAATCGCAAACATTTTTTTTTTTTTATGTTTTGCCCCGCGGGGCACTTTAATATCCCCCTCATCAATCCTAGGGGGTCAGGAGTGGTCTACCTTGCCCCCTTTCCTTCATTTCCCCCTTCATTTTTCACCACATCTTGTCTCTCGATCGTACCGAGAGACAAGATGGCGGCCGCTCCGGACTGTTTAGAATGTTGACAGACACCGGAGAGCCAATCAGCTTCGCTTCGCGAAGTTCCGTTACGCGTCAGGTACGCGAACCGGGGCGCTAACCGGAGCGCTGTCACAGATATATATTTTTTTTTAAACGTTAATTTCTCAAAATCCACTGGAGCACATATATTGAGACATAGCAAAGGCACGTCGGGCAAACCATATCTACAATTTTGCCAAGTTTCATGTAAATCTATTCAGCCGTTCGAGCTAAAAGTGAGTCCAACCGCCCTATGGAAAAATGAATGGGAAAAACGCGTTTTGGGACCCCCCTTTTTTCTCGGCCCCCCCTTGACGAAACCCCCCCAAATTTTCAGGGGCTGCTCAGAAACAAACTGTGCCATTTTCCTGAAAGTTTCAGCCAATTCCGTCCACAAACGCCAAAGTTATTAGACATAGAATTTTCAGAAATCCCATAGAGAAAAAATCCTAACTATATATACCCACTGGCTATCGCCAGTAGGTAATATACATATATAAACATATATAATCTGCATATCTATATAAATATAAATGCATGCATACATATACATATATGCATACATATGCATGTTATTTACATGAAAGTTTTAAAAACACGAATAAAAGCAAAGCTAAAAAGCCACCTCATTACAAACAGAATGGCTTTAACTTAAACGAGGGCGAGATCTATTGCATTTTCAATGCTTGTTTACTTTGGTTCTATCAAGAAGGCATTCAGATGTATCACACATTTGCCATAAATTCTGAATGTTAGCACTCTAGTTGCTCATTAGATCACTGTAGTAAAGCTAGTGCTCACCAGGGAAGTCTGCTGCTAATCATGGTTTGCAGCCATTTTCCCGCATTTTTTATCCCGCAGACTTTCAGTCCGCATACCATTATCCCGCAAGGTCATTGACCTCGCATACCATTATCCCGCATTTTTTCAAAACGCATGTGCATTTATCGCGCATGCCTTTACAAAGAATTACGTTTTAAAGGCATGTATGGTAAATGCATTTGCGTTGTGAAAACCACGATGACGAGAGAGGTAAGTGGGTTTGTGTTAATTTTTTCATGGGTTAGTGATTGTGTAGTGTAGTGTAGTGTTGTGTAGTGTAGTGTTGTGTTAGTGTAGTGTAGAGTTGTGGTGGTTGTTTAGTGTAGGGTCATGCTGGGGGTAGTGTTTTAGGGTTTAGGGTTGTGTTGTAGTGTTTGCGTAGTGTAGGGTCATGCTGGGGGTAGTGTTTTAGGGTTTAGGGTAGTGTTGTAGTGTTTGCGTAGTGTAGGGTCATGCTGGGGGTAGTGTTTTAGGGTTTAGGGTTGTGTTGTAGTGTTTGCGTAGTGTAGGGTCATGCTGGGGCTAGTGTTTTAGGGTTTAGGGTAGTGTTGTAGTGTTTGCGTAGTGTAGGGTCATGCTGGGCGTAGTGTTTTAGGGTTTAGGATAGTGTTGTAGTGTTTGCGTAGTGTAGGGTCATGCTGGGGGTAGTGTTTTAGGGTTTTGGGTAGTGTTGTAGTGTTTACGTAGTGTAGGGTCATGCTGGGGTGTAGTATTTTAGGGTTTAGGGTAGTGTTGTAGTGTTTGCGTAGTGTAGGGTCATGCTGGGGGTAGTGTTTTAGGGTTTTGGGTAGTGTTGTAGTGTTTGCGTAGTGTAGGGTCATGCTGGGGGTAGTGTTTTAGGGTTTTGGGTAGTGTTGTAGTGTTTGCGTAGTGTAGGGTCATGCTGGGGTGTAGTGTTTTAGGGTTTTGGGTAGTGTTGTAGTGTTTGCGTAGTGTAGGGTCATGCTGGGGGTAGTGTTTTAGGGTTTTGGGTAGTGTTGTAGTGTTTGCGTAGTGTAGGGTAATGCTGGGGGTAGTGTTTTAGGGTTTTGGGTAGTGTTGTAGTGTTTGCGTAAGGTAGGGTCATGCTGAGGGGTAGTGTTTTAGGGTTTTGGGTAGTGTTGTAGTGTTTGCGTAGTGTAGGGTTATGCTGGGGGTAGTGTTTTAGGGTTTTGGGTAGTGTTGTAGTGTTTGCGTAGTGTAGGGTCATGCTGGGGGTAGTGTTTTAGGGTTTAGGGTAGTGTTGTAGTGTTTGCGTAGTGTAGGGTCATGCTGGGGGTTGTGTTTTAGGGTTTAGGGTAGTGTTGTAGTGTTTGCGTAGTGTAGGGTCATGCTGGGGGTAGTGTTTTAGGGTTTAGGGTAGTGTTGTAGTGTTTGCGTAGTGTAGGGTCATGCTGGGGGTAGTGTTTTAGGGTTTAGGGTAGTGTTGTAGTGTTTGCGTAGTGTAGGGTCATGCTGGGGTGTCGTGTTTTAGGGTTTTGGGTAGTGTTGTAGTGTTTGAGTAGTGTAGGGTCATGCTGGGGGTAGTGTTTTAGGGTTTAGGGTAGTGTTGTAGTGTTTGCGTAGTGTAGGGTCATGCTGGGGTGTAGTGTTTTAGGGTTTTGGGTAGTGTTGTAGTGTTTGCGTAGTGTAGGGTCATGCTGGGGGTAGTGTTTTAGGGTTTAGGGCAGTGTTGTAGTGTTTGCGTAGTGTAGGGTCATGCTGGGGGTAGTGTTTTAGGGTTTAGGGTTGTGTTGTAGTGTTTGCGTAGTGTAGGGTCATGCTGGGGGTGGTGTTTTAGGGTTTAGGGTTGTGTTGTAGTGTTTGTGTAGTGTAGGGTCATGCTGGGGGTAGTGTTTTAGGGTTTAGGGTAGTGTTGTAGTGTTTGCGTAGTGTAGGGTCATGCTGGGGTGTAGTGTTTTAGGGTTTTGGGTAGTGTTGTAGTGTTTGCGTAGTGTAGGGTCATGCTGGGGGTAGTGTTTTAGGGTTTAGGGTAGTGTTGTATTGTTTGTGTAGTGTAGGGTCATGCTGGGGGTAGTGTTTTAGGATTTAGGGTAGTTTAGTTGTTTAGTGTATGCTAAAGGCATATTCGTTCTAAAAGTTTTCGTTATTTTAATTTGCGGCCTAATAGTACATGCGGGATTTTTTTTGCGGACGGATGGTATGCGGGATTTCGTCATATATTCGCTAATCATACTTTCTATGGCAAAATGAACCCCCTCATTTTGTTCCTTTTTAAATTAAATGTTTTAAGAGTTACCACTTTATTCCAATCAAGATGGCTTCAGGTGTGCCATACCTTTGTAATAAGTAGGACTGTTAGCACTCTAGTTGTTCTTTAGAACACTCTGGGACATTCTGTCATTGGGCTATAGTTGGGCTACATCTGGCTGATATTTGGGCTACATTTGTTTTTTTTTGTCTCTGGTGGCCATCTTTGGGCTACATTGGGCTACATTGGGCTACATTGGGCTAGATTTGGGCTCCAACATATATATAGCCCAATGTAGCCCAATATATATTTTTCAAAGTTAATTTTCGTAAAAACCACTGGAGCCTATATCTTGAGACATAGCAAAGGCACTTCGGGCTACCAGTCCCTACAATTTTGCCAAGTTTGGTGTAAATCCATTCAGCCGTTCAGGCTAAAAGTGAGGCCAACCGCCCTATGGAAAATTGCATGGGAAAAACACGTTTTGGGACCCCCCTTTTTTCTCGGCCCCCCCTTGACGAAACCCCCCCAAATTTTCAGGGGCTGCTCAGAAACAAAATGTTCCATTTTCCTGAAAATTTCAGCCAATTCTGTCCTCAAACGCCAAAGTTATTCGACATAGAATTTTCAAAAATCCCATAGGAAAAAAATCCTAACTATATATACCTACTGGCTATCGCCAGTAGGTAATATATATATATATATATATATATATATATATATATATATATATATATATATATATATATATATATAGCTTTTATATATATTTTATGAATGCCTGTCTTTTTCATCCAAAACAGGCTCCAGCACACCCAGGTTCACAATACGTCAATTATTGTGGCAACATCAAGCTAAAAGGTTATGCGCTTCAGTCATTCAAGTGGCCTTTCTCACTACAAAGAACAGTTGCCTTTTGCTCTTTTTATACATATTTTTTCTGTATTTCTTAAAGTGACATGTGCAAATCCAAATCCATGGAAATCGCTGAAAGACTCACTTCCTTCATGAGGACCACTGCTTTTTGAATTGTATTACAACTCTACCCTCATTGTAAAAACCTTTCAATTATAAGTGCTTATTAAGAAATCTAAAACATTTCATAATGTCAAATACCATTCAGTGCAACATTGCTCCATTGGCTTCTTCAACATTTGTGCAGAGTTCATGAAAAGATCAAATGTGCAAAATTATTATGGGCAAAACATGGCTATGTACAATAAGAGCTATGTGAGGCTATGTAAACACAGGAAGTGTGCAAAAATGCTGCATACGGAAAGTATCTAGGATAACATCTTACAACTCATTGTAACAATACATCAAGATCATGTTTAAGATCTAATTAGCCACTATGTGTTCAAACTTGAATTAGGCCACAGTAGGTTTGAATTTACCACATGTTTAACACATATTCAGGATAGCTTAAAACATACCAAGAACACAAGAGCTAGAAATCAAGCCCTACTGGGCTCAATGAATGAATGAATGAATAGAGTCTTTTATGACTCAACTTAGCCCAAGGGCATCAAGGCGCCAAAGCTGGTCATCCAACACATAATCCGTGTTAGAGATTTCTCTAACACTTGAGACAGGAGCCTGGTGATTACTACTAGGCTGCTCCGGGCACTAGCGTAATAATTTTCCCTGCACCTGAGGCGGAAGCCGGGTGGTAGTCAGCTTGTATTTTTTAAACGTTGTGGAAATAAATTTATTTGCGGCGAACTTTTGACATTCTGTAATTTTAAAATTATTATCCCCACTGCTTGTAAACTTGGATTGCACCCCCTCCGAGCACACAAACGACTAGGTATTGTGGCCGGTAATAGCGGGACCAGACCCCTGTAAAATCCGGTGGGGAACTACAAGTCCCAGCGCCCTTGCTGTAGAAGGGACTACAAAGGGGAGGAGCGCCCTTTGAGCGCGAGCTTCCTCTAACACTTGAGACAGGAGCCTGGTGATTACTACTAGGCTGCTCCAGGCACTAGCGTAATAATTTTCCCTGCACCTGAGGCGGAAGCCGGGTGGTAGTCAGCTTGTATTTTTTAAACATTGTGGAAATAAATTTATTTGCGGCGAACTTTTGACATTCTGTCATTTTAAAATTATTATCCCCACTGCTTGTAAACTTGGATTGCACCCCCTCCGAGCTCACAAACGACTAGGTATTGTGGCTGGTAATAGCGGGACCAGACCCCTGTAAACCCCGGTGGGGAACTACAAGTCCCAGCGCCCTTGCTGTAGAAGGGACTACAAAGACAGATGGCCACTGCTTCGCGCAGCGAACGCGAGCAGCGGGTGCGCCATTGTTGCGCCGGAGTCGCGCCTGAGTCCAGCCCGTCTGCGCTCGTCCGCGCCGAGGACGGGCCTAGGGCTATCTACTATACTCAGGTGACTCCCTTATCCAGAAACGCCATTCTTGCATTAAATTATACCTGTTCCCATCACCACCATGCCCTTGACGTAGACAAGTGGGCAGGTCCCATTTGTTGTGCTATCTGCAGACACACACTTGAACTCTATCATCCCACTGTTAATCAACCTACTCCTCATTTTCTGAAAGGTGGTCTGATTAATGCACGCTCAATGTGCAAAAACTCACTTCATATATTTGATTTAATTAGCGAAAACAATTTAGATTGTCTATTTATAACAGAAACCTGGCTTCACACCTGCTCTAACCCTGATATAGTCCACGCCGTCCCCCCTGGCTACTCTATATGTAGACAAGATCGAGTAGAACAGCGTGGTGGTGGCTTAGGTATGGCGCCGCGGCCAGGGCGACTGACGCTGGAATCTGGGGATCACGGTTCGATCCCCGGCTCCGGTGGCAGGTTAGCCCAGCACCATGTGACTCTGGGCAATAGCTTGCTTAATCTTCCCGACGGCCCCCAGCGCCTAGAGACCCTAACGGGTGATTGTGCGCTTTACAAATGTGGATTATTATTATTTATAAAGACATCTATAAATGTTCAATAAGAGAGCTTCTGGAAATTGAAGAAGCTGAGATCTTATATTTTTGTATTCAGGTGCATGACACTTTCTCCTTCTCGGGAGCACTGCTCTATCACCCTCCTCGTAATCCCACGCAGTTTCTTGCAAGTGTGGGGGAAGTGTTTAGCGACCTGACTCTTAGATACTCCAATTTCACTATTGTAGGTGATCTAAACCTTCACCTAGACGATCCTAATGATAAACACGCCTCCAATTTTAAAGAAACTTTACAGTTCTTGGGATTAACACTCAAGACTCTAAAAAGTACTCACAAGGCTGGACACTCCCTTGACTGCATGGGCTCTAACGTGGATAAAATGATGGTTAGGGATCCTATGCCTCAGACCTGGACCGATCACTACTTCATTGAGTTCCATATTGAATTCACAGGAAGCCAATCGAAGTCCAAAGAGGCAACTAATTAGGGAAACGCTCTACCCAATTGGGGAAACATTATGAATCACCCTGATCCTATGAGTTGGGCCAAGAAAAGCAAACCTACTCTGTCCGGAAATACTATCACAGACTATCAAAAATTTGAAAACTGGATGACGGATATTGGTAACAATATCAGAAACCCAGAAAAAACTAGAGACCCCATAAGAAAAAGAAAAACTTCTGCTCCCTGTTTTTCAGACACTCTAAAAGAGCAATTAGTGAGAATTAAACTCTTAGAACGCAAATGGCGATGGAACTATGACAATCACGCTAAAGTAATATATAAGACAGCGAGGAGATCATAGCACTCATCCATTAAGGACGCAAAAATTAACCACTTTACCTCCCGTATTGAAACAGCAAATAATAATCAAAAAGAAATATTTAAAATCGTCAACAGTTTCACCAAACCTACTATTGCAACCCAAGGAATTCCTCCGTCCCAGACCTTCTGTAACGATATAGCCTCATACTTCACCCAAAAAATAGAAACCCTCACTAATGACTTCCCCCAATTCTTAACAATAGAACCTGAGAGTGAAACTGTTCTCAAGCCTCATCAATCCAGATGGGAAAAATGTTGTCACATTAGTCTTGACGACACTTTACAGGGAATTTCTACCCTTAAATCAGGATCCCCTTCTGATCCCTGTCCCCCTTCTTTTCTTAAATCCATATCACAGGAGGCCAACCCCTATATCAATGCCATCATTAATTCTTCCTTCCAATCTGGGGAGATTCCCCCTCAATGGAAGGTAGCTATAGTGAAACCACTACAGAAAAAGGTCTCACAAGACCCCACTATACTCTCCAATCTACGTCCCATCTCCTTTCTTCCTGCCATCTGTAAAATTGCAGAATCCTTTGCAAATAAACAATTAATGACATTTCTTGAAGAAAATAACATATTACATCCTTGTCAAGCAGGTTTCAGGACCCATCACTCCACTGAATCTGCACTCCTATCCTCCACTGAAACAATTCGTGCTGCCTTGGATCAGGGCAAACATGCTGTCCTGATCCTACTAGATCTCTCGGCAGCTTTTGACACGGTATCCCATGCTATCCTTTTACATCGCCTTAATAATGCAAGCATAGCAGGAACCGTGTTCGAATGGTTTAAGAACTATCTAGCATTCAGGCACCAAATCGTAAGGCTAGGCGATTTTTCTTCAGAAGAAAAAACCATTAAAACAGGGGTTCCGCAGGGCTCTAGCCTAAGCCCTACCTTATTCAACCTGTACATGGTTCCCCTACTCAATTTAATCTCCTCCTTTAACATCAGTACTGTCGCCTACGCTGACGACACTCAGCTTGTTCTGACTCTTGACAAAAATCAATCTAACGCAGAACAAACTCTAAAAGAATGTCTGTTAGCAACTTTCAAATGGATGTCACACAACCATTTGAAGTGTAATTCATCCAAAACTGAAATTACTCCCTTCGGACCCAATAACTCCTTCGCGCCACAAGACTGGTGGCCTGAACAGGCAGAAGCCCCTCCTAATACTATTAATGCTGCTCAAAACCTAGGCATAAAGTTTGACAACACTCTGACTTTTAATCAACAAGCCAAGGAAGTAGCAGGGGTATGCTTCGGCATCATCAGGAGTCTGAGAACATTTATCTTCTCCCCCTGAGCGCCAGACGTACAGTATCTGTTGCCCTTATTACATCTAGGCTGGACTATTGTAACAGTCTTTATGCAGGACTCAATAAAGGAGCCCTGCATAAACTTCAAATGGTCCAACACGCAGCTGCCAGACTGGTCCTCAGACTGCCTAGGAAATCTTCGGCCTCTACAGCTTTGGATGTATTACACTGGCTCCCTATTCATAAGCGCATACTTTTTTTAAGTTCTCACCATTACTTACAGAGCTTTTCATCACCACGGCCCATTGTACCTGCGCAAACACTTTAAACAGTATCATCCGTCAAGATCACTCAGATCCTCCACGGCCAATCTACTCCTTGTCCCCAGGTTTAAAATGTCAACTAGAGGAGGAAAATCCATTGCAGTCATCGGCGCGAAAGCATGGAACAAACTCCCCCCTTTCCTGCGTCAATCCACAACTGAATTAATATTCAGAAAGTCTTTAAAAACATGGATCTACTCCCTGTCCAACTCCGAATGCATGGGATTCATATGATGTGCTTCCTAGATTGGTAGTTTTTTCATCTACTACCTTCTGTTTCCTGGAATCCAAGCGCCAACATACTCCTTGGAGTGGTAGTGCGCTATATAAATCCCTTTTCACATCACATCACATCACATCACATCCGCCAGCGTCTGCTGTACTGGTACGCTTAAGAAAAGAGCCAAGTTTTCAGGGCCTTACGGAAGAGAGCAAACGAAGGTTGCCCTAAGAGCTCAGGGGGGAGAGAGTTCCACAGAGGAAAACGTTCGGTCTCCCCATTTCGCTCTTACAAACCTGGGGACCTCAAGAAGATTTTTATTGGAGGAATAAAGGGATCTACTAGGGGAGTAAGGATGAACGAGTGACCTAATCCCCTCTGGGCCAGTACCATAGAGAGCTTCATGAGATAGACAAAGAATTTTAAAAGTGATCCTGGAATGTATAGGGAGCCAATGTAAGTTCTTCCGGGCTGCCGAGGCCGAGGCAAGTCTAGGGAGGTTCAGAACCATCTTCGCTGCCGCGTTCTGTACCATTTGGAGGCGATGGATAAGGCTCTTGTTAACGCCCAGATAGAGGGCGTTACAGTAGTCCAATCTAGAGGAGACTAATGCCACCGTAGCCTGTTTCCGGGCATCAGGGGAGAGATAATGGGCGATCTTTCTGAGAACCCTGAAGATGCCACAGCAGGTGGAAACAGTCCTGTTGACCTGACGGTCAAAGGAAAGGGCAGTGTCAATTAGCACCCCTAAGTTCTTAGTATACTGGCAAGGAAGGGGGCATTCCCCAAGTGAGGGCGGCCACCAATCCCTTGACCAGATATCCTGACTGCCCCCAAAGATCAAAACCTCCGTTTTCTCCCCGTTCAGTTTCAGGAAGTTCTGCACCATCCACTGGCAGACAGCCTCCATACAGTTTCTGAAATTCAAGGCCTTCACGGAATGATTGAGAGGGACCATTATTTGGGTGTCGTCAGCGTAAGACAGCACCTCCAGCCCAAATGATCTTACCACTCTGGCAAGTGGGGCCACATAGATGTTAAACAATGTAGGGCTCAAGGAAGAGCCCTGGGGGACCCACAATGCACAGGCTTAGGGGAAGATAGAAACTGGCCCAATTTCACTCTCTGTTCCCTTTCGTTGAGAAAGGAGCAAGAAGGCTCAGAGCAAGGCGTCCGACCCCTATCTCCCTGAGACTGGACACCAGTATAGATGAGGACAGGGTGTCGAAGGCAGCCCTAAGGTCTAGCAGGACCAAAAGAGTGGTATGACCCTTGTCGACCTGAGAGCGAATGTTGTTAACAACAGCAGTAAGGGCAGTTTCAGTGCTGTGAAGTCTCCTGGAACCATGCTGAGAGACATCCAAGAGGGCAGAGTTCCAAAGGAAAGAGCTAAGATGGAGATTAAGATGGGACTCCAACATCTTTGCAGGGGCAGGAAGAAGCGAAATGGGACGGAAATTTTTCAGAACCCCTGGGTCCAAAGCAGGTTTCTTCAGAAGAGGTTTTACAACCACCATCTTCCGTGAGGAGGGAAAAACTCCCTCCGAAATAACACGATTCATGACATTCATAACCGCTTCCTGGCAGGCTTTCTTTCTTTTTAAAAAAAAATATTTTTAATTAAGGTTTTTTCCCCCTTTTTTTGTTGTACAGGGCACGTAAATTCATAATTAAATTACAGAGACATTACAAAACACGTAGCAGACAACAAATTAAATGAATCAGACAAGAAAACCAGTTTCCGAGCAGAAATGGAAAAAAATAAAAGGAAGGCCTATACATACATAATAATTAGGCTTTCCTGTTTTCAGTTTCTATTTTTGGTCAATACTGGTGTTTTTTTTCAGTGTTTTCCAGTGATTTCAATACCTTAAAAAAACAGTGGTTATCAGTGGTTACACAATTTTGCGCCATTAAAAACAACAGAAATAATGTTTTTCCGGTGCTTATGGAACTTTTTGCTTTTATTATTGCTTGCTTTCCGCACTGATAGTGCATGGTATATAGACAGTGTATGTACAGTGTATATGAGGTCCAAATGCATTTTTACAAATCTAACTTATCGAATACACCATACAGTACTTCTTCAGTAAGTCTTTGGTCATGCACGCTCCCTCTTTCCTTCGCATATAAACTTTTATCTGTGAAAAGGCCCTCTCAACATTGGCACTTGAGACAGGCAACGCCAAAATAGCCAGTACACAATTTGGTAACTCTGGCCACTGGCATAGCTTTCCATGCCAATACTGGTGCACCTGAAGACTGTGATTTTCTGAAACAGGTTCTGCAACATATGCGTTGAGCTGGGCGCTAATGCCCTCAGAGTTATTGAAGCTATCAAAAATGAGGCAGCACTTTTAAAAAGCCCTTAGAAAATGTCCCTTTGCGGAAGGGATCTATAACTTGCGCAGAGTACCACAGTGAGACCTCATTGACTTCACATGCCATGGTTAGTGGAGGGCTATTTCTCATACGTTGTAAAATAAAAGTTCCTGAATTGCTCCTCAACATTTCTTTGCTTACCAAGTGGCAATCACTCTAACATGGAACATGTTGCAGTACCAAAGTCACTAACAGTGTCGCCCAGCCTATTCTCAAGGAAATGTTTCACATCTACACAAATTATACTGAACACTTGTCAGACAGGGAGTTTTCAGACTCTAGTTTTTTTATTATGCCCACTGCAGCAGTCATGCTTTCCTGTAAAAATCCAAGAATGCAGTAGAGTGTACTTTTTTCACATCACCATCAATATGTGACCAAAGATCCTCACATTTCTTACCATTTCCATCATCACTCAGCAACATTTCTGTTAATGGTTGCAACATGAATAATATAGCATTCACGGACTCTAGGACTGAGAACCACCAGCTAAGTGACACAGTTAGTATGACTCTTTCTTTGATGCCATACAAAGCACAAAATGAGAAATATTTGTGTTTTAGTTCCCACGCATAACAAAACAGTGCACCAGAATGGACTAAAAAGTCAATAGCATTCTTCATTTACTATGAAGATTGTAAAGATGCTTTCAGCATACCGTCTAACAAGTGGCAAGGATCTCTTACAGGGAAGCACTTCAGCTCAGGTATCGATTTGACAGGTCATCACACAACTTTTTCATATACGTAGCTGAATTACTGCAAATACAAACAATATCACTCCAATCTTTGTTGAACTTGGTAAGAACTTTTTGCAGCAGCATTCCAAGTAACACTGTGTTCCATGTTTTCCAAAAGACTGGTGTCATGTTTTTACCAGTATCCCAGATGCTTTGTGACTGCACTCTTTTCACATATAGCTCTCACTATACCTTGCATTGACAATTCACCATTCTATCAATACTGACTCACTAGAAAAGGGGACTGATGCATCAAGGGTTTTTACCTGTTCTCTGTGGGTAAATGTGATGGTACATATTGGGAAAGATTCTTATGTATGTATACTTGTAAAGCGCACTGTTACCTCGTTACGTGGAGTCCTGGCGCTGTATACCACTGGGGAACCCGTCCTGGCTTTCCCTGTGAGAGGGCACCCCAAGGTGAAGCCAGGCATCCCCGGCGTTGCTGGGGCCGTTGTGAAGATTAAGCAAGCTATTGCCCAGAGTTGCAGAGTGGTACCCATGGTTAGCGTAGGCACCTAAGCAAGAATAATCGAGTCCGCGGACATTGACCCAAGACCCTGCCGCGTCGGGAATTGAACCCTGGTCCCGGGCCGACCTCTGCTTCAGGGTCTGCCGCTTCTAACCGGTGAGCCACACTTCTCTTATGAAACCTACATTTTTCCTATCAGTGAAAGACTCGAACCTAGCCAAAAAATTCAACATTGATTTCGATATTTCCTGATTTTCTACAGTTTATAAAATAAATAAAGAACACCTAAAACATGCTTCTAACCCCTGTATCTTTAGACCAAAGACCACAAAACTGAAAAAAGGATGAAGAAACAATATTTTAGTGACCTCCCTAAACAACAAAACTCAAGCAGAATAATGTTAGCCCAGTCTATCTTTCTGCTACCTTATATATATAAGTTACATTGTATTGGCCATTTCAGGAAGAAATAAAAATGACTATTTCACTCTCCTTTTCCTTTCTTTGAATGGCATTTAGTTTGTGGTTGTGCAGGGGTTTTTTCAGTGTTTATATGTTTACACTGGTGAGAGCTATTTCCGTTCAGGTGGGGTTTTATCAGTTATTATAGGTTTAAACCTAAAACCGAACAACCTAATAATAATGTTCTCATGATTATTTAGCTAGGTACTAATTAGAATCTCATTCCTTCCAGCTTTGTATAGGTTCCCATATTTGTATTCCCAATTGTTTCCCCTTTTTACCTCTCCTTACATATATTGCTTTTTCAAGATTATAAGCTGAAAGCAGTTTAGCTAGCCAATGATGAAAGGTCTGTGGTAACCGGTCCAGCCATGCTGAGGCAATACGCAACCTCAGTACCGCCAAGGCTACAAAAATGAAGTACCCATATTGTGTCTGCCTGTTTATATCATCTACTCCGAGCAGAACTACTGCCGGTGTTAAGTTAATCTCTATTCTTAGTGATCTTTTAAGAAATAACTCGATTTCGTCTCGTGTTGTTTGTAAGTGGGTACATGTAGCGAACATGTGCACTATATCTGCCTCAGAGCTGTCACACCTGGGGCAGGTAATACCAGCTACCCCTCCCCATTGCGCTATCCTGGAAGGAGTGTGGTATAATGAATAAAGTGTTTTATAATGTTGTGCTTGAAGAGCTGCCGAACACAAAACTTTCTGCCCCATTCTAAGTGAAATACAAAAACATTCCTTTTCTATACCTAACTTCTGTACCCATTTATCCTAATGCTTCTCAAGGTCATCTATATTATATTCTATAAGTTCAGCGTAGAATCTTTTAATTGTACAATCTGTACCATCCTGAATACTGTCCAAAATAGAGTTCATCCCAAATACCATGGCCCTCCCTTCTTTGGCAACAAAAAACTTCTGATTTGCAAGAATTTTAAAAAGTGTCCTGATTCTAAACCATATATTGCCTGACTACCCGTGAATTGCATCATTCCCTGCGACCCCATCATATCTCCCATCTTGATTATCCCGTGTCTTCCCCATTCTGTGAATACAGCATCTGCAAATATATCCCCAGGTAGTGTAAAATTATTGCTTAATCTAGTGTATGCGTTATATCTCCCTAGTCCAAACTTTTTCATAAACGCCTTCCATATGCTATATGCTGCTGTCACTGTTTTAAATTTGGTCCTTTTAAAATAACTAGAGTCAGTAATTTTCAAAAATAAATTCTCCGCATCCGAACCTAAAACCAGGGCGTAAATGGCTAATGTTCCTCTCTCGTCCTGCCCTTCTAACTCGCCTCCCCTTAATGAGCCAGTTATATATTCTAGGGCAGCCGCCCAATAATACAACCTTAAGTCAGGTAGAGCCCACCCACCTCTGTCCCTAGGAAGTGCCATAAATCTCAGCGCTCTTCTGGTCTTACCATGTGCCCACACAAATCTATTTATCATTTGTTCTAAATCTTCAAACCATTTTGCCTCGAAAGTAATGGGATGGTCCTAAATAAATAAAGCAATATTGGAAGTAGGATCATCTTAATGATATTGGTATGTCCTACTATTGAGAGGTGCATATTCCTTTAGACGGAATTTATGTTGTTCCTTCTCCAAGGGATCGAGATGGTCCCGCCAGAGCCTCTCCTGTTTTCGACACCCTTGTCTCAGCTGCCTTAGTCTGTATGAGAACCAGGGAGCTGAATAATGCTATTTGGGAGGGGCCAAGGTATCCAATGCCCCTGAAAGAGCATATGCGAGTTGAAGAGCAGCCGAGTTAGCATCCTGCGAGTCAGCAGACGTCAACGCATTCAGATAGGGGGACAGTACCTAATTATTAATTGATTTAAATGTCCTTCTGAGTTCCCACTTCCTAGCGTCTGGTAGAGAAGGGACTATATCCTGGTATGACAATTCTAGCGGTACAGCAGAGTGGTCAGACCAGGCTAACGGGACCAGAGGTCCCACCATCAGCCTAGGGTGATTGGAAAAGACTCCATCTAGTGTATGTCCTGCCAGATGGATGGGGCCTACCACCAACTGAGCCAGACCGCAAGAGTCCAAAATGTCCAGGAGTGCCTGGGTATCTGTAGATCCCGTATTCTCCTGATGGAAATTAAAATCGTCAAGGAGAGTAATATTGGGCCTCTCGATAAACAGCTCTAGCAATTTGATCATATCCTGGCTGAAAGAAGATCTAGGGCCCGGTTGTCTTTAAAAACAAGAGGCCGGAAAAAGAAACAGAAGGACTGGAATTAATAGAAAATTAGAAGCCTGGAAAGGGTCTGAGGGAGTAGAAAGAGACTCAGTGCGACAAATAAGAGAGTCCTTGTACAGGATTCCTACTCCTCCTCCTCGGCGACCAACTCTGTCCATACTAGCCAGAGCATATCCGGTAGGAATAGCATCTACCAGGTCAGGTCCCGAGGCATCTGTGGCCCAGATCTCTGTGATAAACACCCAAGTAGGCTTTCTGGCTGAGACAAAGTCCCTAAAAGCAATATTATTTTTTATTAACGACCTCGCATTAATAAGAAACCCCTTTTCAGTCATCAGACTTGGAGCGGGCTTGGGTACAGTAGAAATCGACTGTGACTTCCGTATATTCCCCTTACCGGGACCACAACTCTGGCACCCATCACCCATCTTATCTAAGAAAGCCTCTGGGGCAATGATATGGTAACAAGTCTTAGCTAAAGGTCTAAGCTCAAGCAGGAGCTTTCTAGTATAACAAAGCCTTACTTGTGAGTGAATAGTCAGTAGTGCAGCCTCCCTGGCCCCTGGTGCGACCTTGGCGTGGACGGGCGCAGACGGGCTAGCCTTTGGTACGCCCGCTGCGCGCGTCTGCTATGCGCGGAGCAGGTCATGAGGGTGAAACTGACGAGTGCAGAGAGCCTGGCTCAAGAATAAGGTACACGGTGCAAAATATTTTAAAATATTCAGGTTAAAACAGAGCGAACTAAAATGCAGCCAACAGTAGATAAAAACATCAGAGACCGCTATGCGCGGGGTAGGTCATGAGGGTTAAGAAGGGTGGCGCCGGGAGGTGGAACTAGCGCGTGACCCTCGCTCCCCAATCAGCAAGACACCAACAATCTGTGCCGGCGCCCTCCACAACAAACGGGAAAACCCATGGTGGAACGGGGCGCTGGCGTGAAACTGATGAGTGCAGAGAGCCTGGCTCAAGAATAAGGTACACGGTGCAAAATATTTTAAAAATATTTAGGTTAAAACAGAGTACCACATCATGCACATAAGGAGCAAGCTAAAAAGCTCCCCATGATAACATGTAGAAGGAAAACCTAATACACTGAAGACCCTGCCCTCATTAGATTTTAAATAAAATTTAAAAAAAAACGTTAAACCTTATAATTACCCCTTGTGATAATTCAAACCTTGACACAAACTACTGATCAATGCATACTGTAGACAAAATACACTGACATGATTATATCCATGTGCCATTTTCTTTGAACAAAGCTGAGGTAGTTGTAACAGATCACATTCACTTGTTCAACTTTCAAGTCTATGAACAAGTCATCTTCAATATTTAAGCCTACTGAACATTTGGTATTCAACATGAGGATGTACCTGGATTCATGTTGTCTAAGGTAGTAATCTCTATTCCCACCCCTAATTCTGCTAGGGACACCTCCAGGACAAAATGAATAAGATCTTCTTCCCAGTAGAACCGAGGCACAAGAAAATAAAAAAAAAGTTGCAAAACGCAAAAAAGGGGGCAGGGTAGAAACATTCTGACCCCCTAGGCCTGCTCAGGGGGTCCCACAAGGACCCCAAGGCTCAACAAAATATTTTTTTTTATAAAAACGGAAGGATGTGCGCAGGATTCGCGCATCCTGACGATAAAAAAAAAAGAAACGCAATCTCCCATGCTAAATATAGTATTTTGGCCCGGGGGGGGGGGGGCAAATCCCCTGGGGCATTGTAAAAAAAAAATAGTGTGGGGGTCCCCTCACACTGCCATCCCCCGCAACTCTAACTTAATATATACGAGGGGCTCACGGGGTCCCCCTACAGCCCCGGGACTGCCACCCCGGGGCTTGTTTAAAATGGGTGGGGGTCTCTCAGGCCCCCTCAGCCCCGGGGACTGCCAACACCCAGGGCTTTAAAAAATTAGATAGGGTGGCTCTCAGGCCCCCCAGTCCCGGGAACTGCCACCCCCCTGGGCTTCTACAAAGTGTGGGAGGGGGGCCGTGCCACCCCCTCCTGGAGCCCAAGGTGGCCCTGTGGGCTGCCATCCCCAGGGCCGGCTCCTGCAGAGTCCCGGGGGCGCCACCCCCGGGACACTGTAGTTTGCAATGAAAGGGCGGGAGCCTCGCAGCTCCCACCCTGTCATTGCAAAGTGCTTTCCTATTTGGAAGAGAGAGCATGAAACCTGCTCTCTCTTCCAAATAGGAAAGCAGATTGCTTTTCCACAGGGGGAGCAGCATGTCAGCTATGGGGGAGCCGGCTGGACCATTGGGGGATTGGGGACCCCCCACAATCCCAAATGAAGAGGACCAGCCCTGGGGGATGGGGTCCCCGTGGCTAGTAGTGGCCCGGGAGGGGGGACACGCACACCCCCTCCCCCCAAAAAAGTATTTATATAAAAAGAAACAGCCCCAGGGGATGGGGTCCCCGGGGCCAAAGCTGGCCACAGGAGGGGGTCAGGCAGCCCCCTCCAAAATAAGAATTTTTAAAAAAGGGCCATGCCCCGGGGATTGGGGTCTCTGGAGCAAATTATGGCCTCGGGAGGGGGGGCCACTCGGCCCCCTTCCCATTTTTTTTTCACTTAAAAATTGGGGGCAGGCCCTGAGGGATGGGGTCCCCAGGGCTAATAGATTGGAAAAAGAAGGGGGGCTACACAGCCCCTCTTCTTTATTTATTTATTTTTTTAAACAGGATCGGGCCGGAGGCCATGCCCCTTCCTTGCACTACTCTGCAACCGCGCCCCCTGGTGCATTTGCAGAGGGGGAACAAATTCCCCTTGAATACTGGGGGTCCCTGGGGGCCAACTACCCCACCAGGAACCTTCAGTATGCACCAGGGGGCTCAGTTGCAGAGAGGTGTTCTCAGGCCACGCCCCTTTTTATACCTCTCTGCAATGTTGCTCTGTGGTGCTTACTGGAGGTACCTGGTAGGCAAGTTGGCCACCAGGGGACCTCAGGATTCAAGGGGACCTATTCCCCCAACTTAATACGCACCACGGCACGTGTTTGCACAGTGGTGAAGGTAGGGGGCAGGGCCTGAGGTGATATGTGTGCAAACACGCCCTGTGGCGCGTTTTAAGTTGGGGAATTAATCCCTCTTCAATCCTGAGGAACCCTGTTGGCCAACTAGCCCACCAGGTACCTCCACTAAGCACCACGGAGCTGCGTTGCACAGTGTTGTAAAAAGGGGCGTTGACTCTGAACACCTCTCTGCAACGCAGCTCACTGGCGCATTCTGGAGATACCTGGTGGGCTAGTTGACCGCCAGGGGACCTCAGCATTCAAGGTGACTTAATCTCCCATCTTAAAACACGCCACGGGGGCATTTGCACAGTGGTGAAGGTAGGGGGCGAGGCCTGAGGTGATATGTGTGCAAACAGGCCCTTTGGCACGTTTTAAGTTGGGGAATTAATTCCTGTTCAATCCAGAGGTCCCCTAGGGGGCAACTAGCCCACCAGGTACCTCTAGTAAGTGCCACGGTGCTGTGTTGCAGAGTGTTGTAAAAAGGGGCGTGGCCTCTGAACACCTCTCCGCAACACAGCTCCCTGGCGCATAATGGAGGTACCTGGTGGGCAACTTGGCTCCCAGGGGACCTCAGGATTGAAGAGGAATTAATTCCCCGCCTTAAAACGCACCACAGGGCGTGTTTGCACACATGTCACCTTAGGCTCCGTCCCTTTCCTTCACCATTATACAAATATTCCTCTAAAATCAGCCGAACTACGAAATCCGATTTACTTACCTGTTCTCAGGAGAGAACCCAGTGCTGGATCTTTTAGTCCAGCACTGACCCTGAAAAGTAATTCTAAACGTACTTACCAGTAACTTTTATTTCCTTCCATAGGAATCCATTGGGTGGTTTTCAGCAGAAAAGTTTCTAATTGTCGATTTTTGAAACGTAAAAATATTCCTCTAAAATCAGCCGAACTACGAATTCCGATTTACTCACCTGTTATCAGGAGAGAACCCAGTGCTGCATCTTTTAGCCAAAACCACAGTTGATGGACAGAATGCAGAACAATGTCATACATTCACCCCAGTACAGAGATCTGGGCCTAAATCCATTGTTTTTTTGCTCACCATGCCATTCCAGTTTTAACCCAGCCATATGCAAATCAGTCTTGACCCTTTGCCCCATGGGAACAGTGCAGTCCGAACTGCCGAGCCAGGTCCTCCCTGGACTGGAAGCTGGCCAAGTCTGAACTGGGGTGGTGTCGTGAGCAAAAAAACGATGGATTTAAGTACTGGGGGTGAATGTATGACATTGTTCTGCATTCTGTCCATCAACTGTTGTTTTTGCTTTTAGCCCAGCACTGACCCTGAAAAGTGTCCATTTTTGAAACATACAAATATTCCTCTAAAATCAGCCGAAGAGTTTCTAAGTGTCTATTTTCAAAAACTAAAAATATTCTTTAAAATTGCCTGTATGACTTAAACACATACTTTGAACTGTTTACAGGAGATGCAGCAGTGCTGGATCCAGGATGCACCACTGAGTAAGAAAAGGTAACAATTAACACTACTTACTTGCTAAGTGAATTTCCTTCCATAGGTTAACATTGACTGGTTTCACTTGGAAATTCTTCTAAGTGTGGAATTTTGGAACTTTAAAATATTACTATAAAATCAGCAGAACTACGAATTCCGATTTACTCACCTGTTATTAGGAGAGACCTCAGTGCTGCATCTTTGAGCCCAGTACTAATCAAGAAACGTAATTCTAACCATACTTACCAGTAACTTGAATTTCCTTCTATAGGCTAACATTGATTGGTTTCACTTGGAAATTCTTCTAAGTGTGGAGTTGTGGAAAATATTCACCTAAAATCATCCGAACAACGAATTCCGATTTACTCACCTGTTATCAGGAGAGAACCCAGTGCTGCATCTTTTTGCTCAGCACTGACCCTGAAAAGTAATTCTAACTATACTTACCAGTAACTTGTATTTCCTTCCATAGGAATCCATTGTCTGGTTTTCACCAGAAACGTTTCAAAGTGTCTATTTTCACAAACTAAAAATATTCCTAACAAATTGCCTGTATGACTTGAAAGCATTCTTTCAACTGCTTACAGGAGATTCAGCAGTGCTGGATCCAGGATCCACCACTGAGTAAGAAAAAGTGACGATAGCACTACTTACCTGCTAAAGGAATTTCCTGCCATAGGATAACATTGGTGATTCTATGTCAAAAAATGTCAAATACAAAAATATTCCTTAAAAATCACTACTGTAACTAAAACACGTTTACTCAACTGTTTACAGGAGCTGTCCAAGGACTGAATCTAGGATCCAGTCCTGTGGTTCGAAAAGTAATCCATAAAGTAACTAATTGCATTTACCTAGAAATTCACCTTGAGGTCAATGTTGCATTGTGTTTGTGCCCATTGCAACAACTGTAAATACTGTACTTAAAAGTTTATTGCCTATTTCCAAAATATTTATACTAAAGTAATTCATTTTGAGAAAGTATATTTTGTAATGTAATGTATAATGTAATTCTAATGTAATTTAAAAAAAATATCTAAAAATAAATAGTTTAAAAAATGTAGTAAATAAGTATCAAAAAAATAAATATAACAATTAATACATTTAATAATTGTCATTTACAAAACCTTCGAAATTCACTGAAAAAACATGGGTTACAGGCCTGCTATAATTAGGAATTTAACATTTAAAAACCTTTCAAATTCACTGAAAAAACCATAGGTTTCAGGCCCGATATAGTTAGGAATTAGCATTTTAAAAACCTTAGAAATTCCCGGAGAAAACCATAGGTTTTAGTGGTGTTATTGTTAGCTGGACATTTCACTCGTACAAAACCATTGAAATTCCTCCGATATAGTTAGTTGTACTCACTATATCTCGTGCGCCCGCAATCCATTGCTGATGATGTCACATATTACATCATTCATGACTTGGTCAGTGACAGTCCTATGCTGCGGAATTACTGAGCGCTGGTCGGAGGCCCAGCACCCTTTCTCCACCACTCTGCAAATGTGACTACTAGTTAAAGAAGTGTTTGCAATGTAATAGGTTTTGCATTTGCAACAATTATAGCTATAGGCATTGTAAATGCAACCGTTTTTTTACTAATGTTTTTTGTAGTGGAGTGGATGTACATTGTGTGCAATGGAATTTTGTGGTATGTTGTGCAGTGAAATTATGCGGATAGAAAGTATGTGGTTTTTAGTGTATAGGAATTATGTAGAGTAGGATTATGTGTTATGGAGAGTAATTATGTGGTATGCTAGTCTGTGTTGTG
Source organism: Lissotriton helveticus (assembly GCF_964261635.1). NCBI lineage: Eukaryota > Metazoa > Chordata > Amphibia > Caudata > Salamandridae > Lissotriton > Lissotriton helveticus. The sequence continues at coordinate 1,221,828,838 of NC_136068.1, forward strand.
AAGTGTTAACCTCCGGTTTAGGCTTCCTCATTCCCATAGAAGCTCAACTATGAACTCAGTGAGACAAAAAAGAAGGAATCACTGAGGAGCACTTGTGGACATAGTCAGAGGTATGAGCAGGGCCACTGGAAATATGCTACTGTTTGACTGCACCGACTTTCGCACAAATATACATTTTCTGCATTAGCTGCATAATTCATCATCTGCCCCCTAATCTGCAGATTTGAACAAAAAAGCCTTGGTTCTAGCTCAAACAGCTCAAATGTTACCAAAAAATGCAGTGACAAGTGTTACAGCGTGGTGGAAGGCTCTTTGCAAACCTAGAATGGTCACCTGTTACTTATTGCTAAATGTGGGTGTTAAATTGGTACTAATGGTGTGCAAGCCACTCTTGCTTTCTTCTGCACCTTTCTCTGCACCTCCCTTGCCTTTTTCTGTACCCCTCTCATGTCTTTCTGCACTATTTTGCATGTTTCTGCACATCTGTTCCTTCTTTCTGTACTACTTTTGTTTCTTTCTGCAATTGTCTTGCTTCTTTAAGTACCCCTCTTGCCTCTCTCTCCACCCCTTCCCTCATTCTTCACTTCTGTTGCTTATTTCTGCACTTACCTTGCTTTTTATGCACTTCACTTGCCTCTTTCTGTAATACTCCTGCCTCTGTGTGTACCTCTCTTGCCTCTTTCAGCATCCCACTTGTTTCTTTCTGCACCCATTTTGCCTGTTTCTGCACCCTCTTCCCTCTTTGTGCAACTCTCATGCCTCTTTCTATACCTCTCTTCCATCTTTATGCACTCTTACCTCTTTCTGTACCTCTGTTCCTTCTTATTTCACCTGTCTTGTCTCTCTCTCTGCACCCTTCATGCCTCTTTCAGCACCTCTGTTGCTTTTTTCTGCAGTTCTCGTCCTCTTTCTGCACCCTTCTGTCTCTTTCTGTTCCTCTCTTGCCTCTTTCTACACCTCTCCTACCTCTTGCTGCACCCCTTGCCTCTTTTAGCACATCTGTTACTTCTTTCTGCACTCCTCTTCCTTCTTTCTGCATCCCTTGTGCCTCCTTCTACACCTCAGTTGCCTCTTTCAGCACCTCTGTTGGTTCTTTCTGCATTGCTCTTGTTTCTTTCCGCACCTCACTTGCCTCTTTCTGCACTTCTCTTGCTTGTTTCTAAACCTCTGTTGCTTCTTTCAGTAATTCTCTTGCCTCCTTCTGTATCTTCTTGCTTGTTTTTGCACCTCTCTTGCGTCTTTCTGCACATCTGATGCCTCTCTCTGCACTTCACATGCTTCTTTCTGCATCTCATTGACTCTTCGGCACCTCTGTTGCTTTTTTCTGCATCCCTCCTTCCTTTTTCTGTACCCCTCTTCCCTATTTGTCAAACTCTCATGCCTCTTTCTATACCTCTTGCCTCTTTCTGCACCCTCATGCCTTCTGCTGTACCTCTGTTTGCTTCTTTCTGTACTTCTCTTCCTTTTTTCTGCATGCCTCTTGTGTCTTTCTGCATCTCTGTAGCTTCTTTCTGCACTTCTACTGCCTCCTTCTGCTCCTCTCTTACTTCTTTCAGCACCTCTGTTGTTTTTTTCTGCAGATCTCTTGCCTCTTACTGTACCTCACTTGCCTTTTTCAGCACCACTGCTGATTTCTTTGCAGATCTCTTGCCTCTTTATGTACCCTTTGCACCTCTTTCAGCACCTCTGTTTCTTCTTTCTGCACTACTCTTCCTTCTTTCTGCATGCCTCTAGTGTCTTTCTTTATCTCTGTAGCTTCTTTCTGCACTTCTACTGCCTCCTTCTGCACCTCTGTTGCTTTTTTCTGCAGATCACTTGCCTCTTACTGTACCTCACTTGCCTTTTTCAGCACCTCTGCTGCTTTTTTTGCAGATCTCTTGCCTCTTTCTGTACCCCTATTCTCTCTTTCTGCACTTCTCTTGCCTCTTTATGCACCCTTTGTGCCTCTTTCAGCAACTCTGTTGCTTCTTTCTGCACTTCTCTTCCTTTTTCTGCAACCCTTGTGCCTCTTTCGGCTCCTGTTGCTTCTTTCTGCACCCCTTGTGCCTCCTTTTACACCTCTGTTGCCTCTCTCAGTACCTCTGTTGGTTCTTTCTGCACTGCTCTTGCTTCTTTCTGTACCTCACTTGCCTCTTTCTGCACTTCTCTTGCTTCTTTCTAAACCTCTATTGCTTCTTCAAGTAATTCTCTTGCCTCCTTCAGCACTTTTCTTGCTTGTTTCGGCACCTCTGTTGCATCTTTCTGCACCCCTTGTTCCTCTTTCTGCACCTCTCTTCACTATCTGTGCAACTCTCCTGCCTCTTTCTACACCTCTCTTCCCTCTTTCTGCACTACTCTTGCCTCCTTCTGTACCTTGGTTGCTTCTTTCTGCACTTCTCTTGCTGTACTCTTTGTGCCTCTTTCAGCACCTCTGTTGCTTCTTTCTGCACTTCTCTTCCTTCTTTCTGCAACCCTCATGCCTCCTTCTGCATCGATGTTGCTTTGTTCTGTACTTCTCTTGCTTCTTTCTGGATTTCTTTCTTTCTGCATGCCTCTTGCCTCTTTATGCACCTCTGTTGCTTCTTTCTGCACTTGTACTGCCTTTCTGCACCTCTCTTCTTTCTGCACCTCTCTTGCATCTTTCAGCACCTCTGCTGCTTTTTTTCTGCAGATCTCTTGCCTCTTACTGCACCTCACTTGCCTTTTCAGCACCTCTGTTGCTTCTTTCTGCACTTGAACTGCCTTTCTGCACCTCTCTTAATTCTTTCTGCACCTCTCTTGCCCATTTCCTCTTGCCTCTCTTTGTACCTCTGTTGCCTCTTTCTGCACTTCTCTTGCTCTTTGTGCACCCTTCGCACCTTTAGCAGCATTGCTCTTGCTTTTTTCTGCACCTCACTTGCCTTTTTCTGAACTTCTCTTCCTTCTTTCTACACCTTTGTTGCTTCTTTTAGCAATTCTCTTGCCTCTTTCTGCACTCTTCTCTTCCTTCTTTCTGTCCCTCTCTTGCCTGTTTGTGTACCACTCCTACCTCGTTCTGTAGTCCTCTTGCCTCTTTTTGCACCTCTGTTGGTTGGTTCTGCACTACTCTTGCTTTTTTCTGCACCCGTCTTGCCTCGTTCTGCACATCACTTTTCTGTTTCTGCATCTCTCTTCCCTCCTTCTGCACCTATTTTCCCTCTTTCTGCAACTTTCCTGCCTGTTTCTGCACCACCCTGCATCTTTCTGCACCCCTGTTGCCTCTTTCTGAACTTCACTTGCTTCTTTCTGTACCTTTAATGCCTCATTCAGCACATCTGTTGCTTCTTTCTGCACCCCTTCTGCCTCTTTCTGTACCCTTGTTCCCTATTTGTGCAACTCTCTTGCCTCTTTATATACCTTTCTTCCCTCTTTCTGCACAACTCTTGCCTCTTTCTGTAACTCTGTTGTTTCTTTCTGCACTTCTCTTGCCTCTTCCTGTACCATTTGTACCTCTTTAAGCACCTCTGTTGCTTCTTTCTGCACTTCTCTTCCTTCTTTCTGCACCCCTCATGCCTCCTTCTGCACCTCTGTTGCTTCTTTCTGCACTTCTCTTGGTTCGTTCTGCACTGCTCCTGCCTCTTTCTGCATCCCTCTTGCCTTTTTGAACACCTCTTTTGCTTCTTTCTGCACTTCTCTCTCCTCTTTCCTCACCCCTCTTGCCTCTTTCTGCACCTCCGTTGCTTCTTTTTTTTATGTCCTCATTTCACCTTAAGCGTCTGCAAATTCGCATAGGAAAGTCCTCCTTCCAAACTGGGCACCCTGGGTCTATGCTCTTGCATTCGCTTTTTAGGCCGACAAGGCCAGCTTCATTTGTGAGAGGCTTGGTGTAATCATTGGACCAAGTACACTTAGACTAGCCTCATTTCAGTGCCCCAAGTGATTAATGGCCCTCAGATGTTCCCCTCCCCTTGGTCCAATTGCGTCATACACAATACTGCTCTTAACCAGGTCTCATATCGCTGTGGCTCAGGATCTTTCCACAGCCTGCAGATCTCTCTACGGGCTACTAATATCAAACACAGGATTAAGCCAGTCAGCTTATTAGATAACTGGTATATAGGAATATTCTCAATACCAAATATAACTAATGTCGGATTAAGATTGATCCTAACTTTAAAAACTCCCTCCAACGCCCTCCCCACATTTCCCCAAAAAGTTCTTAAAGAAATACAGTCAAAAAACATATGTATATCATCAGCCTCTACTAAACCGCATCTAGGACATTTAGGAGCTGATGTTGAAGCAAATCTAGCAATTTCTTTAGGGGTATAATACAATCTATTTACCACAAAGAAATTATTTTTCTTTAAAGAAGCTGATTTAACATACTTATATAAATTATAAAGAGAGGGAAGAAACAAATCAACAGAGACGTCTTCTAAAGATGAAACACTTCATACCTTATAGGGAGGAGGAAGAGCTATCTCCTCTGCCTCAATTACCGCTCTATACCAAATCCCTACTTCCTTTTTTTTGGGGGGGGGGGTTACATTTTGGAGGATATGCTTGATCTCCCAATACCCGCCAATAAGGTCTCTCTCAGCAGTAAACCAAGAGCATATTTGCTTCTTTCAGCACCTCTGTTGCTTTTTTCTGCAGATCTCTTGCCTCTTTCTGCACCCCTCTTTTCTCTTTCTGCACCTCTCTTGCCTGTTTCTGCACCCCTGTCCCCTGTTTCTGCACCTTGCCAGCCTGTTTCGGCACATATCTTGCTTCTTTCTGTACCTCTGTTGCCTCTTTCTACACTTCTCTTGCTCTTACTGCACCCTTCACGCCTCTTTCTGCAACTCTGTTGGTTCTTTCTGAAATGCTCTTGCTTTTTTCTGCACCTCACATCCCTCTTTCTGTGCTTCTCTTGTTTCTTTCTACACCTCTGTTGCTTCTTTCAGCAATTCTCTTGCCTCTTTTTGCACTTCTCTTCCTTTTTTCTGCACCCATCCGGCCTCTTTCTGTACCTCTCGTACCTCTTTGTACACCACTCCTACCTTTTTTACACCCTCTTGCCTCTTTTTGCACCTCTGTTGATTCTTTCCGCAATGCTCTTGCTTCTTTCTGCACCTCACTTGTATCTTTCTGCACTCCTCTTGCTTCTTTTTACACCTCTGTTGCTTCTCTCAGCAATTTGCTTGCCTCTTTTTACACTTCTCTTCTTTTTTTGCCCTCCTCCTGCCTCTTTCTGTATCACTGTTGGTTCATTCTATGCTGCTCTTGCTTCTTTCTGCACCTCACTTGCATCTGTCTGCACTTCTCTTGCTTCTTTCTACACCTTTATTGCTTCTTTCAGCAATTCTTTTGTCTTTTGCTGCACTTCTATTGCTTCTTTCTTTTCCTCTATTGCTTCTGTTAGCAATTCTCTTGCCTCTTTCTGCACTTCTGTCACTTCTTTTTGTACCCTCCTGTCCTCTTTCTGTACCTCTCTTGCCTCGTTGTGCACCCCTCCTACCTTTTTCTACACCCCTCTTGCCTCTTTTTGCACCTCTGTTGGTTCTTTCTGCACTGCTCTTTGCTCTTTTCTGAACCTCACTTGTCTCTTTTTGCACTTTTCTTGCTACTTTTTACACCTCTGTGGCTTCTTTCAGCAATTCTCTTGCCTTTTTCTGCACTTCTCTTCCTTCTTTTTGCCCCCTCTTGCCTCTTTTTGCACCTCTGTTGGTTCATTCTGCACTGCTCTTGCTTCTTTCAGCAATTCTCTTGCCTCTTTCTGCACTTCTCTTCCTTCTTTCTGCACCCTTCTGCCTCTTTCTGTACCTCTCTTGCCTCGTTTTACACCCCTCCTACCTTTTTTTACACCCCTCTTGCCTCTTTTTGCACCTCTGTTTATTCTTTCCGCACAGCTCTTGCTTCTGTCTGCACCTCACTTGTCTCTTTCTGCACTCCTCTTGCTTCTTTTTACACCTCTGTTGCTTCTTTCAGTAATTCTCTTGCCTATTTCTGCACTTTTTTTCCTTCTTTTTGCACCCCTCCTGTCTCTTTCTGTGTCACTGTTGGTTCATTCTGCACTGCTCATGCTTCTTTCTGCGCCACCTCACATGCCTCTTTCTGCACTTCTCTTGATTCTTTCTACACCTTTGTTGCTTCTTTCAGCGATTCCCTTGCCTCTTTCTGAACTTCTCTTGCTTCTTTCTACACCTCTATTGCTTCTTTCAGCAATTCTCTTGCCTCTTTCTGCACTTCTCTTCCTTCTTTCTGCACCCTTCCTTATTCCGCACCCCTCTTGCCTCTTTGTGAACCTCTGTTGGTCCATTCTGCACTGCTCTTGCTTCTTTCTGTACCTCATTTGCCTCTTTCTGCACTTATCTTGCTTCTTTCTACCCCTCTGTTGATTCTTTTAGCAATTCTCTTGCCTCCTTATGCACGTCTCTTGCTTGTTTCTGCACCCCTCCGGCCTCTTTCTGTATCCCTCTTGCCTCTTTCTGCACCCTCTTCCCTATTTCTCCACCTCTTTTGTTTCTTTTTGCACTTCTCTTGATTCTTTCTGCACTGCTCTTGCTTCTTCCTTTACCTCTGTTGCAAATTTCTGTATCCCTCTTGCCTCTTTCTGCACCCGTTCCCTCTTTCTGTAACTTTCTTACCTGTGTCTGCACCTTTCTTGCCTCTTTCGGCACCTATTTTGCTTTTTTCTGCACATCTATTGCCTCTTTCTGTACCTATTATGTACTAGGGCCTTACAGGGGAGGTCATGCCAATCACAGGGGTACCCCAACCCATAGTGTACCCTAGTGTATGTAGGTGTTTTCACTGTATTCTAAGTGTCTTTCAGGATAGCACTGCCTCCAGGCCCAGTTACCACCAGTACCAGTCAGCTAAATATTGGGTGCACAGGATAACTTTGCGACAAGGCCACTTTCTGCACCTCTGTAGGTTATTTTTACATATCTCTTGTTTCTTTCTGCACCTTTCTTCACCTTTCTGGACTTCTGTTGCCTTTTTCCGCATTTCTCTGGCTTCTTTCTGCATGTTTCTTCCTCTTTCTGCACATGTACTACCTCTGTAGGAATGGTTAGAAAGTAGCATTTAAAAAAAACTTTGAAATTCACTGACAAAACCATAGGTTTCAGGGACGTTATAGTTAGAAATTAGAATTTAAAAAACCTTAGTAATAACCTGAAAAAAGCATAGGTGATGTCATCAGTGATGTCACTGACCATGTCTCAAGTGATGTAATATGTGACGTCATCAGCAGGGCATTGCGGAGGAGCGAGTTATGGTGAGCTCAACTAACTATAACTGCTTAATTTCTCTGGTTTTGTAAGAGTGAAATGTCCAACTAACTATGACGCCCTGAAACCTGTGGTTTTCAGTGGATATATATATATATATATATATATATATATATATATATATATATATATAATATATATATATATATATATATATATATATATATATATATATATATATCTTTATATTTACCAACAAAGTTCCCAAAGCAATGAGAGAGAACACGACAATGCTCCACCATCCGGCAGTTAAAATGCAGCTTGCTTCCTGCTCCAACTTAATAACATGTGCCAACACGTTTCACGGTCTTACGCCACTTCGCCATGCTGGTACTTGTTGTCCCACAAATGTTCCTCCCAAGTGGGTTCTGCTGCCCTTCTAAATAACATTTAATGTTTTACCCAAGTGGGTCGATTTGGTGCCAGAAAATGACCTGCATACCTAGTCATTCAAAACATCCCTCCGTGTAGCTCTGAAAGTTCAAGCTGCCAGGATCCGCTTCTGAGCAGTAGTGCGTCTCCGCGACTGGACTGGCCACTCAAATCCATCATTAAAAGTTGCCCTTTGTGGAGACGCCACTCGTGGAGATTAACACCTTTTTAATGAAGACAGCAGCATTTGTGAACACATCAGTTAAGCATTTCCCAAGTCCTGCCCTAGTGGGCGGTGCCACATGGCATGCTGATACTTATTGTCCCACAAATGTTCCTCCCAAGTGGGTGGCCTGGATTAATAAAATAGGGACATAACAGTGTATAAGGCTACTCAACAGGTTTTTAATAGAAAAAAACAGATATCAACACAAAACTATGCTAATTTAATTGTGTTATTTATTTATTTATTTATTTTATAGCATTTATAAGGCGCACAGCTACCCACAAAGGGTTTCCCGGCGCCAAAAACAGCAAAGACACAGGGCACAACTGGAGAGAGAACAGATCCGAAAGCAAAGATTATTGATCAAACAACCAGGTTTTCACGCTTTTTCTGAAACTCCTGTAGTTTTCTTCTTTGCGTATTTGGATAGGCAGTGTGTTCCAAAGAGTTGGGCCCAAAAATGAGAAGGATCTTCCGCCCAATCTAGCCCGTTTATACCTTGGTACCGCAAACTTCGCAGATGTAATTGAGCGAAGACTGCGATTTGGAAGGTAAGGCTTGGCAAGGTCTTGAAGATATTTGGGGGCAGTCCCAGCTTTAATTTGGAACAAATAGCTCAGGGTTTTGAAGCGGATCCGATTTTCGACCCTAAGCCAGTGTAGATCTCTGAGATGTTTAGTGATTCTGGCATATCTGGGAATTCTACAAAGCAGTCTGGCCGCAGCATTTTGTACCAACTGTAGGCGTCTTATGACTGCTTTATTTGCGCCCAGGTACAGGATGTTGCCGTAGTCAAGCCGAGATGTCACTAAGGCATTGACTACGGTCTTCTGGGTGGTCGATGGTAACATCCAGACAATTTTACGTAGCCATCTGAGAATAGTAAAACAGATACCAGCCACTTTATTAGCTTGCTGCACCATAGATAAGCTGTCATCAATGATGACCCCAAGATTTCTGACTTGGGTGGCAGGAGTCAGGAGCTTGCCCAGTGAGGTCGGCCAATGGGAATCGCTCCAGAGATTTTTACTGTTCCCTAAGAGGAGGATCTCTGTTTTCTCCCCATTTAATTTAAGTTGGTTGGCCGACATCCAGCAGAAAATTTCATGGAGGCCTGTTTTAAGTGCAGAAGAATCAGACGAATCAGATTTAGATAATGAGAAAAGAATCTGAGAGTCGTCTGCATAGGTCATCAAAACAAGACCAAAGTTCTCTGCAAGGGTGGCTAGTGGGCGAAGGTACAAATTAAACAAAAGGGGACTCAGAATAGATCCCTGTGGTACACCGTGCGGGGAGTAGAAAACATCCGAACAGGCCTCAGAGGAGGTGATCTGGAAGGTCCGGGAAGATAAATAGGATTTGATCCATTCTAGCGCCTTGCCCTCGACACCACTCTCCCCCAGCCTGCAAAGCAGTCTGGAGTGAGAGATGGTGTCGAAGGCGGCGCTTAGGTCCAATAGGACCAGTGCCACCGTTTGGCCATCATCTCTAAGCTCTTTAATTTTTTCCGTGATTCCGAGCAGGGCAGTTTCAGTGGAGTACCCACTCCTGAATCCGGACTGAGAGGGGTGGAGTAGTTCATTATTTTCCACATATGTGGAGAGAGCTTCATGAATGTGCTTTTCCAGCATTTTGGAAAAGGCAGGAAGTAACGATATTGGTCGATAATTGGCCAATACCGTAGGATCGGCAGCTGGCTTTTTCAGCAAAGGGCTGACTATGGCGTGTTTCCATATAGCAGGAACTGAAGCCTGTTCCATGGACGCATTGAGTATGTCCGTAATGGGCGTCAGGGTAGAATCCTCCAGTTGGCTGATAATACTGATGGGTATGGGATCACGGGGAGAACCCGATTTGATAGCTTTGAGAAGTTTCCTCGTTTTTTCCGATGTTAAAGGGGGCCAGGCTTCAAGATGACAGTTTCCTTTAAAGCTTTGGAAGGTATCCTCTTGGTTATGGGAGATAATACTGTTGTTATTAATATTAGAGACGATATTTTCGATCTTTTCAGTAAAGAAGGACGCCAAGTCTTGACATTGCTGAGTACTAAGAGGGGGAGCCTCCGCTCTTGTGTTTTCTCCAGCCAATTCCTTCACCGTATTAAAAAGAGTCTTGGATTTATTAACCGCTGAATTAATTGTCGTAGTTACGTAGCATGCTTTAGCTTTCATGCATGCCGAGTGATAGCTGTTTCTGGCCCTACGGTAGATCTCTTTTTGGTGAGCCTCATAGTTCTTACGCCACTGTCTCTCCAAGTGCTTACAAGTAGATTTTTCTTTCTTGAGGGCCTCTGTAAACCAGGGGGCCGGGGGACGATGTACTTTTCCCTTACAGCGGGATAGGGGCAGGCAGGCATTCACTGCATCACTTAGCCATGTTTGTGTAGCCTCAGCTATGCTTTCCATGTCTCCATCAAGACGTGGGAGGTCTTTGTTCAATGCACTATTAAGGTCATCTAGATTTAATCTTTTTTGTTACAGCAATACAAACAAACAAAAATGCATTTTTTTTCCATTTTTTGTAAACAAACAGGTCAACTCTCATCAGAAAAACGAGTTACGGAAGGCCATTGCCAAGAAGGTGCAGATCATGGGGATCTACAGGCAGCACAGCATCTATTGCAGGAAGAGGTGGGAAGCCATACAATGTATTTAATATTTACTATATCAATTTTTTACTAAACTGAAAGTGAGACTATTTTTGTAATTATTTTCATAATTGTGAAACAAACTAAAAAATAAGATTTTTGGAATAAAATCTTAAAATGTTGATATCCGTACTAAAGGTCCAACTGCTGGATTATGATCTGGCGGTCTGAAGCATTGGGCAGAGGGACCGATCGCTGCCTTTCTGCTGGGCTCAAGAAACCCTTCGGGCAGGGATGGGACTGTAATCACTACAATAGGGGCGGCGCCTACTCAGGTATCGTTGTAGGGATTGGAATGGTTTAAATATCAGCAAAAGAATAGAGCTGCACCATTTTAGGTGGTCGCCACCTTTCAGCAACTTTTAAGTCACAAGCAAATATGAGTTTAAACTGCCCATACACCTGAGTTCCTTTAAGTATGGTGTGCATGTCGAAGGCATAGTAAATAAAAAGGATTGGAGGTGCATTGAGCCCTTTCCAGCAGCAAAAGTGCATTGTTTAGGTCGGCGAGGAAGTGGAAAGAGCTCACCCGCTTAGACACCACAGTTATGTTTTAGTTGCACAAATGCTAAGGAGCAGACAGCGCATTGCTCCGCATCGGGCATTCAGAATGCATACGCTCGGCCGAGCAGCCAATCTTCCTTTCATCTGCATCAATCACAGAACATTGCGAAAGCCAGGTAACAATTCACCTAGTGAGCTGGAGTTGCTATTACCCCCAGGTTCCTTATGTCCTCGGCCCATTCATTACTTATGGAGATAACCATCTCCCGACAGAAATAAAAACAAGAGGAATGCTGGGATATACCTACTGCCCCTCCCCCGGGAGTATAAAGGTAGTACTCACCCAGCAGGCCACCTGTTCTTTTTTTCTGTCTTCGACAGAATGGTTGATGGATGCTGTTGGTGATGATGGGCTGCACCAGCTCCTGCTGGGCTCGGGTGGCGTGCAGGCTCTTCTTGCTCCTCCTGCCCGGCTCCCTGGCTTCGCGGGCAGGGGTGGGATTTCCTGGATTGTATGCCCCCCGGACTGCCGGGCTTGCGGGGGGGCATGGCTTCTTCACGGCCGTTGTTCTGGTTTTCCGGCCCTTTGCGGCTGGTGCGCCGCCTCCCGGTTGCTTCCGGGTCGCTGTGCGCGTCTCCCCGTGCCTGGCCGGGTGGGAGACGCGCTGCGCTGGAGGTTCGTCCCGGATCCGGCTGTTGGTGTGGGGGCCATGCTGATGCTGCTCGGGCCCCCGCTCCGGTTGAGTGCCGCTTTTGCGGTGTTTTTCCTCCCCCTGTCTGTATGTGTTGTAGTGGTTATCTCGTTCGCCTCACAAGCGACAGGTCCCCGGTTCGTGACCGGGCTGGGACACTTGTTGTATGTCTTGGCTGCAATGTTGAGTGTTGCCGTTTTGCGTGATTTTGTCCTGGCCCTGAAGCTGGGTTCTTGCAGTCTCGTTTCATGTCTGTGATTTCTCTTACTGCAATAGCGTTTTGCCAGGTGGATGTCTCTGTTGTTTCCCAGGACGCACTTTCCTTAGGGTCCTGCAGTCGGTACGAAGCTCCACCGGAACATGCATTACTTGGCTCTCCTGCCTCGGATGTCTCATGGCTGCCGCTGCTGCTGAGGCCTGCTTCGGAGCGGGGTGCTCGGTCTCAGGCTGCTTTTCACTCGCTATCCCACGGCGGGAGCTCTGCTGCGGCGTCTCTTGTTCCGGGGTGTTCATTGTGTCTGTGCAGTGGTTTTCTGGTTCTGCCCTCTTGGCTGCAGGCCCTGGTCCCGGGGGTTCTGCTTTGTGTCCGGAGCTGCCTTGCGTGTGGGTGCAATGATGCTTGCTGCCCGACGCCCCCTCTGCTCGCCTCATCTTGGTTGTTCTTCGTTGGGGATGTGCAATGGAGGTTTGTTTTTGGCCTCTGCTGTTGGTGTGTTGCGTAACAGCTGGGCCGCTGCTCTGTCCCGTGCTCTCGTGGGCCCGGGTCTGGTGGGGTGTGCTATCTGCCGCTGTGGTGGGGGCTGCTCCGCTGCCTCTCTGCCCGTTCTGCCCTTTCGACTTGGCCGGGTGACCTGGAGGTGGATGGTCCGGGTTCTAGTCTCGGCATCTGCGTTCCCTTGCAGGGCCTGTGTTTTGTCCTCGTGTTCTGGGATTCGTTTTACGGGCTGGTCCGCTCTTCCTTTCCGCCTTCTGGGCGCCTCTTCCCTTCTGGGTGTGCGGTTTCCTTTGGCCTTGCTGTGCGCTTATTGTGCAGGGGTCTGTGTGTGGGGTACGTTCCTTGTTCTCGTTTCCTGCCTGTTTCGCTGCGGCTGGGTGTGGGTGCCTTTCTCCTTGTTGTGGGCTCCTCCCTGCCATGCTGCTGCTCGTCCGCCTCCTGGGTTGCCTTGCTGGCACTTCCTTTTACTGTATTGGTTGGCGCTTTGCCCTCTGTCGGTCCTCCGGTCCCCTGTGCGGCATTTGGTGTGCCCTGGGGTTTGTTCTTTTGGCCGGGGGGGGGGCGGTTTGGGGGCTTATGTCCCTGGCTTGCCTTCCGTTTTCTGGTTGGCCTCCGCTCTGGCGGTTTTGCGCCTCTGTTTGGTGTCGGGGCTTGCTTGCGGGCTCTGTGCTGCCTTCCCTTTTGGGGTTTCCTGCTGCTGCTGTTTCTGGGGTCCGCGCTGCCTTGGGCTGTCCCCGGTTCTCCGGTGGTGGGCGTTCTATGGGTCTGTTCCCTTGGTTCTCTTCTTCGGGGGGTTCCCCTACTCTTGGGGCCTCTGGGGGTCTTTGCCCTTTCTTTTTCTGGCCTGCCTCGGGCTGGCTTGGGTTCCGGTCGCCTCTGTGGTGGCTGGTTCTTTTTGCTGCTCCTGCCTTTGCTTGCTTGTGGGTTCCCTGTGTGGTTGGGGTTTTCCTGCCTGCTTGCGCCTTGCCCTCTGGTGTCGGAGTCGCTTCTTTTTCTGCTGCGGCGGCCTGTTTGGGTTGCCTTCTGCTTCAGGCTCTCTGCCCCGTCTGGTGGTGGGTCGTTGTTCCTGCTTCTTGGGCCGCTTCGCGGTGGGGGGGCGTCCTGTGGGCTCCCCTCGTTCGGGTTGGCCTGCCGTGCTGTTCTTCCTCGGTGGCCTTGCCTCTGCTGCGGGCTGGCTGTTGGGGTCTCTGCCCTGCTTGGGGGTCCTGGTTCTTCCCTCTCTGGCCTCTGTGTAGTTGGCCGTTTTTTGGGGCGCCTGGTTCCTGGTCCTGTTCCTCCTTTCCTTGGCTGCGCCTGGTTCCTCTCGTGGGTGCCGATGGGTCTTTGGGGTGCTCTCTCCCCTCTGCCTCTGCTTGGGTGGCTTGGGCTGCCTTGGGTCCGGCTGTTCTGTTCCTCCCGGCCTGCACCTGTTGTCGGGCATGGTGCGTGGTGGGGGCCTGCTTGGGTCCTGTTGGTGCTGTGGCCTTCCCTTTGCTGGGTTCTGCTGTTTCCTGGCATCCCCTCCTGTGTCTGCTGTGTTGCCTGTCTGTGGCCTCCTGGCGGCTGCCGGGTCCTGTCATGCCTCCTGTTCTCGGGGTTGGTGTGTTGTTCCCGCGCTCCGCTGTCTGCTCGGTGGTTGTGCTTGGTCAGGCCTGGTTGGTTTCTGCCTGGCCGCCTGGGCCTGCGGGGTGCGTTTGGCTTCTTCCTTCGGTTTTCATCCCTGCCTCTTCTGGTTTTGGTGGTGGTGCGGGGTGGCCGTTGTTGTTGCCTCTCCTGGGCCTGTGGGTTTTTCTCTCGCCGGGTGTCTGCTGGGTATGCCTCCCGGCCTGCCGGGCTTGCTGGGCGGCATGGCTTCCTCCTGGCCGGTGTTCCGGTTTCTCTGCACTTTGTGGCGGGTGCGCCGCCTCCCCGTTTCTTCCGGGTCTCTGTGCGCGTCTCCCCGTTGCTTGGCCGTGTGGGAGGCGCGCTGCGCTAGTTGCTGTGGCCTGTGTTTGCTTCTGCTTGTCCTTCTGCAGTGGCTTTCTGTGGTGGCCTGTTGCCTTGGGCTTCCTCCCTGTTGGCTCATGTTCTGGGCTGGTCTGCTTTTTTCAGTTTGTGCTTCCTACTCTGGGTTGCCGGGTTGTGCTCTTTCTGCGGTCCTGGGCTGCCTGATTGAGTCTCTTCTGGGAGTTTCTTGGGTGGCTTGGCACTTTTTTGCGGGTGCCCTGTCTGCCTGTGGGGTGGCTGGTCCCTGTGTCGTTGGGTTCCGGTTCCTTTTGGGTGTGGTGTGTTCCGGTCTGCTTCTTGTTTCTGCCCGTCACGCTGTTGCCTTCTTGTTTTCCCTTCTTGCCTATTCTTGGGTTCGTTGGGGCATCGACGGGGCTGTTGGCTCTCGGGCCTGTGCTCTGTTGGGGGTCTTTCCTTCTTTGTCCTTCCCTTGTTTTGGGTTGGTTCTGCGGGTTGCTTTTGGCTTCGGCTTTGGCTTCCTGTCTGTATCCTCGGTTGCGGCTTTTCGCCGTACGGGGTTTTCGTCCCCTGTGCCTGCCCTGCCTTGGGTCTTGCCGGGCTGTGGGGTGTGGTTTGCTTGTGCTTTCCTCCCTGGCTGCGGTTGCTTCTGTGAGGTCCTCTGGGGTGGTTTTGCCTTGGTCTCTCTGGCCTCTGGGTTTCTGCCCCGGTCCTTTGCTTGGGCTGTTTGGGGTCTTTGTGCCTGTCCTGTCTCTGGTTTGGCTTGGCTGTGGTTGTTGTGTCCTTCGTGGTTCCCTTGCTGTCGTCTTGGGTCCTCCGGGTGCTTGGCCCGTCCGGTTGCGCTCCTGCTTTGGTGTTCAGGTTTGCCTTGTTCGGGCTGTTGCTTCCTGCTCCCGTTTCCTCCGCTTTGGCTGGAGTTCTGTTTTGGGGTTCCTGGGGTTCCTTCGGTTCCCTTTTCCTCTTTTTCCGGGTCTCTTTGTCCTGGTTGGTTGCCCTTGTTGGTTCTTCCTGCTCGGGTTTCCTGGTGGTGCTGGTTCCCTTTGCCTTGTGTCCCCGTCTTGCGGGACCTGGTGGCTTGGCTTCCTGGGGTTTGCTCTTCGTTCCCTGGTGCCTGGGTTTTCTCTCTTTCCCTGTCTGTGGGCTCAGTCTTGCCTTCCGGGTTGGGTGCTGATGGGCTTCCGCTGTTCTTCCCGGGGTTGGTTTTGTTGGACCTTTGGTTCCTCTGGTCCGCTTGTCTCCTGCCTGTTCTTGCCTGGGTTGTCTTCTTCTGCCCACTTCTGGCTTGTTGGCCAGGTGGCTCTTGGCCTTTCTCTTTGTTTGGCCTCTCTTCTGCTGTTGTCCTCTTGCCTGTGGTGGCTTGGGTGTCTGTGCTCTCCCTGTCGCTGGTTGGCTATGGGGTGTTCCTGCGGTGGGCTGGTTGGCCTCTGTGGTGGCCGGTCTGGTCGTCTGGCTCTGCTCCCTTGGTTTTGTTGGGTGTGTGCTGGGCTGGTTGGAGTCCTCTGTTGTCGGGGGCTCTGCCTGTGTTTTCCCCGGTTCTTCCTTTTTCTTCCTGCGGTTGCTGCCTTGGTGTGGTTTCCGGGTTGGCTTCTGTTTGGTTTGGGAAGGCCGGCTTTTTCTGCTTTGGTATTTCTCCATAAGTAATGAATGGGCCGAGGACATACGGGACCTGGGGGTAATGCTCTATTACTTACCGGTAATCTTCATTACTCCTGGTCCCGTTGTCCTCGGCCCATTCTTACGCCCCTCCCTCCCTCCCGGGCGGCCGGCCTTCCTGTCTGGGCTTGTTAGTACAGGTGGCCTGCTGGGTGAGTACTACCTTTATACTCCCGGGGGGAGGGGCAGTAGGTATATCCCAGCATTCCTCTTGTTTTTATTTCTGTCGGGAGATGGTTATCTCCATAAGTAATGAATGGGCCGAGGACAACGGGACCAGGAGTAATGAAGATTACCGGTAAGTAATAGAGCATTAGTACAAAAACTAACTAGAACTATGGGATGTAATTTTAGTAATATAGCAACCTTTGTTAAAAATCTGCAGTTTCTGTCCCAAAACCGAAGGAGTATTCTAATCGTGCCTCTGTTTTGGGTTTTAGGAATACAGACAATATAAAGAACGGTCTCTGATTAATCTTTACACATTCTGCAATTCTTGCAGTGGCAAGGTAATTGCATTTAAGCAGGTGGTAATATGCTAATTGTTAAAGAAAAGGACAGTCTCCTTTTGTCACTCGTGCATCTCCCTTTTTCTCCTTTTAGTAAAAGGGTTTATCGCACCAATGGCATGTTTTTTTAGCATTTGCACGGTTTCTAGTTTCCTTTGACATGCTCTTTGAGCACTGTGGCAGTGTTTCTAGATTCTTTACCCATGAGTGATGATCACAATACGTATGAATGTCTTAAAATATTGGCTTTATTCTTATCGGAAGCTTTTAAGGACTTATCTTTCTCCTGTGACACGCTTTTTCTGCTTAACACACACTTATCTTAAATTGTAGTTTTAGTGGGACCTATTATACGTAACCCAGATGTTTTCCAATGCATTCTAGGTGTTCATGATTTTATGGCTTCCTTACGAAGGCTCACTGCCAAAACGCGCATAGGACACGATTCTTCAGCCATGTGGATGATTTATTTAGTGACGCAAAATCAGCCGCGGTCGGTAGGGGAGTACCTGCTGGGGCGGTGACATGGGGAGGGGGAGGGGCAGGGTCGGGTTAGTAATGTATGGATAATGGAGATTTACAGGTAAGTAAACATTTAAATAAATCAAACGAATTTCGTTGCGCGCACTGCATTGCATTTGGGGATGCAGTGTGCGCAACGAAATTCGTTTAATTTATTTAAATGTTTACTTTCCTGCAAACCTCCATTACCCATTCATTACTAACCCCCACACTGCCCCTCCCCCTCCCCACGTCACTGCCCCGGCAGGTACTCCCCTACCAACCGCGGCTGCGCAAAATACATATGATGTTCCGACCCCACTTGACTAATTCAAACAACATAACTATCATTGTGGCAGAGACTCTCTATTAGTGAGAAACCTATATTATGGAATGTAATACTGTGTGTAAAAGGTTTGGTGAAGAAAAACACACAAGTCATTAATGTACCCATGATTACAAACTACAGTTGTTACATATCATCTGTGGATTCATAATCATTATGGAAATGCTAGATATGATATGAATGTGGAAGTATGAAGTAACATTATATTTTGAAATTATAAATCAGAGACGTGGATTTAGAAAATGGTTCTATTTTTAGCTTATTGTGTATAAAAATGTAACTATTGAGAATTAATTTGCAATAATGTTGTACTAATAAATGTTTTTGGAGATAAAATATACATCTGGCTGTATTTATATCTATTTAGGAATCCTTGAAGGTCCACTAATCTAATAGGTTCCTAAGAGTTTTTTCCTACAATCGTTGTAGGGATTACTTTCTCTGTTTTCCTCGGCCTGTACACAGTGGTCCGACCGTCATGTAGAGGCAGATGGTAGGGGACTTTGTGGGCCTCTAGCAGGGCCTGTGTCCCTTGGGCCCCCTCTTTGGTGCCTGGGGAGCACATGTGGTACAACCCCAAATATCAATACACCCTGTGCTAGGCACCATATGATGCCTGGCACACAGTGCATGACTGTTTAAAAATATGCCCTTTTCAATTCAGTTTGGGCTGCAGCTCTTTTACGGGCACTTGCTGCAGCCTAGCTGCATTTGAAAAAGGCATATTTCCAACAGCCGTGCTTGCGGTGGCATTGTATTATGGGGGGGTGGAACCGCTGACTACTAGTTGGGCGGTTCCACTCCTGCTGCAATGTCATTCAGATGCATCGTAATGAGCCCCTAAATATTAACACACATTGATTCATATTTTTATTTATAAAATTCAAATAAATCAGCTTTTTGCCTTGCACAAATATACAAGGGATTTTTGTTTTATGTTAATTTTTTGGACTTACGTTCACTAATCAAAACAACAATTCTGAACCATTCAGCGGTGTAAAACAGTTCCTGAAGAGAATTGAAAATGGTTAAGGAAAGTAATAAAAAAATAATAGAAAATTGATAAACTGTGACCACATTGTTACTTACGATGTTCACTACATGCTGGAGATAAAGATAAAAAGAAACCAAGGTTTAAAAGTCTTGAATCAGGTAAAATAGCAAAATTTAGAAAATGTTTAGAGAATAAAACTTCATGATCAGTTATATTTACACAGATGTAATAAACTATTGCATACTTCTTCACAGCATCTTCAACAGCAGGTGGAGGAGAGTATTAAATTGAGAATATCCAGAGGTAGTATAAAATATATATTTCATTAAAGTTGGTATAAATAGAGAACAGCACGTCTGGCCAAGTCAAAGCATCCAGTAAACTGTACAACTTAGAACATGGAATCAGAACTGTAAGATGCAGGCACGCATCAATAGATTCCAGGCACTAGCACAGAATAAGACTATCAGACATAGAAAACAATATAATAAATAAAGAATGTAACAGAGAGCTTGGCCAAGAAGGTGGGAAGTAGCTGGCCACTGTATTTCGGGCAGTGAAACATCTGACACCGATGGACACAGTGGGACTGAGGGTGAGAGGACTGGAACAGAGGCCACAACCTTGTCATCTTCTCTAGAGGCCTCTACAAGTGACCAGTCCCTAGTGGTGGTGGACTGTACCGGTCCTGTACCACAATCATCCTTGTACACCACCCAGAGACACATCTGCCCCCTTGCTCCTCCAGATGGCCAAACCTGACCCCCTAAAAGAGCACCACACCCCCTGGTAACTCCGGCTGCACTGAGTGTGGAGGCTATTGATATCTTACCCAGTATCTCTGTAGGCCACACTGTGATAGTGAATGGCATTTAGGGCCTTAGCTGCCAAAAGCAACGCGTTGTTGCATTTCTGGATGCCATTCAAAGTTCAATGTCTGGCATGCCAAAATAGCAACCTCCTCACTCACCCCTGTCTCCCAACCAGCCCAACCTTTTGCCCCAAATCAGGTCTCTTCCTCAACCCCAATCTAATCCCCCGAGTACACCCACTTCTTTGCAGGCATCTACTACAACAGACACAAGCAGCAGAATCACACACACATTCATACACACAAAGAAACACATGCACAACATACACACACTATTGAATCTATTCCCACAGGCACCACAAGCACAATACCCACAACCATCACAAGCACCGCCACACCCATAACCATCACCACCACATCCATAAGCACCACACTCATAAACAACAAAACTACCACCACCAAAACACTACAACCACAAGCACCACAACAACCACCACACCCACAACCACTACAATACCTACAATCATCACCACAACAACACCCACCACAGCACACTCATCAAAACAAAATAAACTCACACAAAGGCTCACATACACATAAAACAACAACAGTGAAAATCAAGCACCCATACTCACCAGAATACCAAACACCAGCCAGACATCACACATCTAAACAGACACAACACACACCTAACCCGCATGCAGGTGTCAAACATACAGACATACCCACATCACTCAATCTAGGTGTGTCTACCTCTAAAACTCAATCATTTATTTCCCTTACTCCTTCTGAATTCACCTCTTACCTGTCCTTAACTCCTACCAAACCTAAACCCTTTTCTCCCAAGAAACATCCTTGAGGTGCCTGCTGTGTGCCCAAAAGATGCCCCTTTCTGAGAAGGTTACACTTTTGGAGTCTGTTTAGGAGACACTTCATGGGTAACTAAGCCACAACCTGTTATGTCGTTAAACTCTTTTGTTCTTCTTTTATCTTTATATTTGAGGAAAGCTTTATGAGAGAAATATCTTATTTACAAATGAAAATATTTGTTTTAACATTAATATTAATGTATAATTCATTGATTATTAAAACTGTTAATGATGAAAGTTTGAAATGCATATCATTACTTATATTTATGACATAAAACACAAAAGGTTTTTTAAATGACATATTTGTACAGCCGAAACATTAGTGATAAACAGTTTTAATGGACATTAAAATGTTGGTGCAATGATTCATCATCATGATGGATAGTTAGAAATGTTTTTATGGTTTATTTATTTAATACAGGTGTGTTTACTTTAACCTGATAAGTAAAAAAAAAGAAATACATGTGGATTACTGCTAACTTTTTTAAAATACAGAAAATGCACTAGACATGGGGAAATGTTACATGATAAAATATATAAAATGATTTAAGTTTAGAGCTAACATTGATTTTAAATATATTTGTAAAATCTTGTCTAGTTCAATTAATATCAAATTTAAATTATTGAAAAATTGTGGAGAAACCAATGGAAAAGTGACAACGGGACCAGATCCGCCAAGATCTGAATTAGATAGTGAGTCTCTCAGGACCTCAGGAACAGCCCCTTAAGGGCTATTAAGCACTCTAGCAGAGGCCAACAGCAGTGACCTGTCGAGTTCCAGTTGCTACTGCTGGTCAGATTGTTACTTCAGGAAAAAGGCCTTTTGCAGTTTTTTGTGTCCCTGTATCTACACAAGAGGCCAGTAATATGGCTCTGAGAGTCCACCTTTTAGCCTGGGTTCAAGTGGGAGCAGGTTCAACCCTTCAGGTCTCCCCACCTGTCTCAAACAGCGGTGAGAGTCCTTGTCTATTGTCCGCAGGTCCAGAGAATGTTTTCCTGACCTGTTGCTTAGTTTCCATCTTTGTAGATTTCACTTGCAAGTAAGTGGCATTGACACCAGGTTAATCTAAGAATTATGTGCTTTACTGAAAACTATTCCATAGTGCACTACTCTGATGCAAATGCGACATAGCAGATTCTCTGTGCCCATGAAAGATGATTATGTGCCAGCCAGGGTGTGATTAGGCAATGGTTAGTCCCCTTTTCCTCACCTACACCAGACTTGTTCTGGGGCCAGCTTCCCATTGCATTGGGCTGGCTACAGAGGTCCTAAAGAAAAAAACGCTTCTCTCCCACAGTTCTACATTACACTTAACTATGAATGAGCAAACCTTACTCTGATCCCTAACAAGTTAGTGGAATTTCAGTACCCTCCACAGCTGGTATTCTTAAGCTGCTATCTGTCACATATCTCAATTGTGAGTAGTTTCCATGCCTTATTAAAGGGGAGTACTAGTAGGGCCATTGACCAGAAGGCTTATTGTAAATAGCCTACTGGAGCTTCAGGCAGGTAATGTGTGACTTTTCAAAAGTCACTTTTCTTAACAATTTACAAAAAAAACAACTTCACCAATTTAATGGATTTTAATGAATATTAAAAAATAGCTACCTCTTTAGCTTATCTCACTCAAAAGTTGTATTCTGCACTTTAGTTTTTCTCATAGAGCAGCTACAGCCTTTCACAGTGAAAATATTTTTCTCCAGAGATAGTCACTAAGCACATGTCAACATTAAATTCCTGCATGTACAGATGTTAAAAACTAGGCACTGTACCTCATGGGCTTCTTAGGAGTTGCTTATTTAGTATTTAAATGTTGAGTTCTGTTATGTCAAAAAAGGGTTATTTCGACAAGTTTGAGTACAGGTCTGAAAACTGCAGACGTCAGGGTACATGGGTATGCCAGAAGCCATGTTTTATTTGTCACTCTAGTGATCAGCACAATAAATGCAGCAGTCTAACAATTACATTTACCTTTCTATACCCCCATGATATTTTTCTGTGCCAAATACTATGGTCTTGCTGTACAGATAAATATGTCAATGTATCCAATTTTACCATCTTCTGGGGGTCAGAGCACATAGACTGTGGCCTGCTAAGCAGTGCCCCAGGCTGCAGGGCTACACAACCAGCAATACCAGTCAGTAGAGAAATGGGAGTGGCAACACACAAAAAAAGACACCTTTCACAAAAATAATAAATCAAGATGAAATGCAGAAGTTTTAACTAAGGACTCTGTTACTTTCTTGAAATTCTACTCTACTTGAACTTAAATTGGGCACTGCTAGAACATAGCACAACAGCTTTCTTTTGGGGTCCCATTGCTGGTCATTTGCAAGCTATTCATCCGTACTTTTGAAGATGGATGGAAGAGATTGCTTTGTTGACGATCCTAGAAACATACAGAGTTGTATCTTAAGTTTAGCCTGAAATGCATTATTACTTGGAGGCTCATAATATCGCCGCTTTTGTAAAATTTCACTTGTTTTTAGCATTTGGATTGTGCTGATTTAAAAAGCTCATCTATTCCCTTACCTGCGCCGCACGCCTCCCCTCCGACCCGGTCCACCGCAGCTGAGGCTGATTGAGTGGAGGGCGGACCGGGCTGAGCGAAGACACACCCCCTGACACATTTCCAGCAAACATATATAAGGCCATTAGCTTCCCCGGATGCGAGAGACAAGACGTGAGTCGCGCTGTGTAAGCCGTACCCTTGTAATTACTGTTTGTATGTGCAATATCGCCGCTTTTATAAAATTTCACTTGTTTTTAGCATTTGGATTGTGCTGATTTAAAAAGCTCATCTATTCCCCTACCTGCGCCGCACGCCTCCCCTCCGACCCCGGTCCACCGCAGCTGAGGCTGATTGAGTGGAGGACGGACCGGGCTGAGCGAAGACACACCCCCTGACACATTTCCAGCAAACATATATAAGGCCATTAGCTTCCCCGGACGCGAGAGACAAGACGTGAGTCGCGCTGTGTAAGCCATACCCTTGTAATTACTGTTTGTATGTGCAATATCGCCGCTTTTATAAAATTTCACTTGTTTTTAGCATTTGGATTGTGCTGATTTAAAAAGCTCATCTATTCCCCTACCTGCGCCGCACGCCTCCCCTCCAACCCCGGTCCACCGCAGCTGAGGCTGATTGAGTGGAGGGCGGACCGGGCTGAGCGAAGACACACCCCCTGAAACATTCTCTGGTATATAGTATGAATAACCCAAGATCGCGCAGCGGATGCGCGCAGCCGGCGTGCCAAAGGCAAGCCCGACTGCGCCCGTCCGTGCCGGGACCGGGCCCAGGGCCATAACCTCTGTCAAAGATAATCAAAACAGGGGTAGGAAGAGCTACTCTGCAGAGGAGCTGCTACCCCTAAGACCCAAACCCTGTTGCAACCTGCTTTCCCCGCTAGCCGAAATTAAATATTGCACCCAATGCCAAAGCAAGTTTGAGTACACTCGCTGCAGCAACTGGGCTCCACCTTCTCAGCCTTCGATACTTGAAACAAAATTGTTTAAAGCAGGGCTCATCAACGCTCGATCTTTAATTAAACATAATACCGAAACAGCAGAGCTTATAGATGCTAATAGTCTGGATTTAATCTTCATCACTGAGACTTGGGCCGATGAAGCCTCTGACACAGACTTGTTATTGGCTATCCCGGAAGGTTATACACTAGCTAGAGCTGATCGGAAAAAGAAACGAGGGGGGGCTTGGCTATCATAGCCAGAAATGATTTACGGATGAAGAGCTGCGCATTAGGTAGCACCCCGGACTGCGAAACGCTGTCCTTTCACATCAAATTAACACAAACTTATACCTTCAACGGCCTTCTGGTCTACAGACCGCCTAAAGCCAAAATTAACCTGACAGCCCCACTAAACCCCTTCCTGGAATCCAGCGTGCAATACCCCGACTACACCATCTTGGGGGACTTTAACTTTCTTCTTGAAAAAAGTGACAATACTGGGACAGCAGTGTTGACTGATACACTAAATAATCTGGCCCTAGAACAGCTAGTCCATATGGACACACACAAAGCAGGACACACTCTGGATGGCATTTTTACCTCCAACAAACACATTAAAATAATAGACTGTCTTCCTGTCCCTTGGTCGGACCACAAAGTCATAATTTTTTCTCTAACCCTGGACAATATAGAAGGAACAACGTCGGTACAGATACAAAATACACCCACTTCATATCTAGATTGGTCCAAAATAGATGACCTAAGATTACGTGATCACCTAGCATCACATATACCGACACTAACTGAGGAATGTAGCATGGCCACCGACCAAATTTCTAGCTGGATAACATCGGCCATAGAAACAGCAGTACCACAAAAAAGGCGACCTTCAGGAAAAACAACCATCCCAACCCTGGTTTTCAGAAAACCTTAGGGCCCAGAAGCAAATATGCAGGAAACTCGAAAGGACATGGAGAGTACATTACAGCCCTGATAGCAAAACTGAATATAAGACCTCTCTGAATATATATAAGAAAATCATCTTTACCACAAAAAGCCAGTATTTTGTCCAGAAAATAGAAGAAGCAAAAAACTCTAGTCAAGAACTATTCTTAACGGTAAAACAACTAGCCAAAGTTAAAACTAACACCAATATGCCAGTCACTACAGAGTTTTTTATTGACAAAGGGACCCGAGTCTATGAATCTTTCAAATCAGCTAACCCACAATCTCCTACACAGGACATAAATGTCCATTCTAAGGACTTAGCTATGAACACAACCTTAAAAACAGAGTTCAAAATTTTCCTCCCTGAGAAGGAACAGGTTCACCAGACTGTTATGGCGACAAAATCAGGGGCACACTCAGACCCATGCCCTCCGAAAATATTCCACTTGTTCCCAGAGCTGTACAGTGAGCAAATAATCAGCCTTCTGGAACTCATATTGAACCTGGGCACATACCCAGTCATGTGGAAATCTACATCAGTCCTACCCCTCCTGAAAAAACCCAATCTAGATCCAGAAGAACCTGGTAACTACAGGCCAATAGCGAGAATCCCCTTTGGTGCCAAGGTAGCTGAAAAACTGTTGAATAAACAACTTGCCCAATTTATTTCCGAAGCGAACATACTGGATCCCTCACAGTACGGCTTCCGTGAAGGGCACGGCACCGAAACAGCCTTGCTGATGGCAGTGGAAGAGCTCAGGAGCGTGCTAGACGCCGGGGGGAAGGCCGCTTTGATATTATTAGATCTATCAGCGGCCTTCGATACGGTGAACCATGGTACGCTCCTGGACCGACTAAGTGAAGTAGGAGTCCACCAAGAGGCAAGAAAGTTGTTGGCATCCTTCCTGGACAATAGAACTTTCACAGTGGAGTTGGGTGAGAAAAAATCTAAACCTTTCAACTCCCCATGTGGAGTCCCGCAGGGGTCTTCGTGGAGCCCAACGCTCTTTATCTTATATGTAAAACCGCTAGCAGAAATCATCAGGGCTTGTGGCTTTCTGCCAGTGTCATACGCCGCGCAATTTGTAGTCTCTATAAAAAATGACACCTCAGCCACGGCAAATAACTTCAATAATTGCATGAAGCTGGTGAGCCGGTGGATGGAGCAAAACTGCCTAAAATTAAATGGGGATAAGAGTGAGGTTATGCTACTGGGAACAAATACAGAAATCTGGTCCCCAGACTGGTGGCCAGCAGATCTTGGCAACTGCCCATCACCGGTGGCCAAAGTTAAAAATCTAGGCATCCTACTAGAAAACAAACTCACCTTTGAGGCCCAAACCAACAAACTAGTATCCACGATGTGGTACATTTTAAAAATGATCAGAAAACTGGTGCCATACATCCCCATAGACTCCCGGAAAACAGTGGTGACCACCTTAGCCTTATCAAGACTCGACTACGGTAATGCATTATATGCCGGGATGCAAGCCCAATACCTGACCAAATTACAACGCTTGCAAAACTCAGCAGCACGACTGATACTAAACATACCGAGATCAGAGCACATATCGCACCATCTAGACATGCTACACTGGCTCCCCTTGGCAAAACGAATTAGATTCAAATCACTGTGTCTAACATACAAAGCGCTCCAAGGATCGGGATCTCTGTTCCTTAGAACACACCTCAAGCCATACGTTCCCACAAGAGACCTACAGTCCAGTCAGGCAAAATTGTTACAAGTTCCTAGGTTTAAACAAATGAGGTGGGGAGGCAGAAGCTTCCTACTACATGCCGCCAAAGACTGGAATCAACTCCCTCTCGCAATCAAAAACAGTACCTCCTTAATGTCATTTAGAAAAGCGGTAAAAACATGGCTATTCAAGTCCCGATAAACTAATTTCGCCAATTAGGACGACGTGTCTTCTCTACAGCGCCAAGACGCCCACGGGCATACGAGGGCTTTACAAAACCACAAATTCAATCAAATGATGGCAGGCGGACTTGGTCTGTCCATCACCATAGTTGTATTTGGGACCACCCGCCAGACTTGCGGCAGTCCCACCACTGCTATTATGATGCGCCCACCATCCTGGGCCTTTATCATTACGGGCGGTGCTGCTGGCTGCAGCACCGTCCGCAATGATAAAGGCGCATGCACTGCATTTCCGTGTACCACGCGGTGCTTGCAACTTTGTGAATGGAAATGCAAGGGGTACCATTGGTACACTCCAGTGCAGCAACACCCCCATACAAGGGGAGCCTGCAACAGGCCCCCAAAGCCAATTGCCTCCAGCCTTAGCATGGTGGCATCACCGCCATCGAAAGGCCTCCTACAACCCACATCCTAACATGGTGGACAGTGCCTGCTAGGCTCTGCCACCATATTAGTGGCCCTGCTCCACCCACCAGGCATCACCCCGGTACCCACCGCCAACCTAAATTGGCGGTAGGTAAATCACCATGTGATGGTGGAAGGACCGCCACCGCCGGCCCGGCGGTGATGGTCCTTCCACCATCATAATGAGCCCCTTGGTTCCTAAAAAGTATTTTGGATACTCAGCTGATGGTAAAAGTAAAGTTGTACCAGTGGTACAGAAAGTGACCGACATTCCACCAAACATTGCTGAATTGACAGCCAGATATTTTCTGAGGCTTCCAAGAGCTGCAGCATAGATGCAGGAATGCACTGCAGTATGTCTAAAGAGTCCATAAGATCTGAGGCTGAAAACAATGACCATAAATAAATAGCAGTAACTGACATGTAAAAACCAGTTCCAGGTTACTCAAATCTCTGTGCCTCTAGAATAGGAGGTTGTCACTCTGCAGAGGGGGAGTCGAAGGAAATAAAAATAGATGGATAACTGAAATGCCACCTTTCTATAACCACAAATATGAAACTTTCCCAGGAACTTGTAGAAATCTAAAGGATGCACACCCTTTGTTGCTATTGGTTGACAAAACACATCCAGCACCACTAAGAAGATAACACTATGAGGACATGATGATGGTTATCTATCTGGTTTTCATGTCAGGTATGCTGAATACCACCCAATAAGCCCCTAAAATCAACTTCTCTAGGAACATAAAAGACTTGTAATTGCGTTGTACTGCTAGTTCACACACAAAATGTAACCCTCATTAACATGTTCTAGATCACACACTGGAGAGACTCCTCTGTCTCAGTAGGTTACAATTTGCCCACTTTCAGTGCCCGACATTGTAGGGCTGAGTGTAAATTAAGGTCCTATTTACACATTGCCCACAAGTAGTTTCATGTAAATACCTAATTAAAGCTTTGAACTTGGAACTAAAATATAGCACACAGAATTGATATTTACAAACTGAGGGCGCAATTCACAGAGGAACCTATGACTCGTAAAGTTACAGGTGCTCAGTGACTTGATATCGCCATGGGTGCAGAGACTCCTCCCTAACAGTAGAGACTACTCAATCATCACTTAATGAATTGTAAGTCCCCTTGTGAATTGGGTCCAGGATTCCACATATCTGCCTTTTTTGGATATTTATGAATGATAAATGTGTACTGCTTTGGCCTCCGACTATATAAGGAGAAAGCTGAGGTAGTTATAATCATTAAACAACTAACAATTCTGATGCTTATGCAAGGACCTATTTGCCTAGGACCGCACCCTACACTTTCACAGTGCCCAGTATCTCTGCTGAAGCATGCATGGCATTTCTAAACAGGAGAGAAAGACTTCTCCCAGCTGCTAATTTGAAAGAATGCAGCAGTGTGGAAGAAAGCTTTCTCTTCGCGCATGCGTGCAGTGTAGTAGATGGGAATGCAGATGATAGGGCCCCTCAGGGTGGCAGTGTCACCAGGCACTTGAAAGGTCTTAACAAGATGTTAAGTGCATTAACATGTCAACAGGCTGCAGGGGACCCACATAGGTTCAATAATCTGGAGGGCAATCAGGCTGATCTTACCAGAAGTTTTTTGGGTTGCTTGTCTTGTATAATGGGCTGGTTGGATGATTTATTCTGTTGATTATATCAGAAGCACTGCCTGAAGTATACACAAATTCATTCAGTCTTGTATACCTTGTAAAACATGTATTCAGCATGTCTTTCAAACCTGCCCTAATTTGCAAATGTGGGCCTTTTTTTTACCTATCTCATTCATTAATGGGGACCCACTTGCTACCAAGTTAGAACTTGCTGGTGCATGCATTTCTAAAGTGATAAGCATTGTCAAAGTCAATAGGTGTCACCTATGCAAAATCTACAGGCTTCACCAATGTTTGTTAGACATGTTTCACACCAGTGCAAGCTTAAAGTAAAGTAAAGAAAATGCTATGATGCAGCCAACGTTGATCCCATCATGGAGTTGTTTTATCTCTAAGCTATATTGCATAGCAGCCTGTCTGCTGCTGTGCATTATGTCTAACAATGCATTGGCAAAACCAAATAGCTCTGGGGTATGCAGGTGTTATTTGGCTTTCTTTAATATATATTATATATGTAAATATATATTAGGGACACAGGCTGGGTAGGGGCACAGGGTGCTAGGGGGATTTTAAGGGGTTAGCGGAGGGGCTTAGGGTGACAATAGTATTTTAAGTTTATAGGGGTGGGTAGTGTCATAAGATTTTAAGGGTATTTTTAGGGCTTAGGGGTGGGTAAGCGAAAGGGGTGATAAAGGTAATTTAGAAAGGGGGGAGTTTCCCTTCCAGCAAAGATAAAACAAAAGGAGTTGTTTTGAGGTTTTCCTCCCCCCAAAAATAAAATAATTTAAAATGTTATTGATAGATAGATCTGTAGAGGTTTAACTTACCTTGCGTGGTAAAGCACATGCATGGTAAAGGTATGCATGGTAAAGGTATACATGGTAAAGGCATGCACTGTAATGCCATCCATTCTATAATGGACAGAAGATACAAGCAAAATGATGGCGGCGCAGGCTCACTTGCATAGTGATTTGTCACGTCCTCCACACGCGTGGTCTTCGCTATAGTGCACAGAGAACCTTCATTGCCACTCATAGGGAAGAACATTGGAGGGAACATTGGCCATGCCCTTGCTTTAGAGGTGATATTAGAATTTTATAAAGTCCACACTGTTTATATATGACCTAAAGGTGCCATTTAACTGTAACATACTGTTAGACCTGACATCCCTGGTGTGGTATTCCCTCAGACTTTTTGCCTTCATTCCATCACTTTGGTGAACTAGTTTCTGTTGGCATTAGAACTCTGTATTCTTTGTCACTGCTAACCAGCACTAAAATGATTGTGCTTTCCCATTCAAAAATGGTAAAATTGGCCTACACCTAATTGGCACATTTAAAGTAGATGTACATCCTTAGTAAATGGTACCACCTGTACCGAGTGCCTGTTAACTAAATTCTGCAAGTGGGCAGCAACACTCCTTGTGCCACCCACTAATGTAGCACTGCAAAATGTGTCTCACGCCTGTGACTGCAGCCTGTAGCGCAGTTTAAAATGGCATTTTAATTTGGCAAAATAACCTTTTGCCAGGCCTAAGCATTCCTTTCTAGAACGTATAAGTTACCTCTAAGGTAGCCCTAAATGCTCAGAGGGCAAAGAGCATTATATTTAAAAACTAAGATGTGTGTTTTCACATGTCCTGGCAGTAAAAGACTACCAAAATTATTTTTCACTGCTTTACGACTGCTCTCTCCCAGAGACTATCCCTAGGTCACCTTCTTTTAATTAATAATGGCTAACTTCAGCATGGTAGCAGAAAGATTAATACTGTTTACATTCAAATTAATTGTTATTTTAAAATTTCTCTAACAGTAAAGTCAGATTTTAGATTACAATTTTGGAAATTTCACTTTTAGAAAGTTGCCATTTTCTGCCTAGACGTTTCTGGGGACTTTCTAGGAGTTTCCAACTGTCTAGGCATGTTAATGTTTCCCCGATCATGGGTGTAGATTGAGCCCAGACAGTAAACAATACAACCTGGGTGTAGTTTGAAAGAGGGTCTTCCTGGCAGGATGGCTGGGGAAGAGCTGTACCATGCCCTGTTTATATTCAAAGGACTTTACCTGCAGCACACACAAAAGAACCTGACACCAGGCCTACTCTTGCCCCTCTAAACAGTTCAGAGCCATGACAGAGGAAGAGGAAGACCTAACCAGAACCAGTTTTGGGGAAGGTCAGGAAATTCCCCCATGCAAAGGCTGCCATCACATATAAAACTAGAACTCTCAGAACCACTCATCAGAACACTCCTGGACCTGTGTAAAATTCAGAGGAAGTCTACCCTGCGGCAAGGAGGACTACCCTTGTGTTTGAAGGACTACCCTACTGCTTGAAAAGGAGTATTGCACTTGCTTCTGCTTGTCTTGATCCCAGCCTCCCCAGAAATGACACTGCAGGTCAGTTGGCTTACCTCCTGTTTTAGCTACAGGAAAACGATACATTTCCACAGGCCTCCCAGCAACTGCCCAGTTGCCCAGCTCCAACAATACTTGTCTAAGCCATGCTGCTGACCTCTACTCAAGAGAGTCCTGATCCCCAAGAGGTGCCCTTGCTCTCCAAACTTTGGCTGGAGTCAGAGTGTACTCTTTCCGGCACAGCTGAAGGTTTCACCAGATCAGTCGCAGGCCCCTGCATCACAGCACTTGACCAGTGGATTCAATGGAACTGACACAGCGTAGCACAGAATGATGGAAGATCTTGCATCTCACGCCAAGGACACAAAGGTACAACTCTCAGGGGACCACACTTGGTCTTTTATCCAGCCCATGCTCCATCATCCTCAGCCTGAACTTGTGACTCTGTCCTGGTCCAGCACAACCAGATAACCACAGCTGGTGCTTTCTGCTTCTTGGTGCTGTTTTGACTTAACACGTTAAAAATTAATATCTCAGGTTCTTCTAATTGGATTTTTGTTATTCTGATTTCAATTTATTTATTAAAAATTACTGTATTTTACTAAATTCGTTTGGGATTTTTACATGGTGTGGTTTCACTATACTACTCTTAGAGTGCTGCATAAATACTATACCCTGACAAGGATTGTGTTTATTATTTGAGTGGGTCTTCCACCTCTCTCAACTAGTAACCACATTTCTTACACATACTGACTTATGTTTCTGTCTATCTGTGCTCTTTTAACTTTGTTATTATATGTCAAAATTGCATGCTTTATGAAAGGCACTGCTAGAACTACTTTGCCTTAAAACACTAAGATTATCATTGCAAATGATGTATAATACGGTGGCATAGTTCAAAAACCGGATGAATCCTTTTAACCTGGAGGGAGGTATTTACAAAGTGCGATAAGTACCTCCTAATATAGGTTTTTCACTTGGAAATAAGACATTACATGCAGAACTTGTATTTACCATACTGAATGCAGCACATTTTACTTTTTTCTACAGGCTCACTCTCTGATCATTTTTTGTAGGATTGTCAAGCGATAACTTATCAAGGGACAATTGTGATGGTGTGATAATTATCACACAATTCAGATCCCCGTACAAACTCTGTCCTGCAAAGGGATTGAAATTAAGCCCTGAGCTTGCAATCAGGATGTATGTCCTAAAGTATGGTTTTGGTGCAACTCTATCATTATTTATGACATTATATACATAACGACGACCCTGTATGCATTGTTCACTAGATATAATGAATTACAGCAGTTATGAGGTTTATCCTCAAACACGCCGGTGCTTACCAAACCAACATCTCCATATCCCATTATTTACTAAGTATTTTTACCCACCAAATTTTCGTAGGTTTCACCTGCCAAAACGTATCCATTGAGAAACCTGAATGTTGAATTTTCTACAACACAGTCATAATCTGACACCTGTGCAAACAGTAATTTTTACAGGTTTCAGAATTGTATAAGGCAGTCATAATCAAGGCCATACATTTATAAATATGTAACCACTGACATATGGGCTCCCCAGCATCTTCTTGTCCAGGCTCTTCAAATATTCCCATACAAGGCGAGAAAGTGTCTCTACTTCCGATTGATTACTACATGTTACCCTTGTCTCAGATGAGTAAAATGTGCATTCTAATCTGCAGCATTTGGAAAATAGATCAGGGGACATACTAACATCGCTAAGTGCCTAAACAACATGCAGCATTAGTAGAGAGCATTCTAGCTCTAGCAAAGTGAATCACCAATGGAACTGCTACCGTGATATTTACCAAGAACAAGTGTAGGAAACTGAGCTAAGCCCATTCAGCAGGAGAGGGGTAAGGGTAGGGCCGGACTGGGAACCAAAGCCGGCCCTGGCAAAGTGCTCGGGGGTTTGGGTGCCGCCGAGCTCTTTGCCAGGGCCGGTTTTTGGCCGATTTTGTTATAGGGCCGATTTTGCAGCTATGCTACAAAAACGGCCCTGTAACAAAAACGGCCCCCAGTGGCCCAAAACCGGCCCCCACCCGTGCGGCGCACCGGGGGATTGCCCGTTGCCCGCTACAGCCAGTCCGGCCCTGGGTAAGGGTGTAGTATGCAGACGGCGTTGCATTTTGGCAAATATGTTACTAAAGCATGGTGTGGTAGCACACTATTTACAGACTACACATTTTCTGACTGAATGGCCACTACATTTGAACAGACCTACAGTTGTACTAATAACGCTATACAACACACAATTGATAATGTGTGGAAACAGGGGTTCAGTGAATATTTCTCATTTGTTCATCACCAAGTAAAGTGTCTTCACTTGTTTTAATCCTAATAAAATATTTGTTTCCATCACTCCTCAGAATTACAAAAAAAGTGCTTCATTTGTACTTTCCTACCTGCTGATATATTTTGAAATATTTTCACATTTCGCATTGTGTTGTGTTAGAAACAAGATTAATATCGCATAGTCTTTCCTTTCGCACTCAGCAAGGTTGTCACATAATTCAAACTAGAAATGTTCCTTATTTTGGTGTCAGAGAAAGAAAAGAAGACCTATGTCTATGATAAAAGAATAAGCAGCAGTTTGTCAGATGACAGAGCCTTGTATTTGAGCTCCATGATAAGATAACATGTAACGGCATCTTTATTGCTCGTTCACCTTCTGAATGTTTACATGGCTATTTTTTTTTGGGGGGGGGGCGCAAAACCACCTCCCTTCCCCCGCTGCACTCCTACTTCCAGCACCTATTAAAGCAATTAAAATTACACAAACTTTAACTCACTAAATTGGTCATAACATTCTCGTCTGACGCACTGTAGATAATAGGATTACTTTAATATAATGTTGCCTCATCCATAACGCCCATCATATTTGCAAAATGTGACAGCACGCTATAACTGCACTAGAAACCTTCAGAATAGTTCAATAGATCCCACTTCGCCCCTTCAACTATCAGAAAGCTGTTGCGAAGACTGTTCAAGATGCCCTATTTGAAGAATGTCAAACGTTGACTTCAAATAGAGTCTAATTGTAGAATTATTATTTTCCTCCAATACATTGCTCCCTCATTTCCCACTACGGATCCAAAGTTATCACCCGATGGTAATAGACACTTTATTAAACATCCAGATAAATAAACTGCTCAAAAGTTGAGTAACATTTCTTACTATAAAACCGTATAGTTCTCAACATACAAACTTTGGCATATTCACTGCAGAAAGAATTAACTAAAATGCGACGCTCAGTGCTTTATATAAGGTTTTAATAGAGAATTAACATATTTGCCATAATGGTTGGAAATGTGCATTTTCTAAACCTACGTCTCGATTTAAAGTTTTATTTGGCTTTAATGGTAGCCATGCAGTGCAACCTGTCAATCACAAAAATACCAATTTTTATATAGCTTCGATTAGTCTGATGAGTGTTACTAAGGCTCACTGACACTGTACAATTGTGTGTCAGTGACCAGTACGGTAACATGTTCTAAAATTCTGAATGTATTCAACTGTGTTAACCACAGTCATTGCATAGTTCTTTTCAGCCTGCCTTTTTATGTTTGTTTTTTTCAGTGTAATGATCCTCTGGCAATACAAGGAGGCTCAGAATTTTTTGATTTCGTTTAAGACATGCACAATTCGCTGCTGTTTTTAATGTAGTGAATGCTACTTTCACTATTAGATACTGCAAAAGGCATACACTTTTTTTATACCATGTTGTAATCATTCGCACTTAAAATATTTTGTTAGTTGCAATAGAGTACTTACATTTCTTGTCTGGTTCTTGTCTATGTTTATGGCGGAGTATCTAAACAAAAGAAAATACACAATTTAAAGAAAACAATAGGATTGAATACTTGATAATTAAAAGTCACTGTAAATAGAACCATTTTGGAAAATGTGTGATTGTGCAATAACCCACTCCAAAGACATTGTTAAGACTGCTGCATCTTATCTTCTCTTGGTCGTGTCTACCACAGTTCATTAGCTATCTTTCGTTTGTTCTGGACTTCTATTCACATTTTCAGTATTCTTCTATGCCCCTTTCCCTTAATTTTTTTTTCACTTGATATAATATCACATAGTTTTTGTGTACAGCACTTCAGCAATTGTCCTGTATTACAGTGGTTTCAGATTTAATTTGATGCATCTGCTACATCGTCCTAGGATATCTCACGCACAAGAGGTTTGGTAAAACAAATTGGCCGCTTCATCTTTGGCTCATTACAAAGGTGGGGAAGCAAGAGAGTCGCCGATGGTGAAAGTGGGGAAAACGTGTGTTGTTGTGAGGTAGATATTAGCAGTGAGAGAAAGAGGAACTGAGAGAGAGAGAGAGAGAGAGAGAGAGAGAGAGAGTGTGAGTGGGACTGAGAGTGAGTGGGACTGAGAGAGAGAAAGAGGAACCGGGAGAAAGAGAGAGAAAGAGAGAGGGACTGAGAGAGAGAAGAGGGACTGATAGAGATAGAGGGACTGAGAAAGAGAAAGAGTGACTAAGAGAGAGAAAGAGGGACGGAGAAAGAGAGAGAGAGAACAAGAACGAGGGACCGAGAAAGGGGGACCGTGAGAGTGAGAAAGAGGGACAGAGAGAGAGAGAATGAGAAAGAGGGACTTTGAGAGTCAGAGAGAGAAAGAGGGACTGAGAGAGAGAGAGAGAGAGAGAGAGAGAGAGAGAGAGGCTTTTGCATGTATTGGGGCAAGGTTTTTGCATGGTACTACCCCAGATTTGTGCCATATGTTGCTGAACCCATAGGTCTTTGTCACTGGTTAGTAGGGGTAAAAGTGCACAAAGTGTGTCACCCCTCCCTTCCATCCTGCTAAGATTGGTATACACCTAATTGGCACATTCAATGTGCTTGTAAGGCCCTAGTATTTGCTGCCATCAATACCCACGGCCTACAAATTAAATGCTGCTAGTGGGCTGGGGCTTTCACTGTGCCTTCCTCTACAATAGCACTATAAAACATGTCTTCATGTCTACCACTGTAGCCTGGGTGTGCAGCTTTCAACTGCCATTTTGACTTGGCATGTATAAACCTTCATTTTTAGGTTGAGCCAGTGCACAAGCGCTGCTCAGGCAAACTGTTGTAGTAGAGTACAGGGTTAGGCCCCGCCCACTCCCGCACCCTTATTTTTCATTGGCTTGTATCTGTGTCCATCGTAAATGCAGTCTTCTAATTCATAAAAAAGGTTTGTTTGTCCCTCCCTAGTACGGCCATGTCTTCATTTGTAACGTCCCTTGGCTACAGGCCCCTTTACTTGGGTGTTACACGGTACATGTACTATTTTAGTTGTTAAGTTTCTCCTACGTTAGGCAGGACAACATGCTTTGCTTACATTTAGCGCGCCATGCATGCTTTCACTTTCAAAGCAGCCAGGATAATGCAGCCGTTTGTTTGCAATACCATAGTTTTCACATTTAAATGCAATATCTACAGCATTTCAAATATTTTTTTTAAAGCAATCTCTCCATGCATTCATTTGTGTGTCATTACTGTCTGACTGATTTACAGTGTGATGGTCTCTGTCAAGATATGTTTACTAAGAAGTTTACATGTGCCTCACAAAATATATCATTGCTAATGATCCTCCGTGCCCTATCAGAATGAGCAGTGTCAGATATAGCTCTCGCTGAATAAAAGGTTGGGGACCCCTGGCCTAGGGAACCTGTGCGTGAACAGTAATTCCATCAACTATGAAAATGAAAGAAGGACTACACTGTAGTGTTCTCGACACCACCCGGACTAAAAGATAAATTAACTGCCATCACCCAAATGAAACATTTGCTATTCACGCACAGCTGAATTTCACTGGATTCAGTCTGAAATAAGGCACCTAGGGCTAGATGTAGGTGCTAAATACCGGTCGGTAACGCCGAAATTCGGTAAATTTCTGCGTTACCGACCGGTATTTAGCCATGTGCGATGTAGGTATTACCGAACGGCATAGGTAATAAGGAATCGGTAAAATAAGGGAAACCAGTTACCGATTACTTATTTACCGATTGGCAGACAAATATACCGAATCGGTAAAAAAAATCGCAAATGCGATGTACCAAAAATCGGTAATACCGAATTTGCTAAAAATCGGTATTTAAGAATCGGTAATTAGCACTGACTCAAAGCAGGTGGTAATCAGGTGCACTGCATATAAACAGCCCCAAAATGTAACAGAACAGAATGTCGTCCCTCTACTTGATAGCAATTCGTCTACGTTTGCGAGCAGCAGGACTGAGGATCTGGAGACGGGAGGAGTGCATGTACAGACTGCGTGTAACACTGTTCCAACTGACTGAGGCTGAAATCCCTGAGAGGTACAGGCTACACCCAAACACCATCCTGGACCTGATACGGGACCTGCACCCACTCCTGGTGCACCAGACAACAAGGGCGCACACAATACCCACTCATGTACAGGTACTCTGTTGCCTGCACCTCCTGGCATTTGGCAGTTACCAAGGGGTAATAGCTGTGGCAGGTAGAGTCTCACAGAGTTGCCTGTCACGTTTTTTCAAAAAATTCCTGGATGCCATGTTGCAAAGGATGGCACAATACATCAAATTCCCCAGCACATTAGCAGAACTGCTAAAGACCAAGCTGGACTTTTATCAGAAGGTCCAGTTTCCACACGTCATTGGTTGCATTGACGGGACACATATACCAATCTGCCCCCCTGCTGTGACTCAGTACATCTACCGCATTCCCAAGTCCACACATTCCAACAATGTCCAGGTCATATGTGATGCGTCTTACATCATCACCGACATAGTTGCAAAATTCCCAGGGAACACCCATGATTTATACATATTCAGGAACAGTGGGATCTATACCCTTCTCCTTGCAGGTGAATTTGGAGAAGGCTACCTGCTAGGTAAGTACATGTGACACCCCCTGAAGTATACACCTGTTGCTGCGATTGTAGACTGTGAATTACTTACTTACTTCTCACACACAGGTGACAGTGCCTATGCGGTGCGCTCTTTCATCCTGCCTCCGTACCTGCACCCATCCACCCCAAGTGAAAGGAGATACAATGTTGCACATAGATCGACACGCACTGTGGTTGAGCGAACACTTGGACTCCTCAAAAGCCGGTTCCGCTGCCTGCACAGAAGTGGAGGTGCAGAGAAGTACCAGCCACTGGTGTGTTGCAAAATCATAGCTGTATGTGCCATGCTGCATAACCTTGCCACTAAGAAAGGTACACCTGTGGAAATGTGTGATTCTGAAGAGGAGGATGAGGATGAGGAAGGTACACAGCCACAGCACAGCGCAGCAAGCGGCGCAGCTGCAGCAGATGGGAGACAGAGACGGTCATAGATCACACAAAATTATTTCTGAGTAAGTAATGAGACACAGTCAGGTAATTCATTTGTGTCAGGGTGTTTAATATACCTTACAACAGGCAATTGTACAGCACACCGTAACACCAGCTATGTGTCCAAAGGGTTACGTCACCCACAACAGAATGGGATTAGAGGGATGTGCCTATCACCTGCGCCCCTGCACACCAGTGCTGCTTTCAGCATGCACACTGTCCTCCGCAGCGCGGTGTCCTGCCTCAGAACCATGCCTCACACTGCGCCTCCTGCTCTCTGGCAAGGGGGGGGGGGTTTCAGTGCTGTGACTGCTTGCCTCCTCACTATCGTCCACATCCCCTGTACTAGTGGCAGCAATCTGGTTAGTCTGCATCACCTCTACGGCTCTGGTGACTGTGACCAGGCCCTGAGTAATCTCACGGCTGCACTTTGCCATTTCAAGTTGCATGGCCACAGATCTCCAACTCAGCACATGGGTTGCATTGCACAGCCTGTTAATGGACTTGGTGAAGCTTGCAAGTACCTGCTGGTCTCTCCGCTCTGCAGCGCGCTCCCCATCCATTCTGCCACATAATTGCCGCACTGCCTCCAATACCTCCTTCATTCCCTCTGCCACAGTATTGTTGAGGCAGTAGATGGCCTCCTTCATGTCGTCCACCTTCCTGTTGTTAGCCATCATCTGCCTTTGAATGGCACTCATTGTCATCCCCTACAGGCACTGCACTTTGAGCATATGTCCTTCTAGTCCAGAGAAGACACTGGATCCTTCAACATCAGGACTCTGTGACTTCTGTCACCATCTACGGGCACCTGTGATGCTTTCCATCATGGGGGACTGTGCCCCAGATGGCTGTGTGTCTTCGCCCGTTGTGGTCTGTTGGGCTTCCTAATTGTCCTCCTCTGTGTCATCTATCTCCTGGAGTGGAGCCACTGTGTACCTCTTTGACCGTGGTGGTGGTGGGGATGTTGGTATAATGTCTGGAGGTGAGATGACTTCCTCCTCACTTCTGTTTTCCTCCCTGGAGACATCACCAGTCTCCCCCTCTGCAGCCTGGGGTACTGTTCCGCCTGTGGATACAGAATGTACTATTACTCACTTTTCTGCCAGCATCTGTGTGGAAATAAATTTCACAACTGACATTCTAGCTTTCTGTCCTCCGCTATCTCATCTATTGATGTGTGTGACTTGCCTATGCTTATTGGGGACTGGCTGATTTGCTACCAATTGATAGGGACTACATTTCCCATGACGAATTGCTGATCTTACAAAAAACATGGTCTGGAGTGGGATTGTTGCAGGAGGATTGGGGTTAGGGAGGGGAGACAGCATGCTGTGAATACTTCTTACCTTGTTTCTTGGATGCTGTTGCAGAGCTATCCACGTCCACGATGCCACTGACACTCTCTGGCAGGAGGGTGGACTCTACCAGTTGGTCTAGGGCAGTAGGAGCAGGCACTGTGGAGCTTCCCCCACCTGTCTTCCTCGCTTGTTTTTGCCGCTCAGCCATCCTCTCCTTCGCAAGTGCCCTCAGGTCATACCATCGCTTTTTTAAGTCCTCAGTTGTCCGATGTGTAACGCCAATCGCGCTGATCTTCTCCTGGATTGCCATCCAAATGCTCCTTTTCTGGGACTCAGGGACGTTCAGTGATCTCTTGCCAAAGAGCTGGTCATGGTCTTTGACAACTTCCTCTATGAAGACCTCCAGCTCCCTCTCACTAAAATTGTGCTTCCTTTTCCTCCTGGCAGCATCCTTCCCTTTCTCAGGTGTGGCCATGGTGCAGTTCCACTGTCTTAGTTGGGTATTGGCTGTGCAGCTCCTCTGCTGTTGCTACTGCTCCCTGTCTCTCCAACATCTATAGATTGAGTGCACCTGCCTGGCTGTAGCCACTTCCTGGTTTGGAGGTCACGTGGATGCTCAGGATTGGCTGAATTAACAGATACAGAATTTTTGAATTACTGAATCGCAATTTACTGAATCGGTATTACTGAATCGGTAATACCGATTCGATAATGGAGTTTTGGTAATTTTTTTACCGATTTTTTACCTACATCGGAAATACCGATTCGTAAAAATCGCTATTAAGGAATCGGTATTTGGGAATTACCTACATCTAGCCCTTAGTTTTCATTCAGAAACAAACTATTTTGTATTTTATATATGAGCCATAAAAAGAATGTATTACATCTATGAAAATAATTTCTTCTTCTTTGAAAAATAGTAAATAATTTGAACTTTTCTTTTTTTACTTTAAAAATCCGAATTGTCTTTTATCAATAAAGTTTAGGAGGAAAGTGCTGAATGCACTCCCGAATGAGGTAGATGTACTAGCTGTAGTTCACTTCTTTTTTTTACCTCAGTGGCCCTTCTGTGTTTGCTTAACCAATTTGTGGTAGCAACTGTTCCCCGACTATGGAAGCCTCTCAGTGCCAAGATGCCTGTACCCTACCCTTTGAACGATCTTAGCTGCTTGGTAACATCAGTGCTACCAGTGTGGAAACGGGAGACAGCAGGTGGAAGTGCAAGTGGATAAATCAAGCAGTTGTAGCCAGTGCAGGACTCTGTGGGACACAGAGATAACCCCACGCCCCGTGCAGCATGGAACCCTCCACGGACAAGGTGAGCGCGTGCAGGAACCACGGGGACGAGAAGACTGCGCGAGCAGAGATGAGCTGTTTGGTAGTGAAAGAGACTGACAGTGACAGCTGATTTCTCTGTGAACTTTAGATGCTGATCGATGGTGGTGAATCTAATTTTTAGAATGGCACCAAATCACAAGCACGCAGTCACCTGAAAATTGTTCAAATATAGCTACTGGTAATTGTGTCCTAGAATAAAGACATTAAGTAATTTTATTGCTAACCATTCTAAGAAGTAGTTTACTTCAGATCAGTTAGCTGGAGGAGGCTAGTCCTTTGGGGTGGGGGTGTGGTAGTGGAGGAGGTCGTGCAAAGCATTGTAACATATCGCCACTATCTCCCAAAGTTAAGTCGATAATAACGAATACCTATTCATTCATTCTTATGGGCCTGGAGGCCCATAGGAATGAATGTGAAGACATTCTGTATTACCGATTTGTTATTACCGAATCGGTAATACCGGGAGGTATTTCAAGGGTGCAGGGTGTCCAAAGGACACCCTGTTGCACTCCTGAAATGTGCATGTGTGCACATGTGGCACACATGCATGCCCTAAGGGCATGGATATGTGCCACATGGCACATTTCAAAAAGCAAAAAAGTGCTTTTTGAAAGGAAATTTCTATTTACCACCAACTTGGAGTTGGTGGTAAATAGTGATACCTTAAGGCTGAGGTGCACTGTTTTATGAGCTACCTACATTGCATTTAAGGAATCGGTATTGCAAGCAGGACACGCTCTCTCCTAAGGCTTTTTTTTAATAGCATGCATTTGTAATTCAATATGTTTCCCATTTGCGAGAGTTTAAGCTATTAGCATTGTAAATGACAATCCCATTTATTTATCTGCTTTAATAACTACAGAAAAATAAACGGCATTGTCATTTATGAATGTTGGATGTAGCGCACACCTGGGCGTGCCCCCGTTTTGGTTTTGTAGTCAGGCAGGCTCATTCCAAGTGGAAGGGGAGAAACTGACCAGAATTAGTTTAAGGGGTGTACAAAGACCTTCCCTCCACCCTCAAGCTGGCACTGGGCATAAAAGTGGACGCCCACGGAGCTCATACGATTCCTGGACCTGTGAAGAAGCCAAATAACAGCCTGCTGTCTGAGCACCTGAATGAAGAGTGGCCTTGCTTACTTTTAACCCAGTACCCCTGGGGAGACTCTAAGTGTAAATTGGCTGTACTCCTGTTTGAGCTACAGGCACACAGCAAACTGTCAGAATTCTTTATCCATGCAACCCCCCACCTCCAACTGGATCTACCCTGGTCCCCGCTGATGGCTTCTGCTGGAGTGAGATCCTGAATGCTTGGCTGTTGTTAGAGTGTACTACTTCTGTCCCCAACTTCATGAAGTTCTACTTAGACTTTTGCCAACTTTCTGCCTTGGTAACAAATTGAAACTGGGGTCACCGTCACAACCATACAATTCATATCTCCGGCTCTACCTATTTGATAGTTGTTATTTTGGTCTCATTTTATTTATTGAAATATTCTCTATTTCTTCAAATTGGTTTGGGTTTGTTCTTCACTGTGTTTTGTGTTTATGACTGTTTGAGTGTTGCGTAAATACTTTAAAATGCCTCTAAAATAATTCTGACTGCTTAAATCTGCATAAAACAAATTCCTCTGCCTCTGTAGATATAGAATAAAGCTGAGAGTGCCTCCCCTAATCCCAGCTTTTAAAATTTCCCATACTATTCTTGTGTAGGCTGTACCCCTATTATTCTCTAAGAATTGTAGCCAAGTTCTCATATTGCCTACATATGGTGGGTCTGCTAGTGACTTCCAATCAAAGGTTAATGTCCCCCTTGGTCTACCCACGTCCCCTACAGGTACCATAAGAGTTAGAGGATTATGATCTGATATAACCTGTGGGGGAATTTCAATTGCCACTTTACTGGCTTCACTAGCAGTAATGAAGAAATAGTCCAGGTGAACCATGTTGTTATGAAGATGCGAATACAAATTAAATCCAGGGTTTGAGGCCTTATGCTTGTCCCATATATGTACCAAGTCATGATCTTCCACCAATCATTTCAAAGTCACGTAACCTTTGGTTTCCACCCTTGATATATCCTTTCTTCAAACTTTAAAGTGATTCGTATCAAAATAAATATTAAGGTCCCTGAATAACCCCAATTGGGTGGGCCATGTGGCCAACTCTGTATTCAGTTCATCAAATATCATTACCTCATCCAAATTAGCCCATAAATTGAGCATAATGTAAAGTGCATTGTGCCTATTCTACATTCTACAATTTCCCATCGACCTCTATCATCTACCATCCTTCAGGGTACAGCAGAGATATAGCTTTTCACAAGAATTGCAACCCCTACTGAAGTCACACTTTGTCGAGTTCTTGCCAAAAACATTTAGTCCTAATGTATTTAGCAGCTCTCTCTTCTCATATGGAATATGTGTCTAGTCTTGAATACAAATTGTGTTAGCCGCAATTTAGGTCAAAAATATTTATCAAGCTAATAAGAAAGTTATCTAGTTGATTATGGCTTCTGCTATCTACTTTAGGGATTACTTTTCTTCCATCTTCTCCACTATTCCTTGCCTCATTTATTATTATTTCTCTTTCCTCTTTTTTTCTCAATAAACTATTGCATCTATACATTCACTGCTTTCTTCATGCTGCTGAACAATGCTTAAATTCTGTTTGCTACCTCTATATTCCTTCAAACCCCTCATGACCTCCCCATGCCTTCTTCCACTGCCTCATTTCCCCCAAACCACCTTTCCCTCCCTTCCCCTGCCACTCTTGCAAGGTTTTAGGACCTATCCGGTCCTCTGTGATGGTATGCATCTGGCAATGCCACCCTTATCTAATATATTACCAATATTTTCTCACTTCATTTAAGCCAATCTACGTCCCACCGCACCTTCTCCCAAATCTTCATCATTCACCACCCATTCAGTGCATATTTCTTAAACATTCTTTAGCGTCAGCTTCTGTGATGAAAAAATATGGATTATCCCTCACCACAACCTTCAGCTTTGCTGGATTTAACAGAAACAACTGTACCTCCTTAGTTTGAAGTTGAGCTATTAGTTGGCAGAGCTGCCATCTTTTTTCTACTGTGGCATGACAGTAGTCTGGTCTCACAAAGAACTCAATTTTCCTACAGGCATTTTGCACTTCTTGACTCTCTGCCTTTGTTTTCTCATGGTGAGACATAATTCTATGATATATAATTCCCAGAGATATATCTCCTGAGGGACCTCCATCTGTAGCATCTGCTCCCCCCAGGCCTGCAGTAGCTGAATAGTCCCATACCAGATCTAGCCTCCGAAGATTTGGGTTCTACTTATCAGTTTTTTTCCAGGATTTTGTCCCTTTTCTTCTTTAGAACCATGCTATCTTCCCTTGTTGAGATCTCAGGAGTCTTATATAGTTGTT
The DNA here is from genome assembly GCF_964261635.1 of Lissotriton helveticus. Taxonomy (NCBI): domain Eukaryota; kingdom Metazoa; phylum Chordata; class Amphibia; order Caudata; family Salamandridae; genus Lissotriton; species Lissotriton helveticus. The sequence continues at coordinate 1,221,872,952 of NC_136068.1, forward strand.
ACCCCCCCTCCATCTTACTTTCATCCATTTATGCACTTCCTATGGAGCTTCTTCTAGAAGAACATTCACTAAGCTCCATCTCTTCGCCCCTAGATCTGCTTGAACAATCTGAAAAGGAAACATTTTATCACCTGATTTGGCCTCCAACCCAGCTGCCTCCATCGCCTGGGGCTGCAGTGTTATCAGGGGAGATTTTAGCATGACTAAAATCACCCAGTGAGTTCCCATTTAGTCTCAGTTCAATTCTCCAGAGTGCTATTGGGGCTAATATCTTCAGGAGAAAACACCTTCTCGACAATCAGCGGTGGGGGTAGCCTATTCACCAGCTCAGTAGCCATAGCAGACCCTTATTGTGTGCCTGCTGTTATGTCTCCCGGGAGGGAGTAGTTCACTGTCTGCCCCATCATCTCAGCATGGACCCCCTTACCTTCTCCAGGCTTTGTCCCGTCCGAAAGGGGAAATTCTGCTCTCTCCACATCACTGCATGAGGTTGCTTTGGTCAGTATTCTTGTCAGCATATTATTAGGTCTCTTCTGCCCTCTTGTTCTTGCCTGAACCCCAGAGATTTTACTGCTTACTCCTTTAGCCGACAAACTCCTCCCTCTGTCTCATCCCCTGGAGCACTCTGCATGTTAAATGAGACAGACAATGCATGTGCGCTGTCGCAGGGTTTCCCACCTGCAAGGATCGACCTGCACAGAGAAGGCTTGATATTGACAGCCTGCTCCAATATCTGCTATCTCCCACCCTCCGCAGAGAGCACACAATTTGTAGGGTGTTCATTCAGTATTCCAATGGTATGTTTTTGAGTTAGGATTGTTTTCCATATGGAAATCGCAACATTCGATTGGGAATACCTTTGGCGCCGGTTGAGGAATCTTCCTGACATTTTCCTTAACTTTGCCTCGCGGCGCTCCGCTCCGCCCCTGAAAGTTTGGGGGGGATTCGTCAAGTGGGGGCCGAGATAAAAGGGGGGTCCCAAAACGTGTTTTCCCCATGTTATTTTCCATAGGGCGGTTGGACTCACTTTTAGACCGAAATGCTGAATGGGTTTCCACCAAACTTGGCAAAATTGTAGGGACTGGTGCCTTTGCTATGTCTCAAGATATGTGCTCCAGTGGTTTTTACGAAAATTAACTTTGAAAAAATATATATTGGGCTACATTGGGCTATATATATGTTAGAGCCCAAATGTAGCCCAATGTAGCCCAAAGATGGCCACCAGAGACAAAAAAAAACAAATGTAGCCCAAATATCAGCCAGATGTAGCCCAAATATAGCCCAATGACAGAATGTCCCAGAGTGTTCTAAAGAACAACTAGAGCGCTAACAGTCTTACTTATGACAAAAGTATGGCACACCTGAAGTCATCTTGATTGGAATAAAGTGTTAACACTTAAAACATTTAATTTGCAAAGGAACAAAATGAGGGGTTTCATTTTGCCATAGAAAGTTTATATATATATATATATTCACTGAAAAAACCATAGGTTACACACCAGTTATAGTTAGGAATTAGCATTTAAAAAGCCTTTGAAATTCACTGAAAAAACCATAGGTTTCACACCAGTTATAGTTAGCTGGAAATTAGACTTGCATAAAATCATTGAAATTCCCACGTTATAGTTAGTTGGACTCACTATAACTTGCACGTCTGCAATGCACTGCTGATGACGTCACATATTACATCACTCATGCATATATTTAAATATTTAAACATTACTCGCTAACATATGTATTCACTAAGATACACTTAATAAGCTAGTTAACCAATCAATTTTTTTTTTTAAAACCACTGAAAAAACCATAGGTTTAAGACGTTATATAGTTAGGAATTAGCATTTAAAAAACCTTTGAAATTCACTGAAAAAACCATAGGTTTCAGGCCTTATATAGTTAGGAATTAGCATTTAAAAAACGTTTGAAATTCACTGAAAAAACCATAGGTTTCAGTCCTTATATAGTTAGGAATCAGCATTTAAAAAACCTTTGAAATTCACTGAAAAAAACATAGGTTTCAGGAGTTATATAGTTAGGAATTCGTTTTTAAAAAACCTTTGAAATTTACTCAAAAAACTATAAGTTTTAGTGGTGTTATAGTTAGCTGGACATTTTACTCATACAAAACCAATGAAATTGCTCCTATATAGTTAGTTGTACTAACTATATTTCGCGCACCCGCAATCCACTGCTGATGATGTCACATATTAGATCATTCATGACATGGTCAGTGTCATCACTGATGACATCTCAAATGACATCACTGATGACATCACTGATGACATCATCCACGTGACAATCACATACACCTTTTCATACACTATTACAATTTTTCATGACTGTTTGTAAAATACAGAGTATCATATTTAAATCCATTGTCACAGCAATACAAGTATCTAAAAATCTACTCAGTGATTCATAGATGTATACACACATCTAATCACTTACCTATGGATTCACTCATACATGCTGTCAATGAACAATAGAACACTATCAAAAATACTTATACATCTATATCGACATTAAACAACAGCATGCATCCTATTCACATATGAAGTCATCCTATTCACTTATGCAAACAATGGATCATACTTACATATTTACTTAGCAAAACACTTATACAAACACCACTTCTTCTATTCATTTAGATAGTAAGTCATACTTAGTGAATTATAAAATGATTATTACAAGTATACAGTTATCCATACAGTCACTCACACAATCATTGTGTCTTATGTATACTTATTTATATACAACAACTGATACATACACTGCCTTTTATTTTTCTAGTTTGTTGGACCTATACCTTTGAGAAATATATTTGCTCATCACCACACCCATAAAGAGATTCCCTCACCCAAACTGTTAGAACATGTAGTTTTAACTTCATATATCTACTGAATCAACTATTCACACATCTTTGGACAGTCACACCCCCCCCCCACCGAACCACACACACTGTCACACTCCCATACAAATACTCAGTTAACTAATCAATAACTAATATAGACTTTCACATAGCTAGTAACCAACTGTAGAATCAGTTTACACAACAACTGACAAAGTGATACAGATATTCACACAGTTTAGTCACTATCCACTATATTTAGTGAGACATTATAAATTGGTCAAGTAAACAGTCAATTACACTGCTACTAAATCCTCCATCCAAATATTTATTTATATATAACCATTCATTCTTCAATGTAAATTGCTATATATATAATGCATATTTAAATAACGAAGCAAACCACATTCACTGGATGATGTCATCAGTGATGTCATCAGTGATGTCATTTGAGATGTCATCAGTGATGTCACTGACCATGTCACTCAAAAACTATAAGTTTTAGGGGTGTTATAGTTAGCTGGACATTTCACTCATACAAAACCATTGAAATTGCTCCTATATAGTTAGTTGTACTAACTATATTTCGCGCACCCGCAATCCACTGCTGATGATGTCACATATTACATCATTCATGACATGGTCAGTGACATCACTGATGACATCTCAAATGGCATCACTGATGACATCACTGATGACATCATCCACGTGACAATACACTAGTAAAATCTTTCATCACTCTTTGTTAAATAAAGAGCATCATATTTGAATCGATTGTTACAGCAATACAAGTATCTAAAAACCCACTCAGTGATTCATAGATTTATACACACATCTAATCACTTACCTGTAGATTCACTCATACATGCTGTCAATGAACCATAGAACATTATCAAAAATACTTATACACCTAAATCAACATTACACACCAGCACACATCCTATTCACATATGAAGTCATCCTACTCACTTATGCAAACAATGGATCATACTTACATATTTACTTAGCTACACACTTATACAAACACAACTTCATCTATTCATTTAGATAGTAAGTCATACTTAGTGAATTATAAAATCATTATTACAAGTATAAAGTTCTCCATACAGTCACTCACACAATCATTGAGTCTTATGTATACTTATTAATATACAACAACTGACACATACACTGCCTTTTATTTTTCTAGTTTGTTGGACATGTACCATTGAGAAATATATTTGCTCATCACCACACCCATAAAGATATTCACTCACTCGAACAACTGTTAGAACATGTAGTTTTAACTTCATATATCTAGTGAATCAACTATTCACACATCTTTGGGCAGTCACACCCCCCCCACCGAACCACACACACATTCACTCTCCCATACAAATACTCAGTTAACTAAGCAATAACTAATACAGGTTTTCACATAGCTCGTAACCAACTGGAGAACCAGTTTACACAACAACTGACAAAGTGATACAGATATTCAAACAGTTTAGTCACTATCCACTATCTTTAGTGAGACACTATAAATTGGTCAAGTAAACAGTCAATTACACTGCTACTAAATCCTCCATCCAAATATTTCTTTTTATATATCCACTCATTCTTCAATGCAAATTGCTATATATATAATGCATATTTAAATAACGAAGCAAACCACATTCACTGGATGATGTCATAAGTGATGTCATTTGAGATGTCATCAGTGATGCCACTGACCATGTCATGAATGATGTAATATGTGACATCATCAGCAGTGGATTGCGGGTGCGCAAAATATAGTTAGTACAACTAACTATATAGGAGCAATTTCAATGGTTTTGTATGAGTGAAATGTCCAGCTAACTATAACACCCCTAAAACCTATAGTTTTTTGAGTGAATTTTAAAGTTTTTTTAAATGCGAAATCCTAACTATATAAGGCCTGAAACCTATGTTTTTTTCAGTGAATATATATATATATATATATATATATATATATATATATATATATACCTACCTGCCGCGATGTCAAAATCATATGTCTGGCATTTCACTAAACTCTAACTTTTGAAAAATAGCTAGTTCTTTTCATATCATACCAAGGGGAAGTGGACCAGCCTATTTTCTATTCCTCCCTCTCCTTTTGATACCTACTGGCATTTCACTGCACCACATGGTGCCTGCCACTTTGTGCAGAAAAATGTTGGGGGTACCATAGGTACCCACCAAGTGCACCCCACCTCCCCCAGAGACAAGGGGAGCCCGCAACAGGCCCCCAAAACCAATCCCCGCCAGCCTGAATGCCTGTACAGTCCCCACATCCTAATATGGTGGACGATGCCTGCCACAATATAAGTGCCCCTGACCGCCCAGCAGGCAATCATAACGATTGCCACCAGCGGTAAAGAGGCGGACGGACTTTGCGTCCACCGTGATACCCACCGCCATCCTAATATGGCAGTGGGCAAATCTCATTTCGATGGTGGAATGATCGCCGGCCCGGCAGTAGCGATTGTTCTGCCATCATAATGAGCCCCATAGTTCTCACAAGGGGCCTGATGGTACTCACCATTGTTCCTACTTTACCTAAGGGAGATTAAGCACTGTTGTCATCACAACAATCTCTTAACCTGTGAAAAATCACTCTACCACAATTTGAATGGCCGAGCCAAGTAAAGATCTGCGTCTGTAGCACATCAGTGTGACTGCATTACAAACAGGAGCTATAATGTAGCTAGACCATGAAGGAGGGGGAGCATTTAAGTCTAAATTGATAAAAATATGAGGCAACAGCAGTGCCCAGAGATCAATTCTACACTTAAAGATATCAATGGGTACTCCATCCAGCCCAGAGCCTGGGGAGCTACTTCTGAGGGCAGCAATCACCTCCATTACAGTAAATTAGAATCTATCAGTATTAAAATTGGAAAAAATTACTCTGCATAATCAGTGGCATCAGAAGTACTACAATACATGTTATTAAAATAGACTACCCATTGGACCCCTGTTGTATAAATGCTCATTAATGTAATAGCAGACTTTTGTGCTTGAAGTTCTCGGACCACTATCAGGATTTGCACGAATTTCCAAGAGAGGCTGCACTAGTCAATCAATCTCAGTTATTTGTTTGAATTTCACGCTTCCTGATACCCAGTGCCTCTTTAAAATGTGCCCAAGCCAATTGCACTAGGATTTCTAGGTTGGCCTGACAAAACAAGTCTCAGCTCTCTGTTTGTAAGGGAACAGGATCTATCAAACCATCGAATGTGTGAATGAACTGGGCTGGCGAACGGCTTAAATAACTTGTCCTTTGTTACAATGTATAGTCCTCTAAAATAATGCACAAATTACCACCCAAGGAAAACTCAGCCAAACTAACCAGGAAAATATCCAAATTAGACTTTACTCTTTGATCCAATAATTTAGTTGGCTTTGGCAAATGCCATATGAACTTTAAGCTATAGAGTTGGCTGCAGGATGGCTTCCTCAGAACATTTAGTGATATTTTTGGGTAAAAATAGAGTGGCAGTCAATGGATTGTGATCACTGTAGCCTGAGCACAGTATCTCACATTTATACAAATATTGTACTAAACCTTGAGTAATAAAACAGGAATCAATTACTGGTTCACAACCTCCTCCATGCAAAGTAGATACCCTGGGTGGTTCACGGACACAACAACGACCTCAGAATTATTGATGTATACATTATCAATGTAAAAAGATAGAATACAAAGACTTCAACTCCCTATACTTAAACAGGTAAATACAAAAAAATCTGAAAAAAATATTGATATAAAAAATATAGTTGTACAAAATATTGATTTCAAATAAGCTTTATTCGATAGTAAGTATCATAAAAGTGTTACAGAATCATAAAAAATATAAAATATACCAGTACATAAAAATATTAAAAGATTAAATACAGAGATTTAAGACATAATTTTCCAAAGGTTATAAATTGCCGTTACAATGTGGAAAACACATTTTTTATTACAAAATATCTCTGACATAACGCTAAGCAACAATTAATAACAAGATTACAATCGAGGAAGTGCGTCCGCTCAAGGAAACATTGTTCTGCTACATCTTTAAACCCACTGCCTTTTTGGTTATTTTTGAACGGATAAACCATGCACAGCCCAGATACTTGGCAACTCCGCACACAAACAGAGACCTTGAGGCATCTGTCCGCAGAATGCGAAGCGCCACTAGATGGTTCTTAGTTCCCAATTGGGCACAAATTGGCTTAAGCCATTTTGTCCTAGCCTGTTTGTAGGCAGGGCATGCAAATATTAGATGGGCTAACGATTCTTGCTGTTCTTAGCAGCACGGACAGTGGCTTGAAGTATGTTACTTTGGCTCCCGTTGAGCGAGCGTGGAGTTTAGGTTTAAGGAGCCAAAACGGAACTGCATATAAAGAATCCTATCTCTAGGGAGTCTAATGAAATCTAGGTATGGTTACTGGTAACTAACAAGTTTATGGTAGAGGAATTCTTCAGTTAGTGTCCCTAGCCTGGAGTGGTGTACAAGCTGGTGATTAACCCAATTCCAGTAGATCTTTTTTAACTCCACCTTGGTCAGGGGGGCCTGGTTCTCCCAAAATTCGGCTAGGCCCAATTTACATATTAGATCATTCAGATACCTTAGCCATTTTACCCTCTTGTTCGAGTCCAGGGCGATCAACTCTGAAAGGCCAGCCGCGTAATGCGTCAATTCAGGGGTGCGTCTAATTCTTGCCCAATACAATAGGGGACGTAGTCTAGCCTTCTCACTGATCGAGCGTCTGCCCATGTCGAGAAATAGTGGCTTCAGTGGTGTATGGATAGGGGCGGAGACCAAATCTCTGATGAATTTGTTCTCTGATCTTTGGATCTCTGCTATTTTTTCAAAGCCCCAGAGTTTGGCACCATAAATTGCCAAACTCACTGCTTTGCCCTCATACACCACTACGGCCGGGGCAACCAATCTGGACAGGGAAGAACGTTACTCTCTTGAGATGTCACCTGCCAACCATTTGTGATTTAGTAGCATCTTACTCAGATGCGACCCCCAAGCCATTGTGTCTGAAAGCCTGATCCCCAAATAGTTGAAGGAATGGACTCGCTCTAAGGGAGAACCGTCAAGAGAGAGTTTAGGTCTAATATTGTTCCCAGCTTTAAAAGCCATGAACTTAGGGGTCGATTAGGATCGCGGACGGACTTGAGTCCGTCCGCGACCCCTGAGGAGGAGGGAACGTCCGCATGGGCTGCGGCGTTCCCTCCGATCTGATTAGGATGTAACCGCCAGGGTGGCGGTCACATCCTCTATCTCTAACATTGCGGCGGGTGCAGCTTCAAGCTGCACCCGCCCCAATGTAAAAAATGCATGCACAGCATTTGCGTGCACAAAGCGGCAGGCACCGCGCGGTGCCTGCTGCATTGTGCACGCAAATGCAGGGGGGTACCATAGGTACCCCCCATGTGCACCCCCCACCACCCCTTCACCCAGGGGGCCCGCAACGGGCCCCCGAAGTGAAGGTCCGTATGCTTTTTCACGGCGGAAAAGCCGCCGAGGAAAAGCATAGAATTGCAGACATCCTAATATGCCTGGCGGTGTCTGATAGACACCACCAGACATGTTAGTACTTTTCCGCCGTGGCCGCCTTCCGACCGCGGCGGAAAAGCTGCGGACAGATTATCAGACCCACCAGCCATCCTAATTTGGTGGTGGGTCTGTGGAGGCTCCGCTGCGGTTTTCCCGCATCCTCCGGGCAGGCGGTGGCTTCCGCCGGCCCGGAGGATGCGGGAATTCCGCAATCATAATGACCCCCTTAGTCTTAGTAATATTTATGGTAAGACCCCTTAAAGTGCAAAAAAGTTGAATATGAGTAAGGAGTTTTTGGAGACCGATCGGAGTTTTGGATATAAGGAGGGTATCATCCACAAAGAGGAGGGTAGCAATTTTTTCTCCCGCCAGGGTTGGTGCGTCAGCTGGACTTGGCTCAAAAAATCGACCACACCACTCACATGAAGTGAAAAAAGTGTGGGAGCCAGCACACATCCCTGGGGGACACCCCTATTTACCTGTATCCTTATATATTGATTTTCATATATAGAAATTAAAATAATATTTATTACAAATATTGAATAATAAAATTAATTTTCAACACAATAAATTAGATATAACATACATGTTAAACTACATAACAAATGAACTTTATTAACAAAAGTTAAACGCACATACATAATATTATATATATCCAGCAAACCTCTCCCAAAGAAAGAGCAGGGGCCCGTGGGGAACGTCAGGAACTTCCTTTATTACAGCTGTGTTGGCAAATGCATTTCGGCCTCAATCGGCCTTCCTCAGTGCCGGGGTCTTAACAATAGGCTGTGCAAAGTGCGTAGTTTAAATGTCATCACGCCCCACTTCGATTGGTGCAAGTCCGCTCCACCCCTTGTGATGTCACGAGCACCAATGGCAGTCCACACAGTCCCGGTGGACCACAGCTCCCAGGATGCCTCACAGGACCTCCCGGTGAGTGGTGCATGGAGTTTGCTGCACAGTGTCAGCGATGTCGAGCGGAGGGCGCGATGACTCGCAAAGTCTGGTAAGCACTCTCCCCCCTGCAGCTGCAACTCCGGTCGTGTCCTTGGGTCCCCACATGACTGACTCAGCCCACATGTTCGATCCACATAGAGGCAGGGGCAAGAGGACAGTGCATCCCGCCCTACCGAAGCTTATATATATATAAACATATATATATATATATATATATATATATATATACGTTAAAACAATTAATGAACTATTAGTTTTAATTTATTTTATCATTTTAAAATTATATAAAAATTTACAAATATATATATATATATATATATATATATATATATATATATATATATATAAGATTGTGTATTATGGTACATTGAGGCCATGCACATCAAATATTCATGCAGACGCGGGAAAAGCCTGCTGTTTCATGATTGATTGCAGCCCCACCAATGGGCGTATATCTTGAAAAGACTGAGCTGTGCAGATTTTAGAAATGATTTATAGCACTGAAGAAGGTAATGACCGAAATGCATCTGCAAAATAAATCGTTTTAAAGACCCCCGTGTGCGCTCTGACTTGTTGGAGTTGTTGTGGAACAAGACAAACTCACCGTTCGTCTACGGATGCACCCGCCGTTGTGTCCAGCTGCCATGTGAAGTGGTGTTATATATATACATATATTATTATTATATATATATATATTATATATTATTACCTACTGGCGGTCGCCAGTAGGTAGTTATAGTTAGTACCTATTTTCCATAGGAAATCCGCAACATTCTATTTGGAGTATCTTTGCGAAATTTTTAAAACTAATTGCCAGCTCCATTCCGCTCCTCTCCTGAAAGTTTGGGGGTGATTCGTCAAGCGGAGGCTGAGAAAAGGGGTGTCCCAAAATGTGTTTTCCCATGCAATTTTCATAGAACCTTTAGACACAGCTACAGCCCGAACTGCTTAACGGAATTACGCCAAATTTGGCAGCGATGTAGTCCTCAGTTCAGACTCGTGCCCTTTTCTTAAATGGTGTCCTGAGAAAATTATAGTTAAAAGCATTTATATATCTATGGGCGCGGTGGATCAGCGGACTCTGAGCGCCCTCTGGGAGCATCATAAGCGCACCCTTCCGATCACGCGCTGAATGCTAATTGGCTGTCAAGTGGTTGTCAACATTCAAAACCAGGAACTGTTGACAGCCATTTTGTGCCTCGGTAGAAGCAAGGCTGAAGAAGTCAGTGGAACAAGAGTGTAAACGTAAAAAGGAGGCAGGGTAGACATACTTTGATCCTCTAGACCTGCTTAGGGGGTCCCAGAAGGACCCCCAGGGCCCACAAATGTATTATATATATATTTTTTTTTAAACCCGGCAGGTGCGCGTAGGGTGCGCAAACTCTGCTGTAAATAAATAAATAAATAAATAAAACAGCTTCAGCCCGAACTGTTTAACGGAATTACGCCAAATTTTATAATTAGCCCCCGGGGGGCAAAATTATTACATTTGATGGGGACCCAGAGGGGCCCTCCAGCCCCAGGGACCGTCACCGCTCAGGGGTACAAAAGAAAATGGTTGGGGGGTTCCATGGACCCCAAAGCCCCAGGGACGACCACCCCCGGGGATTTATGTATTGTAGGAGGGGGGGTTGCGTGGCCCTCCTCCTGGAGCACTCAAGGGTCCTGGTGACCACCACCCCCCAAGGCCGGCTTCTGCAGTGTCCCGGGGTGCCCACCCCCGGGACACTGCTGTTTGCTATGAGAGGGCGGGAGCCAGGAAACTTGGTTTGGATTTTGAAAAACAGAGTAGGGCAACCTGTTCTCTGTTTCAAAATCCAAACCATACTGGTTTTCCACATAGGGAGTTGCATGTTAGTTATGTGGAAAAGCAATGCCGGCTCCCGAAGGACGTGGGGAGCCGGCTGGGACCGTGGGGGCATTGGGGCTCCCCTCAAGGTCCCCAATGTTTTATATAAGCCCCGGGGGATGGGGTGCCCGAGGATAATAGAAATTAGTGATGGGTCTGTTTTTTTAACGATAAAATTAGGAGTCGCCACTCAGCGCGGCGCATTGCGGCCCCCAGGTGTGCACGTGTTGGATGCACGATTCATAGTCTGTAGGGTGCACGATTCCAACGCATTTGGTGCACAACTTCTGAGCATTTGGTGCATGAGTCTGAGGCGTTGGGTGAGCGACTCCAAGCAAAAAATTCCAAATTGTTTTTTTCGATATACATCCAGCTTTTGTGTTTAGCTCTTAGGTGGCTCGAAAAAGAACCCTTGTATTTATTGAGAGATTTTGGTACCTACAAGTAAGTACCTATGCAGAGTCCAAAGTTCAAGAGGAAGACTCTGTTTCCCTCATCTGTAAAATGTACACCACCTCTCCTATAGATGTCATGCATATTGAAACGCAGAATGTTGTGGTAAATGGACCCCATTCTATAGTCTCGGAGAAAAGCAGAAACAGATTTATTCACATGTTTCCTAGCTTTCTCAATCTGTGAACAAAATTGATTGGACCAGTTCCATTTCTGCCTTTGGCGTATGTTAGAATAGACAAAGGCAGTTTGGGGGAAAAGTGTCATCAATTCTCCAAAGGTGTCCTTCATAAGCATTTCTGGACCTACCCCCGTCAAAGTGCCTAGGTCATTGCCACCACAGTGCACAATTATGAGGTCAGGGTGTTGGAGATGCAAAAAGGATTTAACCAATGGCATCAATTGGTGCTACTTTAACCCTCTCTGTCCAATCCATTTAATGTCCACATTTGGCAAATGTGGGTCTTTGTGAATGACTTTGTTTGCTGCATACCTTTGGCTCCAGAAAATATAGCTATGTCCTTCAATCCACACTCTAAGCATCTTGAAGGGATGTCTGGATGTACTCAGATGGTCTCTGTAAATGAAATGGCAGTTTGAAAAGTGCGATTTTTCTAAAATGGTGGATACGATGTAGTTTTGAAAAAAAGAAAGAAATGATTGGTTGTTTGAGTACATTCTACACTGAAAACTAGGGTGCATGTCTCGGTTTTTTAAAAGCATGATTCGTATTGGTTAACAAAATCTGATTGAAAGTAACATCATATAGGATAAGCTGATAAGTTGAAAAGTCAAGCACACTTGCTGTTTTGATTAGCAACATTGTGTGATGAACGTTTGACCTGTGTGCTCAGTTAAGTGTTCCATGAACTGTTTCCATGGTAACAGGCAGAAGGCAGATTGGGGGTAGGGTTGAAATTTATGTCATTTGGAAAGGGTTGAAATGTGTAACCAATAGCAATGTGTGTTTGCTTTTGAATTAATGTGGGAAGCAATGTGATTTGATGATTACATGTATATGTGTGCAAAATGAGAGGGAAACGTTGCCATTGGTTTTGCTGACAGATGCACAGTACAGAGATTCTGTATAAGAAAATCTGGTGTGTGACTGACATATTTCTTCATCTATAAAACAATTTGAAAGGTGAGTTCTTAATTTGTGAGGAGATGTATGTGGTGCGTTTTGATTTTAATGAGACTAATGTGTTTCTCCTGCTAATGTGTAGGAAGTACTTTTGTTTCTAGAATCTTATTGTGAGTGAGTGTGTGTGAATTTAGAAACCATTCTGAGATAAACATTTGTGTATGCAGAGAGATAACTGTTTACACACCTGTGCTGTTCTCATGTTTTGGTAGAATTAAAAAACAGTCATTGTTTATGTACTTGCAAAATGAGTCAAGTTTCTACACTAAAATGCAGTACTCCTTCTAGACTATGAAATGTGTTTTGGTAAAATGCAAGGGATATTGTTCTTTGTCTAGAATCACGCAGTGAGTATGAGTGCATTTAGGAATCATTCTGAGAGAAGTACTCTATACTAATGTGTAGTAGAAAATTATGTGGAATGCGTGCAGTCACCTTATGTCTTGCAGACTAATATGTGTGTTATGGTAAAATGTAAGGGATAGTGTTGCTTGTCCAGAATCACACATTGAGTCTGTGTGCATTTAGGAATCATTCTGAGAGAATCATGTTGGTATTTCATGTGTTTACAGACATTTAACTGATTAAAAACCTATTCTGTTCTTATATTTTGGTAGGATTAGAAACCAGTCATTGTTTATATATTTGCAAAATGAGTCAGGCTCCTACACTAATATGGAGTACCCCTGCCAGACTAGTAAATGTGTTTTGGTATTATCCAAGGTATAGTGTTTGTTGTTTAGAATCACAATGTGAATCTGTGTGTATTTAGGAATTATGCTGAGAGAAGCATTTTGGTATTTGACTGCTGTTTCAATCCCATAATGAGTCTTTCAGTACCATGTAGTAATCCATTCACTAAAGTAAAAGTCAACCAAATATGAATTCACCCAGTGTCTCTCCTGACACTGGGTGAATTCATATTTTACTTATTAATCTACTAACATCCTTTTTTTAATACTCTTCATTACCCTAAACGCCTATTTTCCCTGCATCCTGTGCCAGAGATGCTCTCATTTAATTATCGAGTATTTTAATTCATACCAGAGTATTTTTTTAGCTAAATCCACTAATTCGTTAATAAACTAAATTGTATATTATAAAATTATAACTATTTAAAAACAAATATCAAACATATACCCTTCACATAATTTACCTCTCTTCGATATTCTTTCCTTACTCCGTCATAATTCATCCAACTCCTCTGGAGGGGACATAATGTTTTATGTATTTTTAAATATACATTAACAATATGTTCCCTCGGAGGATATTCTCAAGATGCTTCCGCAGCCCCGAATCATTAACTTGCTCTTAGTTTCTTATCAACAATATCAATATCAACAATATCCATCCTACCATCAAATTTACCAGCAGCAATACCAAACAGAAGCATCATCTCCCTTTTCTGGATGTGCTAGTCACCATTCATGAACACAAAATTACAACTGATCTGTACCACAAGCCTACAGATGCTAATTTGTATCTAAACTGGACTTCATGTCACCCTCATCACACTAAACTGAGCATCGTCTACAGCCAAGCACTCAGAATAAGACACATCTGCAGCAATGAGGAAACGTGTAAAGACCATCTAAAGGAGCTTGCTACATCATTTAGAAGGCGAGGCTATCCTCTGCAAGTCATACAGCAACAAATTGACAAGTCTTTGCAGTTACCCAGAGAAGCACTTATTTGGAATACCAACGCCAGAAACAAAAGTGACAGAACTCCATTTGTAGTTGACTATCATCCATCAGCTCCCAACTTCAGAAATATAATACAAAAAACATTTCCCTTACTGTCCACTTGTGAAAAATTGCAAAAGGTTTTTCCAAAACCGCCAATCAGTGCTTACCGCAGAGCTCCAAATTTACGGTCTCTTATTGTGAGAGCTGAACTCAAGCAAGCTGTAACAAATGCAGGGGTTCATTGCTGTGACTCTAAAAGGTGTATCACGTGTGAATACCTTTTACAAACATCATCAGTTACTAGTTATGTTACCAGAAGGACCTATGCAATAAGGCAGCATCTTACATGTCGCTCAACATGCATTATTTATGTGATTCAGTGCCAACGGCAAAACTGTAAAAACAATATGTAGGCCAAACAGTGAATGACCTCCGCACACGATTCAGGAACCACAAATCAGCAATAATTAATAAGAAAATTGACTAGCCTGTAGCCAATCATTTTAACCTTGTGGATCATTCACTATCGGATTTGAAGATGGAACACGTCTCAAAGGAAGAACTACTGGACTCCGGGGAAAACTTCTGGATGTACCGTTTAAAATCATTGCATCCAGATGGACTGAACATTACTGTAAATACAACCTGATTACTGCATATCTCAAGAACTCTCAGGACTGCATTGATTCCACATTCCAAATGGAATCTTCACTCATGATGCTTTTTGAAAATTCAGCTGTGTCATCTGTGCAGCCACTGAGCTTACCATCTTGAAACTACCTGAGGAAGGCGGAAGCTGAAACGTTGTAGTGGAAATATATTTTTGTTCTTTGGTGAATCTATTTGTTTGAGTCACTTCTTTCTTGGATATTTTATTTCTTTGTGACTCATTGTATCCTTTGGGATCCAGATTTTTGCCCTGGCTGGCTGTTGTTTTCTTGTGATCCTTCATCTTCAAGTATAAAATTATAACTATGTATTATTTTGTCAAGCGAGTACTTAGTTTTATTTTAAAAACAGAAACAAAATTGCGTTGTAATGGCATGCGTTGTAATTAAATATGCGTTGTAATGGCTTGCGTTGTAATAACATGCATTGTAATGGAATATACGATGTAAAAGTTTTGTTGTAATAGCATTACGATGTAAAAGTTGCGTTGTAATGGCTATCTCCCGTGTTTTAGGCCTACAGTTCCCCAGTTAGTATCCATACACTGCAGTAAACACCCTGTGACTGCTCTTACAATCCCATAGTGACTCTTTCAGTAGCATGTAGTAATCCTTTCAGTGAAGTCCAAGGGATACTGTTATTTGTCTCGAATCATACTGTGAATCAGTGTTCGTTTGGGAAAATTGAGAGAGAATGATTGGTTGGTTGATGAGTTTGCAGACATATAAGTACATGTACTCTTACAGTGAGCCAGGCTTTAGTCCACGCAGTGCTTGAAACTCCTAAATACTATGCTTGTAGTAGTCTAACCACCTTCACAGTTGTGTTTCAGGCCTAAAATTCCCCAGTTAGTATCCATACACTGCAGTAAACACTCTGTGACGGCTCTTGCAATCCAATGGTGACTCTTTCAGTAGCATGTAGTAATCCTTTCAGTGAAGTCCAAGCGTTACTCTTATTAGTCTAGAATCACACTGTGAGTCAGTGTTCGTTTGGGAAAATTGAGAGAGAATGATTTGGTTGGTTGCTGTGTTTGCAGACACATAAGTAAATGTACTCTTGCAGTGAGCCAGGCTATAGGGCACGCAGTGCTTGAAACTCCTATGCACTATGCTTGTAGTAGTCTAACCACATTCACAGTTGTGTTTCAGGCCTACGAACCCCACTCACTATCCATACACTCCAGCAAACACACTGTGACTGTTGTTGCAATCCCATAATGACTCTTTCAGTACCATGTAGTAATCCATTCACTAAAGTAAAAGTCAACCAATTAAGAATCACCCAGTGTCTCTCCTTATAATACTGTAATCTTTCAGTCAGTAAGCATGTACTCAGGCAGTGAACCAGGCTTTAGGGCATGGAGTGCTTCAAACTGCTATGGACTATGTATGTAGTGGTGTAACCACCTACACACTTGTGCTTCAGGGTTACAAATCCCAAGGCACTACCCATACACTCCAGCATACACAGTGTGACTGATGTTGCAATCCCATAGTGACTCTTTCAGTACCATGTAGTAATCCATTTACTAAAGTAAAAGTCAACTAATTAAGAATTCATCCAGTGTCTCTCCTTACAGTACCGTAATCATTCAGTCAGTAAGCCTGTGAGCCAGGCTTTAGGGCATGGAGTGCTTCGAACTGCTATTCATTCAGCATGTAGTGGTGTAACCACCTTCACACTTGTGCTTCAGGCCAACAATTCCCCAGTCAGTATCCATACACTCCAGCAAACACCCTGTCACTGCTCTTGCAATCCCATAGTGGTTCATTCAGTACCATGTACTCATTTACTCACTAAAGTAAAAGTCAACCAATTATGAATTCACCCTGTGTATCTTCTTGCATTTAAAAAAATGTAACTTTATTGAAAGTTAAAGAATAATATTTTTATAATTAGCTCAGATAATGTGTTGTGTTAATATTTATATTAAATACATATATTTTCCACAAAAACGCTCTGCTACGAAGAAGCACTCACAGCCGGTAAGTTAACACCATTTATTTTCGTATGAAGGTCGCATTACATCCGTTATTTAACCCTCCGCCAACGCGTTTCAAAGATGTCTGCTCTTTCTTCTAGGGCTTAATGGCTGTTTGCAATCTTTTCTGTCTAACACTGTCCGCTTATTCATGAGGCTTGACTTAAGGTGTTCTCGCTTTGTAGCTCACTTTTCTGCTTAGTGCATTATGGGACGTGTGGTTTTCCATTCTGCCAACACTTTCACCCAAGGTGGGTTCCGCAAACTTGCATTATATTATTAAAAAGGTCACAGTGATTAGTGTAAGTTCACTATGATATATAAGCACTCCAGTGTGCCCCGGTATAAAAGTTCACCTTCATTAGTAACACGCTCTGCTGTGCCGTCGCTTTGACAAGAAATCCTGCCTCGACGGCCCCCTTACCTCCAGCGGCTCCCTCCTCCTTCACCGGGCGGTGCTCCTTCCATGACCGAAGCCGTCGTGTAATTATTTTCCACAAAAATGCTCTGCTACGAAGAAGCACTCACAGCAGGTAGGTTAACACCATTTATGTTCGTATGAAGGTCGCATTTCATCCCTTATTTAACCTTCCGCCAACACGTTTCAGAGCTGTCTGCTCTTTCTTCTAGGGCTTAATGGCTGTTTGCAGCCTTTTCCAGCTAACACTGTCCCATTAGTCATGTGTCTTTAGTAGTCGTGACTTCAGGTGTTCCTGCTTTGTAGCTCACTTTTCTGCTTAGTGCATTATGTGACGTGTGGTTTTCCATTCTGCCAACACTTTCACCCAAGGTGGGTTCCGCAAACTTGCATTATATTATTAAAAAGGTCACAGTGATTAGTGTAAGTTCACTGTGATATTTAAGCACTCCAGTGTACATTGGTATAAAAGTTCACCTTCATTAGTATCACGCTCTGCTGCGCAGTCACTTTGACAAGAAATCGTGCCTCGACGGCCCCCTTACCTCCAGCGGCTCCCTCCTCCTTCACCGGGCGGTGCTCCTTCCATGACCGAAGCCGTTGTGTAATTATTTTCCACAAAAACGCTCTGCTACGAAGAAGCACTCACAGCAGATAGGTTAACACCATTTATTTTTGTATGAAGGTCGCATTTCATCCGTTATTTAACCTTCCACCAACGCGTTTCAGAGCTGTCTGCTCTTTCTTCTAGGGCTTAATGGCTGTTTGCAGTCTTTTCCGGCTAACACTGTCCCAATAGTCATGTGTCTTTAGATGGCTTGACTTCAGGTGTTCTTGCTTTGTAGCTCACTTTTCTCCTTAGTGCATTATGGGACGTGTGGTTTTCCATTCTGCCAACACTTTCACCCAAGGTGTGTTCCGCAAACTTGCATTATATTATTAAAAATGTCACAGTGATTAGTGTAAGTTCACTGTGATATTTAAGCACTCCAGTGTGCCCCGGTATGAAAGTTCACCTTCATTAGTATCACGCTCTGCTGCGCCATCGCTTTGAGAAGAAATCCTGCCTCGATGGCCCCCTTTCCTCCAGCGGCTCCCTCCTCCTTCACCGGGCGGTGCTCCTTCCACAATCGAAGCCGTCGTGTAATTATTTTCCACAAAAACGCTCTGCTAAGACGAAGCACTCACAGCAGGTAGGTTAACACCATTTATTTTCGTATGCAGGTCACATTTCATCCGTTATTTAACCTTCCGCCAACGCGTTTCAGAGCTGTCTGCTCTTTCTTCTAGGGCTTAATGGCTGTTTGCAGTCTTTTCAGGCTAACACTGTCCCATTAGTTATGTGTCTTTAGTAGGCTTCACTTCAGGTGTTCTCGCTAAATACATATATATATATAGGTTTTTGAACATTAAAAAATTCTGCGTAATTCGTACATTTCGCGTATGCGCCACAAGTCGCGTACCAGTCGCATGCCGTCCACGTTCAGAAAGTCGTACTCATCGCTCACTTTACGCAAACTCTACACATCATTCATAAAATGGCGGATACATTCCGCACAGTCAACAAGAAGGGTGCGCTTTGGATGCTCGACTTCCAAAAAAAAGTAGGAATAATATAAGTATTTAAAAAAATAATAATAAAATATATATATATATATGTATATTTTTTTTTAAATATGTGACGTGTAATTTAAAAAAAATATTTAAAAATAAGTAGATTAAAAACATGTAGTTAAAGAATATAAAAAAATAGAACAAGAAATATATTTAAAAAGTATCATTTAAAAAACCTTTGAAATTCACTGAAAAAACTATAGGTTTCAGGCAGGTTATAGTTAGGAATTATCATTTAAAAAAACTTTGAAATTCACTTAAAAAACCATAGGTTTCAGGCAGGTTATAGTTAGGAACTATCATTTAACAAACCTTAGAAATTCACTTAAAAAACCATAGGTTTCAGGGGAGTAATAGTTAGTTATATATTTCACTCATACAAAACCATTGAAATTCCTCCGTTATAGATAGCTTTACTAACTGTAACTCTCGCGCCCGCAATCCACTGATGATGATGTCACATATTACAACGTTTATGACATGCTCAGTGACATCACTAATGAGATCTCAAATTACACCACTGATGCCATCACTGATGACATCATCCACGTGACAATCAGCTACACCTCATCATACACTAGTATAACCTCTCATCACTCACTGCAAAACACAGAGTCCCATATTTGAATCTACCGCTCTGCAACAAACCGGTAACTGGAAACTTGATCCCGGTCCTTGACGCCAGACAAGCACATCAGCACTTTTACCCCGATCCCTGAGGATGCTACTTAACAACAAAGCCAGACTCGCAGCGTGGGAGACCTCTCTGCAACAAACCGGTAACTGGAAACTTGATCCCGGTCCCTGACGCCAGCCAAGCACATCAGCACTTTTACCACGTTCCCTGGAGGACACTACTTAGCAACGAAGCTCGGGATGCACGTTGGCTCAGAACGGGTGAAGACGGGGCCAAGACGGGCCCGTCTTAGCCTGTCAGAGACCGGAGGAGGCTGGTCTGGGCCAGGTCCCTTGGTCTCTGGACTTAACTGTATGCATGCACTAAGCCTTGGAAACTAATAACGAGAACATTGAATGCTTAACCCTTGATTTCATTTAATTCTGCGTGCTCCCGTTCCCTCTTTGTATTTGAAAATGAAGGGGGCATAATATATGCTGCTAATCAGTTTGGTATTAATGATAATAGTCGGTCACAGTGCACCCAGAAGTGAAAAGTGTATTCTAGTACTGCTACTATAGGAGGTAGCATAATGGGGAAGAGAAAATTACAAAATACCAGTTTGGGGCAACCGGGTGGCAAACAGGCAAATGTGAATAAGACCATCCTGAATTTAAGGGTGCAGTTGGGGAATTAGACAAGCAAATATCCACGGTGGAGGAGTCGTTAAAAAGAGATCCACAGGATGTAGCTACTACAAATAAGATCATTAATCAACAACAGACAGAGATCGAAGAGGTTGGGGAGAAGGGACTACCAGGAAAACCCAGTGGGGAGTTCATAAATGGCTGCATCAAGGTCACAGGCGATGAGAGTTTCGCTAGTTGTCAGGATACGGAACCGTCTCCCCCACATAAAAGATGGTGTATGCGAAACCGAAGGTTGTGCTCGGAAGTGCAAAGATCCTGATTCATAAAGCTCCATCAGAGCCTCTCCCGCAGGCAATTATAGTTAAGAACAAACAGGGGAATGGCAATTTGGCACAAAGCAAAAATAAGGGCGTGGGCAGGAAACACCCAAAAAGGGGATATGGATCACATGACGCAGAAACAAATAGTTTAGAGAATGAACTGATTGATTTAAGTAAATATATTGAACAATCAATCGGCGCCATAGAGTCAAGACTAGTAAAGATAGAAGAGGGTTTGACATTATTACTAGAGAACCAAAATAGACCCCCGATACTGGATAATGAAGGTAACAAAAAGGAAGCAGAGAAAACTGGAGACATTTATAAAACACAAGACCAGAAGACTCCAGGCAATACTGTGCCCTCGGGAAGCAGGTAAAGAGAGGGAATTATACTACGTCGGCTACCGAGCCCAAAAAACATTTAACGCAGTGCATACCAGAGGTCTACGAAATGGTAGTAAACTAATAGAAAAGAGTATAGACAGGAGGGATAAAAGGCAGGATAATAGTCAACAGATGGAAATGGGCCCTACATTTGGGAAAGACAACATTATAACAATAGAACAGTTAGAGAATGGCCAAATGCTACATCTACCTCCCCGCAGTGCTACCATACACAGTAGTGTTGACAAACGTTCCCCCACTAATTGAAGGCGAAAAGGAAACATGGGACACACTAAGGAAAAAGACAATCCATTGCCTGGGAACTACAACAGGATTAACCACGGATATGTTTTTAGCCTTTAAAATGGTTAGACAGGTGCCTTGGGTGAGCACAATCGATAAATGCGTCCAAAGGGATTGTGTAGTTCTTTCCCTAGGAATTCCATCCCCGATTCGGTAAATTCTCCGACGGACGGGCAATAATAATAGCAATCTGGAAGTAGGCATAAAGGTTCTACTGCTGAGTCCTTTCTACCAACCAGGACATTCTAAATGGAATAGGGATAGGTTTCCTCATGCACAGACCACAAGTAAGCTGGCATATAATATAGAGGTGTCCAATAGCTTCATGCCGCTCCAATCGTTGGATGAGAACGATTGACTCCCAGAATGGCAATGAGTGCAGCGGGGTTAAAAAGTAGCATCTCCCAAATTTTGCACAAATAAAGTAGAGATCGAAGATGGGGGACGCAATTTGGCCCAGAGCGGGACAAAATACACTAGTATTGATTGACGAGACCAGTGTTGCAAATCCAAAAAATGTCAGTGAAGATAGTGAGATTAGGGAATATACCAATGGAGCCACTACTCCTGATGGACTAAATGTCCATGTTCCGGATAGGATTTGCGTGCTCTTCTGTAATATTGCCGGCTTACAGTCAAAGGTACACAACGCTATCTGGACAGATTTTATATATAGTTTTGACATTTTATGCTTCCAGGAGCCCTGGTTACTAGAGGAGATTAATCTGGATTGCTAAAAGACGTTCCATATATGGATATGTGGATATGTACTAACTGGTACTGGGGTGTTCATGGTTAGAGTGGGTGTATCAAGTGTTATGTTAGGGTCTGATGAGGTGCATCAGTGATGTCACTGACCATGTAATGTATGATGTAATGTGTGTCGTTATCAGCAGTGCATTGCAGGGGCGCGAGTTGTAGTTAGCTCAACTAACTATAACAGGGGAATTTCTATGGTTTTCTATGAGTGAAATGTCCAACTAACTATAATGTCCCTGAAACCTGTTGTGGTTTTATCAGTGAATATATATATATATATATATATATATATATATATATATATATATATATATATATATATAAATACATATGTATGTATATATATATATATATATATATATATATATATATATATATATATATATATATATATATATATATATATAACCAGGATCCCAAAGAACGACCGCGGTGAGCCAAACAAGGGCACAGACAACAGTTAAAGATGCAATAAAGACATTTTATTGTCTTAGCATGTCATATATATACACCAATAACCGAAAATATAATAAAAAACGATCTATTATAAATTAAAACATCAAACTATTTAAAAATATTTAAACTTTAATTTTCGACTACAGTCAATGCAACAGTAGGAAAAGTGTTGGATAGTGGAGGGGTAAAAATTACTATTCCCACTCCAGTGAGTGCAACAGTCGGGAAAGTGTTGTATAGTGGACGGGTATGAATTACTATTCCCACTCCAATGAGTGCAACAGTTGGGAAAGTGTTGGATAGAGGAGGGATAAAAATTACTATTCCCACTAAAGGTGAGTGCAACAGTAGGGTTCGTGTTGGTTAGCGGAGGGGTAAATTGACTATTCCAAGTCCAGTCAGTGCAACAATAGGGAAAGTGTTGGATAGTGGAGCGGTAACAATTACTATTCCCACTCCAGTCAGTGTAACAATAAGGAAAGTGTTGGGCAGCGGAGGTGTAAAAATTACTACTCCCACTCCAGTGAGTGCAACAGTAGGGAAAGTATTGGATAGCGGAGATGTAAAAATTACTATTCCTACTCAAATGAGTGCAACAGTAAGGAAAGTGTTGGATAGCAATTGGTAAAATTGACTATTCCCACCCCAGTGAGTGTAACAATAGGGAAAGTGTTGGGTAGCGGAGGAGTAGAAATTACTATTCCAACTCCAGTGAGTGCAACAGTAGGGAAAGTGTTAGATAGTGGAGGGGTAAAATTACTATTCCCACTCAAGTCTTTTCAAAATTAAAAACAAAAGAAATATTTAAAAAATCCCAAACAAAATAAATACATATATACTTATATTCCACATTAAAAAACACATAAATGTAATATTAAAAATAAAAATAAAAACATATAATGTTAATTACATATGAAAAATACCATAACATTTTATATTAAATAAAATAAAAATTAAACTTCAAACCAATACATATTTTTAATTAGAACGCATTTAGAAACAAAAACATTCATTATTAATTTTTTTTTATTTCCTACCCTATTACACCACAAACATCACAACCTACATCAAAATTTAAACAAAAAGGGGCTTCCATAATTAACATAAGTAATTACCAATTAAATAAATAGTATTAATTAAAAAACATATTAAAACTAATACAAACGAACTTCACACACTTTAACCCTATAATACCCACAACACACAGCTAAAGTTAAACAGTAAACAAATATATTACACTATTAAAACTTATTTTGAATTAAAAACTATTAATCTTAAACAACCAATTATAAAGAAAGTAAAATGTATTTAATGCCCACCCATTACCCCTATAAAAGTAAAAAACCACACACCAACAAATAAACAATTACCCTAATTAAATATCACTTAATTAGTTAATATCAATTGACAACTAATTATAAATGAGTTAAACACAAATTACTTCCCACCTTAACTCCTCTAATTCTGCAATTTCCATATTTCATTTACATTTAATTAATATTAATTAACATCTAATTATTATTAATTAAACATGCATTACTTACCACCCTTTACCCCTATAAACCCCACAACCCACTCCCAAAATTAATTACACTATTCCCATAATTAATTTTTTTAAATTGTATTAATATCAATAAAAACAAATTATTAACTAATCAAAAATACATGTCCCACCCTTTCACCCTATAAACCCCAGAACCTGCACCTGAAATTAATTACACAATTACTATACTTACCAATTAATTAATTAATAATATTTAAGAACCAATTATTAACTAATAATACATTACCTCACTCAAGTAACACTATAAAATCTCAAATAAATAAATAAAAAATAATCATTCATTTCTTATAATTAAAGTACTTCCCACTCTATTCCCCTATAAACCCACAACCCGATACAGAACTAAAAAATGCTAATTTTTCAAATGATATTAATGACTTCTATCTTTTTTAAATCAATATTTTTTCCCATAAATCAATATTTTGGATTATGATATTATTTCTGTCGATATTTCTCAGTCACTAGATTCAGGACTCGATATTTCTGTAGGTCGACATTTCCAATTCAATATTTTGTCTGCACAACCCCCTGCTTAATCTTTTCTATATTAATTCATGTATGTAAACAAGATCACGAGCCAGTAACAGAGTTGGCTAACTCAAAGCATTTCATATCGGAGGGGCCAGTCGAACATAACTGAGTTTAGTGTTGAATTTGCAACAAATCATAATGTTACATTCTGACTGAGCTGAGGTAAAATTGGACATAAAATCAGAACATTCTTATTAACTGAACTAGAAAAATCATTGTTATAAAAATTGATAATATAAGGGCTGATTACTCTAGCGGATGGACTATTTTCCGTCCACCATCGTCCCGGGCATGGGGACCGTCCGCCTATAAGGCAAAAGCCCCACATATGCAATTACGATGCGACTGCCACCACGGGTCTGTTAAAGAAGCCAACATTAGATGCCCCTAAACCCGAAAGATTTTGCACAATTTCTTTACTTCCTTTTGCCTAAAACCACAGAATCCTATATTAATTTCAAACTCACAGAATTCATAGAGGCTAACAACATCTTAGACCCAGCAAAGAATGGTTTCAGGCCAGGCCACAGCAATGAATCTACTTTATGGCTGTGACTGAACAGCTGCGGGCACTTTGGATGAGGGCCTGATCTCTGCTCTGATTATACTTGATCTTAGTGCCGCTTTTGATACGGATCGCACTAGATATTGCTGCGACGCCTTCAAGAGATCGGCCTAGGAGGTCCGGTTCTCAACCGGTGCGTGTCGTTCTTAGCTGACAGATCCTTTCAAGTCATCTCCCCTCCCTGTGGCTCCCAGAAGCACTCTGTTTGCCATGGAGTTCCCCAGGGCTCAGCTCTGAGTCTGACATTATTGAATATCTATGTCCGGCCCCAGGCGGAAGTGGCCAAAAGCAGACGCCTTTCTAGGGTCTCTTATGCTGATCACACTCAGCTTGTCATCTCGGTATCAAACACCTCTGATCAATATGTTACCAAGTTCTGTGATGACATGGTGGCCATCGCAGAATGGATGACGACCAATTTTTTGCAGCTTAATGCAAGTAAATTGGAGATTCTCCTGGTGGGCAGGGACACTCCTCTGGAATGATCAATGGTGGCCCACGGCTAGGGAATCCCTCCTGCTCCCAAGGATACAGTAGAAAATCTGTGTGTGTGGCTGGACAGAACACTTACTTTTCAGGCACAGACTAAACTAGTGGTGGGCAGCTGATTTGGCCTTTGACACGGCCTGGGGCCATTGCTCGGATTCTTTGACCTCCATACTCGCCAACTCATCATCCAGTCCTCTATCCTCTCCAGACTAGATTACTGCAAATCACTGTATCTGCTTGCCAATAAGGCAGGCATCACTAGACTACAGAGTACTAATGCTGCTTCCCGTTCCATCTTTGCCCTACCACGGTCCTGCACTATGGCCAAATACATACATAATTTACACTGGCTCCCAGTGGAAAAAAGAATTAAGTTCAAATCTCTGTGTATCGCTCACAAAATTTTATACGGACAGGCCCCTTCCATTCTAACCAATCTTCTCACGCCTTATTTACCTGAACGTGCTTTCCACCCAATACACCAACTTTTTGTGTGCACCCGTGTCAGATGAGCCCGGGCAGCCAGTCGCTCTTTTTGGGTTCTGGCAGCATCTCTTTGGAACGCCCTCCTGAGCACCAGCAGGAACATACAAGACCATAGGGTTTTCAGGAATGACAGTGAAGACCTGGCTCTTCCCTTGATCTCTCCCTTCATCTTGTCTCATCTCTTAGTCTCCATCTCTGTGGATCCAGCGCTGGGACGCCCCGTCCCTGGGGCAGCCATGCTCTTTACAAGTTCAATAACATAACATAATGACAGTTGCATCTGCTATATTTAACATTGCAGCTGGTGCTGCTAGCTTCAGCACTGGCCACAATACTAAAAATGATAAAAATGCACATTTCCCTGCACTACGTGACAGGCACCATGTGGTGCCTGCCAGATATTGCAGGGAAATGTAGGGGAGCACAATGCTCTAGCCTCGGGCCCGCTATGGGCCCCCAAATCCACTTCTGCCTGCTGTTTCATGGTGGGTTGACTGCCGCAAAACAACAGGAGGAAAAGGGATATCATAATCCCGACGGCGGTGACAGGCTGTTGGTGGTGGGCCTTCCGCAATTGTAATCAGGCCCATAAAGTTTAAAGCAGTGAGATACAGTCACATCTAGACTTCAGAACATCTAAGGTTCATTTTTTTTTGTAAACAGATTTTCATTGGCTTTTCAAGGTGACATCATAGGAAAAACAGCCGAGAGGGTACAGCAGATGATCAAACAGTGCAATTAAAGTCCAGTACAGGTATACCCCCTGCCCATAGTCATAAGGTCTGCCTTCCCCTACCAGTATCGATACTCCCATCGGGTAGACAACAGGTACGCCCCAAGACATTCCACTTCCCCTCTTCATGCCTAGCTTTATGTAAATATCACAGAGCACCTACTCATAATGGACATCCCAGCAGGAGTCCTCATGTGAATGCCACCTTCCACCCCACCTCCCCTCCTCTTTCCCTCTCCCCTCTCCCCCAACTCCCTAAAAAACTCCCACAACCCACCCCACCCCCTCAGGCATGCCGCTGTCTCACAAAAATTTCCATTCATAGCCACCTAATGCATCCACTGTGACTCATGTCCCCTACATCCCAAACCCCTAGTGGTCAAAATCATGGCAAGAGTAGAAGGAAGCCCTCAACTAGTCCTCCCCAGGCCCCATGCTATGCTCGAGGCTCTCCCAGTGTGTCTTCTGTGTCCCCAAGCGAATGCTTCACCAGTGCAATCTTTTCTGTCTAACACTGTCCGCTTATTCATGAGGCTTGACTTAAGGTGTTCTCGTTTTGTAGCTCACTTTTCTGCTTAGTGCATTATGGGACGTGTGGTTTTCCATTCTGCCAACACTTTCACCCAAGGTGGGTTCCGCAAACTTGCATTATATTATTAAAAAGGTCACAGTGATTAGTGTAAGTTCACTGTGATATATAAGCACTCCAGTGTGCCCCGGTATAAAAGTTCACCTTCATTAGTAACACGCTCTGCTGTGCCGTCGCTTTGACAAGAAATCCTGCCTCGACGGCCCCCTTACCTCCAGCGGCTCCCTCCTCCTTCACCGGGCGGTGCTCCTTCCATGACCGAAGCCGTCGTGTAATTATTTTCCACAAAAATGCTCTGCTACGAAGAAGCACTCACAGCAGGTAGGTTAACACCATTTATGTTCGTATGAAGGTCACATTTCATCCCTTATTTAACCTTCCGCCAACACGTTTCAGAGCTGTCTGCTCTTTCTTCTAGGGCTTAATGGCTGTTTGCAGCCTTTTCCAGCTAACACTGTCCCATTAGTCATGTGTCTTTAGTAGTCGTGACTTCAGGTGTTCCTGCTTTGTAGCTCACTTTTCTGCTTAGTGCATTATGTGACGTGTGGTTTTCCATTCTGCCAACACTTTCACCCAAGGTGGGTTCCGCAAACTTGCATTATATTATTAAAAAGGTCACAGTGATTAGTGTAAGTTCACTGTGATATTTAAGCACTCCAGTGTACATTGGTATAAAAGTTCACCTTCATTAGTATCACGCTCTGCTGCGCAGTCACTTTGACAAGAAATCCTGCCTCGACGGCCCCCTTTCCTCTAGCGACTCCCTCCTCCTTCACCGGGCGGTGCTCCTTCCATGACCGAAGCCGTTGTGTAATTATTTTCCACAAAAACGCTCTGCTACGAAGAAGCACTCACAGCAGATAGGTTAACACCATTTATTTTTGTATGAAGGTCGCATTTCATCCGTTATTTAACCTTCCACCAACGCGTTTCAGAGCTGTCTGCTCTTTCTTCTAGGGCTTAATGGCTGTTTGCAATCTTTTCCGGCTAACACTGTCCCAATAGTCATGTGTCTTTAGAAGGCTTGACTTCAGGTGTTCTTGCTTTGTAGCTCACTTTTCTCCTTAGTGCATTATGGGACGTGTGGTTTTCCATTCTGCCAACACTTTCACCCAAGGTGTGTTCCGCAAACTTGCATTATATTATTAAAAAGGTCACAGTGATTAGTGTAAGTTCACTGTGATATTTAAGCACTCCAGTGTGCCCCGGTATGAAAGTTCACCTTCATTAGTATCACGCTCTGCTGCGCCATCGCTTTGAGAAGAAATCCTGCCTCGATGGCCCCCTTTCCTCCAGCGGCTCCATCCTCCTTCACCGGGCGGTGCTCCTTCCACAATCGAAGCCGTCGTGTAATTATTTTCCACAAAAACGCTCTGCTAAGACGAAGCACTCACAGCAGGTAGGTTAACACCATTTATTTTCGTATGCAGGTCACATTTCATCCGTTATTTAACCTTCCGCCAACGCGTTTCAGAGCTGTCTGCTCTTTCTTCTAGGGCTTAATGGCTGTTTGCAGTCTTTTCAGGCTAACACTGTCCCATTAGTTATGTGTCTTTAGTAGGCTTCACTTCAGGTGTTCTCGCTAAATACATATATATATATAGGTTTTTGAACATTAAAAAATTCTGCGTAATTCGTACATTTCGCGTATGCGCCACAAGTCGCGTACCAGTCGCATGCCGTCCACGTTCAGAAAGTCGTACTCATCGCTCACTCTACGCAAACTCTACACATCATTCATAAAATGGCGGATACATTCCGCACAGTCAACAAGAAGGGTGCGCTTTGGATGCTCGACTTCCAAAAAAAAGTAGGAATAATATAAGTAATAAAAAAAATAATAATAAAATATATATATATATATGTATATTTTTTTTTAAATATGTGACGTGTAATTTTAAAAAAATATTTAAAAATAAGTAGATTAAAAACATGTAGTTAAAGAATATAAAAAAATAGAACAAGAAATATATTTAAAAAGTATCATTTAAAAAACCTTTGAAATTCACTGAAAAAACTATAGGTTTCAGGCAGGTTATAGTTAGGAATTATCATTTAACAAACCTTAGAAATTCACTTAAAAAACCATAGGTTTCAGGGGAGTAATAGTTAGTTATATATTTCACTCATACAAAACCATTGAAATTCCTCCGTTATAGATAGCTTTACTAACTGTAACTCTCGCGCCCGCAATCCACTGATGATGATGTCACATATTACAACGTTTATGACATGCTCAGTGACATCACTAATGAGATCTCAAATTACACCACTGATGCCATCACTGATGACATCATCCACGTGACAATCAGCTACACCTCATCATACACTAGTATAACCTTTCATCACTCACTGCAAAACACAGAGTCCCATATTTGAATCTACCGCTCTGCAACAAACCGGTAACTGGAAACTTGATCCCGGTCCTTGACGCCAGACAAGCACATCAGCACTTTTACCCCGATCCCTGAGGATGCTACTTAACAACAAAGCCAGACTCGCAGCGTGGGAGACCTCTCTGCAACAAACCGGTAACTGGAAACTTGATCCCGGTCCCTGACGCCAGCCAAGCACATCATCACTTTTACCACGTTCCCTGGAGGACGCTACTTAGCAACGAAGCTCGGGATGCACGTTGGCTCAGAACGGGTGAAGACGGGGCCAAGACGGGCCCGTCTTAGCCTGTCAGAGACCGGAGGAGGCTGGTCTGGGCCAGGTCCCTTGGTCTCTGGACTTAACTGTATGCATGCACTAAGCCTTGGAAACTAATAACGAGAACATTGAATGCTTAACCCTTGATTTCATTTAATTCTGCGTGCTCCCGTTCCCTCTTTGTATTTGAAAATGAAGGGGGCATAATATACGCTGCTAATCAGTTTGGTATTAATGATAATAGTCAGTCACAGTGCACCCAGAAGTGAAAAGTGTATTCTAGTACTGCTACTATAGGAGGTAGCATAATGGGGAAGAGAAAATTACAAAATACGAGTTTGGGGCAACCGGGTGGCAAACAGGCAAATGTGAATAAGACCATCCTGAATTTAAGGGTGCAGTTGGGGAATTAGACAAGCAAATATCCACGGTGGAGGAGTCGTTAAAAAGAGATCCACAGGATGTAGCTACTACAAATAAGATCATTAATCAACAACAGACAGAGATCGAAGAGGTTGGGGAGAAGGGACTACCAGGAAAACCCAGTGGGGAGTTCATAAATGGCTGCATCAAGGTCACAGGCGATGAGAGTTTCGCTAGTTGTCAGGATACGGAACCGTCTCCCCCACATAAAAGATGGTGTATGCGAAACCGAAGGTTGTGCTCGGAAGTGCAAAGATCCTGATTCATAAAGCTCCATCAGAGCCTCTCCCGCAGGCAATTATAGTTAAGAACAAACAGGGGAATGGCAATTTGGCACAAAGCAAAAATAAGGGCGTGGGCAGGAAACACCCAAAAAGGGGATATGGATCACATGATGCAGAAACAAATAGTTTAGAGAATGAACTGATTGATTTAAGTAAATATATTGAACAATCAATCGGCGCCATAGAGTCAAGACTAGTAAAGATAGAAGAGGGTTTGACATTATTACTAGAGAACCAAAATAGACCCCCCGATACTGGATAATGAAGGTAACAAAAAGGAAGCAGAGAAAACTGGAGACATTTATAAAACACAAGACCAGAAGACTCCAGGCAATACTGTGCCCCCGGGAAGCAGGTAAAGAGAGGGAATTATACTACGTCGGCTACCGAGCCCAAAAAACTTTTAACGCAGTGCATACCAGAGGTCTACGAAATGGTAGTAAACTAATAGAAAAGAGTATAGACAGGAGGGATACAAGGCAGGATAATAGTCAACAGATGGAAATGGGCCCTAAATTTGGTAAAGACAACATTATAACAATAGAACAGTTAGAGAATGGCCAAATGCTACATCTACCTCCCCGCAGTGCTACCATACACAGTAGTGTTGACAAACGTTCCCCCACTAATTGAAGGCGAAAAGGAAACATGGGACACACTAAGGAAAAAGACAATCCATTGCCTGGGAACTACAACAGGATTAACCACGGATATGTTTTTAGCCTTTAAAATGGTTAGACAGATGCCTTGGGTGAGCACAATCGATAAATGCGTCCAAAGGGATTGTGTAGTTCTTTCCCTAGGAATTCCATCCCTGATTCGGTAAATTCTCCGACGGACGGGCAATAATAATAGCAATCTGGAAGTAGGCATAAAGGTTCTACTGCTGAGTCCTTTCTACCAACCAGGACATTCTAAATGGAATAGGGATAGGTTTCCTCATGCACAGACCACAAGTAAGCTGGCATATAATATAGAGGTGTCCAATAGCTTCATGCCGCTCCAATCGTTGGATGAGAACGATTGACTCCCAGAATGGCAATGAGTGCAGCGGGGTTAAAAAGTAGCATCTCCCAAATTTTGCACAAATAAAGTAGAGATCGAAGATGGGGGACGCAATTTGGCCCAGAGCGGGACAAAATACACTAGTATTGATTGACGAGACCAGTGTTGCAAATCCAAAAAATGTCAGTGAAGATAGTGAGATTAGGGAATATACCAATGAAGCCACTACTCCTGATGGACTAAATGTCCATGTTCCGGATAGGATTTGCGTGCTCTTCTGTAATATTGCCGGCTTACAGTCAAAGGTACACAACGCTATCTGGACAGATTTTATATATAGTTTTGACATTTTATGCTTCCAGGAGCCCTGGTTACTAGAGGAGATTAATCTGGATGGCTACAAGACGTTCCATATATGGATATGTGGATATGTACTAACTGGTACTGGGGTGTTCATGGTTAGAGTGGGTGTATCAAGTGTTATGTTAGGGTCTGATGAGGTGCATCAGTGATGTCACTGACCATGTAATGTATGATGTAATATGTGTCGTTATCAGCAGTGCATTGCAGGGGCGCGAGTTGTAGTTAGCTCAACTAACTATAACAGGGGAATTTCTATGGTTTTCTATGAGTGAAATGTCCAACTAACTATAATGTCCCTGAAACCTGATGTGGTTTTATCAGTGAATATATATATATATATATATATATATATATATATATATATATATATATATATATATATATATATATATATATATATATATATATATATATATATACATAAAGTTGTAGCTATTCCCAAGCCACAGTATCGGCGGGCTCACGGCAGGGGTAGCCACCCCCTAAAATGAATCACGTCACCACCAGCGCTCTCCTTCCCGATATTAAGGAAAAGAATTACACAGGAGCCGTGGCCTCGGTTAAAGTGCAGATTTATTTTCAGACACAACGTCCTACGCGTTTCGGAGTCAACACTACTCCTTCATCACGGGCAAAAAATGTGCATCTTAACAACACTAATAAAGTAAAGTAAAGTGTCACGTGGTATAACAACATAGACAAAGTATTTAATGCTTGTACTTTTGTTACCGATGATGTTGTAGATACATTGTATATTATGTATTTTTGTAAATGAGTGACCGCTTACTGATGTTACGACCAGAACTTAATTTTAAACATTCAAAATGTCTCCAACCTCAAAAGTTACCGTCCGTAATTTTAAAAGGTTTAATTGCATGTGTGCATCAAATATAACTATTTTGCTCGCCCTGTGTCTACTATAGAATAAATTAAAGTGAAATGAAACCACAATGAGTAATTAATGTTTCTTACTCGGCAAACATGAGACTCGAACCCTCCGTCTCAAAAGCCAAAAGACACAATGACGGCCTGATAACCGCTTGCGCTACACCGTTCGGCACTGCTAAATATAGAACTGTTGTAATACATCAGTGATGATACTTGATTAAGAATCTTTAAACAATTCAAAATAAAGCCCAAGTGGGCTAACGTAGCTCATAGGTCTAATCCAAAAATCAGATTTATATTGTAGGCAAACAACAGGGCACACAATGTCCATTATCACATTGTGACAAATGAAAAGGAAATAAATAATAAAGTATTGCCCAAGTGGGCCAGTACTATTCCCAGTAGATGTTAGTGACAAATCATGCCCCAGTGGGATATTGGTCTTGGTCAGCAAAGTAGCTTCTCATCACTCATTCTTGTACATACATCGGTAATATCTAGAAAAATAAAATAAAGTCCTGTTAAAATCTTCATACCCAAAAAAGGGGTTCCTGAAGCAAATACACAAAATTCTAAAAACAATCAAACAGAATAGCAACAGCAACAACAATAATTCTACAACTGTATGACATGAAATTAGTGCAAGTGCACTTCCATTTCTTCGTCCATATTCAACCCATGGGGCACCGTGGTGTTGAATCTGATAAAAAATTTGGACTCTAGTTTCCTTAGTTCAAGAAGTCTATTGCCCCCTCTCATATTGGGAGAAACACAATCAATAGCTGCAAATCTAACAAGATTAGCATTACTTTTGTGATACTCATAGAAATGTCGGGCTATCGGATAGGTTCTATCATTATTACTGATTGCCCTTAGGTGCTCTAACACTCTCTTCTTGCCTTTATGGATGGTACTGCCAATGTAATACTTTGAGCAAGGACATTTGAGGGTGTAGACAACATATTCAGTGTTGCAATTTAGATGTTTGTGGATGACCCACGGAGCCTCATTGTCATGAAATTTCAGAGATTTAACACTACTGCTATATTTGCAGGCCTTACACTGGTTGCAAGTAAAAAAGCCTTGCACTGCATTCTTTTTTATAGGGGTCTGGATCATATTACTGCACAACTGATCCCCTAGTGACTTGGGTTTACGAAAGGTTAGGGATGGATAATCACCTATATAGTCTTTCAGGTCATTGTCTGTTTTTAAGACCTCCCAAAATTTCTTGAGGCTTTTTCTAACCTCCCACGCATGAGTATTATAGGTCGTGATGAATCTTATTTTCTCTTTGGGCTTATCTAAAGACTCATCAGGTTTTGGAAAAATAAGTTCCTGGCGATTGAGAGCATCCACTTTATTAATGGCTTTTTTGACTGTTTTGGAACTATAGCCTCGGGTCAAAAATCTCTCACTCATGATTTCTTTCTCTTGTTCAAATTTCTCGGTTGTACTGCAATTCCTGCGGGCTCTTAACAATTCACCGTAAGGTATGCTCTTTATAAGATTGTGAGGATGGCAGCTGTCCGCATGCAGTAGACTATTGCCTGCCGTTGTTTTTCTGAATAAGGAGCTTACAATAGTGTTATTGCTTATCTCTAGTTTGAGATCTAGAAATTCCATAGAGTCTTTGCTTATATTATGTGTGAATTGAAGATTCATTTGGTTGTTATTTAGTACATTCACAAATTCAATTGCTTGTAGTTCAGTGCCACTCCACACACAAAAAATGTCGTCTATGTACCGCAACCAGAGGACGGCGTGGTCTTGGAATAGCCTGATCTTATGGACGACCTGCTCCTCCCACCAGCCCAGGTAAAGACCCGCAAAGCTGGGGGCAAAGCAGGTCCCCATCGCCGTCCCCTGGATTTGTCTATAGATGTTTTTATCAAATAAGAAAAAATTGTTTGTTAAACAAATCTCAATCATTTTAAGTAACATGTTCGTATGCTGAAAGAAACCTAAGGGTCTATTCAGAAAGAAATGTTTGCAAGCTTCCAGACCTAGAGTTTGTGGAATGCTTGTGTACAGGCTGCAAACATCTAGGCCTAGCATCAGGTACTGTGGAGACCATTCGATTTCACTAATGTGTTTCAAAAAATCGCTGGTATCAAGGACAAACGAAGGAAGAGACTGGACCAAAGGCTGCAGAAAATGGTCTACATACTTTGAAGTGTTCTCTAAAGCACTTCCACAAGAGGAAACAATCGGTCTCCCTGGTGGTCGTTGGGCATTCTTATGCAATTTGGGAAGCAAGTACAAAACAGGCAATTTTGGATATTTGCATGCCAAATAGGAAAATTCATCTGTACTTAATATGCTTTCATCTTTCCATTTCGTAATTTGGTTAGCAACACTGGACATAGCTTGATCATACACCATCCTAGTGGTCTGGCAGTATCTACTAGTATCAGACAATTGCGAATACCCTTCTTGCCTATACATGTCAAGTGGCCAGATAACAACATTCCCACCTTCATCACTTTTTTTAATGACAAAGTCACGATTCAATTCAAGACTGTCCAAAGCTTCTTGTTGTTTTTTGGTCAAATTATTTCTCATTTGAAATTTACGTGATTTTAAACATTTCAATTCATTTACCATTCCCTTCTCAAAACAATTAATCGCTTCACAATTTATCTGAGGTATGAATATTGATTTGGGTTTAAATGGAGTCACTGCCATCATATCCAAAGTCAAATCATTATTCATTGCGTTCGAGATAGGGTTTTCCACCCTCCCCTCATCACCGGCCAATTCATACACCTCTTGTAAAGTCTCAATGTCACCAATTCGAAGATCCGGTTGTTCATTAGAACGTTCAGTGACCTGTTTCCTAGGTTTATTTGAAAACCACTTTTTGAGTTTGAGCTTTCTTATATAGTGGAATAGGTCAATTCTTGATTCTGTGTAATTAAAACTAGACGTTGGACAAAAAGATAAGCCTAACATTAAAACATCAAGTTCATCCTCACTTAAAATATAATTTGAAAGATTTACCACAGTCTTGTTCTTCATGTTTTCTTCGCAAATTTGCCCCTTGTTCTTGTTCCCACCGGGCTGTCTGACTGAATGGAGTAGTTTTGCTTTTTTCCTCCTCTTCCTCCTCTTCCACGCCCTCTTACCGGGCTGTCGCTGTTGGCCATCGCATTTGACCTTTCTTTTGCCAGCAACTCGTATTCCTTTAAAAATCGTGCTTTTAGTAATTCAGCTTCATTATCGTAATCTTGAGGTGTTACTTCAGAATCACATTGCAGGATTTGTTCAGTTAGTTGGGATATACCACTACCGGAGGCTGTAGATTCTTCTGCTCCCGTAGGTAAACCCACACTGGATTTTGCTTGAGTGGTATGTTCACTTCTCAATTTTTCAAACTTCTTTCCAAAGGTCAAAATTTGACCATTCCTGTAATCAATTTCATCTCTCTCAAACTTGGATAATTTTTTCATTTTGATTTCTTCTTCCAATTTCTCAAGTCGTTTATTCATCTTTTCCATTTCACTACTGAATTCATCATCTCCCAGTAATTCTTTTAATTTGGCAATTATTTCTTCACTTTCTAGTGTTAATTTCACACTTTCCTTTTCAGCAGATTTAATCAGTAACTTCAACATGTTCATTGAGCAGTTATGGTTGTTTTCCATCCATTGTGTTATTAGTTCTGGATCTGGTTGTTGTAATGTGGGGGTTATAAAGATGCGCAAACCCCGAGGTATTCGGTTGCAATCCACATAATGTTGGAGCGCCGTGGCCTCCCACCACTTAGATTGCTCTTTTTTGAGCACTTTCCATAGAGTATCCCATAATTTCCGTTTGTCCTTCCCTATGTTGGGGGCAGTTGTAGACTTATCGCCGCCATTGTCACTGCGGGCGATTTTCTCAAACAATACTGTTGCTGCTGCCTTCCGTTTGGTGTTTCTTGTGTCTGCCATTGTTTATTTACGGTTCCATGCAAACACGTAAATCCCGATGTTGTTCTCGGGCTGCACGTTCTTTCTAGCCTCGTGAGTTATATTATTCACTCACTCGCTTATCCGAATAACACGATTGAATTTCTCATTTGTATGCAGCACCCGCGGCGCGTTTACCGACTCACCAGCTAAGTCCAAGTACGGAGATTGCAGCTCCCTGCCTCTCCCGCTCGTTGCTTCGCCTGTGCTCTGGTTTCACTCGCCTTCCGCTGCTTAAATCCAAATGGCTTTATCGTGTGAGCAAGGGATTTTAAAGTTCATATACATAAAGTTGTAGCTATTCCCAAGCCACAGTATCGACGGGCTCACGGCAGGGGTAGCCACCCCCTAAAATGAATCACGTCACCACCAGCGCTCTCCTTCCCGATATTAAGGAAAAGAATTACACAGGAGCCGTGGCCTCGGTTAAAGTGCAGATTTATTTTCAGACACAACGTCCTACGCGTTTCGGAGTCAACACTACTCCTTCATCACGGGCAAAAAATGTGCATCTTAACAACACTAATAAAGTAAAGTAAAGTGTCACGTGGTATAACAACATAGACAAAGTATTTAATGCTTGTACTTTTGTTACCGATGATGTTGTAGATACATTGTATATTATGTATTTTTGTAAATGAGTGACCGCTTACTGATGTTACGACCAGAACTTAATTTTAAACATTCAAAATGTCTCCAACCTCAAAAGTTACCGTCCGTAATTTTAAAAGGTTTAATTGCATGTGTGCATCAAATATAACTATTTTGCTCGCCCTGTGTCTACTATAAAATAAATTAAAGTGAAATGAAACCACAATGAGTAATTAATGTTTCTTACTCGGCAAACATGAGACTCGAACCCTCCGTCTCAAAAGCCAAAAGACACAATGACGGCCTGATAACCGCTTGCGCTACACCGTTCGGCACTGCTAAATATAGAAATGTTGTAATACATCAGTGATGATACTTGATTAAGAATCTTTTAACAATTCAAAATAAAGCCCAAGTGGGCTAACGTAGCTCATAGGTCTAATCCAAAAATCAGATGTATATTGTAGGCAAACAACAGGGCACACAATGTCCATTATCACATTGTGACAAATGAAAAGGAAATAAATAATAAAGTATTGCCCAAGTGGGCCAGTACTATTCCCAGTAGATGTTAGTGACAAATCATGCCCCAGTGGGATATTGGTCTTGGTCAGCAAAGTAGCTTCTCATCACTCATTCTTGTACATACATCGGTAATATCTAGAAAAATAAAATAAAGTCCTGTTAAAATCTTCATACCCAAAAAAGGGGTTCCTGAAGCAAATACACAAAATTCTAAAAACAATCAAACAGAATAGCAACAGCAACAACAATAATTCTAAAAATCTCTCACTCATGATTTCTTTCTCTTGTTCAAATTTCTCGGTTGAGAGGGGGCAATAGACTTCTTGAACTAAGGAAACTAGAGTCCAAATTTATTATCAGATTCAACACCATGGTGCCCCATGGGTTGAATATGGACGAAGAAATGGAAGTGCACTTGCACTAATTTCATGTCATACAGTTGTAGAATTATTGTTGTTGCTGTTGCTATTCTGTTTGATTGTTTTTAGAATTTTGTGTATTTGCTTCAGGAACCCCTTTTTTGGGTATGAAGATTTTAACAGGACTTTATTTTATTTTTCTAGATATTACCGATGTATGTACAAGAATGAGTGATGAGAAGCTACTTTGCTGACCAAGACCAATATCCCACTGGGGCATGATTTGTCACTAACATCTACTGGGAATAGTACTGGCCCACTTGGGCAATACTTTATTATTTATTTCCTTTTCATTTGTCACAATGTGATAATGGACATTGTGTGCCCTGTTGTTTGCCTACAATATAAATCTGATTTTTGGATTAGACCTATGAGCTACGTTAGCCCACTTGGGCTTTATTTTGAATTGTTAAAAGATTCTTAATCAAGTATCATCACTGATGTATTACAACAGTTCTATATTTAGCAGTGCCGAACGGTGTAGCGCAAGCGGTTATCAGGCCGTCATTGTGTCTTTTGGCTTTTGAGACGGAGGGTTCGAGTCTCATGTTTGCCGAGTAAGAAACATTAATTACTCATTGTGGTTTCATTTCACTTTAATTTATTTTATAGTAGACACAGGGCGAGCAAAATAGTTATATTTGATGCACACATGCAATTAAACCTTTTAAAATTACGGACGGTAACTTTTGAGGTTGGAGACATTTTGAATGTTTAAAATTAAGTTCTGGTCGTAACATCAGTAAGCGGTCACTCCTTTACAAAAATACATAAAATACAATGTATCTACAACATCATCGGTAACAAAAGTACAAGCATTAAATACTTTGTCTATGTTGTTATACCACGTGACACTTTACTTTACTTTATTAGTGTTGTTAAGATGCACATTTTTTGCCCGTGATGAAGGAGTAGTGTTGACTCCGAAACGCGTAGGACGTTGTGTCTGAAAATAAATCTGCACTTTAACCGAGGCCACGGCTCCTGTGTAATTCTTTTCCTTAATATCGGGAAGGAGAGCGCTGGTGGTGACGTGATTCATTTTAGGGGGTGGCTACCCCTGCCGTGAGCCCGCCGATACTGTGGCTTGGGAATAGCTACAACTTTATGTATATGAACTTTAAAATCCCTTGCTCACACAATAAAGCCATTTGGATTTAAGCAGCGGAAGGCGAGTGAAACCGGAGCACAGGCGAAGCAACGAGCGGGAGAGGCAGGGAGCTGCAATCTCCGTACTTGGACTTAGCTGGTGAGTCGGTAAACGCGCCGCGGGTGCTGCATAAAAATGAGAAATTCAATCGTGTTATTCGGATAAGCGAGTGAGTGAATAATATAACTCACGAGGCTAGAAAGAACGTGCAGCCCGAGAACAACATCGGGATTTACGTGTTTGCATGGAACCGTAAATAAACAATGGCAGACACAAGAAACACCAAACGGAAGGCAGCAGCAACAGTATTGTTTGAGAAAATCGCCCGCAGTGACAATGGCGGCGATAAGTCTACAACTGCCCCCAACATAGGGAAGGACAAACGGAAATTATGGGATACTCTATGGAAAGTGCTCAAAAAAGAGCAATCTAAGTGGTGGGAGGCCACGGCGCTCCAACATTATGTGGATTGCAACCGAATACCTCGGGGTTTGCGCATCTTTATAACCCCCACATTACAACAACCAGATCCAGAACTAATAACACAATGGATGGAAAACAACCATAACTGCTCAATGAACATGTTGAAGTTACTGATTAAATCTGCTGAAAAGGAAAGTGTGAAATTAACACTAGAAAGTGAAGTAATAATTGCCAAATTAAAAGAATTACTGGGAGATGATGAATTCAGTAGTGAAATGGAAAAGATGAATAAACGACTTGAGAAATTGGAAGAAGAAATCAAAATGAAAAAATTATCCAAGTTTGAGAGAGATGAAATTGATTACAGGAATGGTCAAATTTTGACCTTTGGAAAGAAGTTTGAAAAATTGAGAAGTGAACATACCACTCAAGCAAAATCCAGTGTGGGTTTACCTACGGGAGCAGAAGAATCTACAGCCTCCGGTAGTGGTATATCCCAACTAACTGAACAAATCCTGCAATGTGATTCTGAAGTAACACCTCAAGATTACGATAATGAAGCTGAATTACTAAAAGCACGATTTTTAAAGGAATACGAGTTGCTGGCAAAAGAAAGGTCAAATGCGATGGCCAACAGCGACAGCCCGGTAAGAGGGCGTGGAAGAGGAGGAAGAGGAGGAAAAAAGCAAAACTACTCCATTCAGTCAGACAGCCCGGTGGGAACAAGAACAAGGGGCAAATTTGCGAAGAAAACATGAAGAACAAGACTGTGGTAAATCTTTCAAATTATATTTTAAGTGAGGATGAACTTGATGTTTTAATGTTAGGCTTATCTTTTTGTCCAACGTCTAGTTTTAATTACACAGAATCAAGAATTGACCTATTCCACTATATAAGAAAGCTCAAACTCAAAAAGTGGTTTTCAAATAAACCTAGGAAACAGGTCACTGAACGTTCTAATGAACAACCGGATCTTCGAATTGGTGACATTGAGACTTTACAAGAGGTGTATGAATTGGCCGGTGATGAGGGGAGGGTGGAAAACCCTATCTCGAACGCAATGAATAATGATTTGACTTTGGATATGATGGCAGTGACTCCATTTAAACCCAAATCAATATTCATACCTCAGGTAAATTGTGAAGCGATTAATTGTTTTGAGAAGGGAATGGTAAATGAATTGAAATGTTTAAAATCACGTAAATTTCAAATGAGAAATAATTTGACCAAAAAACAACGAGAAGCTTTGGACAGTCTTGAATTGAATCGTGACTTTGTCATTAAAAAAAGTGATAAAGGTGGGAATGTTGTTATCTGGCCACTTGACATGTATAGACAAGAAGGGTATTCGCAATTGTCTGATACTAGTAGATACTGCCAGACCACTAGGATGGTGTATGATCAAGCTATGTCCAGTGTTGCTAACCAAATTACGAAATGGAAAGATGAAAGCATATTAAGTACAGATGAATTTTCCTATTTGGCATGCAAATATCCAAAATTGCCTGTTTTGTACTTGCTTCCCAAATTGCATAAGAATGCCCAACGACCACCAGGGAGACCGATTGTTTCCTCTTGTGGAAGTGCTTTAGAGAACACTTCAAAGTATGTAGACCATTTTCTGCAGCCTTTGGTCCAGTCTCTTCCTTCGTTTGTCCCTGATACCAGCGATTTTTTGAAACACATTAGTGAAATCGAATGGTCTCCACAGTACCTGATGCTAGGCCTAGATGTTTGCAGCCTGTACACAAGCATTCCACAAACTCTAGGTCTGGAAGCTTGCAAACATTTCTTTCTGAATAGACCCTTAGGTTTCTTTCAGCATACGAACATGTTACTTAAAATGATTGAGATTTGTTTAACAAACAATTTTTTCTTATTTGATAAAAACATCTATAGACAAATCCAGGGGACGGCGATGGGGACCTGCTTCACCCCCAGCTTTGCGGGTCTTTACCTGGGCTGGTGGGAGGAGCAGGTCGTCCATAAGATCAGGCTATTCCAAGACCACGCCGTCCTCTGGTTGCGGTACATAGACGACATTTTTTGTGTGTGGAGTGGCACTGAACTACAAGCAATTGAATTTGTGAATGTACTAAATAACAACCAAATGAATCTTCAATTCACACATAATATAAGCAAAGACTCTATGGAATTTCTAGATCTCAAACTAGAGATAAGCAATAACACTATTGTAAGCTCCTTATTTAGAAAAACAACGGCAGGCAATAGTCTACTGCATGCGGACAGCTGCCATCCTCACAATCTTATAAAGAGCATACCTTACGGTGAATTGTTAAGAGCCCGCAGGAATTGCAGTACAACCGAGAAATTTGAACAAGAGAAAGAAATCATGAGTGAGAGATTTTTGACCCGAGGCTATAGTTCCAAAACAGTCAAAAAAGCCATTAATAAAGTGGATGCTCTCAATCGCCAGGAACTTATTTTTCCAAAACCTGATGAATCTTTAGATAAGCCCAAAGAGAAAATAAGATTCATCACGACCTATAATACTCATGCGTGGGAGGTTAGAAAAAGCCTCAAGAAATTTTGGGAGGTCTTAAAAACAGACAATGACCTGAAAGACTATATAGGTGATTATCCATCCCTAACCTTTCGTAAACCCAAGTCACTAGGGGATCAGTTGTGCAGTAATATGATCCAGACCCCTATAAAAAAGAATGCAGTGCAAGGCTTTTTTACTTGCAACCAGTGTAAGGCCTGCAAATATAGCAGTAGTGTTAAATCTCTGAAATTTCATGACAATGAGGCTCCGTGGGTCATCCACGAACATCTAAATTGCAACACTGAATATGTTGTCTACACCCTCAAATGTCCTTGCTCAAAGTATTACATTGGCAGTACCATCCATAAAGGCAAGAAGAGAGTGTTAGAGCACCTAAGGGCAATCAGTAATAATGATAGAACCTATCCGATAGCCCGACATTTCTATGAGTATCACAAAAGTAATGCTAATCTTGTTAGATTTGCAGCTATTGATTGTGTTTCTCCCAATATGAGAGGGGGCAATAGACTTCTTGAACTAAGGAAACTAGAGT
Source organism: Lissotriton helveticus (assembly GCF_964261635.1). Taxonomy (NCBI): domain Eukaryota; kingdom Metazoa; phylum Chordata; class Amphibia; order Caudata; family Salamandridae; genus Lissotriton; species Lissotriton helveticus. The sequence continues at coordinate 1,221,916,319 of NC_136068.1, forward strand.
CCAAATTTATTATCAGATTCAACACCATGGTGCCCCATGGGTTGAATATGGACGAAGAAATGGAAGTGCACTTGCACTAATTTCATGTCATACAGTTGTAGAATTATTGTTGTTGCTGTTGCTATTCTGTTTGATTGTTTTTAGAATTTTGTGTATTTGCTTCAGGAACCCCTTTTTTGGGTATGAAGATTTTAACAGGACTTTATTTTATTTTTCTAGATATTACCGATGTATGTACAAGAATGAGTGATGAGAAGCTACTTTGCTGACCAAGACCAATATCCCACTGGGGCATGATTTGTCACTAACATCTACTGGGAATAGTACTGGCCCACTTGGGCAATACTTTATTATTTATTTCCTTTTCATTTGTCACAATGTGATAATGGACATTGTGTGCCCTGTTGTTTGCCTACAATATAAATCTGATTTTTGGATTAGACCTATGAGCTACGTTAGCCCACTTGGGCTTTATTTTGAATTATTAAAAGATTCTTAATCAAGTATCATCACTGATGTATTACAACAGTTCTATATTTAGCAGTGCCGAACGGTGTAGCGCAAGCGGTTATCAGGCCGTCATTGTGTCTTTTGGCTTTTGAGACGGAGGGTTCGAGTCTCATGTTTGCCGAGTAAGAAACATTAATTACTCATTGTGGTTTCATTTCACTTTAATTTATTTTATAGTAGACACAGGGCGAGCAAAATAGTTATATTTGATGCACACATGCAATTAAACCTTTTAAAATTACGGACGGTAACTTTTGAGGTTGGAGACATTTTGAATGTTTAAAATTAAGTTCTGGTCGTAACATCAGTAAGCGGTCACTCATTTACAAAAATACATAATATACAATGTATCTACAACATCATCGGTAACAAAAGTACAAGCATTAAATACTTTGTCTATGTTGTTATACCACGTGACACTTTACTTTACTTTATTAGTGTTGTTAAGATGCACATTTTTTGCCCGTGATGAAGGAGTAGTGTTGACTCCGAAACGCGTAGGACGTTGTGTCTGAAAATAAATCTGCACTTTAACCGAGGCCACGGCTCCTGTGTAATTCTTTTCCTTAATATCGGGAAGGAGAGCGCTGGTGGTGACGTGATTCATATATATATATATATATATATATATATATATATATATATATATATATATATATATATATATATATATATATAAATAAATACATATGTATGTATATATATATATATATATATATATATATATATATATATATATATATATATATATATATATATTACCTACTGGCAGTCGCCAGTAGGTATATATAGTTAGGATTTTTTCTCTATGGGTTTTTTTGAAAATTCTATGTCTAATAACTTTGGCGTTTGTGGACGGAATTGGCTGAAATTTTCAGGAAAATGGCACATTTTGTTTCTGAGCAGCCCTTGAAAATTTGGGGGGGGTTCGTCAAGGGGGGGCTGAGAAAAAAGGGGGGTCCCAAAACGTGTTTTTAACATTGAGTTTTCCATAGGGGGGTTGGCCTCACTTTTAGCCCGAACGGCTGAATGGATTTGCACGAAACTTGGCAAAATTGTAGGGACTGGTAGCCCGATGTGCCTTTTGTAGGTCTCAATATATGTGCTCCAGTGGATGAAATTTAGAACCAATTAAAATGTTACTTTGGTTTTGTATTTGTGTGTGATGAAAGTTAATTGGTTATGTATATATTTCAAATGAGAGGAAACCACAGCCATTTTGTGATACTACTGTCTGAGGTACATTTGTGAGGAATTTTTGGTGGTGAATTTCTGGTGTTTGATTTACACAGTACTAACACTTCTCCTACTTTTAAAAAGGTGAGTTGTTAATTTGTAAGGGGAACTATGTTGTACACTTGAAGATAATTTGAAAAATGTTTTCTGTTATTTATTTGCAGTCCTTCTGTTATACTAAATACTTGATAAAGTTAGTTTTATATTATGTATTACTAAAAACGATAAATGAAAGTGATTATTTTTTTCTGCAATTTACAGCAAGCAATTTCAAAATAAAATGGCTCACAATGAAGAGACCGTGGCAATTTCTTTTGAATTGTCCACTACATTGATTGAAATTGAGAGCACCAATAATGAAATATTGTCACAAGGAGGAGATGACTTGTATGATTCCATTAGATTGATTGAAATGGACAGCACCAATAATGAAATATTGTCACAAGGAGGAGATGACTTGAATGATTCCACTACATTGATTGAAATTGAGAGCACCAATAATGAAATATTGTCACGAGGAGATGACTTGAATGATTCCACTACATTGATTGAAATTGACAGCACCAATAATGAAATATTGTCACAAGGAGGAGATGACTTGAATGATTTTTTTGATCAATCTCTTGATGGCGAATTTATCGAGTGTTTGGAGACCATAGAGTTACAAGAATCATCATTGGAGACTTTTCATGAGGACATTGCTGATGAGGACATGTTACTAGTTCTTTCAAATTTAGAAAATTCTGAAGAATAAATTTATATTTAGAAATCAAAAATTGTTTGAGACATTATTCATTTTTATTTTTAATTTATGAGGTTGTAGCGAAGTGATTGTAGTATAAAATGAGACTTATAGTATAGAGTGCAACATTTTTATGTTACATGGTAAGTTTACTCATATTTACTTCCCTTCTGCCACTATATTATCTCCAATGTGTATTTGACATCTCTTCTTCATCTCCGGCCTCCTTTCTCTCACTGTGTGTTTCCGATGCATCTTATCGCTGCTATTTTGTGTAATTACAGAAGAGAGTAAAATAAAATAGTTCGGAACGTGAAAAGGGGGCAAAGTAGAGTACTCCTCACCCCCTAGGCCTTTTTAGGCGGTCCCAAAAGGATCAGTTTCTGCTTTCCTGAGAGATTATGGTATGAGTTCCATATACCACAATAACTTGCATTACAACATGCAAGATATCTATCTCCTATTACCAACTTTTGGAGATATTCGCGCTAAGCGTGAATATCTCCAAAAAGTAACACCTGCCCTGAGCAGTTCTTAGCCATGTTATCCAATGGGAGGTGGATAACATGGCTAAGAGCATTAGCTCGGTAATGCATGAATATCGCTGAGTTTTTAGCGATATTCATGCATTGCGGCCGTTTATTATCGCATTTGCGATAAACCTTGATAATAGCAAGGTTTATCTTCGATAATTTCTGACGATGCTTAGTGGTAAAAAATTCGTTGGTAAGCATCGTTAGCGATAAATATCGCTTAACTTTGGTAATATGCCCCAACGTCTGTTAACGTTCGATTCGAAGGAAATGAGGAAGTGTTGAAAAACATTGTCTGCGCCATCTTGCCTTTTTTGAAATGCCACACTTTTGTCGTGCACGGCAGCCATTTTAGATGTCTTGACCAGACCCACTCTCTGCACGCTGACGATTCGTAGCATGGCTCCTCACCCACGCAAGCATCTTCCCCAGGCACTGGTCACCACCGCTCTCTGTCTTATGCATGGGCAATAAACCTCCCCCCATCTGCGCTGCTCTTCCCTGAGAATCACACTCTGTGCCCGCCCGACACCTCCCTTTCGCCCTATTCACTACCGCACCCTCTGACACTCCTCTTCCTCTGTGTCCGATTGTCCAGGCTATCAGCTAGCCCTGCAGATGTAGTTTATGGCCCCAGCTGTAAAGAATCACCCCTCTTCAAAGGAGTTATAGTAGATCAAGGCCCACACCCGATGAGATCCGTCACACCACACGTGTTCCTACTATCTGAAAACCATCCTGTATTGTGATTGGGGAGGGGACCGAACCTGAAGCGGAAGATTCCAGGAATGACTCTTTGTACATCAAAGTTTTTACAATTATGTGTCACATTAAAAATATATAGCACTCCAACAAAGTAGTAGGAATATAAAACTTTAATAACATATAAATATATACAACAAAACAAAAACAGTAAAAACATTTAAACAACGAAGAGACCGTGGCAATTTCTTTTGAATTATCCAATAGATTTATTGAAATTCACAGCACCAATAATGAAATATTCTTGTCAGTAGCGGTCTGTTGTGCGAATAGTTCCAAGGCAGCAGAACGCGCTGAAATCTAGATGGCACGAAGGTGATGTCTAGTAAGTTGCCGCCCAGCAAATAACGGCGTGGGGCGCCGCGGGGGTGAGTGAGTCCAGTAGGCACCACAGCTATTCTTACCGGCATTGCAGAATTACTGCTGGGGACAATGCCTGTGCTGTAGCAGGGTCACAGCAGAAACAAAAAGGATTCTGTTGAAGATGTTGTTGGTTTTCAATTTGAAAACAGTTCTGGTGTCAACTGCTATGCTAATGTAGTGGTTAATGTTTTGTTTTCTCTAGAAAATGTAAAAGAGGGGGAGGCAGTCCAAAGTTCCGTTAAAAGGGCAAAGGAAAGGATCGGTGGTTTGAACTATCAGTCAAATAGGGGAGGGGGTGCAATAATTTTTCCTACCGGGTCACACTGTGCTTTCACCGGAAGTGAGGTCTGCAGGATTCTAGTAATTCAAAGTGAGGCTGGCGCCAGCATGGGAGCGCCGACGTCCCGCGGATACAGTTTCGTCACTCCACGGGCGATCATGGCAGTCATTCCCCATCGGGGGTCGGAGACTCCCGGGGCTCCTCTAGAATCTTCAAGGTCGTGGAGGACTACGGTGGTGGAGTCAACCAGTGACCGGGCCATTTCTTTATGCTGGGCCCGCTCTTGCCAGGTCGACCGCCATTTTGAGAGTTCGGCAGCTACCGGCGATCGCGGGGTCACATGAGCGGACGGGCTCCACCCTGCCGGGCGAGACGTTGCAGCATGGCCACAGTGGAAGAACCCTTTTCCGGGCGCCTGGAGCGCTGAGGGTGCAGCTGGGAAGCCTCCACCTGGGGAGGCGGGAGAGGCCTGTTCGCACCGTCTCTCCCTCCCAGTGCACCCCACGGCGTCTCGCTTGAGATTTGTTATGGCCGGACCAGGCGATGAGGACGAGGGGGGGGGGGTCGGAGGCATGTGCAAGACATCCCCCCCCAGTGTTGTCGCAGCCATTATTCAAGAAAGAAGAAGTGTCCCGTCCGTCTTCGGGCCGGGCTTCCAGTAGATGTCGGCCGGACGCCCCTGGCTCTGGCCCCATGAACGGGTTTCTTGGTTTATCGGCTGCAGCCGGATCCCGTCGGCCTCGGCCCCCCGACCGTTGGTGGCCGGACCGGAAGAGCATGTGGCGGGACTACCTGCAACTCTCAAGGGCCACCGCGGCCAGACTGGGAGAGAGAGGGGAGGGTCGAGGAGACATTCCCCCCCCCCTGCAACTGTTCAGCGTTGTAAAGGCAATCCCCTGGCCGGGTCCCGCTGGCCTCGGCCTCTCCTCCGGCTACACCCTACGTTAGGATCTCCTGGCCGAGGCGTGGCAGCAGGACCTGCCTTATATGGGCTGCTCCCGGCTGGGCGTAGTCGGAACCCTGCCCCACCTTGGAAGTTTCCAGAGTGGGGGCGGATGTTCTACTGACTTGCATTTTCCCTAGTCTATCGATTTTTTTGGCGTGGCAGGCGGTGGGACAGCGAGGGGTGATTTGGTTTCTCTTACTGTTTTTCTGGTCTCTCACCACTGGCATATTTTAACGTTTTCTTGTTTCTAGGACATTAATAGGTTTTATCATTACGTTATGTTATCGTTTCTTTGTTCGTTGTTTAATAAAAGTTCATGTTCATCAGTGGCCTACTGATTTTCGTTTTCCTATTCTTTTCTTTTCAGGTTGTTTCATGCTAAAGTTTCTGTTAACAGGATACAGTGATCACTTCGTTATTATTGCATATGTCCTTTTCACTAGGGGTGCTCTCTGGTCGGGCCAGATGACGTATCTCTAGTAAATGGTCCGGGTGAAACAGGTGCATCAATCAGTGGGGAGTAGATAGGCATGACAGATTACAACGGGGGAGAAAGGTCCGCATTACGTACCCTTTCACTACTTGCAAAGATTTTCCTACGTTTATTTGCAAACAGGGAATACCTCCAAAAAGAACTAATTCCCAAACAGTCAATGTTAGGACAATCAATCAATCAATGAGGAATGAAATAGGTACGACGTGTTAAAGGCTTGCGTTACCTACCCTTCACTATCTGCAAAGGGAGAGAGAATATTCCTATTCTTCCTCGTTTGCAGGCAGAGAAGATCCTTAAGAGAATTAACTTCGAACAATTCAATGCTCGATTCAAACAATCAACAAGGGGTACTGTGAACACAAATGAACGCCGCTTATGTACATACGCATTGCTATTTTCAACAGGTTGTTCCTAATGTTTCTATTTTAGCGAGGTCAAAAAGAGATCCCATTAGTGGCCTACTGATTTTGCTCGATTCCTTTTGATTTTTTACACGATTTTTCGCTATCTGCAAAGACTAAACAGAGTATTGCGACTCTGTGCTTGTTTGTAAATAGAAAATGAACCAAAGAGAACAATCAATCAAATGGAGAGAGAAGCAGGCACGACGGATTACAAAGGGGGCAAAGGGCTGCGTTAACTACCCTTCACTATCTGCAAAGAGAGAGTACTCCTAATAGAAATGAGGGGTGGGGGGCAGCATTCAAAGCAGATCAGTGTGCATAAACACAAAAATGTTTTTACTTACCACGTACTTGACATTCGACAGCTTATGATATTTGCTATTAAAAAAACCATTGAAATTCACTGAAAAAACCATAGGTTATAGACCATATATAGTTAGGAATTAGCATTTACAAAACCTTGAAAATTCACTGAAAAAACCATAGGTTATACACCATATATAGTTAGGAATTAGCATTTAAAAAACCTTATTTTACTCACACAAAACCATTGAAATTCCATATATAGTTAGTTGCACTAACTATATATCGCGCACCCGCAATCCACTGCTGATCATGTCACATATTACATCATTCATGACATGGTCAGTGACATCACTGATGACATCTCAAATGACATCACTGATGAGATCACTGATGACATCTCATTTGACATCAATGACCACATCACTGATGATATCATTCATGTGACAATACAATGCATCTCCTCACGTTTTAATATAACCTCTGTTTCACCCAGTGTTAAATACAGAGTATAATTTTTGAAACCATTGACACACCAATACTAGTTACTACATACGTACTCACTGATTCCTACGTCTACACACACATTCACTCATTCACCCATACAATCATTCATACATACAATCACTCATCTTTACAACACTATCATATGCACTCATACACCTATACAGACACTTACACTCTGCCACTCATCCATGGAGTTACTCACACACCTAGTCAGTCCTGTAAAGAATCAATCACACTTCCATTTTCTTGTCTATACAGTTAAACATAGAGCACCTTACATTTTCAAACATATACTAACACATACTTACTTTCTTATACAATCATTGATACAAGTACACATTGATCTGCACAGAGTCACACACCTCCCAGCCAGCCACACACACACTCAGTCTCCTATACAAATACTTGGACAATCAATCAATAACCCATATAGTTAATCATATAGCTACTGATCAACACATGCAGCAGTTTACAGAACAACAGACATAATGATGCACAAATTAAGACAGTTTAGTCACTAACCCATGCACTCAGTGAGACACATTTAATCACTCACTCATACATTCAGTCATGCACCTACTAAATCCTTCGTCCAGACCTTTATACATCTACTCATTCTTCAATATGTAAAACATATTTAAACTTTACAGAAACACACAGTCACTGGATGATGTCATCAGTGATCTCATCAGTGATGTCATTTGAGATGTCATCAGTGATGTCACTGACCATGTCATGAATGATGTAATATGTGACATGATCAGCAGTGGATTGCGGGTGCGCGATATATAGTTAGTGCAACTAACTATATATGGAATTTCAATGGTTTTGTGTGAGTAAAATAAGGTTTTTTAAATGCTAATTCCTAACTATATATGGTGTATAACCTATGGTTTTTTCAGTGAATATATATATATATATATATATATTACCTACTGGCGGTCGCCAGTAGGTATATATAGTTAGGATTTTTTCTCTATGGGTTTTTTGAAAATTCTATGTCTAATGACTTTGGCGTTTGTGGACGGAATTGGCTGAAATTTTCAGGAAAATGGCACATTTTGTTTCTGAGCAGCCCCTGAAAATTTTGGGGGGGTTCGTCAAGGGGGGGCCGAGAAAAAAGGGGGGTCCCAAAACACGTTTTTCCCATGTTAATTTCCATAGTGCGGTTGGCCTCACTTTTAGCCCGAACGGCTGAATGGATTTGCACGAAACTTGGCAAAATTGTAGGGACTGGTAGCCCGATGTGCCTTTTGTAGGTCTCAATATATGTGCTTCAGTGGATTTTGAGAAATTAATGTTCAAAAAAAGATATATATCTGTAGCAGCGGACTGGGCAGCGCTCCGCTACGCGTACTTTTCGCGCAACGGAGCTTTGTGAAGCGAAGCTGATTGGTTCTCCGGCGTCTGTCAACATTCCAAACAGTCCGTAGCGGCCGCCATCTTGTCTCTCGGTAGGATCGAGAGACAAGAGGAGGCCAAAGCGAAGGGGCAAATGACCATAAGGGGGCATAGTACATTGTCGCTCACCCCCTAGGTTTGATGTGGAGGTTTTAAAAGGGCCCCGCGGGGCAAAAAAAAATAAACATAATAATAATCGAACAGCTGAATGGATTTGCACGAAACTTGGCAAAATTGTAGGGACTGGTAGCCCGATGTGCCTTTGCTAGATCTCAATATATGTGCTCCAGTGGATTTTGAGAAATTAACGTTCAAAAAAAGGTATATATCTGTAACAGCGCACCGCTTCGCGTACTTTTCGCGTTACGGAGCTTTGCGAAGCGAAGCTGATTGGCTCTCCGGTGTCTGTAAACATTCCAAACAGTCCGTAGCGGCCGCCATCTTGTCTCTCGGTAGGATCGAACAGCTGAATGGATTTGCACGAAACTTGGCAAAATTGTAGGGACTGGTAGCCCGATGTGCCTTTGCTAGGTCTCAATATATGTGCTTCAGTGCATTTTGAGAAATTAACGTTCAGAAACAAGATATATATCTGTAACAGCGCTCCGCTTCGCGGAGATAAAATTATATGTGTATTACCTAGCTGTTGCTAACACCAGTTAGCGACGGCTAGTAGAAGATAGCGACCATCTTGGGCCCCACTTTGCATGTGAGTGATATTTATCACTAATGACATGCAAAGTGGGCATGCCAAGATGTTAGCGACTGGAAACAGTCGCTAACATCGCTATCTCCTATTATCAACTTTTGGAAATATTCGAGATAAGGGCGAATATCTCCAAAAGCTACCACCTGCCCTGAGCAGTTCTTAGCCATGTTATCCAATGGGAGGTGGATAACATGGCTAAGAGCATTAGCTCGGTAATGCATGAATATCGCTGAGTTTTCAGCGATATTAATGCATTGCGGTCGTTTTTTATCGTATTTCCGATAAACCTTGATAATAGCAAGGTTTATCTGCGATAATTTCTGACGGTAAAAAAATCGTTGCTAAGCATCGTTAGGGATAAATATCGCTTAACTTTGGTAATATGCCCCAACGTCTGTTAACGTTCGATTCGAAGGAAATCAGGAAGTGTTGAAAAACATTGTCTGCGCCATCTTGTCTTTTTTCAAATGCCACACTTTTGTCGTGCACGGCAGCCATTTTAGATGCCTTGACCAGACCCACTCTGTGCACGCTGTCGATCCTTAGCATGGCTCCCCACCCTCGCAAGCATCTCCCCCAGGCAGTGGTCACCCCCGCTCTCTGTCTTATGCATGGGTAATAAACCTCCCCCATCTGCGCTGCTGTTCCCTGAGAATCACACCCTGTGCCCGCCCGACACCTCCCTTTCGCCCTATTCACTACCGCACCCTCTGACACTCCTTTTCCTCTGTGTCCGATTGTCCAGGCCGGTCCTAGGCTATCAGCTAGCCCTGCAGATGTAGTTTATGGCCACAGCTGTAAAGAATCACCCCTCTTCAAAGGAGTTATAGTAGATCAAGGCCCACACTCGATGAGATCCGTCACAGCAGAAGCGTTGCTATTATCTGAAAACCATCCTGTATTGTGATTGGGGAGGGGACCGAGCCTGAAGCGGAAGATTCCAGGGATGACTGTTTGTACATCAAAGTTTTTACAATTATGTGTCACATTAAAAATATATAGCACTCCGACAAAGTAGTAAGATTATAAAACTTTAATAATTTATAAATATATACAAGAAAACAAAAATAGTAATAACATATAAACATTTTTAGGGAAAAACAACGAAGTAGCGGTCGGCTGTGCGAATAGTCCCAACGCAGCACAACGTCCAGATTTCCGGCGTGGGGCGTCGCGGGGGGTGGGTCATCAGTAGCAAACTGTTGTGCGAATAGTTCCAAGGCAGCAGAACGCGCCGAAATCTAGATGACACGAAAGTGATGTCTAGTAAGTTGCCACCCAGCAAATAACGGCATGGGGCGTCGCGGGGGGTGGGTCATCAGTAGCAAACTGTTGCGCGAATAGTTCCAAGGCAGCAGAACGATGGCACCAAGGTGATGTCCAGTAAGTTGCCGCACTGGTTTTGGTATCCTACAATGCTGCTCCGAATAATGGCGTGGAGCGCCCCGGGGGAGGCGGCGTGAACGGGCCTCTCCAGGTGGAGTGTCATCTGTTGTAGTGGGGCGCCCCTTTACCGTTTCAGTTGCCATTCCGTCCGTTTTTGGTCCACTGTGTCAAAAGCCGCAATTCAGCTGAGTTGCGCCCACTCTTGCGGTGCAGCGATAGGCGGCTGTCACAGGACTCTCAAAATGGCGGCAGGCTGTTTCCTTTTTGGGCCTGGTCCACTGAAATGGCCCTGGGACACCTTGGAAATCGGACGCTTGTCTGCTAGGTCTTGGACCCCATTCTCGAAAGCGTCCCCTCCGCCTTGAGAATTCATCAAAAGTTTTGGGGGCTCCGACTCCTGCAGGCTTCTGGTGGGGAGCGGCTGCCATGATTGCTCGCGGAATGACCACGACGGAGCTACGAGATGGTGGTGCTCTCATGCTGACGCCAGTTTCAGTCTGAAACATCCAGAAACAAGGTGGGGCTTTCATCGTTTGGGAAAAAAAAAAGTTTTCATCCTATGAAAAGTGTTGTTTTTAGGTCACATGATCATGCCTTCCATCATTAGGAAACCAAAAGTAAAATGAACCAATGAAAAGTTTTATAAACAAGTCACATGACCTGTTATGCGGCATAGGGTATAAAATGCGGAGAAAATACGTTGGCACGTGAGGCGGCGTCAGTAGCGGACCGATGTGCGAATAGGCCGAAGGCAACACAACGCGCCAAGATCCGGATGGCACCGAGGTGGTGTCCAGCAAGTTGCAGCACTGGTGTGGCCATCCTACAATGCTGAAAGTCGGCGTGGGGCGCCCCGTTGGCCTGTGAGTTTGCGTCAGTAGCGGACCGATGTGCGAATAGGCCGAAGGCAGCACAACGCGCCAAGATCCGGATGGCACCGAGGTGGTGTCTAGTAAGTTGCCGCACTGGTGTGGCCATCCAACAATGCTGAAAGTCTGCGTGGGGCGCCCCGTTGGCCTGTGAGTTTGCGTCAGTAGCGGACCGATGTGCGAATAGGCCGAAGGCAGCACAACGCGCCAAGATCCGGATGGCACCGAGGTGGTGTCTAGTAAGTTGCCGCACTGGTGTGGCCATCCTACAATGCTGAAAGTCGGCGTGGGGCGCCCCGTTGGCCTGTGAGATGGCGTCAGTAGCGGACCGATGTGTGAATGGGGCCGAAGGCAGCGCAACAATATTTTCTACTATATTTCCGGAGTAGAAGACACCACAAGGCGCTGAGATGCCAAGATCCGGATGGCACCGAGGTGGTGTCTAGCAAGTTGTGGCACTGGTGTGGCCATCGTACAATGGTAAAAGTCGGCGTGGGGCGCCCTGTTGGCCTGTGAGATGGTGTCAGTAGCGGACTGATGTGTGAATGGGGCCAAAGGCAGCGCAACAATATTTTCTACTATATTTTCGGAGTAGAAGACACCACAAGGCGCTGAGATGCCAAGATCCGGATGGCACCGAGGTGATGTGTAAGTTGCGGACCGATGTGCGAATGGGGCCAAAGGCAGCTCAACAAAATTTTCTGAAGAGAATACACCACAAGGCGCTGAGATGCCAAGATCCGGATGGCACCGAGGTGATGTCTAAGTTGCGGACCGATGTGCGAATGGGGCCAAAGGTAGCGTAACAAGATTTTCTGTATGGAAGATACCACTAGGCGTTGAGATGCCAAGATTCGGATGGCACCGAGGTGATGTCTAGCAAGTTGTGCCACTGGTGTGGCCATCGTACAATGGTAAAAGTCGGCGTGGGGCGCCCTATTGGCCTGTGAGATGGTGTCAGTAGCGGACTGATGTGCGAATGGGGCCAAAGGCAGCGCAACAATATTTTCTGACTGACACCACAAGGCGCTGAGATGCCAAGATCCGGATGGCATCGAGGTGATGTCTAAGTTGCGGACTGATGTGCGAATGGGGCCAAAGGCAGCGTAACAATATTTTCTGTATGGAAGATACCACTAGGCGTTGAGATGCCAAGATTCGGATGGCACCGAGGTGATGTCTAGCAAGTTGGTGTGGTCATCCTACAATGCTGAAACTCGGCGTGGGTCACCCCATTAGCCTGTGAGATGGCGTCAGTAGCGGACCGATGTGCGAATAGGCCGAAGGCAGCACAACGCGCCAAGATCCGGATGTCACCGTGGTGGTTTCATAGTTGAGAGGCACTTCATCTGCAGTGGGGCGCCGAGATCCGGATGGCACCGAGGTGATGTCTAGCAAGTTGCTGTACTTGTGTGGTCATCCTACAATGCTGAAACTCGGCGTGGGTCGCCCCATTAGCCTGTGAGATAGCTGTTCTTTGGATTTGGGCCTGGTCCACTAAAATGGCCCTGGGACACCTAAGAACTCGAACGCTCGATTTTTTTTTCCTTTCCTGTACATGCAAAAAAAGGTAAATGCCCGGTATGTTACACGCTTCATCTGCCACGATGAACTCTCCAGAGGAACCGAAAAAATATATAGTTGTGGTAACTATACCATGCATCGTCATATGGAGAGGTGGCACCAATTAATTATAGTGCTGCATAAAAGAGAGATTTGGAGGAGAACCCCTGACCTGCTAGTACATTCATTAAAGAAGTGGCACTGAGAGCTTCAGAGGCAAGGGAAACGGTCCCAAATATTTAGAAGAACTTTGGAAAGATTAAAATGACATGTTTAGATTGTGGTAAATTAATTTCATGTGGGCAGATGAGTGTTACTCTAATAAATACAGCATATGAACATCATCATAGTCGATGGTTGGTAGAGACATTTTGACTATATCCTGGACCTGCCCGTCCTCGCCCAAAATGGCGCCGGAATAAATGGGACTCGTAACTCCTTGTTGTGTACTGGTTGCACAACCTTGATATCACGAGATACGTATGCAGTTTTGAAGCACATGGCGGGCGGGGACGAGAATTGATTGAATATTTCGACATCCCTATTGATATTAAGTTCTGATGTGTTATTGATTACTGTACTGTTGAAAATTCGAATTAACGTCACCCATGGTACTTGCCCGCAAATGTATATCTAGATAATTTTATTGTAACTGGCCCTGTCGTATTTTAATTATAAAATGTACGTCCACCGATTCCGTAGCTGTTAGACACCTTAGTTTTTGCAACCTAATGGCCCGCCCGTTACGTTCCTCTACAGTGTAAATGTCTATTCATCATATACGATTACAGTTTGCTCCGTGGCAGGCCCACGTGGTTATAGGCTCGTATTTGTATAATGAAATTTTCACAATAAAGGTTTTTAAAAGAAAACATGGTAGTAGTGTATACATTGGTAAAGTTTTTAATAATAGTCACTGTTTTAGAATCAGTAAAAGGCAAGTGAAATAAAGCAGACCAATTACATGAAGGGTAAAAGGTATAATACGAAGGAACGCAGTAAAGATAAATGGTCAAGGGCTGTTGTGTTTTCTATTCCTGCAACATAAAGTGATCGATAAGAATCTCATATTCAGGCGTATCGGCGACTAAGACAGCAGGTCGACCCTCTTTTGCTCAACGGCTCCGTCATGGGACGAAGAAACGCTCTTTTTCTCGAAAAAAGAATATATTTTACTTGCAGGACAGTTGTAAAATTTCCGGGAAAGTACATTAGCCTGGAACATTATAACATATATTTAAGAGAAAATAATGTTCGGAAGTAATTAAAAGCGTAATTTTTAGGTGATATGACCAAGGCTTTCATCATTAGAATAAGAAAAGTAAAATGAACCAATGAAAAGTTTTATTAACAAGTCACATGACTTGTTATGCTTACGTTACGCGCTGCGCGCCCCGGATGACTTCCGGATGCGCTAACGCGGCGCGTCATATGACGCATTACGCGACAACGCAGGTCCAGAATATAGTCAAAATGTCTCCACCAACCAGCTGTCGAAACACAACCCCTTTCAGCAGGCTAAATAGTTCTGTTAAATGACAACAGAAGGGACAGGCAACAAGAACCATCAGTCAAAGAGGGGAGGGCTAGTTCTTCTCTACCGGGTTACATTGGGGCGCTACCGGAACTGATCGAATTGGTAGTCTACAGTGTTTCTGGATGTTTCAGACCGAAGATGGGGTTAGCATGAGAGCAGCACCATTTCGTAGCTCCGTTGTGGCCATTCCGCAACCAATCATGGCAGCCGCTCTTTATCGTTATTTTGGGCGGGGTGGGTGGCGGAGCCGAGCTGTTTTGCAGCCATCATTGTGTGGAGTTCAGTTCATCTCACTAGTTTTGTATTTGTCATGAGGGGTTGTTCCTAATGTTTCTATTTTAGCGAGGTCAAAAAGAGATCCCATTAGTGGCCTACTGATTTTGCTCGATTCCTTTTCTTTTTTTTTACACGATTTTTCGTTATCTGCAAAGACTAAACAGAGTATTGCGACTCTGTGTTTGTTTGTAAATAGAGAATGAACCAAAGAGAACTAATTCTAAAACAGTAAATACTTGGATAACAATCAATCAAATGGAGAGAGAAGCAGGCACGACGGATTACAACGGGGGCAAAGGCCTGCGTTAACTACCTTTCACTATCTGCAAAGAGAGAGTACTCCTAATAGAAATGAGGGGGGGGGGCACCATTCAAAGCAGATCAGTGTGCATAAACACGAAAATGTTTTCACTTACCACGTACTTGACATTCGACAGCTTATGATATTTGCTATTAAAAAACCATTGAAATTCACTTAAAAAACCATAGGTTATAGACCATATATAGTTAGGAATTAGCATTTACAAAACCTTGAAAATTCACTGAAAAAAACATAGGTTATAGACCATATATAGTTAGGAATTAGCATTTAAAAAACCTTATTTTACTCACACAAAACCATTGAAATTCCATATATAGTTAGTTGCACTAACTATATATTGCGCACCCGCAATCCACTGCTGATCATGTCACATATTACATCATTCATGACATGGTCAGTGACATCACTGATGACATCACTGATGACATCTCAAATGACATCACTGATGACATCACTGATGACATCTCATTTGACATCAATGACCACATCACTGATGATATCATTCATGTGACAATACAATGCATCTCCTCACATTTTAATATAACCTCTGTTTCACCCAGTGTTAAATACAGAGTATAATTTTTGAAACCATTGACACACCAATACTAGTTACTACATACGTACTCACTGATTCCTATGTCTACACACACATTCACTCATTCACCCATACAATCATTCATACATACAATCACTCATCTTTACAACACTATCATATGCACTCATACACCTATACAGACACTCACACTCTGCCACTCATCCATGGAGTTACTCACACACCTAGTCAGTCCTGTAAAGAATCAATCACACTTCCATTTTCTTGTCTATACAGTTAAACATAGAGCACCTTACATTTTCAAACATATAGTAACACATACTTACTTTCTTATACAATCATTGATACAAGTACACATTGATCTGCACAGAGTCACACACCTCCCAGCCAGCCACACACACACTCAGTCTCCCATACAAATACTTGGACAATCAATCAATAACCCATATAGTTAATCATATAGCTACTGATCAACACATGCAGTAGTTTACAGAACAACAGACATAATGATGCACAAATTAAGACAGTTTAGTCACTAACCCATGCACTCAGTGAGACACATTTAATCACTCACTCATACATTCAGTCATGCACCTACTAAATCCTTCGTCCAGACAGTTATACATCTACTCATTCTTCAATATCTAAAACATATTTAAACTTTACAGAAACACACAGTCACTGGATGATGTCATCAGTGATGTCATCAGTGATGTCATTTGAGATGTCATCAGTGATGTCATCAGTGATGTCACTGACCATGTCATGAATGATGTAATATGTGACATGATCAGCAGTGGATTGCGGGTGCGCAATATATAGTTAGTGCAACTAACTATATATGGAATTTCAATGGTTTTGTGTGAGTAAAATAAGGTTTTTTAAATGCTAATTCCTAACTATATATGGTCTATAACCTATGGTTTTTTCAGTGAATATATATATATATATATATATATAACCAGGATCCCAAAGAACGACCGCGGTGAGCCAAACAAGGGCACAGACAACAGTTAAAGATGCAATAAAGACATTTTATTGTCTTAGCATGTCATATATATACACCAATAACCGAAAATATAATAAAAAACGATCTATTATAAATTAAAACATCAAACTATTTAAAAATATTTAAACTTTAATTTTCGACTACAGTCAATGCAACAGTAGGAAAAGTGTTGGATAGTGGAGGGGTAAAAATTACTATTCCCACTCCAGTGAGTGCAACAGTCGGGAAAGTGTTGTATAGTGGACGGGTATGAATTACTATTCCCACTCCAATGAGTGCAACAGTTGGGAAAGTGTTGGATAGAGGAGGGATAAAAATTACTATTCCCGCTAAAGGTGAGTGCAACAGTAGGGTTCGTGTTGGTTAGCGGAGGGGTAAAATTGACTATTCCAAGTCCAGTCAGTGCAACAATAGGGAAAGTGTTGGATAGTGGAGCGGTAACAATTACTATTCCCACTCCAGTCAGTGTAACAATAAGGAAAGTGTTGGGCAGCGGAGGTGTAAAAATTACTACTCCCACTCCAGTGAGTGCAACAGTAGGGAAAGTATTGGATAGCGGAGATGTAAAAATTACTATTCCTACTCAAATGAGTGCAACAGTAAGGAAAGTGTTGGATAGCAATTGGTAAAATTGACTATTCCCACCCCAGTGAGTGTAACAATAGGGAAAGTGTTGGGTAGCGGAGGAGTAGAAATTACTATTCCAACTCCAGTGAGTGCAACAGTAGGGAAAGTGTTAGATAGTGGAGGGGTAAAATTACTATTCCCACTCAAGTCTTTTCAAAATTAAAAACAAAACAAATATTTAAAAAATCCCAAACAAAATAAATACATATATACTTATATTCCACATTAAAAAACACATAAATGTAATATTAAAAATAAAAATAAAAACATATAATGTTAATTACATATGAAAAATACCATAACATTTTATATTAAATAAAATAAAAATTAAACTTCAAACCAATACATATTTTTAATTAGAACGCATTTAGAAACAAAAACATTCATTATTACATTTTTTTTATTTCCTACCCTATTACACCACAAACATCACAACCCACATCAAAATTTAAACAAAAAGGGGCTTCCATAATTAACATAAGTAATTACCAATTAAATAAATAGTATTAATTAAAAAACATATTAAAACTAATACAAACGAACTTCACACACTTTAACCCTATAATACCCACAACACACAGCTAAAGTTAAACAGTAAACAAATATATTACACTATTAAAACTTATTTTGAATTAAAAACTATTAATCTTAAACAACCAATTATAAAGAAAGTAAAATGTATTTAATGCCCACCCATTACCCCTATAAATGTAAAAAACCACACACCAACAAATAAACAATTACCCTAATTAAATATCACTTAATTAGTTAATATTAATTGACAACTAATTATAAATGAGTTAAACACAAATTACTTCCCACCTTAACTCCTCTAATTCTGCAATTTCCATATTTCATTTACATTTAATTAATATTAATTAACATCTAATTATTATTAATTAAACATGCATTACTTACCACCCTTTACCCCTATAAACCCCACAACCCACTCCCAAAATTAATTACACTATTCCCATAATTAATTTTTTTAAATTGTATTAATATCAATAAAAACAAATTATTAACTAATCAAAAATACATGTCCCACCCTTTCACCCTATAAACCCCAGATCCTGCACCTGAAATTAATTACACAATTACTATACTTACCAATTAATTCATTAATAATATTTAAGAACCAATTATTAACTAATAATACATTACCTCACTCAAGTAACACTATAAAATCTCAAATAAATAAATACAAAATAATCATTCATTTCTTATAATTAAAGTACTTCCCACTCTATTCCCCTATAAACCCACAACCCGATACAGAACTAAAAAATGCTAATTTTTCAAATGATATTAATGACTTCTATCTTTTTTAAATCAATATTTTTTCCCATAAATCAATATTTTGGATTATGATATTATTTCTGTCGATATTTCTCAGTCACTAGATTCAGGACTCGATATTTCTGTAGGTCGACATTTCCAATTCAATATTTTGTCTGCACAACCCCCTGCTTAATCTTTTCTATATTAATTCATGTATGTAAACAAGATCACGAGCCAGTAACAGAGTTGGCTAACTCAAAGCATTTCATATCGGAGGGGCCAGTCGAACATAACTGAGTTTAGTGTTGAATTTGCAACAAATCATAATGTTACATTCTGACTGAGCTGAGGTAAAATTGGACATAAAATCAGAACATTCTTATTAACTGAACTAGAAAAATCATTGTTATAAAAATTGATAATATAAGGGCTGATTACTCTAGCGGATGGACTATTTTCCGTCCACCATCGTCCCGGGCACGGGGACCGTCCGCCTATAAGGCAAAAGCCCCACATATGCAATTACGATGCGACTGCCACCACGGGTCTGTTAAAGAAGCCAACATTAGATGCCCCTAAACCCGAAAGATTTTGCACAATTTCTTTACTTCCTTTTGCCTAAAACCACAGAATCCTATATTAATTTCAAACTCACAGAATTCATAGAGGCTAACAACATCTTAGACCCAGCACAGAATGGTTTCAGGCCAGGCCACAGCAATGAATCTACTTTATGGCTGTGACTGAACAGCTGCGGGCACTTTGGATGAGGGCCTGATCTCTGCTCTGATTATACTTGATCTTAGTGCCGCTTTTGATACGGATCGCACTAGATATTGCTGCGACGCCTTCAAGAGATCGGCCTAGGAGGTCCGGTTCTCAACCGGTGCGTGTCGTTCTTAGCTGACAGATCCTTTCAAGTCATCTCCCCTCCCTGTGGCTCCCAGAAGCACTCTGTTTGCCATGGAGTTCCCCAGGGCTCAGCTCTGAGTCTGACATTATTGAATATCTATGTCCGGCCCCAGGCGGAAGTGGCCAAAAGCAGACGCCTTTCTAGGGTCTCTTATGCTGATCACACTCAGCTTGTCATCTCGGTATCAAACACCTCTGATCAATATGTTACCAAGTTCTGTGATGACATGGTGGCCATCGCAGAATGGATGACAACCAATTTTTTGCAGCTTAATGCAAGTAAATTGGAGATTCTCCTGGTGGGCAGGGACACTCCTCTGGAATGATCAATGGTGGCCCACGGCCTAGGGAATCCCTCCTGCTCCCAAGGATACAGTAGAAAATCTGGGTGTGTGGCTGGACAGAACACTTACTTTTCAGGCACAGACTAAACTAGTGGTGGGCAGCTGATTTGGCCTTTGACACGGCCTGGGGCCATTGCTCGGATTCTTTGACCTCCATACTCGCCAACTCATCATCCAGTCCTCTATCCTCTCCAGACTAGATTACTGCAAATCACTGTATCTGCTTGCCAATAAGGCAGGCATCACTAGACTACAGAGTACTAATGCTGCTTCCCGTTCCATCTTTGCCCTACCACGGTCCTGCACTATGGCCAAATACATACATAATTTACACTGGCTCACAGTGGAAAAAAGAATTAAGTTCAAATCTCTGTGTATCGCTCACAAAATTTTATACGGCCAGGCCCCTTCCATTCTAACCAATCTTCTCACGCCTTATTTACCTGAATGTGCTTTCCACCCAATACACCAACTTTTTGTGTGCACCCGTGTCAGATGAGCCCGGGCAGCCAGTCGCTCTTTTTGGGTTCTGGCAGCATCTCTTTGGAACGCCCTCCTGAGCACCAGCAGGAACATACAAGACCATAGGGTTTTCAGGAATGACAGTGAAGACCTGGCTCTTCCCTTGATCTCTCCCTTCATCTTGTCTCATCTCTTAGTCTCCATCTCTGTGGATCCAGCGCTGGGACGCCCCGTCCCTGGGGCAGCCATGCTCTTTACAAGTTCAATAACATAACATAATGACAGTTGCATCTGCTATATTTAACATTGCAGCTGGTGCTGCTAGCTTCAGCACTGGCCACAATACTAAAAATGATAAAAATGCACATTTCCCTGCACTACGTGACAGGCACCATGTGGTGCCTGCCAGATATTGCAGGGAAATGTAGGGGAGCACAATGCTCTAGCCCCGGGCCCGCTATGGGCCCCCAAATCCACTTCTGCCTGCTGTTTCATGGTGGGTTGACTGCCGCAAAACAACAGGAGGAAAAGGGATATCATAATCCCGACGGCGGTGACAGGCTGTTGGTGGTGGGCCTTCCGCAATTGTAATCAGGCCCATAAAGTTTAAAGCAGTGAGATACAGTCACATCTAGACTTCAGAACATCTAAGGTTCATTTTTTTTTGTAAACAGATTTTAATTGGCTTTTCAAGGTGACATCATAGGAAAAACAGCCGAGAGGGTACAGCAGATGATCAAACAGTGCAATTAAAGTCCAGTACAGGTATACCCCCTGCCCATAGTCATAAGGTCTGCCTTCCCCTACCAGTATCGATACTCCCATCGGGTAGACAACAGGTACGCCCCAAGACATTCCACTTCCCCTCTTCATGCCTAGCTTTATGTAAATATCACAGAGCACCTACTCATAATGGACATCCCAGCAGGAGTCCTCATGTGAATGCCACCTTCCACCCCACTTCCCCTCCTCTTTCCCTCTCCCCTCTCCCCCAACTCCCTAAAAAACTCCCACAACCCACCCCACCCCCTCAGGCATGCCGCTGTCTCACAAAAATTTCCATTCATAGCCACCTAATGCATCCACTGTGACTCATGTCCCCTACATCCCAAACCCCTAGTGGTCAATATCATGGCAAGAGTAGAAGGAGGCCCTCAACTAGTCCTCCCCAGGCCCCATGCTATGCTCGAGGCTCTCCCAGTGTGTCTTCTGTGTCCCCAAGCGAATGCTTCACCAGTGCCACCCACTTTTCATTCCCAGTGCGAGTAGCCATTCGCTGTCTGCAGGTCCCCTCACTCTCTGCCCATTCCACTAGTTCCCTATTCCATCTTAGCAGGTTGGGGGGATTCCTTGACTTCCAGTGAATAGTAAGCTCCCTCTTTGCCAACACTAACCCTAAGTCGATGAATTTACTAGTGACTTTTGTCTTAGCAGTATGCGGGAACCAATGCAGCAGGCAACAAACAGGTGTCAGTGCTACCTCCATCTCCGTCACTGTGGCCAGTCCAGCCGTCACCCCTCTCCAGTAGTCTCACAAGTGTGGGCATTCCCAAAGCATGTGAAGGAACCCTGCCCCCTCCAGGACGATACCCCAAAGTACTTGTTAATTTTTCCCAGTGTTAGGTTGGCCCTATGCAATACATAGAAGTGAATTAATTGAAAGTGCATGTTCCTAGGGCCCTTCTGAGCCCCATGGTTTCTCCCGGATGGCCTGCCCCAATTCCGCCTTCCATTTAAGACGTAAAGCTACCAGAGGTTGTTGCAAGTCATGCATGATTCGCCTATAGAGACATGTAACTGCCTTAAAATCCACCGCTGCCATCACTACGTACTGACATGCCAGGAACATCTTGGGTTTCACCCCCTCTTACCAGCTGTCAAAGCTGCATGGAGGAGAAAGTCCCCGCCTGGGAGATCATGGCGCTCCGAGAGGTCATCGAAGAGGAGGAGGTTACCATCCTCATACAAGTCTCCAATAGTGATGACCCCTGCGTCCTCCAACTGGCGCAACCTGCTCCTATCGCCCCATGAGGCAGTGCTTCAAACACCCATAGTGGAATTTCAGGTGCATATGGGATTCGTATCCATGCCCTTCCAGCCAGGCGATTGCAACACTGTCTCACCGTTCGCAAATTACTGGGAATCAGTCTATCTCTGACAGGCAACTGTAACAGCACCTGAGATAGCTGGGTCAAACTTGGGTCCTGGCTACTTAAATCCTCAGCATCCCGGATTTGTCTCGCCGCCCACTTCGTAAACTATTAAAGCTGCACTGCGTGATAGTAGGCCTCAAGGTCCAGTAGAGTAAACCCCCCCTCCTCCCTGGGCCGCTGCATAGTGATAAGTGCCACTCTCCGCCTCCCGCTGCCCCACAAAAACCCCTTGATCAAGCTGTTGAGCTGCACAAATATCCTATGCGAGATCCAGATGGGGAGCATCCCGAAGAGATGAAGAAGACTGGGTATAGTAACCATCTTCACAAGTGCGACCCTACCTGCCACAGACAGCGGGAGTCTTCCCCAAAATTCGAAGCAGCTCTTATCTTAATGCTGCGCACCGCCCGCCCTATATTACCCTCCTGGAGATCCGCTGGGTCGTGGTAGATCCGGGTCCCCAGATACGGCAAGCAGCTGACCTCCCATGGACCCCCCTCTACACTCTGCATTCCGATTCTGCCAGGGCTGGCAAGGAACAGGCATGATTTGGTTCAGTTGACGCGGAGCCCCGCAATCCTCCCAATTGTGCCTAACAATTGCTTAGCTCCTCAAAGCGCATTATGTGAGTTGGCTAGAAACAAAAGCAGGTCATCTGCATAAAGTGATATACGCTGCTCCTGTTGTTCCACTAGTAGCCCCTGACAGTAGCTACCCGTCCTGGCATGGACAGCCATGGGCTTAATTGCCTGGACAAATAATAGAGGGGACAGCGGGCACCCTTGCCTTGTACCCCTGCCCACTTTACAGGTAGCAGAAATCAGTCCTCCTGTCCTGACCCTGGCAGTGGAGGTATTGTACGCCCTCAAAACATTAAAAAGGTACGGCCATTCTAGGCTCTCAAAAGTCTTCTCAATGTCAACCGTGAAAATACAGGCATCCTCCTTGCAATAAGTGTTTGCCCCTAGAATGCGCAGGAGTTTCCGAATGTTCATCTGGAAGCCCATCGGTTCCCGGTGTCTTGTTCCTAGCCATGTGCTTGATGGCTCTACGCACTTCCCCCACCTCAACATCCCTGCCAAGTTCCTCCGCGGCCTCCTCCTCAATCCGGGGGAGTTCCACAAAGGACAGGAAATCCCCATCACCGGTGAGCCCTGGGGCAAACTTACTCTGATAGAGCCCTGTGTAGTAAAGCAGAAATTGCTCATTAAAGGCACACTGAGTATACACTGCGTCACCTCCTTGGTCCCTCAACTCCAATATCGACGTCCCTCTCCTCGCTGGATTGGCCAGCCATGCCAGTAGTGCTCCAGATTTGCCCCGGTCGGCATGCTCCCGAGCAGTGTAGGCCTTATAGTCAAAGCATCGCAACAATTTGTACGGCCAGGGCCTCGCAAGCTGCAAGGTGATTGTCCTGCTTATCAGATCGTTCCTGTCTTTCTCTCTCTGCATCCCGAAGGTTATGCTCTGCACGTTGGACATCCTACAACAGCACACTCCGTACTCCCACCATTTCCCCTATGCAGCGCCCCCTGACCACCGCCTTAAAGGCGTCCCATTCAATGAGCGGACTCGCCGCTGATCCAGTGTTGACCCGGAAATAATCTTCTATCGCTGCGCCTATTGTGTCCCGGAACACTGGATCTTCCAATGACTCCGGCCTTAGGGCCTGATGTAGGTAATTAGTATTTACCGATTCGTAAATACCGAATTTTACCGATTCGTATTTACAAATCGGTAAATGCTATGTAGCTATTTTTACCGATTTAATTAACGAATCAGTAACATTCGGTAATTACTGAATCGCTATTTACCGATTCGCTAATTGCCATTGATTCCTATGGGCCTTGAGGCCCATAGGAACCAATGGCAATTAGCGAATCGGTAAATACCAATTCGGTAAAATTACCGAATTGTTAAGGGGGACTTGATGGTAAATAACAAATTCTTAAGGGCCTGTGGCACTGTTTTCAGTCCCCACCTACATCCCACATTACCGATTCTGTAAATTTACCGATTCGGTAATTTACAGAATCGGTAAATTTACAGATTCGGTAAATTTACAGAATCAGTAATTTTTAGGCCCCTACATCTGAAACTACAAACACCGGTCGGTAACGGCAGAAATCGGCTGTTACCGACCGGTATGTGGCCACCTACATCTGGCCCTTGGCGTCCAAGTGGGTATAGTGGGGCGACCCCACACCCAATTCAGTGATACTAACAGCGGATTGTGATCCAATATTGTTCTAGCTAAGTGTTCACTGTGGACGATCCCCCCATGTACGTCTGGTGAGCTGAGGATCGAATCCAGGCAAACATGTAAGTCATGTTTGCCTGTCCCCACTCCCCAGTCCCAACTGCTGCTGTCATGCCCATCTAACCGCTGCCAGCCTGGTCGCTGGGGCATCCGCAAGAGGAGGATGCGAACAGTCCAGGTCAAGGTCCGCAGTACAGTTGAAGTCTTCCCCCAATAATACCGACCCCGTCAGCATGGTCGCCAGCTGTCCTGAGAGATGCACAAAAAACACAGCTTGATCTATGTTGGGGGCATAGATGCTGCCCAACACAATGCCCCTACTGTCAAGGTACCCCGCAACCAGTACGTACCTTCCGTCCGGGTCAACCAGTTGTCAGGTACACTGAAATGGGACCCCCCGCACGAATCCAAATCAAAGTGCCCCTTGTGAAGGCCGAATAAGCTGTGCAGAACACCTGCCCCCGCCATCTGCATTGTAGAGCCACCCTCTCTTTTTTCGTGAGATGCGTCTCCTGTAATAGTGCAATCTGCACCCCTCTACTCACTAGATAAGAGTGTATCTTATGGCGATGTGACATAGTGTGCATTCCCCTGACGTTCCAGGTCATACATTTGATAGCTACGGTGGATCCCATAGCACTTTCTTCAGTGTCTCCCCATCCTGATCCCCCAGTGGCATGCCTGACCTCAATAAGAACCCAGCCAACTCCGTGAACTCCCCAACTCCCACTCCCCAGGACAGGTCCAATCAAACTAGCTCCCATCCAAACTAGTGCAACAATCAACTGATCACTAAACATGGTGAGGCGTGTGCTGACCCAATAGGACCCAGAGCCCTCCTGGCTACCCCACCCGCCCGTATCAAACAGGGGAGCCCCCATCTACAGCTCGTGTCTGGTGCCACCTTCCCTCCTCCCCCGGAGTTCAGCACGTCCAGGAGCCAGTCCCTGTCACCAGCTTAGCCTTTTCTCACGCAACTTCATGCACCCATCTCACATTAGTAAATCCGCCATCTGGGGTGTAACCTTGGGAAGTTCAGGCTCAGAATCCCCATTCGTGCTGCTGGTAGGAGAAGTCTCAAGTCTGCCGATGCTATGGCTAGTGATGAGTGAAGTTCAGGCTAGCCTTACCCCGGCTGATCTCTGCAACCGCCTGCACAGCCCTGACCCTCACAGGTTGGAGTCCTGACTGCATTACGGACCTGTGTGATCCCAAATGTGCAGTTGATCCTAGTTCCACAGTGCTCGATGGAGAAACATTCCTTGTTCTTGGTTTTCGCGCATCCACCCACTGCCATGCGTCCGGCGGGGTAGTTAAGAAATGTGTAATGGTCCCGTCTACTACCCTTAGGCGTGCTGAGAACAACATGGCATACGGTAACTGCAGCTGTTGGAGTTTCTGCTTTAGTGCAAGAAAGGACGCGCACTGCCTCTGCACCTCCCTGGTGAAGTCCAGGAAGATCCTCAACCTGGCATTTGCAATTTGAAGGTTCTGTTTCTCTTGCGCTTGTTGTAAGATGTGGTCTCTGTCGCGTTAATGGAGCAAGCGTACAACCATCGGTCGCTGGGGTGCACCTGGCTTGGAAGGTCTAGCTGGGACCCTTTACACACGTTCAAGGGCAACGAAGGGGGCGATCATCTCCATCCTCCCATTCCAGGACCCCCACTATGCGCAGGTTGTTCCTGCAAGAGCGCCAATTTTAGAGAGTGCTGCAAAGTAGAGATTGCGTCCGGAACCGCCTCCAAGGATTTCTCATTAGCTTTCACCCGCTCTTTGAGCTTGCGGTGGGCGTCCTTCAGTAGGTTGAGATCCACCCCTATGGCGTCCATCATGGTCTCCAAGGCCTCCCTCAAGGAGGTGAGGGCATGCATTATGTCTACCAGTGTGGGGCCCACTACTGCCTCGTCCCTACGTCGTTCTGCCACTCCTACCTCCTCATCAGATTGTTGCCCTGTTGTTTCCACATGCAAAGCGGTGAAGCCCTTCAGGATACTCATCCCATTGTGGCTGGTTGCAATGGCTCACACTGTTCTTCCAGGTATTGAGCACAGGAAAGTTCAGGAAGTTCATTCCGGTGCAGTAGGCCGGGCCCCTGGGGCTTCTCAGCAGGGAGAAAGCACTATTCAAGATCGGCAGTTTGGAAGTGAAGCAGGGTTGTCCCCCCCCCCCTCAGGTATCTCAGTGCACACTCCTGAGGCCTTCCAACCCTCCTGACCAGAGCGATAATGCACTCTCAACCAGTGCAGCGGTGAGTTCCATAGTTCTGGCTTTTTTCGCTCAACACCGGCCTCCGCCGCCTGTGTCCTCCGCATCAGATCCCCTCCGAC
Source organism: Lissotriton helveticus (assembly GCF_964261635.1). Classification (NCBI taxonomy): domain Eukaryota; kingdom Metazoa; phylum Chordata; class Amphibia; order Caudata; family Salamandridae; genus Lissotriton; species Lissotriton helveticus. The sequence goes on from NC_136068.1 coordinate 1,221,943,392, forward strand.
GAAAGACTCCCACTCCACAGCCACAGCAAAGTGTTACACAAGTCCACTAGAAATGCAGGCCTCAGGGTCCTTGCGCAACCATCTCCCTTCACTACCTCATGGCCGCCATCTTGTGGGCTCCACGTTCGGAGCCAGGCCGGTCAATCTGCTTTGCGCCATTATCACCGAGGGGTCTCCTCCCCTTAGCAGTCATTCTGCAGTCCGCCCTCCAAGCCATCGCCCAGGCTTGGCAGGGAGACTTGGTACTGGTCTCTGTGCAGAGATCTGGGGCTCAACAGCGTCTGGCCGCCATCTTCGGAGCTTCGCGCTCAGAGCTGAGCCAGAGAAATTTCAGCTTTTCTCCATTGTGGGGGCACCATTGTCATTCTGAGGACGTTCAGGAGTCGTACCAGATGTTCCAATACCTATTGCGAGATGAGGGGCCCCCTCACATAGTCAAGATATTTACGAGCGAGGGAAAGCCACGGACGGAGCTCTGGAGTCCGCTTCCCCTCACATCGGCGCCAAGCGATGCCCCTCCCAACATCTAAGGGTCATGGGGCCTATTTTGGCCATAACTCTAAGTTTTACTCAAATTGACAAAACTCCCTTTATTTGCCCCAATGTAGAAGGGGTGACAGAAACAGCAAAACATGAATAACCATTGAAGACCACAGGAGATTTAGCCCAGGCTTCTTGCAAGACAATAAAATCATATTGTTCAACCAGGGAAAGCCAATCTTTTATGACCAGTTTGCTATTAATCCCTGCGATATTCCGATATTCCAGGACATAAAAGCAAACACAGGGCCTGATTTGGATTTCAGTGGACAGGCTACACTGTCACAATGGAGATGGATATCCTGTCTGCCAAAATATAAATCCCATTATAACTTATTGGGTTTATATTTCAGCTGACGGGATGTCCTTCACGGTTGTGATTGAGTAACCCGTCCACTGAGATATATATCGGCCCCTTAGTCCAACATCTGCTGGGATTAATGTCAGGTAAAAAACTTTGTTCATGTGAGGGCATCTCAGTTCTGGTTAGGAAAGAAATGCCTCAAGATCAATTTTGTGTAATGTCTCCCCTGGACATAGAAGTAGCTTAATTTCTAGCAACCTTTAACACCTCAACTGCTGACCATCCTTTCAGAGACTCAACATCAGGCGCAGTTTAAAGTTAATCAGACCCCTCCTATCCATACGAGGGCTCAAATGTATGAATGAGATAAATACCAGGAAAACTAAAACTACCATGGCCAAATTGGATCTCAAAACAGGAGCGGGGACTGATCCAAAAGCAAGAGGCGACAAAGGGGTATGGAGCTTATAGAAATAGCCCAACAGAAGGGCATGTATCTGAGAAAAACTCATGAAAAGAAGATTTTGGTTGTGTTAATAGACTGCAAACCACATTTGGATCTCAAAAGTATATAACTATACAGTCACCAGGTAATGCTTTTGGTGATGGCCTGATCCAAGCAACCGTTCTAGCCATTAACCCCTTCCATGCTCATGACGGAACGGTTCCGTCATGAGCTACGGTTGAGCTGTGCTCATGACGGAACCGTTCCGTCATGACCACGCCCGTTTCTATTACCGGCCAGCACCGGAGGGGGAAACGCGGTCGCGATGAAGAGGTTAAAATGTGAGCTGAAAAAAAGGGATCCTATGTGGTTTATTAGCCAGTGGAGGACCTTGAGAATTAACTGTTCAGTAGACTCATTCTGAACTAATTTGAGTATGGGAGTGTTAGACAATATTAAAAGGTTAGGGCAGACCGAGGGAGAGCAATTCAGTTCCAAGTCCTTTCCGCCAGGTTATGAATATTGCCTTTTGGATTGCACAAGATGGATAGGAAGAGGACACTCCTCATGTTCAATAGACCCTGATGGTTAAACATGGCTGCCTGCGAGGGAGGAGGGAGAAAGGGGGTAAGATAGGGGTGCGTACATGGGCAGACAATGTCTGAGTAGTAGGAGCCACAAACGAAAGTGTATCTTTAACCCTGGCATAGGAATTACAAAATGCATTAAAAAGGGCGGTATTAGTGACATCATAGGTGGTATTAGCAACTTGAGGTTTAACTGAAATTGGGGTTGTAGTTAAAGATACATCGGCTTTTAAATTGAGACAATTTGGCCAATCATTCTTCTAAACAAGATTGTCTTGCAGAGGTTTTAGTTGCATTTTTAGTCTATTCTCAAACCTGGCACATATTTCATCAGAATAGATAGGTGCAAAATCAACAGCCCCTGTATTATGTATGGCATGCCTTGCCTTTAGACCAGGCAGTACCTTCTTCGCACAGTTCCACATTTCTTCTTTTTGAATGTAGGTTCATTAAATAAAGAAGTGCCAACTCAATTTTTGCAGTCATTGTCCACACTCTCCAGGTGTGCAGACAAATGAGCAGTCTCATAAGTAACAGGAACATAATCACCCATCATTTCATTAAGTTGAGCACACACAAACAAACCCTCTCCCCTTCCAAAGATATTCTCCTTTTAGTAAGTCCAATTTCCTTGGAAAACAAATGTAGAAATTGTGTTATCGGTAGCAGAACTACTCAAGATTTTCCTTTTGCCAATGATAAAGCGAGATATAAATCCAAATAATACAAATTACTACGACCAATAGAGATGGTCTGGCCTCTTTTGGATGCTAATGGGTGCAGACGGGCCTGTTCTTTACCCGGATGTGTCTTGCTACATGGGTTTCAGGTGTGCTTTTATAGTGCAGTCGTGGTGTACCTGAGCAAGTAAGGTATGATGTATGCTGGGGGATGTAGTCCTACCCCAGCACTTGCCGAACAACAATGGTTGCTGAGCCCCACGCTGCTGGATTTCAGGCACACTTTTATGTTGATTTTGTTGCATTCCTGGGTGCAGATAGGCCTGCTCCTTGTTCAGACATGTCCCACTCAATGGGGTTTCAGGTGCACCTTTACAGCGGGGGTTGGTGTGCCTGGACAGGTGAAGTATGATGTATACTGGGGGACAAAGTCCTACCCCAGCGCTAGCCCAACAATAAAGTTGGTTGCAACTGTAAATAGTGAGTCACTGGTCGTGTGCAGGCTTTCAGTCGTGGGCAGATGGCCTGCATGGGACTCCCGTGACCTGATCCAATGACCACCCCCACTGACCACTAGAGATCAGTCCTGCTCTCTGCGACCACCCTCATAATTAAAAAATTCAGGTGTTGGCAGCCTATTCTGGTCAGCCCATCCCGATAGAGGACAGGCAATTTTAAGACCATCTGATGAACCACAGTCAGTTCCAGAAAGGAAGGCTTCCATTAACTCTCACCCATCAAATTCAGATTGGAAAGAGGTAAGTGTCATGACTCAATGTCCTGCACAGTTGTGCAGTCTTTTCACACAGCAAATCCTTGCTTGGTATACCGTATGGGAAAAGGGAGTTTACCTAATGTCGGTTGAATTATTGGTCTCTCAGATTTGACTGTAACCTAGTGTTGGTACCACCGAACCATAAGATTCTCACACACAATACTGTGGCGTCCCTTGAGGAACCATCTTTACGCATCTAGTTTTCAACATTTACCTAACCCCCTTGCCAAACCAGATTGAATCATTCAGCCTCACCTGTTACGATTATGTCGATGACACCCAAATCATTTAAAAAATGGTGACATGGAAGGCCTCTGCAATATGAAACATTATGAAGGCTCCGGGCCACAAACACAGATAATGAATAACCATCTCAAGCTCAAAACCGCAGAAAGACAAGGATTAATGCCTGCGGAAAATGTCAAAAAAACAGCTTACCACCATATGGCTAAGGAACATGAGACCCCTTCATGAAAAACAAGAGAAGTCAGAGATGTAGGGTAACCATAGATTCAGGTCTTTACTTGATACCACTTCTTAAGAACATCACAAAATGTGACTACTACACAATGAAAACAGTACATTGCTATACCTCGGATACCAACGGAAACTGCATGCCATCCTCACTCTCAATCTCTAAACCTGAGTATGTCTACAACCTCTATGTTGGTGCACCCACATTCATCACACACAAAATACAACTGATACAAATTGCTGCTGAAAGACTTGTTCTCCAACGTCAACTAAATGGGCACATGACACCAGTTTTGCAATCACTCCACTGGCTACATACAGCTAGAAGAGCAATGTTCAAGGCATTTTGCATTGTGCACAGAGCCTCCTAAGGAAAACAAATGTTATAACTACAACTTAAATGTAAGCAGTACAAACAAAACAGGACACTGTGCTCCAGTTTTACACCACTTATCATACCATCTTACCATATGAAATCCATAATAGGAACTATTGCTTTCTAAGTACAAGTTGCCAAGCTCTAGAACTCCAGCCACCTTTCAAAGCATCGAGAGGCTTATACACTTCAGAAAACAATTGAAAACATGGCTATTTCCATGACAATACACCACCCACATCCCAACAATAAAACCCAGAAAAACAGTCAAACTCTTAGAGTCCATCTTCAGCTCATAAGCCACAAATTAGAAACAACCCATCCAGCAACTCTTTTTAATGGGCAGGTAAGTTAGGGAGAGCTTACCTATGGTATTCCCAGTACGATATAGTTATGCAACTTTATATATAACATTTCTGGCCCACACTGATACAAATGCCATAACAGTCAGTGGTTGGCAACAAACTGTAATGTGCACCATTAACATTCACATAAGATGTATCCGCTGTAAGGGTTGTCTATCACCAGTACTGTGCAGCCAATAAATCAGCCATCACCAAATGAACAGACATGAATAACTGAGGAGATCTATCACACTCAACTGAGCAATTGGAGTACTTTCAACTAGTCCACAACTGCAAGTCGCAAATATTTGTACACTAAGGCCACTTCTTTACATTTCAACATGACACTCAGATATGGGATAATAGTAGCAATGTCTATCCCACCACACTTTTATGTACTCCCTTCCATAACATAACCGCACCTCAGTGGCAATGGATACCCCTTCCCAAATAGGATCACAGAGCAAAGACAACACCCTTCCAAGCACACACTCTATTAGGTGGAGCTTGCTGCCCGTGTAGGAACGCACTTCAGTGCCTTACTTAGGGTGTGTAAGCACTATACAAATGCTGCAATCCTTCCCCTACTTCACTGCCGAGTTCTGGAACTCCTTGCCTCTGCATCTCATGCAATCACCATCACTGTTGTAATTCAGGAACTACATCAAGATCTGGGTCTTCACCTTAACCACAGATTCACCAACCACTCAGCACCTTGAGACCCTTATGGGTGAGTACTCATGCTTTGTAAGAAACCTGATTGATTGATTGCAATACAACACAATATTTATATTTTGTGCATCACCAAGATATGTTTTGATCCTAATATCCTATTAATGTATTTGTCTCTGTTAAACTTGAGAATTACAAAACAAAATGTTCTTCATTTGCGCTTTCATAACAGCTGATACATTTTATAATAATTGTTCAGTTCCAGGTGTTTACATTTTGTCATTATTAGAAAAACATTGACATCCTACAATCTTTCTTTTCACATTACTTCAGCAAGATTGACACATCTTTCACGTTACAAAACTCTAGGCAAAAGAAATAGAAATAACATCTTCGTGTTACAATAATGAGCAGCAATTTGTCAGAAGACATAGTCTGACATTTAACCTCTGCATTTGAACACACAGCAAATGTGAAAAACATGTAAACAAAATGTAAATGCATTTTTCTTGCTCATTCACCTTCTGAACTCCAGCACCTCTACTTTTAGCACCTATGTTTTTTCCAATTCCATTGTAGGCATTTATATGTGAATGCAATTTGTTTACATAAGCTGATTTCTCAATAAATCCTGTGCCAGCTGCTTAGGTCATGGGTGCGGGAAAAACTGATAGAGGCAGCCTAGCCTTTCAGATGCTTCCCACCACCCTCCATCATGACTACAGTCCTGAACATGTACATAACCATACGCAACAAGCCGAATGTGAGCAGAAACCCTTTGATGAAGCATGCCACTCTTTTGGTGGATGAGGACTTTTGTGCATTAACAATCTTTTACTCTTTAACATATCGGAGATAGAGCAAACATACATTCTCTTTACATTACTTCTAGAGTATTTTGTGACTTCTTGGTATATAGTTATCAGTAAGGGAGGGTGTACTCTGGATGTTCCTTTCCTCCCAGCTGTCGTATTTGCTACATTCTTATAAAACATATATTTTCTATCTTTCTTTGTAATCTATGAAAGATCTCTTTTGTAATACTCAAGGTCCATCTATATATAAAAACATTCTTTCTGTAACTTTGTACTGAAATAAACGGTATTCCTCATTCATTCTGATCTTTTATTTCTGAAGTTGCTGATCTTTCAATTTTAAATTGTATCACGCCTCTCCAACTAAGCGATTCATCATAACACACCCAGATATCTTGCCCAGAAAATAAAAATTACAGGAGGAAATAGACCTGTCTGGAGTGCTAATCTACTGATGCTGAGACCACCTATCTTCAGGAAGAAAAAAACTTATGTGAGATCATTCTCTGGTGCAGCCCCTAGAATATGGAACTCCCTTCCTGCGAACATCAGAAAGATCTCGAACACTGCAACATTCAAGAAGGAAACTAGGACGTTTCTCATGAACAAATCCCTCCAGTAGGTAGTCAATTTGCCATTGACGACTGTTCTTATTATATACCATGTGATGTTAAGCGCTCTGATACCCAAGGGTCTAGTTCGCGCTATAGAAAACTGTTATTAATAAATAAATAAAAAATGATGAAACACCATTCTACTGTTCGTTTCCCAAGCAACTGATGGTAATTAAAATGTTAAACGGCCTGAATGTCATATTAGTTTGAAAAGACAAGGAATTTCCGACTCAAATAGTCTGGAATTAAAGTTGTGCTCATATCTCCTAGTTGTGTTCTACTTCAATACAGGATAAATATGCATTAGTCTTTAGAAATCCCTGACACACAGACGAAGGACAAAAACTTATGCAATGTATCTAGAACAGAAAGAAACACACTGAGCTCAAAGACTGAAGATTGGGCAGCTGTTAAATGAATATTGTAACTTAAGCTTTGAATCGGAAGATTGGCAATGCACTAATTAACAGAAAGGTGAGGGTATTACATTTTCTGGTCTTCTTAGGAATAGATGATGTTGGATTGGAACACTTTAATTAATTCTGACACATATCAATATGTTCCAGTCTTAGGTCCATTATGTGTTTAATTGTTTTTCTCTGTAGGGATTTGAACTGCTGAACTATAAAGGAGCGAGGCCTTGCTCAGTCGTTATAGGAATTGAGGCTGAACACCCATAAATACAGCACACTATGATTCTTATTGAGTAAACAGTTTTTTTAATTATAAATCCCCAGTTTAGTCTAGGTACCTTACCACAAACAGTAATGCCTGCCTCAGACAAAATTGCACATTCTGATCAACAGTAATGGTTAGCAGTGATGAAGCCCCTGAGGGGGTGAAACATGTTGCCTGAAGTAAACCATGGATTACCAATTGTGGAGTTCGAGTCTGTCTGGGTTATCTCTTGGATATATGCTTGCTGCACATTGTGACCGGTCCTGCTCCCGTGTACTTGCACTGATCCTGAATGGTGGATGTGGCGGGTATTTGCAGGTTTGCAGGAGGAGCTTATATATATATATATATATATATATATATATATATATATATATATTCACTGAAAAAACCATAGGTTATAGACCATATATAGTTAGGAATTAGCATTTACAAAACCTAGAAAATTCACTGAAAAAAACATAGGTTATAGACCATATATAGTTAGGAATTAGCATTTACAAAACCTTATTTTACTCACACAAAACCATTGAAGTTCGCATATATAGTTAGTTGTACTAACTATATATCGCGCACCCGCAATCCACTGCTGATCATGTCACATATTACATCATTCATGACATGGTCAGTGACATCACTGATGACATCACTGAGGACATCTCAAATGACATCACTTGTCTTTTGATTCGTGCGCCGGTACGCGAACCGGAAGCGAAACAAATTTTTTTTTTTTTTAAAAAAAGGAAGAGTGAGTATAAGGGAAGGAAACAGAGAGTAATGTTAAAAGAAAGACAGCTAGAGGGAGTAACACAGAGATACTGTTTAATACATCTATTTACCAAAGAAAAGATGTAAGAGAGTATAATTGAGAAACACAAAATAGATAAGGAAGTGAAAGAAAAAAAAGGAGAGTAGAAGAGTTTCTTGGAGAATATGAGTGAATGTTCAAATTAAGAAGAAATTAAGAAGAAAAACAGTAAAAGATGTGGAATGAGAGGTAGGGATAGAACCGGACTAAAAGAACAACCCTGAGGGAAAGTGTTAAAAAAGAGTGAGTGAAAGTAAATAGGAATAAAACAAGATGTATGACAGTGACTAAGGTTAAAACATGTGGAATAACAGAGAGAAAAAACAGAAAGCAGAAAAGAAGAAGTGAGAGAAAAGGAATAATTGAAACAGCAAAGAAATGTAAATAACATAGTGTGCTTGAACTACAGGGAGAAAGCATAATGAACAAGTAGTGAAAGAGTGATCAGTCAGAGACAGTAAGAGTAATAGAGACGGAGTCAGTGAACAGGAGTGAGGAACTATGAGAACAGAGGGACTGAGAAAAGGAGTGGAAGGAGTAGAGTAAGTAAGTAATAGAGAAAGGAATGAGGGAAGTAGCAAAGGCAGGAAACTGAGGGTTAAAGAAATGAAGCAGTGGAACTAATAGAAGTTAAATGTGATAGAAATGTAACAAAAAGAGTACAAAACACTTACCTTATAATTGTCGTTAACTTAGTCACTTGTTATTTTTATACTTTCAATCTGTGAAAGAAAGAACAAAAATTTGAAAAATATTAAAACATGTATTTAAAAATTAGAAAAGACAAGGGAAAATATTGAAAATCATCCAATTTTACAAAGAAATAAAGTTAGAGATAAACATGCAGAAAAAAAGAGAAAGAAACGGTGATAGACAGTCAGAGACAAAAAGAAATTGTAATAGAGTAAATTAGTAAGAGAAAAAAAAGGAAGATACTTTCAGTGACAGAAAAGAAGGATAAAAGAGAAAACTAAATTGAAGTTGTGTAAGCTACTAAAAGAAAGTGAGTAAGGTAAACTATATAAGGAAAGGGTGAATAAGGAAAAGAGAGTGATGGAGAGAGGAGACAGAGGAAGTGAAGGAAAGAGTGTCAGATACAGGCTGAGTGAGGCAACAAAGAAAGATAAATGAGTGAGGGTGAGTTATACTAACTGATTGCACCAAAAAAGGAGAACCCAAAAATATTTAATTTAGAAAACAAAGGGAGGAAAGATGGAAAAGACAAGCGAAGCACAAGGTCTAAAAGCTGAAAAATGGTGCAAGGGAGAAAAGAAAAAAGCAGAGTTGGATTAGGGAAACAAAGGTTGAAAGATAAGTGGAGTTAGATAGCAAGGGTGAAAGAGAATAAAACAAAAGGCAATGTGAGTATGTAAGGAGGATTGATAGAAGGTAGTAAAAGATGAGTGAGCATGAGATAAGACGAGTACAAATTAAAATTCACTATACAAAGTACAGTATTAATTATACATGTTAAATGGGTTATTTTTGCTGTTCTCAGAATATATCAAATCTCACTAAAAACAGTGAGTTGAAGGTATTCATCATATAACAGCGGGGAAAAAAAAACACAATCAAAATGATTGTGTTTAAAAAACCCATATAACATAACCAATCAGAAATCAGAACTCCTTAAAAGTAACTTACTTTCCATGACGTCGAAGGATGTCCTATGAACAGCTTATACTCTGTTGTGCTGATATTATTTTCAGCCCGCCACTTTCTGAAAGAAAAGCTCCATCGTTTTGACAAATATGTTACATACAATAAATGACTTCTCGCTCTCTACCACACTCTACCACACTTCTCCTCAAGGCCAAATCGTGTAAGAGACATTTATAACTCTTGGAATTCTTCTAAGCAAATCCCGTCATTTTCTTTTTCCGCAACTTTCAGAAAGAAAACGTTGAAGATCACTTTCACAATCCTGTACTAGTAATATCTCACCCTTCTTGCTCACTCATGTTCCACATTTCCTATGACACTGATACTGCTTACTATGAGGCACACTTACACTACCTCTATGACTACTACAATTATTTAATTCTCTACATCACTTTTAATCACAAAGCAATTTAAAACAGTACATAAAATTATATAAACTCCTAGAATCATTATAGGCCAGTTACCTACCCAAAATTCTCTCTTCTGAAAACAGAAAGTAAGAATATTTTTAAGTCAAAAGGCAACATTGTTTCATAGTCAAATGTGAATAATTTCCGAAACATCAGCTTTTTTTACATTTTAAATAAGCTGTGTAATAAGCGGATGTTGTCAAAGGACCATTATGTCATATAATAGCTGCAGTTACAAATGTTCTTCCTAAAATCAACGACTGTGCAGCCACAACATTTGTAATTAAAGTTCAAAACTTACTTTCATCAGGTTTATATAGTTGGAATTTTAAAATGACATTACAACCCAAAGTTTGTACAAATAATGTGTACAGCATTGCAGACTTACATTACCTCTACTCCACGTTTTGATTGGCTGCTTGAATTAGCTTATTAAAAGAAACAGTTTTTCTGAACTCATTCAAAGTGCAGAGTCTACACTAGTAGTACTTGATACCCTACAGTTCTCACAGTCATGCTGCCATTGATAAGAAAGGCCAAACAGATGATCTACATCTACACCTTCATCTTGCAATACATCAAGAATATACATTAAAAACTCCTGACAATCTTGCTGAATATTTTGAGAGAATTGCGTTTTACCTGAACATTTGTCTGACAGATTTCGAATTTCAGACACACTTTCTATTTTTGTTCTATCAGTGCTACATTTCTCTAACACAGAGTTCAGTAAACAGCAAAAAATGTGATCCGAATTGATCACAATCTGTTCTTTTAAAGTTTCTAGAGAAAAGACAACATTAACCACTACATTAGCATAGCAGTTGACACCAGAACTATTTTCAAATTGAAAACCAACAACATCTTCAACAGAATCCATTTTCTTTCTGCTTATAAATTTGGGTTCATCGACTTTTCGTCTTTTTGCTACAACCTCCCTACTATTGGTCACATTTCTTCATTTCCGGCCTACCACACGTTTCTCAAACAAAGGATATTGAGGCAAATGTGGCGCATACTCTCTTCTTAACCTATTGTATTCCTTAACACAATCTAGATCCGCACAAATGTTTGTGACATCACAGTCAATCAAGTATAATCCCGATAAAGTTCTGACTCGTGACAATGCCACATATGCCATTACCTCCTTGAACACAGAACTGCCAATATTCACCAATGCACTGTCTACACTTAAACCTTGCAATTTATGGATTGTCACCGCATATGCCAAGCAAACAGGAAACTGCTTACGGCGAACATATAAGTCTTTTACAAGCAAAAATCTAGCAGAGCAACGACCAATTAACTGTACTTCCTCAATGCCATCAAATTTAATTTTTAAAAATTCAATTCCATCTCTATTTCTGTATTTCTCAAAATCAACAACAGTACTTTCCACAACGATGGCTTTGGAAGCGTAAAACTTGTTCTCCTAGGCGTTTGTCTTCCTTTGTCTTTGGAACAGCACAAGTAAAATACTGTTCTATGAAACTCATCACTAAGTCATCCGGATCTGTTCCAAATTTGGGTGCATCTTTGATCCATAGCAGCATATGTATATGAGGAGCACCTCTTGCTTGGTACTCCTTTCTCCAGAAGAAATCCAACACCTCTCCAAGAGGTGGATTTTTCTTGTTCATGATGAAAGACATCATAGCTTCAAATCTATGATTGAAGTACCTGCATACATTCACTGGATCCAAAGAGCACAGTTCTCCGGGTGTCTTGAATTCGATATTTTCAATGTTTCCATTTGCCTCTCGTAGAAATTCAAGTAAGTCTTCCCAGCCATACTCGGCACAGCTGAGAGTGAGGAACCATGTGGGAGTTCCTAAGTTCCTCAGCATACATTTTAAATCTCCATGTCGACTGTACCAGTACTCATTAGTACCACGCTGACATGCCATGAGATTAATCAGGTGAGAATCCAAAATACTGTCTTGCACATTGACTTTATCCATAAAGTCCCTTGCTGAGATATTTTGCATCTGTATACCACTTTTCAAGATGTGGTTCACTGCATATGACAGTCCAGACAGATCGCTTTCAAACAGTAGATGAAACAAATAGGGAATGCATTGACGAAACCTAGGATCTTCTGCATACAATCGGAAAGTCCGGTATTCAGAAGCAGGAATTTGATCAGGTCGCTCATCATATCTTCCTCCTTGACCTGTTGGAAATAGTTGTGGGAAACACCGAGCTTCCAAACTTTCCTCCCAAACACTAATGGGACTCCCTTTGGCTTGTTTCATTTGAAACAACTCAATAGCATTCCCCATGACTTCCTTGGAATGCAAAGGATGAACACTATATTGTTCATATATTTCTTCATTTTTAGAGGCTTCTACTTTCTCAATTTGTCCAGCAAACAAATCGCTGTCCTCTTCTTCACTTACTTCCTCTTCTGCAACATATACATTCTTGTAGTACTTATTGTTTTTCTTCAAATACAATGTTGCCTTTTTGACTTTCCTAACATCCACTAAATCTTGCCAGATTTTCTTACTCTTTGTTGGAACCCCATTAACTAAGATAACCAAAGGTTCCTCTTCCACTTTCTCTACTCCAATTGTATTAATATTTTTCTTCAAATCTAGAGGCAAATAAACAACTCTTCCCTTTAATCCTCTCTGTAAATCTGATGGAGGCAATTTCCCTGTCTTTGGCTCCATTCGTACAATAGCCTGAAAGGGATGGACACTTTGAATCAAAATAGATTCATAAGTATTTAAATCCTTCAATTCAGAAGGAATGTCAACCAATTCCAGATTATTATGAACCGCTCTAGCAGGCATCTGGTTTTGATTTATTTGTTACAACAATAAGTACACACACGTTGATCCGATCCCAAATCAAAACAATTTTCTACCATCAAGTATGTTGCGAAATCCTTCTATTCACTATTATTTTCCCTTTCACTTTTTGCATATAAATCCACTAACTTAGACTGATTCTTATAATAAGTGCGTCGACAACACACACAAGTGAAATTAGGCCTCTCACTTGATTTCACCTGAAACGTGGCAATTTCCTTCTGAAAATTATCTGTACCGGAAACCTGTACACTCTCTTCCACCTGACGCAGGTTTCATGTGGCACAGGACTTTACACCGTGACACATCTGCCTAGATGCATCAAGTTGTAAATATGTCGCAACATAGCGCATCTTTTGCGCCTCCGCTGCGTCACAAAAGTGACGCAACAGCGGGGCAAAAGAGGCACACCGCCATCATAAATCTGGCCCTAACATTTTAAATGATTGGTTCAGGATGCCGATAAGGTGTGGCCTATCCAGGGTTTTGTTTCACGTGAGGCCTACTCAGGGTTACAGATTAAATTTAGGCTTGTTGAAGAGTACAGAGGAGATAATACATGTGCATGCCTACCAATGAAGTGAGTCATTTCCACTGCACTCTTTAACAAAGGCCAGACCTCCTCTGTCTCCTTGGACAGGCCTAAACCTGATCTGCACAATGTGATTCATAATGTTAGGAAACACAGATGATGTAATTGAAAAACGTGCAATTTTTTTTGCTCATTTTACAATCACATCACTTGTGTTTCCTTTGCTTAGGTATCTCATTGTGCAGATGTAGTCTAGCATATCAAAGAGTACGCAGAAGGTGAGCACTGTATGCAACAATATTGACACTTACAGAAGATTCAGCTTCTCCATGCCCCCTACACAGTCCTAAATGTATACAGTTTAAAGTGACGGTATCTTGTTGCAGATGAAGTGAGGCCTATCTTGCAACATGGTGCATCTTTTGCACCACTGCTGCATCACAAAAGTGACGCAACAGCAGCGCAAAAGAGGCGCACGGCCATCATAAATTTGCCCCTAACATTTTAAATGATTGATTCAGGATGACGATAAGGTGTGGCCTATCCAGAGGTTTGTTTGAGGTAAGGCCTACTCAGGGTTGCAGATGAAATTTAGGCTTGTTGAAGAGTACAGAGGAGATAATACATGTGCAGGCCTACCAATGAAGTGAGTCATGTCCACTGCACTCTTGAACAAAGGCCAGACCTCCTCTGTCTCCCTGGACAGACCTAAACCTCATCTGCACAATGTGATTCGTAATGTTAGAAAACACAGGTGATGTAATTGAAAAACGTGCAAATATTTATGCTCAATTCACAATCACATCACCTGTGTTTCCTCAGCTTAGGTATCTCATTGTGCAGATGTAGTCTAGCATATCCAAGAGTACGCAGAAGATGAGTACTGTATGCAACAGAGCAATGTACATTACTCACAATAAAGCATTTCTTTTTTTTAAAAAACGATTTTCTGGTCATAATTTGAAAACGCAACACAGCTCCTATGTAGAAGCACACCCTGTCAGTACTTAAATTTGCCAAGCACACATGGGGGCGTATTTACAAGGACCTTGCACCACGGGGAAATGACTTAAATTAAAATGGGGAAAATAACGTCAAAGTGACTCAAAGGCCTTGTAAATATGCCCTAAGCAGCCTATGAAACTCTAGCAGTACATATCAAGAAACCTAATTGACTTCAAGAAACGTTTTTAAACACATCAAGTAAACCAATTATTCACCCACATTCATGGGGAAGTGACTTAAAATGCCCTAACACACATGAAAGCGTATTTTTAAGGGGCTTGCACCATTTTTGCGTCACTTTTAACATGGCCATGTAACTCAAAGAAACAAAATCTAAATTTGCCAAGCACACATGGGGGCGTATTTACAAGGACCTTGCACCACGGGGAAATGACTTAAATTAAAATGGGGAAAATAACATCAAAGTGACTCAAAGGCCTTGTAAATATGCCCTAAGCAGCCTATGAAACTCTAGCAGTACATATCAAGAAACCTAATTGACTTCAAGAAACGTTTTTAAACACATCAAGTAAACCAATTATTCACCCACATTCATGGGGAAGTGACTTAAAATGCCGTAACACACATGAAAGCGTATTTTTATGGCCCTTGCTCCATTTTTGCGTCACTTTTAACATGGCCATGTAACTCAAAGAAACAAAATCTAAATTTGCCAAGCACACATGGGGGCGTATTTACAAGGACCTTGCACCACGGGGAAATGACTTAAATTAAAATGGGGAAAATAACATCAAAGTGACTCAAAGGCCTTGTAAATATGCCCCAAGCAGCCTATGAAACTCTAGCAGTACATATCAAGAAACCTAATTGACTTCAAGAAACGTTTTTAAACACATCAAGTAAACCAATTATTCACCCACATTCATGGGGAAGTGACTTAAAATGCCGTAACACACATGAAAGCGTATTTTTATGGCCCTTGCTCCATTTTTGCGTCACTTTTAACATGGCCATGTAACTCAAAGAAACAAAATCTAAATTTGCCAAGCACACATGGGGGCGTATTTACAAGGACCTTGCACCACGGGGAAATGACTTAAATTAAAATGGGGAAAATAACGTCAAAGTGACTCAAAGGCCTTGTAAATATGCCCCAAGCAGCCTATGAAACTCTAGCAGTACATATCAAGAAACATAATTGACTTCAAGAAACGTTTTTAAACACATCAAGTAAACCAATTATTCACCCACATTCATGAGGAAGTGACTTAAAATGCCCTAACACACATGAAAGCGTATTTTTAAGGGCCTTGCACCATTTTTGCGTCACTTTTAACATGGCCATGTAACTCAAAGAAACAAAATCTTAATTTGCCAAGCACACATGGGGGCGTATTTACAAGGACCTTGCACCACGGGGAAATGACTTAAATTAAAATGGGGAAAATAACGTCAAAGTGTCTCAAAGGCCTTGTAAATATGCCCCAAGCAGCCTATGAAACTCTAGCAGTACATATCAAGAAACCTAATTTACTTCAAGAAACGTTTTTAAACACATCAAGTAAACCAATTATTCACCCACATTCATGGGGAAGTGACTTAAAATGCCCTAACACACATGAAAGCGTATTTTTAAGGGCCTTGCACCATTTTTGCGTCACTTTTAACATGGCCATGTAACTCAAAGAAACAAAATCTTAATTTGCCAAGCACACATGGGGGCGTATTTACAAGGACCTTGCACCACAGAGAATTGACTTAGATTAAAATGGGGAAAATAACGTCAAAGTGACTCAAAGGCCTTGTAAATATGCCCCAAGCAGCCTATGAAACTCTAGCAGTACATATCAAGAAACCTAATTTACTTCAAGAAACGTTTTTAAACACATCAAGTAAACCAATTATGCACCCACATTCATGGGGAAGTGACTTAAAATGCCCTAACACACATGAAAGCGTATTTTTAAGGGCCTTGCACCAATTTTGCGTCACTTTTAACATGGCCATGTAACTCAAAGAAACAAAATCTAAATTTGCCAAGCACACATGGGGGCGTATTTACAAGGACCTTGCACCACGGGGAAATGACTTAAATTAAAATGGGGAAAATAACATCAAAGTGACTCAAAGGCCTTGTAAATATGCCCCAAGCAGCCTATGAAACTCTAGCAGTACATATCAAGAAACATAATTGACTTCAAGAAACGTTTTTAAACACATCGAGTAAACCAATTATTCCCCCACATTCATGGGGAAGTGACTTAAAATGCCCTAACACACATGAAAGCGTATTTTTAAGGCCCTTGCTCCATTTTTGCGTCACTTTTAACATGGCCATGTAACTCAAAGAAACAAAATCTAAATTTGCCAAGCACACATGGGGGCGTATTTACAAGGATCTTGCACCACGGGGAAATGACTTAAATTAAAATGGGGAAAATAATATCAAAGTGACTCAAAGGCCTTGTAAATATGCCTCAAGCAGCCTATGAAACTCTAGCAGTACATATCAAGAAACCTAATTGACTTCAAGAAACGTTTTTAAACACATCAAGTAAATCACTTATTTACCCACATTCATGGGGAAGTGACTTAAAATGCCCTAACACACATGAAAGCGTATTTTTAAGGCCCTTCCACCACTTTTGCGTCACTTTTAACATGGCTATGAAACTCAAAGAAACTAAATCTATTTGTAAAACACTTGACACAAAGCAACATTTTAAATACACAACTTTCTTCATAAATTTATCCCTAAAGCATACTATTCTCTATCTAAATTAAATGAATCTTTTCTCACCTTAGCAAATACTTTTTGAGTTTCAAAACAGTCTCGGTCACACACCAATTTTTCTTTAGCAGAGCAAAGGGTATGCACTCAGGGTTGCAGATGAAATTTAGGCTTGTTGAAGAGTACAGAGGAGATAATACATGTGCAGGCCTACCAATGAAGTGAGTCATGTCCACTGCACTCTTGAACAAAGGCCAGACCTCCTCTGTCTCCCTGGACAGACCTAAACCTCATCTGCACAATGTGATTCGTAATGTTAGAAAACACAGGTGATGTAATTGAAAAACGTGCAAATATTTATGCTCAATTCACAATCACATCACCTGTGTTTCCTCAGCTTAGGTATCTCATTGTGCAGATGTAGTCTAGCATATCCAAGAGTACGCAGAAGATGAGTACTGTATGCAACAGAGCAATGTACATCACTCACAATAAAGCATTTCTTTTTTTTTAAAAACGATTTTCTGGTCATAATTTGAAAACGCAACACAGCTCCTATGTAGAAGCACACCCTGTCAGTACTTAAATTTGCCAAGCACACATGGGGGCGTATTTACAAGGACCTTGCACCACGGGGAAATTACTTAAATTAAAATGGGGAAAATAACGTCAAAGTGACTCAAAGGCCTTGTAAATATGCCCCAAGCAGCCTATGAAACTCTAGCAGTACATATCAAGAAACCTAATTGACTTCAAGAAACGTTTTTAAACACATCAAGTAAACCAATTATTCACCCATATTCATGGGGAAGTGACTTAAAATGCCCTAACACACATGAAAGCGTATTTTTAAGGGCCTTGCACCATTTTTGCGTCACTTTTAACATGGTAATGTAACTCAAAGAAACAAAATCTAAATTTGCCAAGCACACATGGGGGCGTATTTACAATGACCTTGCACCACGGGGAAATGACTTAAATTAAAATGGGGAAAATAACATCAAAGTGACTCAAAGGCCTTGTAAATATGCCCCAAGCAGCCTATGAAACTCTAGCAGTACATATCAAAAAACCTAATTGACTTCAAGAAACGTTTTTAAACACATCAAGTAAACCAATTATTCACCCACATTCATGAGGAAGTGACTTAAAATGCCCTAACACACATGAAAGCATATTTTTAAGGGCCTTGCACCATTTTTGCGTCACTTTTAACATGGCCATGTAACTCAAAGAAACAAAATCTTAATTTGCCAAGCACACAAGGGGGCGTATTTACAAGGACCTTGCACCACGGGGAAATGACTTAAATTAAAATGGGGAAAATAACATCAAAGTGACTCAAAGGCCTTGTAAATATGCCTCAAGCAGCCTATGAAACTCTAGCAGTACATATCAAGAAACCTAATTGACTTCAAGAAACGTTTTTAAACACATCAAGTAAATCACTTATTTACCCACATTCATGGGGAAGTGACTTAAAATGCCCTAACACACATGAAAGCGTATTTTTAAGGCCCTTCCACCACTTTTGTGTCACTTTTAACATGGCTATGAAACTCAAAGAAACCTAATCTATTTGTAAAACACTTGACACAAAGCAACATTTTAAATTACACAACTTTCTTCATAAATTAATCCCTAAAGCATACTATTCTCTATCTAAATTAAATGAATCTTTTCTCACCTTAGCAAATACTTTTTGAGTTTCAAAACAGTCTCAGACACACACCAATTTTTCTTTAGCAGAGCAAAGGGTATGCACTCCAGAGGCTGCAACCAACAATGGCACAGAAATGCTGTAATTCATCACACATATCTCTCATGTCACCCAATCAAAACTCTTCCCTCACTTTTTTCAAATCAACACCCTTCCCCCCTCTGCCCTTTCTGCCTTTTTTCCATAGCAACCACCTCCTGAAAGACCTGTCATGTTTACAAGTTCACACAACAATGTTTCAATTGAACTCTGAACTCTCAGTACACCTGCGTATCCAGTGCAATCTTTCATAAAATGATTTTTTCTTGACCATTCAAATTACATCTTTCAAAGAACTCATCCATGCCCCCTAACTTTCTGTTTTCAGCAATCAAAATCCACCAATCACTGCTACTGAATCATTAGCACAGAAACTCCACAGTTTTTATCATTACATACTCCTACTGTTTCAACTGCCATTTCATTCCCACACTTCATCTGACTGCAGCAGAACCTCCTCTCAGCATGTTTTCTGTCTGGACTGTTGGACATAGTTACATCCACTGGGCTCAAAGGTATGCTGATAACAGAAATTTACACAACCTCAATTTACAAAATGTGGAAATCAACTGGATTGGTCACAGAGGATTAAGATGTCACCAATTGATACCATTGATGAAAACCTTTTTGCATTTGCCAAACCCTGACCTGTTAATTGTGCACTGTGGAGGAAATGACTTGGGTACTTTGACTGGGGTAGGTCTGGAAATGCTTTTAAAGGACACCTTTGAGCAATTGATGGCACTTTTTCCTCAAACTGCCTTGGTATATTCAAATATATGCCAAAGACAGAAATGGAGGTGGTCCAACCAATTTTGTCCACAAATTGAGAAATTGAGGAAGCATGTAAATAAGTCTGTTTCAGCTTACATGAGAGACCATGGAATGGGCTCCATCCACAACAATAACTTGCGTTACTACATGCAAGATATCTACAGAGGAGATGGAGTTCACTTCTCAGATGAGGGGAACAGAGTTTTCATCCTGAATTTAAGACTATGTATTGGTACCTACTTATAAGTACCTAAATCTACCACATACCCAAAAGCTCTTCTCAGAGCTACCCTAACTATGATCACTCTAAATGTAACTTTTTTTTACAAATTTTCACGATTTACGCTTTCCGGAGCGCTACCCGGTACGCGCACCGGACGCTAACCGCGCAAAAATTTGGAAAAAAAATGTTTTTTTTTTCGCACATATGGGCCTCCTCAGCCACCCTCAGAAAACCTAGGGGGTCAGGATACGTCTACCGTGCCCCCTTCTACCTATTCTGAACATTATTTGCCCTCCATCTTGTATCTCAATTCTACTGAAACACAAAATGGAGGACTCCCGTAACGCTGCCGGTTCGCGTACCGGGGCGCGCACCGGGAAGCGCTCGCTTAAAAAAGGTGGGAAAGTAATTCACAGAAAAACCACTGGAGACACTTTCACCAAATATAGATTAGCTCATACTACATACCAATCCCTACCATTTTCACAAATTTGATTGGAATTCCATTTAGCCATTTAGCCTGTAGACCTCTCTAAATACCCTGAGGTAAATTACTTCACAAAACACATCTGAAGTGTTGGAATTGACAACCAATTAAAATGTTACTTTCATTTTCTACTTTTTTTTTACCTGACATTTGATTGGTTATGTACCTGAATATATATAAAGAAAGAGAGAGAAACACAGCCATTTTGACTACTACTTCCTGAAGTACATTGCAAGAGCATTTTCACTGACAACTTAAACTTGTTTTTAAAAGGTAAGATGTTATTTTGAAAACTGAAGTATATTGTGCACTTTAAGTTAATATGGAAAACTTTTTCTGATAGTTATATACTATCCCTCTGTAATAGTTATAGATTTAGATAGACTTCTCTGTTATAGTTATGGATGGATTTAGGCTTGTCTTTTATAATTATGAATTTACTTAGGTTTCATCACATACACTTTTTTATATTTCTACTTCCAGTCTGATACCATACACTGCCCAAAGATAAATTCACTGTTAAAAACTACCTATCTAAAATTAATCCCAACAGTGCCCTATCTCTACTGATATATATATTTTTTGTAATGCAAATTTCAGGCAAAATGGAAGGAGAACAAAAAGTGTCATTTGAAATTGTCCTTGCAGAGACCAATCAAGAAAACATTGAACCAAATGACATTGAATTCATGGATGAATCACGGGACCATGAACTACTACAATGTGTACAATCTGTAGATTTCCTCCTTCAAAATGAGGACATTTCAGACACTCAAATGTTGCAAGGTATGTTCACTCAAAATAAGGACATTTCGGACACTCAAATGTTGGAAGTTATGTTCACTGAAAATGACAACATTTCGGACAGTCAAATGTTAGACGTTCTATCAAATTTTGAAAAACAATCACAAAAATACATTTATATTTAATAATCAAAAATTGTTTGAGACTTTAATCATTTTTATATGTAATTTATAAACTAGTACCAAATTGATTATAATGTAAAGTCAGACTTATAGTATACTGTGCAACTTTTTTATGTTACATAGTAATTTTGCTCATAGTTACTTCCTTTCTCCAACTATATTATCTCCAATGTGTATTTAACATCTCTTTATCATCTCCTGCCTCCATATTGTTTCTGCTTTCCTGACACAGTATGGTATGAATTCCATATTCCACAATAACTTCTGAAACAACATGCAAGATATCTACAAAGGAGACGGTGTATATTAATTTTTTAACTCTGCATTGGTACCTACATATTGCTACTTAAATAAATAAAAAAAAACAAAAAAAAAAACAACAAAACGAACAATCAATAAACATACAATATTTGAAAAGTCTATCATTCTTTTTTCCTCATACTACGCTCCCCGGACCGCTTCCCGGTGCGCGTACCGGGCGCTCCCCACGTAAAAAAAAAGCGAATTTTTTTTTTTCTTGCCCCGCGGGGCCCTTTTAAAGCCTCCACATCAAACCTAGGGGTTCAGGGAGGATCTACTATGCCCCCTTATGGTCATTTCCCCCTTTGTTTTGGCCTCCTCTTGTCTCTCGATCCTACCGAGAGACAAGATGGCGGCCGCTCCGGACTGTTTAGAATGTTGACAGACACCGGAGAGCCAATCAGCTTCGCTTCGCGAAGTTCCGTTACGAGCCAGGTACGCGAACCGGGGAGCTAACCGGAGCGCTGTTACAGATATATATATATTTTTTTGAACGTTAATTTATCAAAATCCACTGGAGCACATATATTGAGACCTAGCAAAGGCACATCGGGCAAACAATATCTACAATTTTGCTAAGTTTCGTGGAAATCCGTTCAGCCGTTCAAGCTAAAAGTGAGTCCAACCGCCCTATGGAAAAATGAATGAGAAAAATGCGTTTTGGGACCCACTTTTTTCTCGGCCCCCCTTGACGAAACCCCCCCACATTTTCAGGGGCTGCTCAGAAACAAAATGTGCAATTTTCCTGAAAATTTCAGCCAATTCCGTCCTCAAACGCCAAAGTTATCCGACATAGAATTTTCAAAAATCCCATAGAGAAAAAATCCTAACTATATATACCTACTGGCGACCGCCAGTAGGTAATAAATATATATATATATATATATTCATATATATATATATATATATATATATATATATATATATATATATATATTTTTTTTTTTTTTTTTTTTTTTTTCTATCCACGATTTGTCTCCAAAACGATGAGGCCACAACTCAGCATGTAAACCCATTTATTACCAAGGATTACCACCTCCACGAGCAACTCACAAATATGGCCAAACGCGTTTCGGGCGTGGGACGCCCTTGTTCACTGGCTTGAGAGACCCCCCGGAATGAGCGGACCACCTGAGCACAGTCAATGTCCCGCCCCAGTGGGCGTGTGCCGCAAGGAATTCTGGTTAAGGAAGTCCGTTCAAAAATAACACCCCAGTGGGCTCCAAGGGGTCTCAAATTACAAAGTCTTACCCCAGTGGGTATGTGTTGCAACGAGGATTAGGTTAATGTCACCCTCCTTTGGCACGATCATGCTGTTCCAAAGTGCCTCTGCATATACTGCACTCCGGACCCGCTTGTTGTGCAGTGGGGCCTCATCACGGCCGAGCCAGCCGTTAATTTTCTATCCACGATTTGTCTCCAAAACGATGAGGCCACAACTCAGCATGTAAACCCATTTATTACCAAGGATTGCCACCTCCACGAGCAACTCACAAATATGGCCAAACGCGTTTCGGGCGTGGGACGCCCTTGTTCACTGGCTTGAGAGACCCCCTGGAATGAGCGGACCACCTGAGCACAGTCAATGTCCCGCCCCAGTGGGCGTGTGCCGCAAGGAATTCTGGTTAAGGAAGTCCGTTCAAAAATAACACCCCAGTGGGCTCCAAGGGGTCTCAAATTATAAAGTCTTACCCCAGTGGGTATGTGTTGCAACGAGGATTAGGTTAATGTCACCCTCCTTTGGCACGATCATGCTGTTCCAAAGTGCCTCTGCATATACTGCACTCCGGACCCGCTTGTTGTGCAGTGGGGCCTCATCACGGCCGAGCCAGCCGTTAATTTTCTATCCACGATTTGTCTCCAAAACGATGAGGCCACAACTCAGCATGTAAACCCATTTATTACCAAGGATTGCCACCTCCACGAGCAACTCACAAATATGGCCAAACGCGTTTCGGGCGTGGGACGCCCATGTTCACTGGCTTGAGAGACCCCCCGGAATGAGCAGACCACCTGAGCACAGTCAATGTCCCGCCCCAGTGGGCGTGTGCCGCAAGGAATTCTGGTTAAGGAAGTCCGTTCAAAAATAACACCCCAGTGGGCTCCAAGGGGTCTCAAATTACAAAGTCTTACCCCAGTGGGTATGTGTTGCAACAAGGATTAGGTTAATGTCACCCTCCTTTGGCACGATCATGCTGTTCCAAAGTGCCTCTGCATATACTGCACTCCGGACCCGCTTGTTGTGCAGTGGGGCCTCATCACGGCCGAGCCAGCCGTTAATTTTCTATCCACGATTTGTCTCCAAAACGATGAGGCCACAACTCAGCATGTAAACCCATTTATTACCAAGGATTGCCACCTCCACGAGCAACTCACAAATATGGCCAAACGCGTTTCGGGCGTGGGACGCCCTTGTTCACTGGCTTGAGAGACCCCCCGGAATGAGCGGACCACCTGAGCACAGTCAATGTCCCGCCCCAGTGGGCGTGTGCCGCAAGGAATTCTGGTTAAGGAAGTCCGTTCAAAAATAACACCCCAGTGGGCTCCAAGGGGTCTCAAATTACAAAGTCTTACCCCAGTGGGTATGTGTTGCAACAAGGATTAGGTTAATGTCACCCTCCTTTGGCACGATCATGCTGTTCCAAAGTGCCTCTGCATATACTGCACTCCGGACCCGCTTGTTGTGCAGTGGGGCCTCATCACGGCCGAGCCAGCCGTTAATTTTCTATCCACGATTTGTCTCCAAAACGATGAGGCCACAACTCAGCATGTAAACCCATTTATTACCAAGGATTGCCACCTCCACGAGCAACTCACAAATATGGCCAAACGCGTTTCGGGCGTGGGACGCCCTTGTTCACTGGCTTGAGAGACCCCCCGGAATGAGCGGACCACCTGAGCACAGTCAATGTCCCGCCCCAGTGGGCGTGTGCCACAAGGAATTCTGGTTAAGGAAGTCCGTTCAAAAATAACACCCCAGTGGGCTCCAAGGGGTCTCAAATTACAAAGTCTTACCCCAGTGGGTATGTGTTGCAACGAGGATTAGGTTAATGTCACCCTCCTTTGGCACGATCATGCTGTTCCAAAGTGCCTCTGCATATACTGCACTCCGGACCCGCTTGTTGTGCAGTGGGGCCTCATCACGGCCGAGCCAGCCGTTAATTTTCTATCCACGATTTGTCTCCAAAACGATGAGGCCACAACTCAGCATGTAAACCCATTTATTACCAAGGATTGCCACCTCCACGAGCAACTCACAAATATGGCCAAACGCGTTTCGGGCGTGGGACGCCCATGTTCACTGGCTTGAGAGACCCCCCGGAATGAGCAGACCACCTGAGCACAGTCAATGTCCCGCCCCAGTGGGCGTGTGCCGCAAGGAATTCTGGTTAAGGAAGTCCGTTCAAAAATAACACCCCAGTGGGCTCCAAGGGGTCTCAAATTACAAAGTCTTACCCCAGTGGGTATGTGTTGCAACAAGGATTAGGTTAATGTCACCCTCCTTTGGCACGATCATGCTGTTCCAAAGTGCCTCTGCATATACTGCACTCCGGACCCGCTTGTTGTGCAGTGGGGCCTCATCACGGCCGAGCCAGCCGTTAATTTTCTATCCACGATTTGTCTCCAAAACGATGAGGCCACAACTCAGCATGTAAACCCATTTATTACCAAGGATTGCCACCTCCACGAGCAACTCACAAATATGGCCAAACGCGTTTCGGGCGTGGGACGCCCTTGTTCACTGGCTTGAGAGACCCCCCGGAATGAGCGGACCACCTGAGCACAGTCAATGTCCCGCCCCAGTGGGCGTGTGCCGCAAGGAATTCTGGTTAAGGAAGTCCGTTCAAAAATAACACCCCAGTGGGCTCCAAGGGGTCTCAAATTACAAAGTCTTACCCCAGTGGGTATGTGTTGCAACAAGGATTAGGTTAATGTCACCCTCCTTTGGCACGATCATGCTGTTCCAAAGTGCCTCTGCATATACTGCACTCCGGACCCGCTTGTTGTGCAGTGGGGCCTCATCACGGCCGAGCCAGCCGTTAATTTTCTATCCACGATTTGTCTCCAAAACGATGAGGCCACAACTCAGCATGTAAACCCATTTATTACCAAGGATTGCCACCTCCACGAGCAACTCACAAATATGGCCAAACGCGTTTCGGGCGTGGGACGCCCTTGTTCACTGGCTTGAGAGACCCCCCGGAATGAGCGGACCACCTGAGCACAGTCAATGTCCCGCCCCAGTGGGCGTGTGCCACAAGGAATTCTGGTTAAGGAAGTCCGTTCAAAAATAACACCCCAGTGGGCTCCAAGGGGTCTCAAATTACAAAGTCTTACCCCAGTGGGTATGTGTTGCAACGAGGATTAGGTTAATGTCACCCTCCTTTGGCACGATCATGCTGTTCCAAAGTGCCTCTGCATATACTGCACTCCGGACCCGCTTGTTGTGCAGTGGGGCCTCATCACGGCCGAGCCAGCCGTTAATTTTCTATCCACGATTTGTCTCCAAAACGATGAGGCCACAACTCAGCATGTAAACCCATTTATTACCAAGGATTGCCACCTCCACGAGCAACTCACAAATATGGCCAAACGCGTTTCGGGCGTGGGACGCCCTTGTTCACTGGCTTGAGAGACCCCCCGGGGGAAAAAATCCTAACTATATATACCTACTGGCGACCGCCAGTAGGTAATATATATATATATATATATTCACTGAAAAAACCATAGGTTATAGACCATATATAGTTAGGAATTAGCATTTAAAAAACCTTATTTTACTCACACAAAACCATTGAAATTCCATATATAGTTAGTTGCACTAACTATGTATCGCGCACCCGCAATCCACTGCTGATCATGTCACATATTACATCATTCATGACATGGTCAGTGACATCACTGATGACATCACTGATGACATCTCAAATGACATCACTGATGACATCACTGATGACATCATCCAGTGACTGTGTGTTTCTGTAAAGTTTAAATATGTTTTAGATATTGAAGAATGAGTAGATGTATAACTGTCTGGACGAAGGATTTAGTAGGTGCATGACTGAATGTATGAGTGAGTGATTAAATGTGTCTCACTGAGTGCATGGGTTAGTGACTAAACTGTCTTAATTTGTGCATCATTATGTCTGTTGTTCTGTAAACTACTGCATGTGTTGATCAGTAGCTATATGATTAACTATATGGGTTATTGATTGATTGTCCAAGTATTTGTATGGGAGACTGAGTGTGTGTGTGGCTGGCTGGGAGGTGTGTGACTCTGTGCAGATCAATGTGTACTTGTATCAATGATTGTATAAGAAAGTAAGTATGTGTTACTATATGTTTGAAAATGTAAGGTGCTCTATGTTTAACTGTATAGACAAGAAAATGGAAGTGTGATTGATTCTTTACAGGACTGACTAGGTGTGTGAGTAACTCCATGGTTGAGTGGCAGAGTGTGAGTGTCTGTATAGGTGTATGAGTGCATATGATAGTGTTGTAAAGATGAGTGATTGTATGTATGAATGATTGTATGGGTGAATGAGTGAATGTGTGTGTAGACGTAGGAATCAGTGAGTACGTATGTAGTAACTAGTATTGGTGTGTCAATGGTTTCAAAAATTATACTCTGTATTTAACACTGGGTGAAACAGAGGTTATATTAAAATGTGAGGAGATGCATTGTATTGTCACATGAATGATATCATCAGTGATGTGGTCATTGATGTCAAATGAGATGTCATCAGTGATGTCATCAGTGATGTCATTTGAGATGTCATCAGTGATGTCATCAGTGATGTCACTGACCATGTCATGAATGATGTAATATGTGACATGATCAGCAGTGGATTGCGGGTGCGCGATACATAGTTAGTGCAACTAACTATATATGGAATTTCAATGGTTTTGTGTGAGTAAAATAAGGTTTTTTAAATGCTAATTCCTAACTATATACGGTCTATAACCTATGGTTTTTTCAGTGAATTTTCAAGGTTTTGTAAATGCTAATTCCTAACTATATATGGTCTATAACCTATGTTTTTTTCAGTGAATTTCAATGTTTTTTTAATAGCAAATATCATAAGCTGTCGAATGTCAAGTACGTGGTAAGTGAAAACATTTTCGTGTTTATGCACACTGATCTGCTTTGAATGGTGCCCCCCCCCTCATTTCTATTAGGAGTACTCTCTCTTTGCAGATAGTGAAAGGTAGTTAACGCAGGCCTTTGCCCCCGTTGTAATCCGTCGTGCCTGCTTCTCTCTCCATTTGATTGATTGTTATCCAAGTATTTACTGTTTTAGAATTAGTTCTCTTTGGTTCATTTTCTATTTACAAACAAACACAGAGTCGCAATACTCTGTTTAGTCTTTGCAGATAACGAAAAATCGTGTAAAAAAAAAGAAAAGGTATCGAGCAAAATCAGTAGGCCACTAATGGGATCTCTTTTTGACCTCGCTAAAATAGAAACATTAGGAACAACCCCTCATGACAAATACAAAACTAGTGAGATGAACTGAACTCCACACAATGATGGCTGCAAAACAGCTCGGCTCCGCCACCCACCCCGCCCAAAATAACGATAAAGAGCGGCTGCCATGATTGGTTGCGGAATGGCCACAACGGAGCTACGAAATGGTGCTGCTCTCATGCTAACCCCAGCTTCGGTCTGAAACATCCAGAAACACTGTAGACTACCAATTCGATCAGTTCCGGTAGCGCCCCAATGTAACCCGGTAGAGAAGAACTAGCCCTCCCCTCTTTGACTGATGGTTCTTGTTGCCTGTCCCTTCTGTTGTCATTTAACAGAACTATTTAGCCTGCTGAAAGGGGTTGTGTTTCGACCGCTGGTTGGTGGAGACATTTTGACTATATTCTGGACCTGCGTTGTCGCGTAATGCGTCATATGACGCGCCGCGTTAGCGCATCCGGAAGTCATCCGGGGCGCGCAGCGCGTAACGTAAGCATAACAAATCATGTGACTTGTTAATAAAACTTTTCATTGGTTCATTTTACTTTTCTTATTCTAATGATGAAAGCCTTGGTCATATCACCTAAAAATTACGCTTTTAATTACTTCCGAACATTATTTTCTCTTAAATATATGTTATAATGTTCCAGGCTAATGTACTTTCCCGGAAATTTTACAACTGTCCTGCAAGTAAAATATATTCTTTTTTCGAGAAAAAGAGCGTTTCTTCGTCCCATGACGGAGCCGTTGAGCAAAAGAGGGTCGACCTGCTGTCTTAGTCGCCGATACGCCTGAATATGAGATTCTTATCGATCACTTTATGTTGCAGGAATAGAAAACACAACAGCCCTTTACCATTTATCTTTACTGCGTTCCTTCGTATTATACCTTTTACCCTTCATGTAATTGGTCTGCTTTATTTCACTTGCCTTTTAATGATTCTAAAACAGTGACTATTATTAAAAACTTTACCAATGTATACACTACTACCATGTTTTCTTTTAAAAACCTTTATTGTGAAAATTTCATTATACAAATACGAGCCTATAACCACGTGGGCCTGCCACGGAGCAAACTGTAATCGTATATGATGAATAGACATTTACACTGTAGAGGAACGTAACGGGCGGGCCATTAGGTTGCAAAAACTAAGGTGTCTAACATTTTATAATTAAAATACGACAGGGCCAGTTACAATAAAATTATCTAGATATACATTTGCGGGCAAGTACCATGGGTGACGTTAATTCGAATTTTCAACAGTACAGTAATCAATAACACATCAGAACTTAATATCAATAGGGATGTCGAAATATTCAATCAATTCTCGTCCCCGCCCGCCATGTGCTTCAAAACTGCATACGTATCTCGTGATTTCAAGGTTCTGCAACCAGTACACAACAAGGAGTTACGAGTCCCATTTATTCCGGCGCCATTTTGGGCGAGGACGGGCAGGTCCAGGGTATAGTCAAAATGTCTCTACCAACCATCGACTATGATGATGTTCATATGCTGTATTTATTAGAGTAACACTCATCTGCCCACATGAAATTAATTTACCACAATCTAAACATGTAATTTTAATCTTTCCAAAGTTCTTCTAAATATTTGGGACCGTTTCCCTTGCCTCTGAAGCTCTCAGTGCCACTTCTTTGATGAATGTACTAGCAGGTCAGGGGTTCTCCTCCAAATCTCTCTTTTATGCAGCACTATAATTAATTGGTGCCACCTCTCCATATGACGATGCATGGTATAGTTACCACAACTATATTTTTTTTCGGTTCCTCTGGAGAGTTCATCGTGGCAGATGAAGCGTGTAACATACCGGGCATTTACCTTTTTTTGCATGTACAGGAAAGGAAAAAAAAATCGAGCGTCCGAGTTCTAAGGTGTCCCAGGGCCATTTTAGTGGACCAGGCCCAAATCCAAAGAACAGCCATCTCACAGGCTAATGGGGCGACCCACGCCGAGTTTCAGCATTGTAGGATGACCACACAAGTACAGCAACTTGCTAGACATCACCTCGGTGCCATCCGGATCTCGGCGCCCCACTGCAGATGAAGTGCCTCTCAACTATGAAACCACCACGGTGACATCCGGATCTTGGCGCGTTGTGCTGCCTTCGGCCTATTCGCACATCGGTCCGCTACTGACGCCATCTCACAGGCTAATGGGGTGACCCACGCCGAGTTTCAGCATTGTAGGATGACCACACCAACTTGCTAGACATCACCTCGGTGCCATCCGAATCTTGGCATCTCAACGCCTAGTGGTATCTTCCATACAGAAAATATTGTTACGCTGCCTTTGGCCCCATTCGCACATCAGTCCGCAACTTAGACATCACCTCGATGCCATCCGGATCTTGGCATCTCAGCGCCTTGTGGTGTCAGTCAGAAAATATTGTTGCGCTGCCTTTGGCCCCATTCGCACATCAGTCCGCTACTGACACCATCTCACAGGCCAATAGGGCGCCCCACGCCGACTTTTACCATTGTACGATGGCCACACCAGTGGCACAACTTGCTAGACATCACCTCGGTGCCATCCGAATCTTGGCATCTCAACGCCTAGTGGTATCTTCCATACAGAAAATCTTGTTACGCTACCTTTGGCCCCATTCGCACATCGGTCCGCAACTTAGACATCACCTCGGTGCCATCCGGATCTTGGCATCTCAGCGCCTTGTGGTGTATTCTCTTCAGAAAATATTGTTGAGCTGCCTTTGGCCCCATTCGCACATCGGTCCGCAACTTACACATCACCTCGGTGCCATCCGGATCTTGGCATCTCAGCGCCTTGTGGTGTCTTCTACTCCGAAAATATAGTAGAAAATATTATTGCGCTGCCTTTGGCCCCATTCACACATCAGTCCGCTACTGACACCATCTCACAGGCCAACAGGGCGCCCCACGCCGACTTTTACCATTGTACGATGGCCACACCAGTGCCACAACTTGCTAGACACCACCTCGGTGCCATCCGGATCTTGGCATCTCAGCGCCTTGTGGTGTCTTCAAATCAGAAAATATTGTTGCGCTGCCTTTGGCCCCATTCGCACATCGGTCCGCTACTGACGCCATCTCACATGCCAACGGGGCGCCCCACGCCGACTTTCAGCATTGTAGGATGGCCACACCAGTGCGGCAACTTACTAGACACCACCTCGGTGCCATCCGGATCTTGGCGCGTTGTGCTGCCTTCGGCCTATTCGCACATCGGTCCGCTACTGACGCAAACTCACAGGCCAACGGGGCGCCCCACGCCGACTTTCAGCATTGTAGGATGGCCACACCAGTGCGGCAACTTACTAGACACCACCTCGGTGCCATCCGGATCTTGGCGCGTTGTGCTGCCTTCGGCCTATTCGCACATCGGTCCGCTACTGACGCAAACTCACAGGCCAACGGGGCGCCCCACGCCGACTTTCAGCATTGTTGGATGGCCACACCAGTGCGGCAACTTACTAGACACCACCTCGGTGCCATCCGGATCTTGGCGCGTTGTGCTGCCTTCGGCCTATTCGCACATCGGTCCGCTACTGACGCAAACTCACAGGCCAACGGGGCGCCCCACGCCGACTTTCAGCATTGTTGGATAGCCACACCAGTGCGGCAACTTACTAGACACCACCTCGGTGCCATCCGGATCTTGGTGCGTTGTGCTGCCTTCGGCCTATTCGCACATCGGTCCGCTACTGACGCAAACTCACAGGCCAACGGGGCGCCCCACGCCGACTTTCAGCATTGTAGGATGGCCACACCAGTGCTGCAACTTGCTGGACACCACCTCGGTGCCATCCGGATCTTGGCGCGTTGTGTTGCCTTCGGCCTATTCGCACATCGGTCCGCTACTGACGCCGCCTCACGTGCCAACGTATTTTCTCCGCATTTTACACCCTATGCCGCATAACAGGTCATGTGACTTGTTTATAAAACTTTTCATTGGTTCATTTTACTTTTGGTTTCCTAATGATGGAAGGCATGATCATGTGACCTAAAAACAACACTTTTCATAGGATGAAAACTTTTTTTTTTTCCCAAACGATGAAAGCCCCACCTTGTTTCTGGATGTTTCAGACTGAAGCTGGCGTCAGCATGAAAGCACCACCATCTCGTAGCTCAGTCGTGGTCATTCCGTGAGCAATCATGGCAGCCGCTCCCCACCAGAAGCCTGCAGGAGTCGGAGCCCCCAAAACTTTTGATGAATTCTCAAGGCGGAGGGGACGCTTTCGAGAATGGGGTCCAAGACCTAGCAGACAAGCGTCCGATTTCCAAGGTGTCCCAGGGCCATTTCAGTGGACCAGGCCCAAAAAGGAAACAGCCTGCCGCCATTTTGAGAGTCCTGTGACAGCCGCCTATCGCTGCACCGCAAGAGTGGGCGCAACTCAGCTGAATTGCGGCTTTTGACACAGTGGACCAAAAACGGACGGAATGGCAACTGAAACGGTAAAGGGGCGCCCCACTACAACAGATGACACTCCACCTGGAGAGGCCCGTTCACGCCGCCTCCCCCGGGCGCTCCACGCCGTTATTCGGAGCAGCATTGTAGGATACCAAAACCAGTGCGGCAACTTACTGGACATCACCTTGGTGCCATCGTTCTGCTGCCTTGGAACTATTCGCGCAACAGTTTGCTACTGATGACCCACCCCCCGCGACGCCCCATGCCGTTATTTGCTGGGTGGCAACTTACTAGACATCACTATCGTGTCATCTAGATTTCGGCGCGTTCTGCTGCCTTGGAACTATTCGCACAACAGTTTGCTACTGATGACCCACCCCCCGCGACGCCCCACGCCGGAAATCTGGACGTTGTGCTGCGTTGGGACTATTCGCACAGCCGACCGCTACTTCGTTGTTTTTCCCTAAAAATGTTTATATGTTATTACTATTTTTGTTTTCTTGTATATATTTATAAATTATTAAAGTTTTATAATCTTACTACTTTGTCGGAGTGCTATATATTTTTAATGTGACACATAATTGTAAAAACTTTGATGTACAAACAGTCATCCCTGGAATCTTCCGCTTCAGGCTCGGTCCCCTCCCCAATCACAATACAGGATGGTTTTCAGATAATAGCAACGCTTCTGCTGTGACGGATCTCATCGAGTGTGGGCCTTGATCTACTATAACTCCTTTGAAGAGGGGTGATTCTTTACAGCTGTGGCCATAAACTACATCTGCAGGGCTAGCTGATACCCTAGGACCAGCCTGGACAATCGGACACAGAGGAAAAGGAGTGTCAGAGGGTGCGGTAGTGAATAGGGCGAAAGGGAGGTGTCGGGCGGGCACAGGGTGTGATTCTCAGGGAACAGCAGCGCAGATGGGGGAGGTTTATTACCCATGCATAAGACAGAGAGCGGGGGTGACCACTGCCTGGGGGAGATGCTTGCGAGGGTGGGGAGCCATGCTAAGGATCGACAGCGTGCACAGAGTGGGTCTGGTCAAGGCATCTAAAATGGCTGCCGTGCACGACAAAAGTGTGGCATTTGAAAAAAGACAAGATGGCGCAGACAATGTTTTTCAACACTTCCTGATTTCCTTCGAATCGAACGTTAACAGACGTTGGGGCATATTACCAAAGTTAAGCGATATTTATCCCTAACGATGCTTAGCAACGATTTTTTTACCGTCAGAAATTATCGCAGATAAACCTTGCTATTATCAAGGTTTATCGGAAATACGATAAAAAACGACCGCAATGCATTAATATCGCTGAAAACTCAGCGATATTCATGCATTACCGAGCTAATGCTCTTAGCCATGTTATCCACCTCCCATTGGATAACATGGCTAAGAACTGCTCAGGGCAGGTGGTAGCTTTTGGAGATATTCGCCCTTATCTCGAATATTTCCAAAAGTTGATAATAGGAGATAGCGATGTTAGCGACTGTTTCCAGTCGCTAACATCTTGGCATGCCCACTTTGCATGTCATTAGTGATAAATATCACTCACATGCAAAGTGGGGCCCAAGATGGTCGCTATCTTCTACTAGCCGTCGCTAACTGGTGTTAGCAACAGCTAGGTAATACACATATAATTTTATCTCCGCGAAGCGGAGCGCTGTTACAGATATATATCTTGTTTCTGAACGTTAATTTCTCAAAATGCACTGAAGCACATATATTGAGACCTAGCAAAGGCACATCGGGCTACCAGTCCCTACAATTTTGCCAAGTTTCGTGCAAATCCATTCAGCTGTTCGATCCTACCGAGAGACAAGATGGCGGCCGCTACGGACTGTTTGGAATGTTTACAGACACCGGAGAGCCAATCAGCTTCGCTTCGCAAAGCTCCGTAACGCGAAAAGTACGCGAAGCGGTGCGCTGTTACAGATATATACCTTTTTTTGAACGTTAATTTCTCAAAATCCACTGGAGCACATATATTGAGATCTAGCAAAGGCACATCGGGCTACCAGTCCCTACAATTTTGCCAAGTTTCGTGCAAATCCATTCAGCTGTTCGATTATTATTATTTTTATTTTTTTTTGCCCCGCGGGGCCCTTTTAAAACCTCCACATCAAACCTAGGGGGTGAGCGACAATGTACTATGCCCCCTTATGGTCATTTGCCCCTTCGCTTTGGCCTCCTCTTGTCTCTCGATCCTACCGAGAGACAAGATGGCGGCCGCTACGGACTGTTTGGAATGTTGACAGACGCCGGAGAACCAATCAGCTTCGCTTCACAAAGCTCCGTTGCGCGAAAAGTACGCGTAGCGGAGCGCTGCCCAGTCCGCTGTTACAGATATATATCTTTTTTTGAACATTAATTTCTCAAAATCCACTGAAGCACATATATTGAGACCTACAAAAGGCACATCGGGCTACCAGTCCCTACAATTTTGCCAAGTTTCGTGCAAATCCATTCAGCCGTTCGGGCTAAAAGTGAGGCCAACCGCCCTATGGAAATTAACATGGGAAAAACGCGTTTTGGGACCCCCCTTTTTTCTCGGCCCCCCCTTGACGAACCCCCCCAAAATATTCAGGGGCTGCTCAGAAACAAAATGTGCCATTTTCCTGAAAATTTCAGCCAATTCCGTCCACAAACGCCAAAGTTATTAGACATAGAATTTTCAAAAAACCCATAGAGAAAAAATCCTAACTATATATACCTACTGGCGACCGCCAGTAGGTAATATATATACATATATATATATATATATATATATATATATTCACTGAAAAAACCATAGGTTATAGACCATATATAGTTAGGAATTAGCATTTAAAAAACCTTATTTTACTCACACAAAACCATTGAAATTCCATATATAGTTAGTTGCACTAACTATATATCGCGCACCCGCAATCCACTGCTGATCATGTCACATATTACATCATTCATGACATGGTCAGTGACATCACTGATGACATCTCAAATGACATCACTGATGAGATCACTGATGACATCATCCAGTGACTGTGTGTTTCTGTAAAGTTTAAATATGTTTTACATATTGAAGAATGAGTAGATGTATAAGTGTCTGGACGAAGGATTTAGTAGGTGCATGACTGAATGTATGAGTGAGTGATTAAATGTGTCTCACTGAGTGCATGGGTTAGTGACTAAACTGTCTTAATTTGTGCATCATTATGTCTGTTGTTCTGTAAACTGCTGCATGTGTTGATCAGTAGCTATATGATTAACTATATGGGTTATTGATTGATTGTCCAAGTATTTGTATAGGAGACTGAGTGTGTGTGTGGCTGGCTGGGAGGTGTGTGACTCTGTGCAGATCAATGTGTACTTGTATCAATGATTGTGTAAGAAAGTAAGTATGTGTTAGTATATGTTTGAAAATGTAAGGTGCTCTATGTTTAACTGTATAGACAAGAAAATGGAAGTGTGATTGATTCTTTACAGTACTGACTAGGTGTGTGAGTAACTCCATGGATGAGTGGCAGAGTGTAAGTGTCTGTATAGGTGTATGAGTGCATATGATAGTGTTGTAAAGATGAGTGATTGTATGTATGAATGATTGTATGGGTGAATGAGTGAATGTGTGTGTAGACGTAGGAATCAGTGAGTACGTATGTAGTAACTAGTATTGGTGTGTCAATGGTTTCAAAAATTATACTCTGTATTTAACACTGGGTGAAACAGAGGTTATATTAAAACGTGAGGAGATGCATTGTATTGTCACATGAATGATATCATCAGTGATGTGGTCATTGATGTCAAATGAGATGTCATCAGTGATCTCATCAGTGATGTCATTTGAGATGTCATCAGTGATGTCACTGACCATGTCATGAATGATGTAATATGTGACATGATCAGCAGTGGATTGCGGGTGCGCGATATATAGTTAGTGCAACTAACTATATATGGAATTTCAATGGTTTTGTGTGAGTAAAATAAGGTTTTTTAAATGCTAATTCCTAACTATATATGGTCTATAACCTATGGTTTTTTCAGTGAATTTTCAAGGTTTTGTAAATGCTAATTCCTAACTATATATGGTCTATAACCTATGGTTTTTTCAGTGAATTTCAATGGTTTTTTAATAGCAAATATCATAAGCTGTCGAATGTCAAGTACGTGGTAAGTAAAAACATTTTCGTGTTTATGCACACTGATCTGCTTTGAATGCTGCCCCCCACCCCTCATTTCTATTAGGAGTACTCTCTCTTTGCAGATAGTGAAGGGTAGTTAACGCAGCCCTTTGCCCCCTTTGTAATCCGTCGTGCCTGCTTCTCTCTCCATTTGATTGATTGTTCTCATTGGTTCATTCTCTATTTACAAACAAGCACAGAGTCGCAATACTCTGTTTAGTCTTTGCAGATAGCGAAAAATCGTGTAAAAAAACAAAAGGAATCGAGCAAAATCAGTAGGCCACTAATGGGATCTCTTTTTGACCTCGCTAAAATAGAAACATTAGGAACAACCTGTTGAAAATAGCAATGCGTATGTACATAAGCGGCGTTCATTTGTGTTCACAGTACCCCTTGTTGATTGTTTGAATCGAGCATTGAATTGTTCGAAGTTAATTCTCTTAAGGATCTTCTCTGCCTGCAAACGAGGAAGAATAGGAATATTCTCTCTCCCTTTGCAGATAGTGAAGGGTAGGTAACGCAAGCCTTTAACACGTCGTACCTATTTCATTCCTCATTGATTGATTGATTGTCCTAACATTGACTGTTTGGGAATTAGTTCTTTTTGGAGGTATTCCCTGTTTGCAAATAAACGTAGGAAAATCTTTGCAAGTAGTGAAAGGGTACGTAATGCGGACCTTTCTCCCCCGTTGTAATCTGTCATGCCTATCTACTCCCCACTGATTGATGCACCTGTTTCACCCGGACCATTTACTAGAGATACGTCATCTGGCCCGACCAGAGAGCACCCCTAGTGAAAAGGACATATGCAATAATAACGAAGTGATCACTGTATCCTGTTAACAGAAACTTTAGCATGAAACAACCTGGAAAGAAAAGAATAGGAAAACGAAAATCAGTAGGCCACTGATGAACATGAACTTTTATTAAACAACGAACAAAGAAACGATAACATAACGTAATGATAAAACCTATTAATGTCCTAGAAACAAGAAAACGTTAAAATATGCCAGTGGTGAGAGACCAGAAAAACAGTAAGAGAAACCAAATCACCCCTCGCTGTCCCACCGCCTGCCACGCCAAAAAAATCGATAGACTAGGGAAAATGCAAGTCAGTAGAACATCCGCCCCCACTCTGGAAACTTCCAAGGTGGGGCAGGGTTCCGACTACGCCCAGCCGGGAGCAGCCCATATAAGGCAGGTCCTGCTGCCACGCCTCGGCCAGGAGATCCTAACGTAGGGTGTAGCCGGAGGAGAGGCCGAGGCCAGCGGGACCCGGCCAGGGGATTGCCTTTACAACGCTGAACAGTTGCAGGGGGGGGGAATGTCTCCTCGACCCTCCCCTCTCTCTCCCAGTCCGGCCGCGGTGGCCCTTGAGAGTTGCAGGTAGTCCCGCCACATGCTCTTCCGGT
This sequence comes from Lissotriton helveticus, assembly GCF_964261635.1. Classification (NCBI taxonomy): domain Eukaryota; kingdom Metazoa; phylum Chordata; class Amphibia; order Caudata; family Salamandridae; genus Lissotriton; species Lissotriton helveticus. The sequence continues at coordinate 1,221,981,534 of NC_136068.1, forward strand.
CCGGCCACCAACGGTCGGGGGGCCGAGGCCGACGGGATCCGGCTGCAGCCGATAAACCAAGAAACCCGTTCATGGGGCCAGAGCCAGGGGTGTCCGGCCGACATCTACCGGAAGCCCGGCCCGAAGACGGACGGGACACTTCTTCTTTCTTGAATAATGGCTGCGACAACACTGTTGGGGATGTCTTGCACATGCCTCCGACCCCCCCCCCCCTCGTCCTCATCGCCTGGTCCGGCCATAACAAATCTCAAGCGAGACGCCGTGGGGTGCACTGGGAGGGAGAGACGGTGCGAACAGGCCTCTCCCGCCTCCCCAGGTGGAGGCTTCCCAGCTGCACCCTCAGCGCTCCAGGCGCCCGGAAAAGGGTTCTTCCACTGTGGCCATGCTGCAACGTCTCGCCCGGCAGGGTGGAGCCCGTCCGCTCATGTGACCCCGCGATCGCCGGTAGCTGCCGAACTCTCAAAATGGCGGTCGACCTGGCAAGAGCGGGCCCAGCATAAAGAAATGGCCCGGTCACTGGTTGACTCCACCACCGTAGTCCTCCACGACCTTGAAGATTCTAGAGGAGCCGCGGGAGTCTCCGACCCCCGATGGGGAATGACTGCCATGATCGCCCGTGGAGTGACGAAACTGTATCCGCGGGACGTCGGCACTCCCATGCTGGCGCCAGCCTCACTTTGAATTACTAGAATCCTGCAGACCTCACTTCCGGTGAAAGCACAGTGTGACCCGGTAGGAAAAATTATTGCACCCCCTCCCCTTTTTGACTGATAGTTCAAACCACCGATCCTTTCCTTTGCCCTTTTAACGGAACTTTGGACTGCCTCCCCCTCTTTTACATTTTCTAGAGAAAACAAAACATTAACCACTACATTAGCATAGCAGTTGACACCAGAACTGTTTTCAAATTGAAAACCAACAACATCTTCAACAGAATCCTTTTTGTTTCTGCTGTGACCCTGCTACAGCACAGGCATTGTCCCCAGCAGTAATTCTGCAATGCCGGTAAGAATAGCTGTGGTGCCTACTGGACTCACTCACCCCCGCGGCGCCCCACGCCGTTATTTGCTGGGCGGCAACTTACTAGACATCACCTTCGTGCCATCTAGATTTCAGCGCGTTCTGCTGCCTTGGAACTATTCGCACAACAGACCGCTACTGACAAGAATATTTCATTATTGGTGCTGTCAATTTCAATAAATCTATTGGATAATTCAAAAGAAATTGCCACGGTCTCTTCGTTGTTTAAATGTTTTTACTGTTTTTGTTTTGTTGTATATATTTATATGTTATTAAAGTTTTATATTCCTACTACTTTGTTGGAGTGCTATATATTTTTAATGTGACACATAATTGTAAAAACTTTGATGTACAAAGAGTCATTCCTGGAATCTTCCGCTTCAGGCTCGGTCCCCTCCCCAATCACAATACAGGATGGTTTTCAGATAGTAGGAACACGTGTGGTGTGACGGATCTCATCGGGTGTGGGCCTTGATCTACTATAACTCCTTTAAAGAGGGATGATTCTTTACAGCTGGGGCCATAAACTACATCTGCAGGGCTAGCTGATAGCCTGGACAATCGGACACAGAGGAAGAGGAGTGTCAGAGGGTGCGGTAGTGAATAGGGCGAAAGGGAGGTGTCGGGCGGGCACAGAGTGTGATTCTCAGGGAAGAGCAGCGCAGATGGGGGGAGGTTTATTGCCCATGCATAAGACAGAGAGCGGTGGTGACCAGTGCCTGGGGAAGATGCTTGCGTGGGTGAGGAGCCATGCTACGAATCGACAGCGTGCAGAGAGTGGGTCTGGTCAAGACATCTAAAATGGCTGCCGTGCACGACAAAAGTGTGGCATTTCAAAAAAGGCAAGATGGCGCAGACAATGTTTTTCAACACTTCCTCATTTCCTTCGAATCGAACGTTAACAGACGTTGGGGCATATTACCAAAGTTAAGCGATATTTATCGCTAACGATGCTTACCAACGAATTTTTTACCACTAAGCATCGTCAGAAATTATCGAAGATAAACCTTGCTATTATCAAGGTTTATCGCAAATGCGATAATAAACGGCCGCAATGCATGAATATCGCTAAAAACTCAGCGATATTCATGCATTACCGAGCTAATGCTCTTAGCCATGTTATCCACCTCCCATTGGATAACATGGCTAAGAACTGCTCAGGGCAGGTGTTACTTTTTGGAGATATTCGCGCTTAGCGCGAATATCTCCAAAAGTTGGTAATAGGAGATAGATATCTTGCATGTTGTAATGCAAGTTATTGTGGTATATGGAACTCATAGCATAATCTCTCAGGAAAGCAGAAACTGATCCTTTTGGGACCGCCTAAAAAGGCCTAGGGGGTGAGGAGTACTCTACTTTGCCCCCTTTTCACGTTCCGAACTATTTTATTTTACTCTCTTCTGTAATTACACAAAATAGCAGCGATAAGATGCATCGGAGACACACAGTGAGAGAAAGGAGGCCGGAGATGAAGAAGAGATGTCAAATACACATTGGAGATAATATAGTGGCAGAAGGGAAGTAAATATGAGTAAACTTACCATGTAACATAAAAATGTTGCACTCTATACTATAAGTCTCATTTTATACTACAATCACTTCGCTACAACCTCATAAATTAAAAATAAAAATGAATAATGTCTCAAACAATTTTTGATTTCTAAATATAAATGTATTCTTCAGAATTTTCTAAATTTGAAAGAACTAGTAACATGTCCTCATCAGCAATGTCCTCATGAAAAGTCTCCAATGATGATTCTTGTAACTCTACGGTCTCCAAACACTCGATAAATTCGCCATCAAGAGATTGATCAAAAAAATCATTCAAGTCATCTCCTCCTTGTGACAATATTTCATTATTGGTGCTGTCAATTTCAATCAATGTAGTGGAATCATTCAAGTCATCTCCTCGTGACAATATTTCATTATTGGTGCTCTCAATTTCAATCAATGTAGTGGAATCATTCAAGTCATCTCCTCCTTGTGACAATATTTCATTATTGGTGCTGTCCATTTCAATCAATCTAATGGAATCATACAAGTCATCTCCTCCTTGTGACAATATTTCATTATTGGTGCTGTCCATTTCAATCAATCTAATGGAATCATACAAGTCATCTCCTCCTTGTGACAATATTTCATTATTGGTGCTCTCAATTTCAATCAATGTAGTGGAATCATTCAAGTCATCTCCTTGTGACAATATTTCATTCTTGGTGCTGTCCATTTCAATCAATCTAATGGAATCATACAAGTCATGTCCTCCTTGTGACAATATTTCATTATTGGTGCTCTCAATTTCAATCAATGTAGTGGACAATTCAAAAGAAATTGCCACGGTCTCTTCATTGTGAGCCATTTTATTTTGAAATTGCTTGCTGTAAATTGCAGAAAAAAATAATCACTTTCATTTATCGTTTTTAGTAATACATAATATAAAACGGATTGGTGTCAGTACAACGCGGATTTTTACATCGCATTCCGTTACAACGGAATTTTTACAACGCGGGATCCATTACATCGGATGCCATTACAACGCATGGCATTACATAGCAGATGGTATTACAACGCATGGCATTACATCGTAAGTATAGGTAAGTATACCTTTTTTTAAAAATGTTATTAAGTTAATTTAATTAATTTAATTTAATTTAATTAATTTAAATAAAATACATTTTAAAAAAGCCATTAATTTAATTTAATAAAATAATATCTATTTAATAAATGTAATTTTAATAAAGAATGGGAATAATTTAATTTAATTAAAATAATAAAATTAACTTAATGTACATATTTTTATAATTGATATTAAATTAAATTAATTGAAATAATGTATTTAATTTAATTAATTTAATTTAAAAATGTAATTAATGAAATAAAATTAATTTAATTTATTAAATATATTTTAATTAATTTAAAAATGGTAAATATAATTTAATTAACCCAAAACACAAACCCCTGTACCCCAAAACCCAAACCCTGCCCTAAAACCTAAAAACACCCCTGTACCCCAAAACCCAAACCCTGCCCTAATACCTAAAAACACCCATGTACCCCAAAACCCAAACCCTGCCCTAAAACCTAAAAACACCCCTGTACCCCAAAACCCAAACCCTGCCCTAAAACCTAAAAACACCCCTGTACCCCAAAACCCAAACCCTGCCCTAAAACCTAAAAACACCCCTGTACCCCAAAACCCAAACCCTGCCCTAAAACCTAAAAACACCCCTGTACCCCAAAACCCAAACCCTGCCCTAATACCTAAAAACACCCATGTACCCCAAAACCCAAACCCTGCCCTAAAACCTAAAAACACCCCTGTACCCCAAAACCCAAACCCTGCCCTAAAACCTAAAAACACCCCTGTACCCCAAAACCCAAACCCTGCCCTAAAACCTAAAAACACCCCTGTACCCCAAAACCCAAACCCTGCCCTAATACCTAAAAACACCCCTGTACCCCAAAACCCAAACCCTGCCCTAAAACCTAAAAACACCCCTGTACCCCAAAACCCAAACCCTGCCCTAAAACCTAAAAACACCCCTGTACCCCAAAACCCAAACCCTGCCCTAAAACCTAAAAACACCTCTGTACCCCAAAACCCAAACCCTGCCCTAAAACCTAAAAACACCCCTGTACCCCAAAACTCAAACCCTGCCCTAAAACTTAAAAACACCCCTGTACCCCAAAACCCAAACCCTGCCCTAAAACCTAAAAATACCCAAACACCACAAAACATATACCTCAGTACCCCAAAACATATACTCCTATACTCATACTTATTTAAAAAATTACTTAAATTAATAAATTTTATTTATAATATTTAAAAACATAAATAAATATTTTTATTTATTTTTATTTATAATTAATAATAATTAAATCAATTATATAATATTAAATAAAATTAAAAAAAATTATATACTTACCAATACTTACGATGTAATGGTATGCGTTGTAATACCATCTGCTATGTAATGCCATGCGTTGTAATGGCATCCGATGTAATGGATCCTGCGTTGTAATAGCTGCGTTGTAACAGCATTACGACGTAAAAGTTGCGTTGTAAGTGATACACACCTATAACACTAACTTTATCAAGTATTTAGTATAACAGAAGGACTGCAAATAAATAACAGAAAACATTTTTCAAATTATCTTCAAGTGTACAACATAGTTCCCCTTACAAATTAACAACTCACCTTTTTAAAAGTAGGAGAAGTGTTAGTACTGTGTAAATCAAACACCAGAAATTCACCACCAAAAATTCCTCACAAATGTACCTCAGACAGTAGTATCACAAAATGGCTGTGGTTTCCTCTCATTTGAAATATATACATAACCAATTAACTTTCATCACACACAAATACAAAACCAAAGTAACATTTTAATTGGTTCTAAATTTCAACACTTTCAAATGTGTTTTCCCCATGCAATTTTCCATAGGACATTTACATACGTCTACAGCCTGAATGGCTGAACGGAATTACACCAAACTTGGCAAAATGGTACATCAAACCTAAGAGGTCAGGAAGGATCTACTATGCCCCCTTATGGTCATTTCCCCCTTCGCTTTGGCCTCCTCTTGTCTCTCAATCCTACCGAGAGACAAGATGGCGGCCGCTACGGACTGTTTGGAATGTTGACAGACGCCGGAGAACCAATCAGCTTCGCAAAGCTCCGTAACGCAAAAAGTACGCGAAGCGGAGCGCTGTTACAGATATATATCTTTTTTTGAACGTTAATTTCTCAAAATCCACTGGAGCACATATATTGAGACCTAGCAAAGGCACATCGGGCTACCAGTCCCTAATATTTTGCCAAGATTCGTGCAAATCCATTCAGCCGTTCGATTATTATTATTATTTTTTTTTTTGCCCCGCGGGGCCCTTTTAAAACCTCCACATCAAACGTAGGGGGTCAGCGAGGATCTACTATTCCCCCTTATGGTCATTTGCCCCTTCGCTTTGGCCTCCTCTTGTCTCTCGATCCTACCGAGAGACAAGATGGCGGCCGCTACGGACTGTTTGGAATGTTGACAGACGCCGGAGAACCAATCAGCTTCGCTTCACAAAGCTCCGTTGCGCGAAAAGTACGCGTCCTGGAGCGCTGCCCGGTCCGCTGTTACAGATATATATCTTTTTTTAAACGTTAATTTCTCAAAATCCACTGGAGCACATATATTGAGACCTACAAAAGGCACATCGGGCTACCAGTCCCTACAATTTTGCCAAGTTTCGTGCAAATCCATTCAGCCGTTCGGGCTAAAAGTGAGGCCAACCGCCCTATGGAAAACTCAATGTTAAAAACACGTTTTGGGACCCCCCTTTTTTCTCAGCCCCCCCTTGACGAACCCCCCCCAAATTTTCAAGGGCTGCTCAGAAACAAAATGTGCCATTTTCCTGAAAATGTCAGCCAATTCCGTCCACAAACGCCAAAGTTATTAGACATAGAATTTTCAAAAAACCCATAGAGAAAAAATCCTAACTATATATACCTACTGGCGACTGCCAGTAGGTAATATATATATATATATATATATATATATATATATATATAAACACCAAACGCTCACTTGCATCAAAATGAGCCCGACACGCCAGGAAAATTTAAACTGGATTTATTTCAGGGAGTCTTTGCCGCGCATAGTTGCAGGTATTAAGAAACGCTGTGGCAGACGCGTTTCAGCATTGGCTTTCTTCAGTGCCTCGTTTCTTTTGCAGTTCTCACACCAAGGGCTTCCATCTTTTAAGAATAGTTCCTTAGCCACTCCCACGGCGAGATCGTTATCAGGTGCGCTGCATGGGTTCTCGCGCTGACCTGGGTCCCGTTGCATTATGGTGAACGTAGTGCAATGAGGTAACCCATACAGTGAGGGGTATTACCAGACACCCAGTGGCATTTATCACAACTTCTTTCTTTCACCTTCGGCTTCGGATACGAGGAAAACAGTTCTTACTTGAAACCAGTTGTTTTTCCCAGTAGCAAATCTACATCACTCTCTCCCCGAGTAGTCAACGACGCACAGTGGCTATGTTTCCGCTTGGGGGGGTGACACGCTAGTACCTTCCAAGTACAAATCCACAAAGTTGCTGGTTTGCTGTGTCACTCTGTGATGTATTCCTATAGGTTCTGTATCGATCCCCCTATTCCTGACCCTATTCTGGTTAACAAGTTAACTAGCAGCCATCCCATGAGGCAGAAAACCCCCATGATGCAGGAACCGTTATCTGATTAAGCCACACTACGGCACAGGAACGTGTTATCTGATTAGGTCATAACGCTTGCCATCTAATTAGACAAGCGATATTCCTCCAGCCCCTGATAAGGCATACGGAGTTCTCAAAACAAATCAAACCTATGACAACCTAGGAAAAACCCTGCGGCCATTGTTTTGATTTCACCGAGAACTTCAGCAAAAGAATGTGCTAACGACCAGGTCGTATGACATCCTTATTGACGTATCTATGTCCATCCTTACGTCAATCTCGGCACCTTAAAGGTATAAATATTACCGATATTGCCCTATGCAAACACACGCGGTGGTGACGAGATCGGAGCAGCCAGACTTGCCGAAGCCCAGAGCAGAGCAGACCCCGCTGGCGCAGCCCCGCCTTCCTAACGCGCTGAGAACGAGACGCTGCTTTCTCCTGCCGAGAAATCCAGCTCCGGCGCTTCCGGGTAGCCCTCGCAGGCAGCCTGGAATATCGAGACCAGAGACGAGAGATACCATCCCTCATTCATCCTAGATTCCAGGTACAGAACTGAATAACCCCTTGCAGAGAATTCTTTAGTCATTCACTTGGCAAAACAAACTTAACTTAAACTGCTACTTTCTATTCCCGCCCACGTATTAGGCTTAGGTCAGGTACATCTGGGGTAGGCGTAGTTAGAAACACCAGTTGAGTACGATTAGTCAAATGTATATGTGTATGTATCTATTTTATCCATTTTAAACCATCATATGGCTTAGAAACCATATCAATGTTTTTACAGTATTATTTTATACTTCTGCTTCTAATGTATGCACTTTACTTAACCATAAGTATATAAGTATTGCAATAATATCGATCCATTTCTCTTGTATGAGAAAAGAGACTGATCAATAAATAACATCTTTTATTGAACACGCCCGTCTCTTCCTTTCCTCTACAATCTGGTGAGACTAAGAATGCACGTACTGACTGAGTAAAATAAGTCGTCTTTTGTTTTCACACGACTCTAGAGATACACTCTTGATTAGGGGAGAGCAAAGTTGTCATGTTCTATGGTTGTCAGAAACTAAATCCCTTCTTGTCTATCCAGGGAGGTTCAACTCCTCCTTGCCTATTCGAGAAAGTTTCTAGTGAACTCTGAGCTAGCTGGCAAACCCAAAACTTTAAGTCTAATATCGACAGTAGTAGACCTAGTTAACGTCTGGTCTAGGCCTATACTATTGAAGGTATTATTCCAATGCGCAGAGCCTATTGGGATAATAGGAACTACACTACAACTCCAGACCGAGAGGGGGTGTCGGCGACCAAGACTCCAGCTTGCTTGGTCTAAATATAAACACCAAACGCTCACTTGCATCAAAATGAGCCCGACACGCCAGGAAAATTTAAACTGGATTTATTTCAGAGAGTCTTTGCCACGCATAGTTGCAGGTATTAAGAAACGCTGTGGCAGACGCGTTTCAGCATATATATATATATTTTTTTTTTTCGCCAGTAGGTAGTTATAGTTAGGACCTTTTTTCCATAGGAAATTCACAACATTCTATTTCCAATAACTTTGGTGCACGTTCATGCTCCATGAAATTTACAAAACCTGTGGGGCGCTCCAGTCCGCTTCTATCTTGAAAGTTTCGGGGTGATCCGGCATGTGGGGGCCGAGAAAAAAGGGGGGTCCCAAAACATGTTTTCCCCATGCAACTTTCCGAAGGAAACTTTAGACATGGCTACAGCCCGAAAAACATATATATATATCTATGGCCGCGCAGGATCCGCGCACCCTTCCGATCACAAGCTTTATGCTAATTGGCTGTCAACACTCCAAACCAAGAAGTTTTGGCACCCATCGTGTGCCTTGGTAGAACCGAGTAACAAGAAATCAGTCAAACAAGTTACACAGTGGTGAAGGAAGGGGACTGGGACTGAGCTGATGTGTGCAAACATGCCCTGTGGTACGTTTTAAGTTGGGGAAATAATTCCCCTTCAATTCCGAGGGACCCTGGAGGCCAACTAGCCCAACAGGTACTTCCAGTAAGTGCCACTGAGCTGTGTTGCAGAGAGGTGGTGCAGGCCCTTCCCCTTCTTACACCCCTCTCTGCAATGGCGCTTATTGGAGGTACCTAGTGGGCTAATTTGACCCTAGGGACCCTCAGTATTCAAGGGGACTTAATCACCCAACTTAAAATGGCCACAGGGCTTGCTTACACAGAGGGGAAGGGAGGGGACGGGCTTGAGGTGATGTGTGCAAACACGCCCTGTGGTGCGTTTTAAGTGGGGGAAATAATTCCCCTTCAATTCTGAGGGCCCCTGGGGGCCAACTTGCCCACCAGCTGCTTTCAGTAACCACAACTGTGCTGCGTTGCAGAGAGGTGGTCCCCGGCGATGCCCCTTTTTACACCTCTGTGCAACACAGCAGTGTGGCACTTACTGGAGGTACCTAGTGGGCTAGTTGGACCCCAGGGACCCTCAGGATTCAAGGGGACTTAATCCCCCAACTTAAAACGTGCCACAGGGCGTTTTTGCACACATGTCACCTCAGGCCCCCCATCACCAGTGTGCAAAAGCACCCTGTGGCACGTTTTAAGAGGTAGTTTTAATCCCCTGCCCTATTTTATACTAGGGGTTTACAGAGGAGGTCATGCTAATCACAGGGGTACCCCAACGCATAGTGTTCCCTAGTGTATGTAGGTGTTTTAACTGTAGTCTAAGTGTCTTTTAGCATAGCACTGGCTCCAGGACTGGTAAGTCAGAGTCAGTTACAACCAGTACCCATCTGAAAAACATGAGGGTATAGGATGATTTTGCAACAAGGACTCTTTCTGCTCCTCTATTTGTTCTTTTTGCATGTCTTCCTTCTTCCTGCACTTTTCTTCGTCTTTGAGGACTTCTGTTGCTTCTTTCAGGATTTCTTTTGCTTCTTTCTGTGTGTTTTTCTTCTTTATTCACATGTTGTACCTCTGTAGGCCTTCGTAGACACTAGCATTTAAACAACCTTTGAAATGTAACCATATGTTTCAGGCACGTTATACTTACAAATTAGCATTTAAAACCCTTTGAAATTCATTGAAAAAAACATAGGTTTCAGGCACGTAATAGTTAGGAATTAGCCTTTAAAAAACCTTAGAAATTCACTGAAAAAAACATAGGTTTCAGGGCGTTATAGTTAGTTGGACATTTTACTCATACAAAACCATTGAAATTCGCCCGTTATAGTTAGATCAGCTAACTATAACTCGCGCGCCCGCAATGCACTGCTGATGATGTCACATATTACATCACTCATGACATGGTCAGTGACACACTCATGACATCACTGATGACATCTCAAATGACATCCACTCACTGACCCATACAGCCGACCATGAAATCTGTCTTCCATGTCTATGTTTACACCTAATATTTTTTTTAAATGGTTTAAAACAAAACCTACCTTCCGTGGCGTGTCATGTGATCAAGATCCTAGTCAGGTCGAAACGCGTCATTACTGCTGAAGTCTGAGCAGAAAAATAAACGTTCAAGTATGCACTGAAATGTGGTTTGTGCTCCTTTTCTGGGTGAACCCATCGAAGCTAAGGAGGAGTGTTGCTGATTTCGACTCCTCCGGCTCAACACGGACCCCCACTGAAGTCTGGGCACTGCCACCACCAAAGGAGCCACTGCTTGCGATCAAGCGTAATTCAAATCCGGGAGGATTATCAGCGGCCGTGCCCCCCAGCAAGAAAAAATACGACAGCGATGCCCCTGCAGCCACTGTTAGGTATGCAAACACGGTTCAGAGGAGACAGAGGGCGCCTGACCTGCAATGAGCTGAGTGAGAGGGGGAGGCTTGTGAAATACGCAAAGCTGGGTCAAGAGGTTTTGCAGGAATATACGGGAGAATTCAGCACATGCTAGTTAACTTCACCACAGTATTCAATTCAAATCGATATTTGCTCTCGGGACCAGTATGACAGCTGATGCACTCAGGGAACGGGAAGCGGCGGGGGTCGACATGTTCAATGACAGTAAAGTACCCAAAATGGACTCAATATCCCACAATGCACCAGTGGGCCAACGGAATCTCGGTCTAAGGGACAAAATAAGACAATTAGAAAAACTTTTGACGGCTGAACAGAGTAAATGGTGGGAATCTAGACCCCACCAACATTACCTGGATGTCAGAAGAGTGCCGCGGGGGCTTAGGATATTGATAGCCCCAAGCTATGAGAACCCGGACAGGGAAATGATGAAAGAGTGGGCAGAAACTAATCTGGAGTTATCTCATAGGCTAATGGTTATCCTTGTGAGATATGCAGAAAAAGATTGAGCCACACTACTTGAACAGATCGAGGCACTCAATACTGTGAGGCAGGTGGATACAATAACAAAATTAAAAGATGAAATGACCAAACGACTGAAAAAAGAAGATAACATTTGTGAATGGAAGACATTCAAATTTCACCGAGACCAAAAAGACTACGAAAGTGGGCGTATTTTTACTTTCGCAAAGATAATTTGACTCCCTAAAGGTCTCAAAGTATGGGGCATTTGTGAATGGAAGACATTCAAATTTCACCGAGACCAAAAAGACTACGAAAGTGGGCGTATTTTTACTTTCGCAAAAAAATATGACTCCCTAAAGGTCTCAAAGTATGGGGGAGGACAAGCTGCTGAACAAACTTTCACAGCTGACAGAGCAGGACCAGAGGCATCATCAAACTCTGAACTCAGCTCAGCTCCTGAAAGTGAAACAGAGGCAGAGACGCGCAGACAAAAACTTAAACGGATAACGGCAAGAATTTTGTTGGCAGAGGATGTAGATTTTGTTATGCCTCGTACGCAGTCAAACACTGCGCCCCAGAAAACAGCCAACCAAAAAAACAAGACCAGAAGAACAAAGCGCCGGGAAAGGAGATGGGCCAGATGACGCAGAATCCAACAATATAAGACAACAGAAAAGACAGCCGAGGTGGTATTGGAGACGGTACTTTGAGATGTAATTTAAGATGTCATCAGTGATGTCATTGGTGATGTCACTGATCATGTCACGTGTGATGTAATATGTGACGTCATCAACAGTGCATTGCGAGGGTGAGAGTTATGGTTAGATCTACTAACTATAGAGGCCGAATTTCTATGGTTTTGTACGAGTGAAATCTCCAAATAACTATAACGTCCCTGAAACCTATGTTTTTTTCAGTGAATTTCTAAGGTTTTTTAAATGCTAATTTCTAACTATAACATCCCTGAAACCTATGGTTTTTCAGTGAATTTCAAAGGTTTTTTAAATGAAAATTTCTAACTATAATGTCCCTGAAACCTATCTTTTTTTCAGTGAATTTCAAAGGTTTTTTAAATGTTCATTTCTAACTATAACATCCCTGAAACCTATGGTTTTCTCAGTGAATTTATAAGGTTTTTTAAATGCTTATTTCTAACTATGCCTACAGAGTTAGGACATGTGAAGGAAGAGGAAGAAAAGCGCAGAAAGAAGCAAGACAAATCCAGAAAGAGGCAACAGAAGTCCAGAAAGACGAAGAAAAGTGCAGGTAGAAGAAGAGATGTGCAGAAAGAACCAACAGAGGAGCAGAAAGTCCTCCTGTGCCCCCAACGATTTGCTGATTGGTACTGACTAACCACGCCTGATCAGTGATCAGTTAGTGCCTGGATCATATAGCTACTGGCTGAAAGATTAGAATACTGCAAGGAGAGTGCCTGAGTGAATTTATAAGTGCTTGGGTATTGGCAGAGTGTTTGGATTAGTACATGATAGTGGCGGGATGACTGGAGGACTACACGGGGAGTGACAGGGTAATTGCTGGACTGCATGGGTACTAACAGGGGAATTGATGGAGCAAATAAGAAGTGTGTAGGTGGTTAGAGGACTGTATGGGTAGTATACAGGGATTGGTGCAGTGCATGTGTTAGTGCCTGGATCATTGCATGACTACAAGGGTAGTGACTGGATGATTAGAGTACTGCGAGGAGAGTGCATGGTGAATTTATAAGTGCTTGGTTTTGGTGCAGGGATTGGATAAGGGCATAGAACTGGCTGGGTGATTGGAGGACTGCATAGGTAGTAGCAGTGAGATTACTGGACTGCATAGGTAGTCCTCAATGGATTGCAGCAGTGCATGTGTTAGTGACTGGGTCTTGCATGAGTACATGGGTAGTGACTGGAAGATTAGAGTGCTGCAAGGAGAGTGCATGGTGAATTTATAAGTGTTTGAGTTTTGGTGGAGTGATTGGATAAGTGCATGTTGTTGGCTGGGTGATTGAAGGAGTGCATGGGTACTGACAGGGCGATGGCTGGGCTGCATGGGTAATCCTCAGGGTATTGTAGCAGTGCATGCGTTAGTGCATGTATCATTGCATGAGTGCATGGGTACTGACTGGATGATTAGAGTACTGCAAGGAGAGTGCATGAGGAATGTATAAGTGCTTGGGTTTTGGCTGAGTGATTAGATAAGTATAAACATGTCACATCAGTCCCGCCCCCTCCATTAACCACTGTGAAAACGCGCCCCCTGGCAGGTTTTAAGTTGGGGGATTAATTCCCTTTGAATTCTGATGGTCCATGGGGGCCAACTAGCCCACCAGGTACCTCCAGTAGGCACCACAGAGCTGTGTTGCAGACAGGTGGTCCAAGGACATGCCCCTTTTTACACCTCTCTACAACTCAGCTCTGTGGCACTTACTGGAGGTACATGGTGCACTAGTTAGACCCAAGGGACCCTCAGGATTCAATGTGAGTGAATCCCCGGGGAGGTGTCATTATTAGTGCCCCGGGGAGGTGGCGGTCCCTGAATATTTAAGAAAAGCCCTGGGGTTGGAGATCCCCCACACATGAAAAATCAAGCCCCAGGGGTGACGGTCCCCGGGGCTGCGGGAGGGCCATTTGCCCACCTGCACACTATTATTAACAAAGCCCCAGGGAGGTGGATGTCCCCGGGGCTGTGGGGGCCCCCGCAATTTTTAAATTAGGAATTGGGGAATGCCCCTGGGAACTGGCCTACCAGGGGGCCTCATTTAAATGAAGCACGGGAGCCAGTGCTTCTTTTTTTTTTATAATTTAGGCGGGATTCACAAACCCCCAGGTAAATTCCACTGAAATTATTTTTTTTTAAAAGGCTTTTTTGGGCCTTGGGGGTCCTTGTGGGACCCCCTGAGCATGCCTAGCGGGTCAGGGTGTTTCTACCCTGCCCCCTTTTCTTCTTTTTCATCTTTTCTTCCCTGTTTTCTTGTGACTCAGATCTACAGAGTCACGAGATGGCTGCCAACACTTCCTGGTTTGGAGTGTTGGCAGCCAATCACAGTAAAGCTCAGGCTCGCGACTCCACCGCGTCCCAGGATATTGAAACGTTTATATTTTAATTTTTCAACAACTACTGAACGGATTTACACCATTTTATAAAGGATGCTTTCTGAACCAAGTACTACCTTTTGTCCAAATTTGGTGTAATTCCGTTCAGCAGTTCGGGCTGTAGCCTTGGCTAAAGTTTCCTATTGGAAATTGATTTTCCGACCTCTATTTTTTAAATTTCTCAGGAACTACTGAATGGATTTACACCATTTAAGAAAAAGGGCTCTTTCTTAACAAAGGGCTACCTTTTTGGCACATTTGGTGTCATTCTGTTCAGTAGTTGCTGAGAAATAAAAAAATAAACGTTTCGATATCTAGGGACGCGGTGGCTGTAGTGTCTAAAGTTTCCTACAGAAATTAACATGGAAAAAACATGTTTTGGAACCCCCCTTTTTTCTCAGCCCCTGCTTGGTGGATCACCCCGAAACTTTCAAGACTGGAGCTAACCGGAGCGGACACTAGGTTTGAAAAATTGGTGAAGATTCATCAACCGGCGCCAAAGTTATTGGGAGAAGAAAAAACGCTTTTCCTATATAAACTAGGTCCTACCTATAACTGCCTACTGGTGACCGATATATATATATATATATATATATATATATATATATATATATATATATATATATATTCACTGAAAAAACCATAGGTTATAGACCATATATAGTTAGGAATTAGCATTTAAAAAACCTTATTTTACTCACACAAAACCATTGAAATTCCATATATAGTTAGTTGCACTAACTATATATCGCGCACCCGCAATCCACTGCTGATCATGTCACATATTACATCATTCATGACATGGTCAGTGACATCACTGATGACATCACTGATGACATCTCAACTGACATCACTGATGACATCACTGATGACAACATCCAGTGACTGTATGTTTCTGTAAAGTTAAAATATGTCTTACATATTGAAGAATGAGTGGATGTATAAGTGTCTGGATGAAGGATTTAGTAGGTGCGTGACTGACTGTATGAGTGAGTGATTAAATGTGTCTCACTGAATGCATGGGTTAGTGACTAAACTGTCTTAATTTGTGCATCATTATGTCTGTTGTTCTGTAAACTGCTGCATGTGTTGATCATTAGCTATACGAGAGGCTATATGTGTTATTAATTGGTTGCCCAAGTATTTCTATGGGAGATTGAGTTTGTGTGGGGGTGGCTGGAAGGTGTGTGACTCTATGCATAGATGTGTGAGCAGTTTATTCACTAGGTGTATGAGTTCAAGAGTGCATGTGGAAACAGCTACATGGGCAGTTGACTGTGTGCATGAGTGTATTGATGAGTGAATGGATATCTCAATGCTACATGTCATAGTAAGTACATATGTAAAACACAGTACATGTGAGAGTTGGCATATATAAATAACTGTGCATGAGAGCCACTGAATGAGTGAGTGGTTGTATCGATCATTGTGAACTTGTATCAGGGATTGTATAAGAGAGTAAATATGTGTTAGTATATGTTTCAATAAGTAAGGTGTGTTTAACTGTATAGTTGAAGAAATGGAGGTGAGATTGTTTCTTTGCATGACTGACTGGGTGTGTGAGTAACTCCATGGATGAGTGGCAGTGTGTGAGTGTCTGTATACACTGAGTGTATCTAAGGTTATATTAGAGTCTGAAGAGATTTATCGTATTAGCACAAGAATGATGTCAAATGAGATGTCATCAGTGATGTCATCAGTGATGTCATTTGAGATGTCATCAGTGATGTCATCAGTGATGTCACTGACCATGTCATGAATGATGTAATATGTGACATGATCAGCAGTGGATTGCGGGTGCGCGATATATAGTTAGTGCAACTAACTATATATGGAATTTCAATGGTTTTGTGTGAGTAAAATAAGGTTTTTTAAATGCTAATTCCTAACTATATATGGTCTATAACCTATGGTTTTTTCAGTGAATTTTCAAGGTTTTGTAAATGCTAATTCCTAACTATGTATGGTCTATAACCTATGGTTTTTTCAGTGAATTTCAATGGTTTTTTAATAGCAAATATCATAAGCTGTCGAATGTCAAGTACGTGGTAAGTGAAAACATTTTCGTGTTTATGCACACTGATCTGCTTTGAATGGTGCCCCCCCCCCCTCATTTCTATTAGGAGTACTCTCTCTTTGCAGATAGTGAAAGGTAGTTAACGCAGGCCTTTGCCCCCATTGTAATCCGTCGTGCCTGCTTCTCTCTCCATTTGATTGATTGTTCTCCAAGTATTTACTGTTTTAGAATTAGTTCTCTTTGGTTCATTCTCTATTTACAAACAAACACAGAGTCGCAATACTCTGTTTAGTCTTTGCAGATAACGAAAAATCGTGTAAAAAAAAAGAAAAGGAATCGAGCAAAATCAGTAGGCCACTAATGGGATCTCTTTTTGACCTCGCTAAAATAGAAACATTAGGAACAACCCCTCATGACAAATACAAAACTAGTGAGATGAACTGAACTCCACACAATGATGGCTGCAAAACAGCTCGGCTCCGCCACCCACCCCGCCCAAAATAACGATAAAGAACGGCTGCCATGATTGGTTGCGGAATGACCACGACGGAGCTACGAAATGGTGCTGCTCTCATGCTAACCCCAGCTTCAGTCTGAAACATCCAGAAACACTGTAGACTACCAATTCGATCAGTTCCGGTAGCGCCCCAATGTAACCCGGTAGAGAAGAACTAGCCCTCCCCTCTTTGACTGATGGTTCTTGTTGCCTGTCCCTTCTGTTGTCATTTAACAGAACTATTTAGCCTGCTGAAAGGGGTTGTGTTCCGACCGCTGGTTGCTGGAGACATTTTGACTATATTCTTTACCTGTGTTGTCGCGTAATGCGTCATATGACGCGCCGCGTTAGCGCATCCGGAAGTCATCCGGGGCGCGCAGCGCGTAACGTAAGCATAACAAGTCATGTGACTTGTTAATAAAACTTTTCATTGGTTCATTTTACTTTTCTTATTGTAATGATGAAAGGCTTGGTCATATGACCTAAAAATTACGCTTTTCATTACTTCCGAACATTATTTTTTCTGAAATATATGTTATAATGTTCCAGGCTAATGTACTTTCCCGGAAATTTTACAACTGTCCTGCAAGTAAAATATATTCTTTTTTCGAGAAAAAGAGCGTTTCTTCGTCCCATGACGGAGCCGTTGAGCAAAAGAGGGTCGACCTGCTGTCTTAGTCGCCGATACGCATGAATATGAGATTCTTATCGATCACTTTATGTGGCAGGAATAGAAAACACAACAGCCCTTGACCATTTATCTTTACTGCGTTCCTTCGTATTATACCTTTTACCCTTCATGTAATTGGTCTGCTTTATTTCACTTGCCTTTTAATGATTCTAAAACAGTCACTATTATTAAAAACTTTACCAATGTATATACTACTACCATGTTTTCTTTTAAAAACCTTTATTGTGAAAATTTCATTATACAAATACGAGCCTATAACCACGTGGGCCTGCCACAGAGCAAACTGTAATCGTATATGATGAATAGACATTTACACTGTAGAGGAACGTAACGGGCGGGCCATTAGGTTGCAAGAACTAAGGTGTCTAACAGTTACGGAATCGGTGGACGTACATTTTATAATTAAAATACGACAGGGCCAGTTACAATAAAATTATCTAGATATACATTTGCGGGCAAGTACCATGGGTGACGTTAATTCGAACTTTCAACAGTACAGTAATCAATAACACTTCAGAACTTAATATCAATAGTGATGTCATAATAATCAATCAATTCTCGTCCCCGCCCGCCATGTGCTTCAAAACTGCATACGTATCTCGTGATTTCAAGGTTCTGCAACCAGTACACAACAAGGAGTTACGAGTCCCATTTATTCCGGCGCCATTTTGGGCGAGGACGGGCAGGTCCAGGATATAGTCAAAATGTCTCTACCAACCATCGACTATGATGATGTTCATATGCTGTATTTATTAGAGTAACACTCATCTGTCCACATGAAATTAATTTGCCACAATCTAAACATGTCATTTTAATCTTTCCAAAGTTCTTCTAAATATTTGGGACCGTTTCCCTTGCCTCTGAAGCTCTCAGTGCCACTTCTTTGATGAATGTACTAGCAGGTCAGGGGTTCTCCTCCAAATCTCTCTTTTATGCAGCACTATAATTAATTGGTGCCACCTCTCCATATGACGATGCATGGTATAGTTACCACAACTATATTTTTTTTCGGTTCCTCTGGAGAGTTCATCGTGGCAGATGAAGCGTGTAACGTACCGGGCATTTACCTTTTTTTGCATGTACAGGAAAGGAAAAAAAAATCGAGCGTCCGAGTTCTAAGGTGTCCCAGGGCCATTTTAGTGGACCAGGCCCAAATCCAAAGAACAGGCCGCCATTTTGAGAGTCCTCTTGCAGCCGCCTGTCGCTGTAGCATCAAGAGCAGCCGAAACTCAGCTGAATGGCAACTGAAACGGTAAAGGGGCACCCCACTACAGCAGACGAGCCTCCACCAGGAAGGCCCATTCACGCCGGCTCCCCCCCCCCTTCGGGCACCCCACGCCGTTATTCGGAGCAGTATTGTAGGATGGCCACACCAGTGCGGCAACTTGCTAGACATCACCTCGGTGGTAACCGAATCTCAACGCCTTGTGGTGTGTTCTATTCAAAAAACATTGTTATGCTGCCTTCGACCTATTCGCCGCAAGTGCGCACACAACTCAACTGCATAGCTTGCTAGACACCACCTCGGTGCCATCCGGATCTTGGAATGTCAGCACCTTTTGGTGTCTTCTCTTCAGAAAATATTGTTGCGCTGCCTTTGGCCCCATTCGCACATCAGTCCGCTACTGATGCCATCTCACAGGCTAATGGGGCGCCCCACGCCGACTTTCAGCATTGTAGAATGACCACACCAGTACAGCAACTTGCTAGACATCACCTCGGTGCCATCCGGATCTCGGCGCCCCACTGCAGATGAAGTGCCTCTCAACTATGAAACCACCACGGTGACATCCGGATCTTGGCGCGTTGTGCTGCCTTCGGCCTATTCGCACATCGGTCCGCTACTGACGCCATCTCACAGGCTAATGGGGCGACCCACGCCGAGTTTCAGCATTGTAGGATGACCACACCAGTACAGCAACTTGCTAGACATCACCTCGGTGCCATCCGAATCTTGGCATCTCAACGCCTAGTGGTATCTTCCATACAAAAAATATTGTTACGCTGCCTTTGGCCCCATTCGCACATCAGTCCGCAACTTAGACATCACCTCGGTGCCATCCGGATCTTGGCATCTCAGCGCCTTGTGGTGTCAGTCAGAAAATATTGTTGCGCTGCCTTTGGCCCCATTCGCACATCGGTCCGCTACTGACGCCATCTCACAGGCCAACGGGGCGCCCCACGCCGACTTTCAACATTGTAGGATGGCCACAGAAGTGCGACAACTTACTAGACACCACCTCGGTGCCATCCGGATCTTGGCGCGTTGTGCTGCCTTCGGCCTATTCGCACATCGGTCCGCTACTGACGCCATCTGACAGGCCAACGGGGCGCCCCACGCCGACTTTCAGCATTGTTGGATGGCCACACCAGTGCGGCAACTTACTAGACACCACCTCGGTGCCATCCGGATCTTGGCGCGTTGTGCTGCCTTCGGCCTATTCGCACATCGGTCCGCTACTGACGCAAACTCACAGGCCAACGGGGCGCCCCACGCCGACTTTCAGCATTGTAGGATGGCCACACCAGTGCTGCAACTTGCTGGACACCACCTCGGTGCCATCCGGATCTTGGCGCGTTGTATTGCCTTCGGCCTATTCGCACATCGGTCCGCTATTGACGCCGCCTCACGTACCAACGTATTTTCTCCGCATTTTATACCCTATGCCGCATAACAGGTCATGTGACTTGTTTATAAAACTTTTCATTGGTTCATTTTACTTTTGGTTTCCTAATGATGGAAGGCTTGATCATATGACCTAAAAACAACACTTTTCATTGGATGAAAACTTTTTTTTTTCCCAAACGATGAAAGCCCCACCTTGTTTCTGGATGTTTCAGACTAAACTGGCGTCAGCATGAGAGCACCACCATCTCGTAGCTCCGTCGTGGTCATTCCGCGAGCAATCATGGCAGCCGCTCCCCACCAGAAGCCTGCAGGAGTCGGGGCCCCCAAAACTTTTGATGAATTCTCAAGGCGGAGGGGACGCTTTCGAGAATGGGGTCCAAGACCTAGCAGACAAGCGTCCGATTTCCAAGGTGTCCCAGGGCCATTTCAGTGGACCAGGCCCAAAAAGGAAAGAGCCTGCCGCCATTTTGAGAGTCCTGTGACAGCCGCCTATCGCTGCACCGCAAGAGTGGGCGCAACTCAGCTGAATTGCGGCTTTTGACACAGTGGACCAAAAACGGACGGAATGGCAACTGAAACGGTAAAGGGGCGCCCCACTACAACAGATGACACTCCACCTGGAGAGGCCCGTTCACGCCGCCTCCCCCGGGGCGCCCCACGCCGTTATTCGGAGCAGCATTGTAGGATACCAAAACCAGTGCGGCAACTTACTGGACATCACCTTGGTGCCATCGTTCTGCTGCCTTGGAACTATTCGCACAACAGTTTGCTATTGATGACCCACCCCCCGCGACGCCCCACGCCGTTATTTGCTGGGTGGCAACTTACTAGACATCACTTTCGTGTCATCTAGATTTCAGCGCGTTCTGCTGCCTTGGAACTATTCGCACAACAGTTTGCTACTGATGACCCGCCCCACGCCGGAAATCTGGACGTTGTGCTGCGTTGGGACTATTCGCACAGCCGACCGCTACTTCGTTGTTTTTCCCTAAAAATGTTTATATGTTATTACTATTTTTGTTTTCTTGTATATATTTATAAATTATTAAAGTTTTATAATCTTACTACTTTGTCGGAGTGCTATATATTTTTAATGTGACACATAATTGTAAAAACTTTGATGTACAAAGAGTCATCCCTGGAATCTTCCGCTTCACGCTCGGTCCCCTCCCCAATCACAATACAGGATGGTTTTCAGATAATAGCAACGCTTCTGCTGTGACGGATCTCATCGAGTGTGGGCCTTGATCTACTATAACTCCTTTGAAGAGGGGTGAATCTTTACAGCTGTGGCCATAAACTACATCTGCAGGGCTAGCTGATACCCTAGGACCAGCCTGGACAATCGGACACAGAGGAAAAGGAGTGTCAGAGGGTGCAGTAGTGAATAGGGCGAAAGGGAGGTGTCGGGCGGGCACAGGGTGTGATTCTCAGGAAAGAGCAGCGCAGATGGGGGGAGGTTTATTACCCATGCATAAGACAGAGAGCGGGGGTGACCACTGCCTGGGGGAGATGCTTGCGAGGGTGGGGAGCCATGCTAAGGATCGACAGCGTGCACAGAGTGGGTCTGGTCAAGGCATCTAAAATGGCTGCCGTGCACGACAAAAGTGTGGCATTTGAAAAAAGACAAGATGGCGCAGACAATGTTTTTCAACACTTCCTGATTTCCTTCGAATCGAACGTTAACAGACGTTGGGACATATTACCAAAGTTAAGCGATATTTATCCCTAACGATGCATTGCAAAGATTTTTTTACCGTCAGAAATTATCGCAGATAAACCTTGCTATTATCAAAGTTTATCGCAAATACGATAAAAACCGACCGCAATGCATTAATATCGCTGAAAACTCAGCGATATTCATGCATTACCGAGCTAATCCTCTTAGCCATGTTATCCACCTCCCATAGGATAACATGGCTAAGAACTGCTCAGGGCAGCTGTTACTTTTTGGAGATATTCGCGCTTATCTCGAATATTTCCAAAAGTTGATAATAGGAGATAGCGATGTTAGCGACTGTTTCCAGTCGCTAACATCTTGGCATGCCCACTTTGCATGTCATTAGTGATAAATATCACTCACATGCAAAGTGGGGCCCAAGATGGTCGCTATCTCCTACTAGCCGTCGCTAACTGGTGTTAGCAACAGCTAGGTAATACAGATATAATTTTATCTCCGCGAAGCGGAGCGCTGTTACAGATATATATCTTGTTTTTGAACGTTAATTTCTCAAAATGCACTGAAGCACATATATTGAGACCTAGCAAAGGCACATCGGGCTACCAGTCCCTAATATTTTACCAAGTTTCGTGCAAATCCATTCAGCGGTTCGATTATTATTATTATTTTTTTTTTTTGCCCCGCGGGGCCCTTTTAAAACCTCCACATCAAACCTAGGGGGTCAGCGAGGATCTACTATGCCCCCTTATGGTCATTTGCCCCTTCGCTTTGACCTCCTCTTGTCTCTCGATCCTACCGAGAGACAAGATGGCGGCCGCTACGTACTGTTTGGAATGTTTACAGACACCGGAGAGCCAATCAGCTTCGCTTCGCAAAGCTCCGTAACGCGAAAAGTACGCGAAGCGGTGCGCTGTTACAGATATATATCTTTTTTTGAACGTTAATTTCTCAAAATCCACTGAAGCACATATATTGAGACCTAGCAAAGGCACATCGGGCTACCAGTCCCTACAATTTTGCCAAGTTTCGTGCAAATCCATTCAGCCGTTCGATTATTATTATTATTTTTTTTTTTGCCCTGCGGGGCCCTTTTAAAACCTCCACATCAAACCTAGGGGGTCAGCGAGGATCTACTATTCCCCCTTATGGTCATTTGCCCCTTCGCTTTGGCCTCCTCTTGTCTCTCGATCCTACCGAGAGACAAGATGGCGGCCGCTACGGACTGTTTGGAATGTTGACAGACGCCGGAGAACCAATCAGCTTCGCTTCACAAAGCTCCGTTGCGCGAAAAGTACGCGTCCTGGAGCGCTGGCCGGTCCGCTGTTACAGATATATATCTTTTTTTAAACGTTAATTTCTCAAAATCCACTGTAGCACATATATTGAGACCTACAAAAGGCACATCGGGCTACCAGTCCCTACAATTTTGCCAAGTTTCGTGCAAATCCATTCAGCCGTTCGGGCTAAAAGTGAGGCCAACCGCCCTATGGAAAACTCAATGTTAAAAACACGTTTTGGGACCCCCCTTTTTTCTCGACCCCCCCTGGACGAACCCCCCCCCCAATTTTCAGGGGCTGCTCAGAAACAAAATGTGCCATTTTCCTGAAAATTTCAGCCAATTCCGTCCACAAACGCCAAAGTTATTAGACATAGAATTTTCAAAAAACCCATAGAGAAAAAATCCTAACTATATATACCTACTGGCGACCGCCAGTAGGTAATATATATATATATATATATATATATATAAGCGCTGGTTCTTTGTATTTAAAATATATATATATATATATATATATTTACTGAAAAAAACATAGGTTTGACACCAGCTATAGTTAGCTGGAAATTTTACTGACATAAAACCATTGAAATTCCCACGTTATAGTTAGTTGGACTCACTATAACTTGTGCGCCTGCAATGCACTGCTGATGACGTCACATATTACATCACTCATGACATGGTCAGTGACATCACTCATGACATCACTGATAACACCATCCAGTGAACGTGTGTCTTTCTGAAAAATAAATATGTTTTATATATGTATATGTAAAGGTCTGTATGGTTTGCTGGGGGTATTACTTAACACATAGATGCATCAATGACTGACTAACTGTTTGTATGTGTTTTGAAGACGCATATGTGCAGGACTGTATGGGTGGATGAGTGTGTATATGTGTGTGTTAGTGAGTGAATGACTGTCTCACTAGTATCTTTATCAGTAACTACATATGTTTTAATCTAGTATATGTGAGTATTGATGTATATAAGTGAGTATATGTGAGAGTGAGAGATTGTAAGAGTTCCTGTTTAAATAAGTATGTGTTTCTATAAGTGATTGTTTAAGAGAGTAAGTATGTGTAAGTTTCCTTAGAAGTAAGGTGGTAGTGTGTGTATAGCTGTATATGCAAATAAATGGATGTTCAATAGTTTATTTGCATGTGTGAGTATGTGTGTGAGTAACTTTTGGATGACTGTCGGTGTGTAACAGGATGTATATGTGTATCACTACATATGATGAGTGAGTATATGTATGAGTGACTATATAGAACTGTTGGTGAATGAGTGGGTGTGTATATAGATGGTGGCATACGCTGTTGCTGGCGCTGCTCTTTGCGCTTTGTATTTTAACCTACCTGATTTTGTGATTTTAGTTTATTTTCATTTGCTGCACTTAATCCTTGTTTTTAGCAGGGTCTTGCCCCCTTCCTCATTCGGCACATAATTGTTCCCCTCACCGCCGTTTTGGCGGGCTTGGATCACGGGGGTGGTTGACTGTGGGCGCCATTTTGGATAGGGCTGGGATTTTGGAATCGGGCGCCATCTTGGAGCGTCCTCGCGCTCGTGATAGGATTGGTGGCCCTACTTAAGGCGGACCTCCGGTTAGAGGCGGCCTTGACAGACGCTGATTTCATCGCGCATACGCTGTTGCTGGCGCTGCTCTTTGCGCTTTGTATTTTAACCTACCTGATTTTGTGATTTTAGTTTATTTTCATTTGCTGCACTTAATCCTTGTTTTTAGCAGGGTCTTGCCCCCTTCCTCATTCGGCACATAATTGTTCCCCTCACCGCCGTTTTGGCGGGCTTGGATCACGGGGGTGGTTGACTGTGGGCGCCATTTTGGATAGGGCTGGGATTTTGGAATCGGGCGCCATCTTGGAGCGTCCTCGCGCTCGTGATAGGATTGGTGGCCCTACTTAAGGCGGACCTCCAGTTAGAGGCGGCCTTGACAGACGCTGATTTCATCGCGCATACGCTGTTGCTGGCGCTGCTCTTTGCGCTTTGTATTTTAACCTACCTGATTTTGTGATTTTAGTTTATTTTCATTTGCTGCACTTAATCCTTGTTTTTAGCAGGGTCTTGCCCCCTTCCTCATTCGGCACATAATTGTTCCCCTCACCGCCGTTTTGGCGGGCTTGGATCACGGGGGTGGTTGACTGTGGGCGCCATTTTGGATAGGGCTGGGATTTTGGAATCGGGCGCCATCTTGGAGCGTCCTCGCGCTCGTGATAGGATTGGTGGCCCTACTTAAAGCTCCCCTCTCCCGCGCAGCGGGACGCGCAGGTGAGGACGCCGTCGCTTAGCCGGAGTCGTGCCAGAGTCCTGCCCGTCTGCGCTCGTCCGCGTCGAGGCAGCGCGAGGTGGGGCAGGCTCTGTTCTTCCTTCACGATAGAGCTTTGCAGTCACAGGCAGGTATGCAGTGCTATACGCGAGTAGAGCTGTTGGCACTTGGGCAAAAATCGAGAGCCTGTGTTTGCCAGCCTGTAGACCCGTTAGCCGGCCCTTACAGCTGTGTATGTAAAGGCTGGTCACTCACAAAACCTACTAAAATCCGTTCTCTGGAAGACGCTATTCCTATCGCACGAAAGTGTGTGGCACCTCGTGATCTTCGGATCTGGTGCTTAAATGTCAGGTCCTTAGTAAAACATCACCAGTTCATTTGTGAACTGATTGAGAAAGATGATCCCGATATCTTTTTATTAACAGAAACCTGGCTTCAGGACTCTGATGCTGCTATACTGAATCTTGCTTTTCCTCAGAATTATACGATCTTTACGTCCAATAGGACCACTAGAGGAGGTGGTATCGCTATGGCAGTCAAATCCTGCTTTCCGGCTGAATGGAAATTGGCGGGACTGCCTGCTTGCGAAAGTGCAATCTTCAAAGTTGCTTTTAGCCATCATTTTACATTCAGCGGTATACTCATCTACCGCCCTCCCGGCAATGATTCTGTCTTCAGGGCCGCGCTGGCCGATATGGTCAGCCCTATAGCACTCGGTTGTGCCAATTTTAACATCTTGGGGGACCTTAACATCCATTTTGACAATGGGTCATCCACAACCGTGAACACCCTGCTGGCGGACCTTGAGGCTCTCCAACTCATGCAGTTGGTTACCCTGCCTACCCATTCAGGGGGCCATATCTTGGACCCCTTTTTTTCCACACTGGAGGGGATGAAGCTTTCAGATCCGAAGCTCATGGGTTGGACAGATCACTTGCTAGTGGAAGCCTTGTGTCCGGTCCACGACAAGCCTTTTATACTGGTGGACAGACCTATCTTAAAAAGGCTTTGGCATAAGCTTAAACTTGAAGAGTTTTACAGCTTACTAGAACAGAAACCTTTGAGCATTCCTGAAAATGTGGAAGAAGGATACCAACAGTTCTGTACCTGGATCACCGAGGCCCTTGATTCTCTTATACCTTTACGGTGGTCGAAAGGCCGGATAAAAACACCTAGCCCGTGGTATAATGAGTCTCTTGCAGAGCTGAAAAAATCTTGCCGAAAAACAGAGAGGGATTGGAGAAGATCTTATGACCCTGCTCTGAAAATTCGGTATTTCGCTGATCTAAAACTTTATCACAGAGCTATCTGCAGAACAAGAGCCGCATTTTATGCTCAGGAATTTGCTACCAGTTCTAATCCATCTAAGCTGATTTTCAAAGTCCTAAAGGACCTTATGAAAAATAGAGTCACCTCGGAGGTGATTTGCACAGATTCCCACTGTGAAAATCTGGCCTCCTTTTTCGTGGAAAAGGTGGAAAAAATCTATCAAGGATTTGATACTTACTGCCAGAATCAAGAGACTACTGACCCCGAGGCGGGGGATTATGAGACCCTTGCCACTCTACCGCACTTGTCTATTGAGATCTTTGACAAGCTTAGCCTTAGGGTCAAGTCAGGATCCCCTTTGGATCCGTTAAAACCAGCCTTAATTAACACACTCTCCCCGATATGCCGATGCAACGGAATGGTACCCACGGCATGGAAACAGGCAGTGGTTACACCTATATTAAAAAAAGCCAACTCTGACCCCCGGCTGCCAGAAAACTATCGACCGATATCCCTGTTGCCTTGGATAGCTAAAGTAACGGAAGCACACGTCAACTCTGTTCTGACTGAGCATCTGGCTCGAAACCAGATATTGGACCCCAGTCAGAATGGCTTCCGGCCGGGACACAGTACCGAGACGGCATTACTTTACATCACGGAACATCTTCGCCAGGTACTTGACTCGGGTCGTACAGCAGCGCTTCTATTATTAGATTTAAGCGCTGCTTTCGATACGGTGTCCCATCATATACTGATCCAACGCTTACAGGAGGCTGGAGTGGCTGACATTGCTCTCCAGTGGTTTCGATCCTTTCTATCGGATCGATCTTTCAAAGTAGCTATACCACCTGGCCACTCTGCCACTCATTCCCTGGAGCTGGGAGTCCCACAGGGATCCTCGTTGAGCCCAACAATGTTCAACCTCTACGTGAAACCGCTGGCTGCAGTCGTCAAACAGTGGGGTCTAACGATGGCCTCATATGCTGACGACACACAGCTAGCGGTGACACTGAGTGGAGACCCTGAGGTGGAGGCTCCCAGATTCCGAGCGGGTCTGGTGGCAGTAGCAAGCTGGCTCCGTACCAATTGCCTCCAGTTGAATGCCACCAAAACGGAGGTGTTGGTGTTAGGGAAGCACGCTGAGCTATGGGGAAACCAGTGGTGGCCACCAGAGTTGGGAGTCACTCCTATTCCAGCATCTGGAGTGAGAAATTTAGGCATTTGGCTGGACTCTGCGCTCACTTTCATGGATCATACCAAGAAGGTGGCTGCTACATGCTATGGCATTTTGCGGGGAATAAGGCCGGTTCTAAAATATTTTGATCCCCCTACCAGACAGCTTGTGGTCCAAGCATCAATTCTATCTCGGCTGGACTACGGCAGCTCGCTGCTGTTAGGGATAAATCAAGCGGAGGCCTCTAGGCTCCAAAGGGTGCAAAATGCCGCGGCACGGGCCATTGTGGGCCTCCCCAGACACTGCTCAGTGTCTGGCACTATCGTGGCCTTACATTGGCTTCCGGTCAGACAGCGAATTAAGTTCAAAGCGCTGTGTCTGGCCTTTAAAATTTTGAAACTTTCTTCACCGCCGGCACTTGCTAATCTACTCACTCCCTATATCCCGTCAAGATCCTTGAGATCGGAGGCGCTTCACTTGGCAGTCTGCCCCCGGTTCAAACTGAGCAGAATGGGTGGCCGCTCTTTTAGGGTGCTTGCAGCAGGCCTATGGAACTCGCTTCCGGTGCACATTCGAGCCCTTAATGATTTGCTAGCCTTCAGGCAGGCAATTAAAACTTTCCTGTTCCATGCTTAAGATTAGTTGCCCTCTTTTCTTTTATCATGTGTTATGTTATAGTGTCTGTCAAAAGCGCCAGGACGCCCCTTTGCTGGGGCAGCTGTGCGCTATAAAAATATAAATAACATAACATAACATAACATAACATAACTGGTATGGGTATCTCCATTTTTTTGAAAATTTTTGAAAATTTTAGTTTCTATTTTTGTATATGTGTTTCAAGGGTTACATTACACTGAAAGGAGGTCTGTCACTCTGTCACAAGGATGGTGTCATCAGTGATGTCACGAGTGATGTCACTGACCATGTCATGAGTGATGTAATATGTGACGTCATCAGCAGTGCATTGCAGGCGCACAAGTTATAGTGAGTCCAACTAACTATAACGTGGGAATTTCAATGGTTTTATGTCAGTAAAATTTCCAGCTAACTATAACTGTTGTCAAACCTATGGTTTTTTCAGTGAATTTAATAGGTTTTTTAAATGCTAATTCCTAACTATAACTGGTGTGAAACCTATGGTTTTTTCAGTGAATTTCATAGTTTTTGTAAATGCTAATTCCTAACTATATATAGGGCCTCAAACCTATGTTTTTTTCAGTGAATTTCAAAGTTTTTTAATAGCAAATCTCTATAGCTATGAAATATAATATTTTTTATAATGAATTTTATATTGTATATTTATGTAATATTATTTTTTTATGTATATTTTTCCTTTTATTTTTTATTTTTTGCCCTGGAGCGCTCCTGGTGTGTGTACCGGTGAGCGCACCGGTAAGCGCAGTGTTGCGGCGCGCCTCGGTGCGCGTACCGGTGAGCGTCCCGTTAGCGCTATTTCCGCGAACGAAAACATCATCGTGACGTATCGCGTAGCCGCGTGATGCGTCTTATGACGCACGGCGTAAGCGCACCCGGAAGCGCCCAAGCGCATACGATCGCGCAACATAAGCGCCCCCGGGCGCGCCCCGGGGCGCGTAGCGTAAGCGCGTCGGGTCATGTGACCTGAAAATAACACTTTTCATTGGTTCAGAACAGTTTTTTTTTCCAAAAGATGAAAGCCCCCACCTTTTTTCCTCATTTTCACTTTGTTCTTTGACTGAGGAAGACC
Source organism: Lissotriton helveticus (assembly GCF_964261635.1). Lineage (NCBI taxonomy): Eukaryota > Metazoa > Chordata > Amphibia > Caudata > Salamandridae > Lissotriton > Lissotriton helveticus. The sequence goes on from NC_136068.1 coordinate 1,222,011,348, forward strand.
TGTTTCTAGTAAGTGAGAAATGGCTACAGTAGCAGCAGCAGCAGGAGCATCTCAACCACCACCACCACCACCATCACCACAAGGACCACCACAACACCACAGTGGTGGTGAAGAAGAAGAGGAGGGGGAGGAGGAGGAGGAGGAGGAGGAGGAGAGGCAGTTCCTGCCTGAATATAATCCCCCCTATAAACCGAAGGAGCACATTGTGTGGGAGTTTTTTAAAATCCCAAGGGGACTAAAGAAAGTCAATGCGCCAAAAGTGACATGTCTGATCTGTGGCACTGTACTTAACAGGGGGAACCCTGCAAAAAAAATATTCATTTGGCAACAATACCATGATTCGCCATATGCAACGCAGGCACCCAAACAACTATGCTGCGGCAGAGGTCAGAGAACTGACCAGAAACCCTCCCCAATCTTCTCCGAGCACCTCCAAAAGCAAACAACCCACTCCATTGGGTCCAGAGACAAGGGAGATGGTCCCAAATATCCAACCCCAGTTTGGAGATTTTAAAATAGTTTGTATATTTTGCGGGACTACAATTTCCTATGGAGAGCAAAGTATCAAATTGATCAACCGTGCTGGAGACAACCACAACTGCAGGAAGAAACCTTAATTTTTTCCTGATTTTTTTTGCTCCAGTTGAGCCGTTTACAATTCCCTGTTTTTTATTTGTCCCCATAAAAATTACCAAAAAAATATAAAATTGTTCATAAAAGCAAAAAAAAGTAAAAAATGTTCAAAAAACAATAAAAAATATGAAACAACAAAAAGAATAAAAAAAACAGTTGGTAATTTATATATATATATTACTGGAACTTCGTTTCTCTTGTTGCTTGCCGCAGAAGAACGAAACGGACCCAAACAGGTAGAATTGCTTAATTTATTCGATTATGTGCACCACTCCATCCGCCATGACGCGTTTCGGGCCCTGAAGCCCTTGATCACATTGTATATATATATATCCACACCACTCCACTCCCACGAGCTGATTGCTTGCGCTTTCTCTCCTGGAAAGAACATGGAGCACAGACCCAGGTTTGTGCCAAAATTCTTGTTTATTTAGCTGTTGTTCTGTCGGCCATTACGCGTTTCGGTACACAACGTACCTCGATCATATATATATATCCAAAAACCACAGTTGCCTGCTGTAGAAGATAACGACACCACTGGTAAGTATCTGCCAACTTGGTTTATTGAAAGAAACAGCAGCGAAACCGTAAAGCAGTCCACTATGGATCAGGGTCCATCCCAACGCGTTTCGTTAGTCACTACATCAGGGGAATTGGACTTGGAGGCAAACAGCAAAGCAGTGATTTGGCGGCACATTATAAGTTCCAACAACCCCGCCCAGGTGGGCGTGGCCCACACCGTGGCCTCGTGGTTCTTGTAGTCCCCTACCAGTACTCTCAAGTGAGGTGCCTTCTGTTTGGTCAAAAATAAAATTAACATATCATCCAAGTGGATCGTGGCTCAAGCCGTCCGTGTCCTGCTACTGTTTGTGTGCCTTTGAAAAACGGCACCAGCGCCATACGTAATCCCGCAGTTGGACGGAATTACTGGGATGCTAAACAGCATCGGGTTAACTTCAGTGGGTCAGGCAGGCCGCTACAAATCCAAAAACCACAGTTGCCTGCTGTAGAAGATTACGACACCACTGGCAAGTATCTGCCAACTTGGTTTATTCAAAGAAACAGCAGCGAACGGAATTACACCAAATTTGGCATAGAGGTAGACTTTTTGTTAAATGGTGTAAATCCGTACAGTAGTTTCTGAGAAACTTACAAGTAAAATCATAGCAATATCTAGAGACGGAGTTCTACACGCGGACGGAGATCCGTTCAATTACGAGCACGAGCTGCATGCTGATTGGCTGTCAACTGTCTGTCAACAATCGAAACCAGGAAGTGTTGGCGGCCATCTTGTGCCTTGATAGACCCGAGTCACAAGAAAACAGTAAAACAAAGTTGAGAAATAAGGGAAAGGGGCAGGTTAGAAACATTCTGACCCTTTACGCTTGCTCAGGGATTCGTACATGGATGTTTAGGCTCTATTTTTTACTTATTTTTTTAAAGAAAAATCACGGCGTACCCGTACGGAAATACGTACAATTACGAGCAGGAGCTGCATGCTGATTGGTTATCAATACTTCAAACCAGGAAGTGTTGGCAGCCATCTTGTTTGTCGCGAGAGCCGAGTCACAAGAAAACAGTAAAAAGTTGAGAAATAAGGAAAGGGGGCAGGGTAGAAACATTCTGACCCTATAGTCTTGGTCAGGGGGTGGTGCATGGATTTTTAGGCTCAATTTTAATTTTTTTTAAAATAAAAAATGGCTGGGTACTCGTGCAGTACTTGTACGCAGTGGAAAAGGTGAAAAAAAATAGAAGTCCGTTTTATTCATTAGGTCCGGGGGGGCAAATTACGGGTGCTTTTTTTGCATAATGGGGGCTTGTAAAGTTCCCCGAGTACTGGGGAACGGCATTCCTCTGGTTTTATTTTGAGGTATGCGGGGGGGTTACGGACCTACTCCCCGCAGTCTCAGGGAGCGGCACCCCTTAGGTCTTTTTAAAAAAATATATGTTTTGAGCTCTCCCTCTCTGCCCGTACACGTCGCAGGGAACGCCACCTTTCTGGGGCAGTAATATGTAAAATGACCTTCCAGCTCAGGGTACCTGCATTGTCTGGGTTTTTTTTATTAATGTTGGTAGGGTGGGCTTGATAATACGTCCTTGTTAATTCCCATAGAAGCCTATGTTCTGGAGTTAACATGGGCTTCTATGGGAAATAACAAGGCCGTATTATCAAGCTCATTATCGCCGCTTTATCGGCAGGAAACTGCCTTTGTGAATTCCCATAGCAGCCCAGGTTAACTTCAGAACCTGGGCTGCTATGGGAATTTACAAGGGCCTATTATCAAGCCCATTATCGCTGCTTTATCGGCCATTTCCTGTCGATAAAAGCGGTGATAATGTATCGCCTTTTGTTGATAATATGCCCCTTCATTTCTATGATATTATGTAAAACTTTATTTTTTTTTGTGTAGCAGTTGTACTCTCTATGCATGCGCAGCCTCGTTTCGAAGCCCACGTTTTTTTCTTTTTCTTCAAGTTCAACAAACAAACCTTTCTTTATTTCAGGTAGTACATTTGTCGCTTTCTTTTCCCGGGTCGTGTGTGTCATCCGCTGCTGTACTTTTGTAATATATTAATAATCATATTTTTTCTATATTTATTTGAAAGGTAGTGCCAAGGGGCCAAACGTTGATTACATACTCCGTCCAACGCCATTTTAGTAGTTTTTCACCGTTATTTTTATTATATCTCTTACTTAGAACTCAGTATTTTTCAATCCTACTCTTGAATATCTTACTATAGTATTTCAACATTATTTTTATTGTGGACAGTCATACCCCACACAAAATAAAAGAAGTATGTTGTTTTTTTTATTAACTTTTATTAAAACAATAAATGTAAACAAAACTCAATTATAACTATATTAGAAGCAACTAGAAAAATAACTTTAACAACAAACAATATTATAAACAAATTGTTAAATGGACTCCAAAAGATGTCCGGTTGGTAATCTGAAAAACAAAAAAGAAAATTAGAGTTTAGAATTATGTAGATGTGAGTAAATGAGCTGAAGCATTACAAGTTTTGGTAACTCTACGGTTTTATGTGTGCAGTGTGCCTTGTACATTTCAGTTCTCTTATAGTGCCACGTTCAAGTGGTGTCTATATGGAAGTGCCTACTGCGTTACTGACGCAAAAGTGGCATAACGGGGTTGTAAATATGCCGACTTATTTCTCATGCATTACTATGAAGGCTTTGTAGATCTAGGCCTCTGTGCTTACCGCTGCATAAACACTGCGGCCAAACACTTCAGCCAGTTGAATTCACAACTTGTTTTCAGCAATTCTTCTACACGTCCAAGCAGACAGCAGTGTCTATAAGTTTAAGAGAGAAAGAGAAATGATGTCACAGAGAGTGAGAGAGAGAAAGAGAGAGAAAACAACATTAAAACTGTGTCGCAGAGTCTGGAGTTGAGATTTTTTCCTGAAAAGTCAGACGTAGATTTACAAGCTCCTTGCGTCACTTTACCCATGTTAAAAGTGACTCAAAAGTGGCGTAATAAGGTTGTGGATCTGTTTGTCAGACTGTTGTAACCTATCTGTTGTCACTGCTCAGAGGTAATTATAGATTTAACAGAGAAGCTGCTGTACACTATGCACTCTGGGCCATATTATCAAGCCTGGGCGATAAAATTATTGCCAATTCATCGGCAGGAAACTGCCGCTAAAGTTGTGATAATGGGCATGATAATATGCTCTATGGACTTCCAATCGAAGTTCATGTTAGATGTCCTTCACATCTAACAGGAGCTTCGATTGGAATTCCATAGAGCCGTGGTTCCCTATCTGTGTGCCGCGGCGCCCTGGTACGCCGGGATGAGCAGCCAGGGGTGCCGCGCAGCCACGCAGGAAGTGGGTCATATGAATTGCAGCCCAACATGGGGGGGGGGTTTAAAACACTACCTTTAAATGGTTTTGCCCACACACTGCCACCATACGCTTCCGTGCGTACGTACGCACGCACGTACGTTCGCGTTGTACTTAAGCTTGGGGCATCCGAGAAACGTTGCTGGTGACCCCCGTGTTGTGCCTTCTTGGAGCGTTGGTGAAACGTGGCTGGTGACCCCCGTGTTGTGCCCTGCTTGGAGCGTCGGTGAAACGTGGCTGGTGACCCTCGTGTTGTGCCCTGCTTGGAGCGTCGGTGAAACGTGGCTGGTGACCCTCGTGTTGCGCCCTGCCCTGCCCTGCCGTGCCTCACCTGTTTAAATCGGTAAGTAAGCGGTGTTCTCTGTCTGATAACACTGTCTGATATCATACTGCGAAACCTTTATTAATATTATTATTGGAAATTCACCCGGAAGTAACTATCGCACAAAATCGGTAAAAAACCGGCATCTTGTACAATGTGTTCGGACACAACTGGCATTGAAGCCTTCCTTGAGCCAACACCCTCCCGCCAGCTCAGCAAACCCCAGCCAGGCCGCCGACAACCTCACGAAGTGGATCAGCAACTGCGCAGACGACCTCGCCCCACTGAGGACCCCGCCTAGCAGACCCGGCAGCAAGAAGGCCCCATGGTTCACCGACGAACTCAAGAGCTCCAAGAAGAACTGCCGAGCCCTCGAGAAAGCCTGGAGAAGGGAGCCAACACCGGACAACATGACCACCCTCAAGCTCGCCACCCGGAAGCACCATCAACTGATCCACGCCACCAAGAAATCAGCATTCAAGGACCGGCTGGACAACAACGCACACAACTGCAAGGAACTCTTCAACATCGTGAAAGAGCTCTCCAACCCCAACGCCGGAATCAACGACATCACCCCGTCGCAAGACCTCTGCAACTCCCTCGCCTCCTACTTCCACAACAAGATCGCTGACATACACAACAGCTTCAGCCCACAAACAACGCTCCCCACGACCGCACCAACGCCCCCCACCACCACCCTCAGCGCCTGGACCCAGATCAACACAGAAGACACCATCTGCACGATGAACTCTATCCACTCCGGATCTCTGACAGACCCCTGCCCTCACCACGTCTTCAACAAGGCCGACGCTGTCATCGCACCCCACCTGGGGGACATCATCAACACCTCCTTCGACACCGCCACCTTCCCTGAGAGCTGGAAGCACGCCAAAATCAGCGCTCTACTAAAGAAACCAACAGCGGACCCCACCGAACTCAAGAATTACCGCCCCATCTCGCTCCTCCCGTTTCCAGCCAAAGTCATCGAGAAGACCGTCAACAAGCAGCTGGCCGCCTTCCTCGAGACGAATGGATCCCTCGACCCCTCACAGTCTGGCTTCCGAGCCAACCACAGCACCGAGACCGCCCTCATCGCTGCCACCGATGACATCCGAGCCTGCTGGACAACGGCGAAACAGCAGCCCTCATCCTCCTAGACCTCTCCGCGGCGTTCGACACTGTTTGCCACCGAACCCTAGTGCAGCGCCTCAGCAACATCGGAATCCAGGAAAAGGCTCTGGAGTGGATCATCTCCTTCCTCGCTGGAAGGACACAGAGAGTACGCCTGCCACCGTTCAGATCTGCAGCCACGGAAGTCATCTGCGGCGTTCCTCAGGGCTCCTCGCTCAGCCCCACCCTCTTCAACGTCTACATGAGCCCCCTTGCGGCCATCGCACGCCAACACAACCTCAACATCATCTCCTACGCCGACGACACCCAGCTGATCCTCTCCCTGACCAACGACCCCGCCGCCGCCAGAACCAACCTCCACGAAGGGATGAAAGACGTAGCCGAGTGGATGACGACCAGCCGCCTGAAACTGAACTCAGACAAGACGGAAGTCCTCATCCTAGGCTCCTCGCCCTCCGCCTGGGGCGACTCCTGGTGGCCCCCCGCCCTGGGCACCGCACCCAAACCGACAGACCACGCACGCAACCTGGGCTTCATCCTGGACTCCTCCCTCTCCATGACCAGACAAGTCAACGCCGTCTCCGCGTCCTGTTTCAACATCCTGCGCATGCTACGGAAGATCTTACGGTGGATCCCCATGAGACCAGGAAGACGGTCACCCAGGCCCTCGTCACCAGCCGACTGGACTACGGCAACGCCCTCTATGCCGGAACCACCGCCAAGCTCCAGAAGAGACTCCAGCGGATCCAGAACGCCTCAGCCAGACTCATCCTCGACATCCCCCGACGCAGCCACATCTCCGGACATCTGAGAGACCTGCAATGGCTCCCCGTCAACAAGAGAATCACCTTCCGTCTCCTCACCCACGCACACAAAGCCCTACATGACCATGGCCCGAGCTACCTCAACAACCGCCTCAACTTCTACGCTCCCAAACGCCACCTCCGATCGACCAACCACGCCCTCGCCGCCGTCCCCCGCATCCGAAGAGCGACAACAGGAGGAAGGTCCTTCTCCTACCTGGCCGCCAAGACCTGGAACACCCTCCCGACCGACCTTCGCCTGACCCAAGACCACCTCTCCTTCAGGAAAAAGCTCAAGACCTGGCTGTTCGAGCAGTAGCGACACCCCCCCCCCCCCCAAGCGCCTTGAGACCCTCCGGGTGAGTAGTGTGCTCTATAAATGCCTTGATTGATTGATTGAAGAGAATGGTTCCTGAGTGAATTGAATTCAAGAAGGCAGCGGCTTGTAAAATCTACTGGGGCTTTTAAGTTGCAAAATGGATGTAGCCAGTTTGGCCGTGTCTCGAGGAGTCCAGATATTCTTTAGGACAGCGGCTTCCGTGTCTTTTTTTTTATATATTGCTTTGAAGTGGAGTGACAATTGGTTCCAGTGAACATTGGTTGTTTCCCGTTTATTAAAAGGAATATGCTGATTATAACAGGCTCACAGCGACGCTACACTGCTGATGGAGAGAGACCCTTTGTTTAGTGTTAATCTATTTCTTTCATATTAATATCGCTTTAGAATTGCCTGCCTTCCCTTAAACCTACTTACTCCAAGAGGAGAGAGGTGACATGGGGGTCTGTCCCTTCTGCCTGGTGCTCTGGGGAGCTGTGACCCAGTTTATATTTTTCTGCCCCATGTGCACTTCACCAGACACCGAGGGGGTTAATCCAATCTGTGTCACCTGGGTGTCGGGACCTGCACAGAGGCTATTCTTAGACAAGAGACACATGAACCGAGGGTCTTCGCCACTACAAGAGGTTTAAACTGCCACAGCATACAAGGGCTAGAAGTCTAGTCTTAACTAGATTATTATCTCCTCAAACCCACCTGTACCGTCGGCAGGGACAATAATATGCGTACCCAGCACGTATGGACGACTTTGTGTTTATTGGGAGATTTTAGTACCTACAAGTAAGTACCGATGCAGAGTATTACGTTTATGAGGAAGACTCTGTTCCCCTCATCTGTGAAATGTACACCATCTCTCCGATAGATGCTATGCATATTGAAACGCAGATTGTTGTTGTAAATGGATCCCATTCGATAGTCTTGGAGAAAGGCAGAAATAGATTTATTCACATGTTTCATAGCTTTTTCAATCTGTTGACAATAGTGGTTGGACCAGTTCCATTTCTGCCTTTGGCATATATTAGAATATACAAAGGCAGTTTTGGGGAACAGTGTCATCAATTGTGCAAAGGTGTCCTTCATAAGCATTTCCAGACCTACCCCTGTCAAAGTGCCTAGGTCATTGCCACCACAGTGCACAATTATGAGGTCAGGGTGTTGGAGATACAAAAAGGATATCACCAATGGCATCAATTGGTGCCACTTTAACTCTCTCTTTCCAATCCATTTAATGTCTACATTTGTTAAACGTAGGTCTTTGTGAATTCCATTCCGTTCTGCGTACCTTTGACTCCAGAAAATATAGCTGTGTCCCACAATCCACACTGTAAGCATCCTGAAGAGAGGTCTGAATGCACTCCGAAGGTCTCTGTAAATGAAGTGACAGTTTGAAAAGTGAGATGTTTTCTAAAATGGTGAAAAACATGCTGTTTTGAAAAAAGAAAAGGATTGATTAGTTGTTCGAGAACATTCTGCACTAAGCTACGATGAATGTTTCTGTGTTTTAAAAGGCTGACTTTTATTGATTAGGAAAATGTTTTAGCAAAGAACGTTACATAAGATAAGATGGTATATTCTCAAGTCAAGCATATTTGCTGTTTTAATTTGCAACAATGTATGATGAACTTCTCACCTGTGTGCTGAGTTAGTTGTTCCTTGAAGTGTTTCTATGGTAACTGGCAGATTGTGGAATGGAGGAAGGGTTGAAACTTTTGTCAGTTGGAAAGGATGCAAAAGTTCAAGCAATATAAATTTATGTGTTTCGTTTTGAATGTAATGTGGGAATAAATTAGATTTTATATTTATTTGTATATGTGTGTAGATTGAGTGTGTAGATTGATCGGAAAAGTTTGCTATTTGCTAGAGGACTTCCTGATCCCGTAGGACTGCTTAGGGGGTTTTACAATGATGTCCAAGTTCAAAATCTTTGATGGCCTTTGTTGAGCCTTTGATGGCCCTGGGGAGGACCGTCTCCAAGGGTCGGCTCTTGTAGTGTTATAGGGTGCCTATTCCTGGGAGTCTGCTGTTTGCTATGGTTGGGCGAGAGTTCTCTTTGAAGTAGGAAAGCAGACTGTTTTTCGTCTGAGAGAGCAGTATGTAAGCTGGTTTCTCTGACCAAAAGCAATTCCTGCTCCCGAATGAAGCATTGAGCCGGCTGGTACTGTGGTGGATATGGGGCTCTCCCCACGGTCTTGAACATTATATTTGAGCCTCGGTGGATGGGGTGTCCGGTGATTGTAAAAAATGAGTGATGTATGCTATTTGTTTTTTTTTACGGTATATTTATTGTGCGCGTACAGTACGAATTTTGAAAGTTGTTCCATAAGCGTACGTAAGCAAGAAAAATAATTAAAAATAAATATTTTACAGATATCTATCAAGTTTATGTCTTTATATCTTTGATGCTTGTAATGAGACCTTTTTGCTTTATTGGTACTTATAAGTAAGTGCTTATGCATAGTCTATATTTGTTGAGGAGCAGTGTTTTATACCGTGCTGAACTTTTGACCTCTGTTGACAGTTGATTTTTGCTTGATCTATCGGGGGTAGGGTGGAAAGTTATGTCAGTTGGAAAGGTTTGGAATGTTAAACCAATTGAAATGTGTGTTTTGCTTTGAATTAATGTGTACAGGATTTTAATTGGTTATTTATAGGTATGTATGTGTAAAATGAGAGGGAAAATGTTCCATTTGACGGTTCTGCTGCAAACACTGAACTAGGGAGATTCTGTATAAGAATATCCAATGTGTGAGTGGTATTCTTCTTAATCTACAAATAAATTTGAAAGGTGAGTTGATAAGTTGTATGGGAGTGTGTGCGGTGCATCTTTGTACATTAAGGAATTATTGGGTATATCAAGACAGGCGATATTATTGCCGCTTTATGGATAGAAAACTGCCAATAAAGCGACGATAATGTTATCGCCTGTCTTGATAATATGCCCCTATATTCGTCCGTTGTTAAACGTTTTATACTAGCAAATGCGTTTTGCTATAATGCATGCTGTTATGTTTTTTTGTTTAATATCAGTTTGTGCGTCTCTGTACATTAAGGGATTATGGGCCATATCTATACTACTATTATAAAGAGAGAACTTTGAACCTTTGAGGCGGGTAAACTCGGGAACCACAGCGCCAATCCAAACACCCGATACATCGTTGTAATTGTCAGGGTCTGCAGATGGACATAGGCTATAAAAAAATAAAATATATGTTCTTTAAAATATTTACGATTAAAAAAAAAGTAGTCCCTTGGAAGTAGCGCCGGGAGGAGCGGCGGACATGAGCGCGGGGAGGAGCGGCGGACAGGTGGGGAGGAGCGGTGAGGAGCGGCGGACAGGCAGGGAGGAGCGGCGGACAGGCGGGGAGGAGCGGCGGACAGGCGGTGAGGAGCGGTGAGGAGCGGCGAGGAGCGGCGATGAGCGGCGGACAGGCGGGGAGGGGCGGCGGCTGAGGTAGGTGAAGCGGCCCGTGTGCGGCTCATTGGGGGCCCTGAAAGTGGCGGGTGCACTCCGGGGGACCCACGGACAATGTCAAAATGGGCGGGGGCCCTGAAGCCTAAGACATTGTCGTGGCGGGCGGGGGCTCAGGAGCCTGATTGCTCCCGGACAACGTTGGGACGGGCTGCTAGTTATCAATAAAGGGCGATACATTATCGCCAGTTTTATCGGCAGGAAACTGCCATTAAAGCGGTGATAATGGTCTTGATAATATATCCTTGTGAATTCCCATAGAAGCTCAGGTTATGGTGTTAACATGGGCTTCTACAGGAATTCACAAGGATATATTATCGAGACCATTATCGCCGCTTTAGCGGTAGTTTCCTGCCGATAAAAGCGGCAATAATGTATCGCCCTTTACTGATATTATGGCACTGACGGGCATATTATCAAGGACTGGTGTTAATATTATCAAATTTTTATGGGCAGGAAACTGCAGATAAAACGGCGAAAATGGGCTTGACAAATACGCCCTTGTTAATTCCCATAGAAGCCCGTGTTCTGGGGTTAACATGGGCTTCTATGGGAATTAACAAGGGCGTATTATCAAGTCCAGATGCGGCCCTTGGAGGGAGTTGCGGTGGGATAGGCGGGGCGGAGGAGGGGCAGGGTGGGGGGTGCTAAACAACGGAATCTGGATGATTGAAGGTAAGTAAACAATTAAATTAATAAAACAAATTTCGGGCCATATTATCAACAAAAGGCGATAAATTATCGCCGCTTTTATCGGCAGGAAACCGACGATAAAGCGGCGATAATGGGCTTGATAATATGCCCTTGTGAATTCCCATAGCAGCCCACGTTAACACCAGAACTGCCTCTGTATAATATCTGGGCATATTTAGAAGCCCCTTGTGCGTCTTTGTTGTTTTATCGTGTTAGTTTTTTTGATGTAATAGTGGCAGAAATAATGTAGTAAAATGCATAGGTATTTGGAAAATGAGTCAGTGTTGTTCATGGATATGTAGTAATTATATACATAGAATATGTATAGTCCGTTAAACGTTTTTCAGTAGTAAATGGTAAAATACATGGTCTGATTTTTTGTGTGTAATATCACACCGTGCATGTGTGTACATTAAGGATTTATGGGGCACACTATCAAGGACTGGTGTTAAAATTATCGTCGTTTTATCGGCAGGAACCGCATGTTAAAATCAGAACATGGGCTTCTACGGGAATTAACAAGGGTGTATTATCAAGCCCATTACTTTAACACTGGTCCTTGATAATATGCCCCTATGGGGCATATCATCAAGTCGGGGCATTAAAATTATCGCCAGTTTATCGACAGGAAACTGCAGATGAAGTTGCAATAATGGGCTTTATAATATGCTCTATGGAATTCCAATCGAAGCTCATGTTAGATGTTCTTTCCTGTTGATAAAGTTGCGATAATTGTATCACTCAGGCTTGATAATATGCTCCCATATTTGCTCCTTTTTGCATATTTTCTACACTCTGGGCCATATTATCAAGGCCCGGTGTTAAAATTATGGCCGTTTTATCGGAAAGAAACTTCCGATAAAACAGCGATAATGGTATTGATAATACGCCCTTGTTAATTCCCATAGAAGCCCATGTTATGATGTAAACATGGGCTTCTATGGGAATTAACAAGGGCGTCATTTTAACACTGGGCCTTGATAATATGGACCTCTGTTGTCATACCTTGCTCCAAAAGCTCATTGAAAGGATCCATCAAAATGGCGGCAATGGTATGGGAGATGAAACAACAAGGGTAAGAGACGCATCCCCCCTCTTGGGATAAACACAGACCATATCCCTCCATGGCCATACACCAACCATTGAAACTAAAAGAGTACAAAGAGCTAAAAAGAAGACTTTCAACTTGCAGTCTTTGATCAATGGAAATAGAAACAGGACCACACTGGTGAGTAGAAGGCTTGGAGCAAATAAGGCGGCCATATTGGAGAAGCATCAACACAAGTATATATTCTACTCCCTACGCCAGCCGATCACAATATCCAGTGAAAACAGGTCAGATTCCTCATGCTACGCCACTAACCTCACACCAATAACCCATTTCAGCTATTATTGTATCCTGATACTCATCGCAAAAAACACACAATAGGCACATCACAATAGTTGCTCTTCATATAACACGGACTGCTTACAGAAACTCACCCACGCAGCACCTTACTAAACACCTATTATGGAGCTCACAGGCACACACACTTATACCATCATCTACCCCCCAACCTCTCTAAAAGCGCAGCCAAACACTTCAAACACAATCTTATAAAACAACATCCTGAAACACCCATAGAGGATCCCTATTTCTCATTACACATTGGACACACAACTAATGATATCATCTTCCACACGAAGCGCAGAGCGCAATGGAGAAATGCCTTTCTCACCCTATTTACACTCTCCGCCAACAGGAACATTACACATGGTCTAGTTATCTATATCGCCCCCTCTCAACTTTTCCAAGCGACAGCAACCATTACCATTTACAATAATGGAACCATACTCATGCAATCTACAGATTGCAATCTAAGCCTACTAGATAACATATTCCCAATTATCAAGGAGCAAGTGTCTAAACCCCATAATGCTACTCAAGCCACCCCTTCCGTTAATGTTCAACATATCTCACGACCTATCCTCACAGACAACAACGCCATGGCTTCACGTCCGCTACCCGCCAACACATGTCAAGCAACCACATCGACATTCAACATAGCGGAAGCTACCTACGTACCCCCAGCGAACACCGTTCACCCACCGTCACCCATAACTCTACCCATACCTTCAGACCAATCATCCTCCCCTACATACCAGCTCACACACACACAACACCTCTACCTTACCCGCAAACAACCTCACCTTCCCCGCACACTTTAGCCCCACACCATACACCAAGTCAGTCCCCTACGCCTACTCCCTCAACACAGACGCACTCACCACCCATAGCCACCCCCGCAGCCCACCCATCACACTCGCTCTTATCAGCAGCATCCCTACCATCCACACCCACACACACAGACTACCCAACAAACGCACTCACACCTACAACACCTCCACCTTACCCGCAAACACCCTTACCTTCCCTGCATACCTTAGACCCTTACAACACATCAAGCCAGTCCCCAGTGCCTGCATCAATATCCTCAACACAGACACACTCACCACTCATAGCCTCACCCACAGCCCATCCATCACACACAATATTACCAGCAGCATCCCTCCCACCCACACCCACACACACACACACACACACAACTATTCACATACCAGACCAGACCCCATCTGTTGCCAACAATACAGCCACTCTTACAACTTCCACAATCTCTACACCAGGCCAGTCCCCACGGCAGGCACCCAAACCAGTTCACAAACCCACACCCATACACATCCTCACACCACTTGTCCACATGCACACAACCCCAGACTCGATGAGATCATTTTTTCACTGAACCCATTCAAAGATGAACTCCAAGCTCTCAATAATCGTTTAGCAAATCAACCGTGGGATGACAGAACAACTAGACATCCCAAAATCTGCCAACCCAGAATCCAAATTACCACTGACACAAACTCCTACTGTCCCAGTTGGACCTCAGTCCCCTCCTCCAACAACTCATCTCGACCAATCAGAAGTACCAACCTGCTCTCAGAAAGTGACTTACTCTCCCTGGTGAGTTCATAAGATCCCGCTCCCATGAAGCCCAACACACCTCCAGCATCACCAACTCCCACCCCAGTGAAACCTAACACACCCGCTGCATCATTAATTCCTACTATTCCCCTAAATCCCCATAGGACCACTAAACCAAATACCAGGGGCATCACAAACAACAACCTTAGAAGAATCCTTATCACGCAGGAACCCTCTTCTACCACCAGCACGCCCACACTCAAATGTATTCTCCTAAATTGCAGATCGGCCGTTCGACACGCAGCGGACATAGCTGATCTCATCTTCACACATGAGCCAGACTTGATGGTGCTTACTGAAACTTGGCTAAAAGAATCCTCCACACTAATCATTGACATTCTAGTTCCTCCCCACTACAACATCATCAGACTAGACAGAGCTAGAACCGACAAGTCCGGGGGCGGCATAGCCTGCATACACCGCAGCAACATCTCGGTAAGCAGAACCATCTCCCCTTTATTCAATTCATGTGAATACATGTGCCTTAGCATCACCAGTAAGGGTACACCGGTCTTCTCTCTGCATATCATTTATCACCCACCAGGTGAGAACCTCACCTTCATCGAACACTTCATGGACATGGTGTCATCACACATGGGTCGACAAAATACCCAAATATTCCTCGGAGACTTCAACCTCCATTGGAATGATCCTAATGATACAGCAGTTAATAGTCTTACGAATTTCCTTGCGGATCTAGACCTAACGCAATTCTGCAACAACCCAACACATGACAAAGGATCGATCCTGGACTTATTAATCTTTAAAACAGGCTCTATTCTGCTAGAGTCGATCCTACCCTGCGATTGGTCAGACCTTCACATCATCACTTTCACCATTAAGGAAAAGGTGAAATTGAGCTCTACCCAACCCACAAGACGAAAAGTGTGGAAAAGAGACCTAAAAAAACTTAAGCCCAATACCCTACCGTCCTCCTGCACCAACCTATTGCTCCCTCCCGTAGGATCCTGCACAGTACACAAGCTCACCAACCACTACCTCTCGACCATGACATCAATAATAGATGAGGTAGCACCTCTGCAACTAAAAAGAGTCTCTTTGAAAGACTCTAAACCTTGGTATAACGGTATACTCAACGAGGATAGGCGCTCTCTCGGGACTGCAGAAAAGGCTTGGAGGTCAACACCATCTACCAACCACCTTCTGATTCTCAGGTCAAAGAGAAACACATATTTCCGCAAGATTAAGCGCACCAAAGCCGATTATTTCTGCCTACAACTTGACCAGGCAAGAAACCATCCCAAAAAACTATTTGAGTTGATCAAAACCCAATGTAAGGAAGCACCGCATCGACCACAAGATCTGTAAGGCTCGCAGCCAAACTGTGAAGAATTCTCCACCTTCTTCTCCCTGAAGCCCGACACCATCAAAAAAGACCTCCTAAAGGTCCTAACCCTATATGCGAGACCGGATACACTTACTTCTCCTGCTCCCAGTACCACGCCAGGCCAACCCCCATCAAAGCCTTTTCCTAAAAATAACGCAAGCTGGTCATCCTTTTCCTCCTACTCCGAAGCTGCCCTAGGCAAAATTCTTAGCACATTGAACCCATCCAACCACTCCGCTGACCCACTTCCGGCAAACGCAGTCAAAGGCCTTACTCCTCAGCTTCTACCTCTCTGGTCTAAGATCATAAATAGTTCCCTCCAACAAGGTTGCATCCCAGACATCCTCAAAGTAGGCCAGGTCACACCTATTCTAAAAAAGCCCATAGCTGACCCCTCAGACCTAAACAACTATCGCCCAATCTCTAATATCCCTACCCTAGCCAAGCTGCTGGAAAAATGTGTACATCTACAGCTAACGAAACATATTGATCATTTTGACCTACTCAACAAACACCAATCACGGTTCCGGGCTGGTCACAGCACAGAATCAGCCATGACACACATCATTGACGATGCGCTGCAAATACTTGACCAAAATGGATCCTGTTTGCTCATCCTACTTGACCTATCTTCAGCCTTTGATACGGTTAAACACGAGAACCTCTTAGATCTCCTGAAACACAGAATGGGCCTATCTGGGGCAGTGTTAAGCTGGTTCACTTCATTTCTCCAAAATCGGATGCAACAATTCAAAATTAAGAACACCCTGTCCAAACCCTGGGGGTACCGCAAGGATCAGCACTATCTCCAACACTGTTCAATCTCCTCTTGGAACCTCTAACTGAAATTCTACAAACCTCTAACGTGCAATACCACATGTATGCAGATGATACTCAGCTATACCTCAAGATACATTCCCTAGAGGACATCAAACTACTTAACACAGCTCTGAGGAACACCCAAACTTGGCTGGCAGAAAATCATCTTAAACTGAATGCCCTAAAGACTGAATTTCTCCTAATTGCCCCGCTGGCTCAAATCTCGAAAATGCAAGATTGGATCAAACATATCACGGCGTTCAACGTACAACCGACCATTGTGGACTCAGCGAAGTCACTTGGAATAACCTTAGACAGTAACCTCAACATGCAAAAACATATTAGCAATGCTACAAAGGGAGTCAACCTTCAGATAAACACATTGAGGAAACTAAAACCCTTTCTACCACACAATGACTTTAAGCATGCAGTACAAGCTTTGGTTATACCCAGAGTGGAATATGGTTGTGTTACCCTTTGTGGTCAAAAGCATCAACTGCACCCCTTAGAGCGTCAATCAACGCGGCAGCAAGACTCATAACTGGATCTAAACGTAGCTCCCACAATACCCCGGATCTTCGATCCCTGAACCGGCTACCCCTAGATGCGAGAATTCAGCTGAAAATTGTGTGCATGACACACAGAGCCTTAAATAAAAAGACCCCCAGCTACCTGGCGGAGAAACTGACAATTTCAGGTGGGACCAGATCCTCAAGAAATGCTGAAAAATTACTACTGAAAACACAAAAATTCCATAAGAAAAAAAACAATAACAGATCCTTCTCTGGGATGGCACCCAGAATTTGGAATGCCTTACCCCCAGAAATCAGACTTAACCCTTCCACTACTGCTTTTAAAAATGAAGTTAAATCCATCCTCATGGCTAAATACAGTTGAGTATGGTCTGTTGAATCAAGGTGGTGAAAGGCAGCTAAGCTCTTAACCACAAGACACTCAGTAATGCTAAATATAACTATATTGTCCTTCTTTATTATATTCTTTGTACTTCTGTGTGGATCTACTATTACTGCTTGTATATGTAACATTTAATGTTTGTATAGCGCTCTGATATCCGCCAGGATCTTGTTCGCGCTTTATAAAACTTTCAAAATAAATAAAATAAAATACTCCCTCCTCTCTTGTCTTACTCCTTCCTCTCTCATAATACTATTTTCTTTTTCTTATATTCTGTTCTCTTTTTATACATTTTTTTCATACTTGCTCCTATTTTTGCATGTTTGTCCTACTGTTTATATTGTCTCTTGTCTTTATATTCACCACTGTCATCATAATTGTTACTGTCTTCTCGTAGTACTCCCTCTCTGCTTATACGACCAGTCTTCCTTTATATTTGTCTTTTCTCTACATTTTTGTCTCTTTGTCTTTTTACATTCCTTCGTCTTTCTTCATATATACTCTTCTGTTGTTATATTCTATGTTTCTTGTTATTCTTGCTGTTCTTTGCAGGTACTCCCAATTGTTTTCTCATACTTTTCTTTTTCTTCTAATACTCTTCTGTCTGTTCTCACATTTCTTCTGTCTTTTCTTATACTTTGCACTCTCTACTAATATTGTCGTCTTTTCTTATTGTGACATTTCTCTCCTCATTTTACCCCCTGTGGTTATACTGCTGCGTGTTTTCATATTCTCCTCTCTCTTCTCTTACTTCTTAATGTGTCCTCTTACTACTGAGTTTTTCTTATATTGCCTTTTGTCCTATATTCCTTCTGTCTGTGTTCATATTTTCCACTGTTTCTTCATATTTCTTTTCTACTTTTATTTTCTATCCTCTCTGTTTATACTTATTAAATCTGTTCATATTGTTTGCTCACATCTGTTACTGCTCCTTGATTCACTGTATACACATATTTGTCTTGTCATACTTTTGCCTCTTTCGTTATACACTTTTCACTCTTTATAATCCTTCATCTGTTTATACTCCTTTTCACCTCAGACTGTATCCTCTGTTCTTCTTTACCCCGTTTTTCCTTTTGCTCCACTTTTCCTGACATTGTTTGTGCTTTCTTCTGGTACTGTTCTCTCTGTCCATATACATAGTGTCCTTAGCTAGTATTACTTTTTTGTACTTATAGTTGCGTATCTTTTCACCTGTTCCTTCTTTTTTTCTTTAGAGTCTTTCTTTCTCTTCTTATAGTGCCCCCTCTGTCCCCTTACTCTCTTTTTTTCTTCTTATACTCTTTTTTCTTCTCATATTTCCATCTTTCTCTTCATACTCTCTCTTACCTATTCATACTTTCCAGTTTATCCATACTTCCTTTATTCTGTTATATTGCAGTGTCTATGTATACTCTTTTTTTAATTATATTTTCCCTTGTTTCATACTCCTTCTTCTTTTGTTGTAAGTCCTTTTATTTTTATAGTCCCAGGTTTGTCCTCATAATCCTTCCTCTGTTCTTGTAAGTAATATAATAGAATATTTGATATATTTATTTTTGTAATGTTATATATATTTTTTTATTATAGATTCTGTTTATCGATACTGAAAAAACTGTATGATGCCTACTAAGTTTCAAAAGAGGAAACAACGTAAGAAAGGTGTGTATTTGAAGAGAAGTCATCAACAAGATATACATGAACAGCAATGTGTTAACAAAGAGAAAGAGGAAAATATTAAAGACTAAAAGTAGTGTGCATAAACAGAAAAAAGTTATTAGTGTATCAGCAACAAAAACGAAAAATACAAATAAAGAGAACAATCATGGAAAATCAAGTGCAGAGAAAACTGTGTATAGTAAAAGAAGGAAAAATTAATTTATGGAAATTAGGAAATAAATGTTTTATAATAGATTTGTTTCAAATTTAAGTAAAGAAATTAAGGTATGTAAGAACAAAACAGTATTAGAATAAGAAAGGTATTGAAAATGTAGTTCAGAAAGCTTTGGAATTGAAAAGAAAAATGTTAATTTTATTAATCAATAGAGTTAGATCACTAGATAAGCCAATCCATTTAATGAAGGCCAAAAGTAGGTGGAGAAGAGTAATTAACAGAAGTAATTTTTGTGAGTTTTGTTTGGGTGAATGGAAACATAGTTCAAGTTCTGAACCTTTTTTTAATGAAGAAAGTTATCTTCAGAGTAATGATTTGTTGCATGCAGTTGACACTAGTGGTCGTGCTTATGAGGTTAGAAATGGTTGTCCTAAAGCTCCAGTGTACACTTGGAATTGTAGTAGTTTTTGCAGTGTGCGGCAAGAATCTATTGATTTTTTACGCAATTTCTTACGTAACTATACTAAGAAAAGTGTTAAACAAAACAGTGCTCTTTTGTGTAGATCTGTATCAGATGTACAAATGTGTGTGATGAAATTCAGATTAATTACTTTGGTCCTCAGGAAGACAGTGCAGAAACTGAGACATTAATAGAAGGAAATGTGGAAGAGAATGTAGAACATTGCAGTGTAGAAAATTTTAAGCAAGAAATTATAAAGTTTAAGGTGATTTCAGGTGAAAGGACACATTATTCTTGTATCTGTTGTCGACGAATTCATTATAAAAATCAGACCAGGAGTGTTGAGTTGTATTTAAAAAGTGAAAAGGAAAATAATAATGAGTGGAAGGATTTTGCAACTTATTTGTTGGTTGAGAATTGTTTTGATTTGGGTTCTGATCAACGTATTTGTAAATATTGTTATAGATGAGAACAAAATGCCTGGTAGAGCTGTGCATAATAATCTTGAGTTGGTAAATATTCCTTCTGAACTGATGGATTTAATTACCTATGAGTCTATTCTTATTCAATGTGTGCATTCATTTCAGGCTATTGTTCGTATGGAGACTTACAGCCAGATTCATGAATGTCCAAATCTGCGATTTTTAAATTGCGAGAAAATGCGAATCGCAATTTAGGAATCGCATTCATGAAGTTTTGCGATTTAAAAATGCAATTCGCAAGCGGCCGCAATCGCCGATTGCGAGAAGCCAGAAATCGGTAAAAAATTGCAGATTCCGCCGATACCCCTGTTGAAATTGCGATTTCGCAATTACCGATATCGCAAATAGCGATCTCGCTAACTGCGAGATCGCAAAAACGGGAAGTCGCATCCTGAGCACAGTGATGACATCACAACCAGGAAGTAGGCAGCTCCCACCCTCATTCAGCAGTCAGAGGCTGAAGTACAGGCAGCAGTTGCAGAGCTCCCCTCCAGCATTCCCACAGGACTACAGCAGGAGACACCACAGTGGCAAGCATGGCACATGATGCAGCAGGAGCTTCCACCAGTGGGAGAAAGCACAAAATAAAGTTTTCTGAGCAGGAGCTCGAACACCTAATTGAAGGAGTTTCCAAGGATCACAACCGCCTATTTGGCAGTAACTCCCGAAGGGTACCAGAGGCGGACAAAAGGCGCATATGGCTGCGCATCCGCGCCAAAGTGAACGCCGTGGGGGGTGACCCAGCGCTCGGTGGACGAGCTGAAAAAGCGCTGGTATGACTTAAGAGGGCAGGCAAAAGAAAAGATTGCTGAGAGGCTAGGGCAGCAATTAGCGACAGGTGGAGGGGAGCCCACTGTCCCACCGAACACCCCACTGGAGGACCAAGTGAAGGAGACCATCAACCCACAGGCCTGCGTGGGTGTGACCCAGCTTGACTCCTCCCGACTCACCCAAGACACACCAGGTAAGTGCCATGCGACTGCAACTCCCTGTCCCCTAACATCGTCCATGACTCCAGTGCATCCCATAACACACCCCAATCATGCAGCCAAAGTACAGCTCCATAGCGCAATTGCATTGTGGGACATGTAGTCTGCCCACAATTACCATCCTGTACCATAGAGCCTGACATGTCCAGTGAGATTCAATCCTGCAGCAAGACAGGGAATGGTAGACTGCATGCATGTAGCAAGCCTAACTGTGTACGGAACATGTCACTAATCAACGTCCACTTCACATCACAGGTGGCGCTGCAGTCCCCAGCACAGACAGCGAGGCCCTGGTGATTGAGGAGAACACGGAGGACACGGAGGGGGATACACATCATACCCCACAGCCCGGACCATCAGGGCAAGCTGCCACAACAGCGGTCATCCCACCACACGCCCCTGTGGCCCGTGCCACCCCCGTGACAACAGGCGCTGCTGTAGCACCACGCAGCACACAGCCACCAGTGGGGCCTGCAACACTAGCAGCAGGTCGCCAACAAACCCGCCGCCCTGCGGCTGTGAGGAGCCAGACGAGCGGTCTGGTCAGGGAGCCGCGCATCAACACATCCCGCGCTGGCAGGGGAAGAATTGTGCGAGCAGGTGGGCTCTCTATTGAGCGCAGGATGCTGAGTGTGCACCAGACCGAGGCCCGACACCTAGCCGCCATCCACCTCCAGCTGGACAAGACGGCACGTAATGTGGCACATATGACAACAGCTGTGGAGGCCAACACTCAGGCAATGTCCAGGCAGCGGAATGTCAATCGCCGCAGACACCGCCAACTATTGACCCGCCTGTCGGTGTACACGCGGTCAAATCACATTATTGGGAACGCCACCTCCCAGCTCTCGCGACACTCCCTGGCCATGCAGGGCCAAATGGTGCAGTGCTGCCAGGACGTCGCAACAGCCCTGGAGAACATAGCAATAGCCATGCAGGGCATGCAGGCCACTGGCCATGGCCAGGCGGGGGGGGCAGACGACAACAGTGAGGCAACATCAAGCCACAGCAGCCAGTCCATACCACTGACCGTAGCACCCCGCCGCAGCAGCAGGCCCTCTGCTGCCGCACGGCAGAATCTGCAGGAGGACATTGAGAGGAGGTCAGGGGCAACTACCCGGAGACGCCACTGAACTGTTGTGCATTACAATGAGGCCACATGCTGACGCAACAAGCATGCCATACAGACTCACCTGGACATATGACGCAATATGTCCATCTTTTCACACTTTTCAGAATGCCATGTTTATTGTGCAGTAACAGTAACTAAAATTCTGAATAACGTAAAGTGCCTCATGTCATTAATAATGTTGTCATGCATGAGTTGAGTAATGGGTGTGGGGAGTGGGTGCCCTAGAAATAGTTCATGCAGATTTGGTTGCGACGCCTGTGTCCTTCTGCTGGATTCTCACCGCGTGCGTGACGCACATGTGCAGGTGGCCGATTGTCCCCTTCTGACTCACTGCCAGAGATGTCAACAGGGATCCTGCGCTTGGTAGCAATGTTGTGAAGGATGGCACACACGGCCACGATGCGGCAGCAGACCTCAGGATCATATTTCATGGCCCCACCTGTCTTGTGCAGTATGCGGAACCTGCTTTTCAACAGGCCAAATGTCCTCTCAATACAGTTCCTTGTGCGAATGTGTGATGCATTAAATCACTGTTGTTGTGGAGTTGCAGGGTTGAGGTATGGGGTGAGGAGGTACTCACGGAGAGCATAGCCGCTGTCACCTGTATGTAAGGAGCAGAGAGTGAGTGCCAGTTCTGCGCAGCTACATGATCACAACTTACACATTTGGAGCATGTGTATTTACCCAGTAGGTGTCCTTCCCCAAAGTCTCCCCTGGCCAGTCGTGTGTGGATGCCGCTGTGCCTGAAGATGAAGGAGTCATGTGTGCTCCCTGGGTACTGTGCCACAATGTCCGTGATTATTGTTTTGGCATTGCACACCATCTGGATGTTGAGGGAGTGGTAGCATTTCCGGTTGCGGTACATGTACTCTGTCTCAGCAGGTGGGAAAATATGGACGTGCGTACAGTCAATACATCCAATGATGTGTGGGAATTGAGCTACATTGTAAAATTGCAGCTTTGTATCATTGAGGTCCTGTTGGCTGGTGGGGAATGATATATAGTGGTCTAGCCGGGTCAGCATTGCCTCCAGGAAACTCCTTAGGCAGCGGGACATGGTGGGCTGGGAAACCCCCCCTGCAACTGCGACCATCCCCTGGAAGCTCCCGGAGGCCAGGAGGTGCAGGCAGCACAATACCTGCACATGTGTGGGCACGGCATTGGTCCTCCCTGTAGGGAGCTGCATCAGGGGGTCTAGGTCCCGGATGAGCTTGATTATCATGGCCCCACTCAGGCGGTACTTGGCATAGATTTGCTCCCTGGTTTGGCCCAGAAGGGTGACCCACTGGCGGAATATCCGCTCCTGTATCCTCCATCTGTTGCGTGCAGCTCGCTGCAGCCTACGCCGCCTCACCAGCATGTAAAGTCCAGGCATTGTGGGAATCACCAGGCTCCAGCTGCATGTCCTTAAATGTGTTTGATCAGCCCTGCACCTGTTGGGAGTGACCTAACTGTTTTTTGAATATTTTTTTTTTCAGTACTGGTTACCACCTGATTTAAGTTCTTCTTAAATTGCGCGTCGCAAATAGCGATTTTCACGTTTTTCGCTTTTAGCAATTTTTCATGAATGGCTTTTTTGCGAATTCGCTATTAAATTCGCAGAATCCATGGTTCCTCGCAATTTCCGATTCGCAAATGCCCATCCTCCAGGAGTCTGCGAATGTAATAGCGATTTCGCTATTTTTAAATTGCGAATTCGCTATTTTGGTTGTTTGGGTTTCTTGAATTCCTTCCCTTCAAATTGTGAGCGGAATTGCGAATTCGCAGCTACTGCGAGCGCAATTTGCTTTCATGAATCTAGCTGTAAGACAGGAACATTGCCTCCTTCAGATTTACATCAAGGATTAAAGGGAATAGTTGTATATTTGCCTTTAGATTTAAAGAAAAATATTGAAACTATTGGTGTAGGAAATGTAGAGGATGAACCTCTAGTTAATCTTGTTAATGGCGTTCCTACTAAGAGTAAGAAAATCTGGCAAGAATTAGTGGATGTTAGGAAAGTGAAAAAGGCAACTTTGTATCTGGTAAAAAATAATCAATATTACAAAAATGTGTATGTGGGAGAAAAAGAAATAGCTGTACAAGAAGATAGTGACTTGCCATCTGGACAAATTGAAAAAGTGGATGTGTCCAGAACTGAAGAAATCTACGAACATTACAGTGTTCATGCATTGCATTCCAAAGAAATGATGGGGAATGCTATAGAGTTGTCCCAAATGAAAGAAGCAAAAGGAAGTCCCATTAGTGTATGGGAATAAAGCTTGGAAGCTCATTGTTTCCCTCAGTTGCTTCCTACAGGAAAAGGAGGACGATATGATGAACGCCCTGTGCAGATTCCTGCATCTGAATACCCGACATCAAGATTATATGCAGAAGATGCAAGATTTCGACAATCTATTCCGTATTTGTTTCATCTTTTGTTTGAGAGTGATTTGTCTGGACTTTCTTATGCAGTAAACCATATATTGAAAACAGGTGTACATCTGCAAAATGTTTCGGCAAAGGAATTGATGGATAAAGTACAGCAGAAAGATAATGTTTTAGAATCTCAGCTGAATAATCTGATGGCAAGTCAGCGTGGTACTAATGAGTACTGGTACCGTCGTCACGGAGAACTCAAATGTATGCTAAGGAACTTAGGAACTCCTACATGGTTCCTTACTCTAAGCTGTGCTGAATATGCTTGGGCTGATTTACTTTAATTTCTTCGAGAGGCAAATCCAAATATACTAAATATCGAATACAAGACACCTGGAGAATTGTGCTCTTTGGATCCATTTAATGTATGCAGGTATTTCAATCATAGATTCGAAACTATGATGTCTTTTATCACCAATAAAAAAAATCCTCCTCTTGGATAGGTACTGGATTTCTTTTGGAGAAAGGAGTATCAAGCGAGAGGTGCTCCTCACATACATATGCCATTATGGATCAAAGATGCTCCCAAATTTGGAACAGACTCAGATGATACTGTGTTGTCTTTTATTGAAGATTATGCTACATGTGATGTACCCAAAAGTACACAAGATAGGGACTTAAGACAACAAGTCTTACGATTCCAAAACCATCGTTGTGGGAAATACTGTCATCGAAAGTACAAATCTAAGGACAAATTCTACACCAAATCCCGTTTTGCATTTCCACGACCTGTAATATCGAAAGGAAGAGTGAACAGTTTTATGTCATCTTTGCGACATACTATCACAAGAAAGTCTCCATAAAATACCTACAACTTAAGAAGAAATGAAGTGTCAAAATACATAAATGACTATAACTCAGTCATTTTGTCCATGTGGAATGCTAATATGGATATTCAATATGTAGCAGACAATTCCATTGCTCTTGCTCGATATATGACATCGTACATAACAAAGTCAGAAAAGACGCAATTGAAGGAAATGTGGGAAGAGATTTCCCATGAGAAGAGTGTAAGTAAGAAATTATACAGTTACAGTTTGAAGATGTTATCTCATCGAGAAATTGGAGCGTATGAATGCTCGGATCGCTTATCATCTGCAAGTCTGTACTCCAAATCTAGAAGAATCATTTGGGTGAGTCTAGGTCTTGCTGCAACACGAAACTGATTACTTAAATCTGTACAAGAATTTGAATATTTAGCTGAAAAAGAGCCAGAAAGTACAGATATTGTGAAAACAAATATGTTGGATACATATTATCCAAATAGAAGTCATCATCTTGAGAACATTTGTCTCTGTGAAGTGCTGCAAAACTATATTTTTAGACGTAATATTACAGAAAACATCAATAATGGTATATATGCTGCGATTGGTTCTCAAGGATGTCTGGTGAAAGAAAGAAAAGGACATTTGATTAATCACCGTAAACTGAGTTGCGAAACACCTGACAAAAGGGAATTTTACTATTTAGCTCTTTTGTAACTTTTCAAGCCATGGCTTTCAGAATTGGAATTACTTAGAGATTTTGAGAGCTATGAAGATTCCTTCAATGCAACTAAAGATACTATAGAATGTCCTGTTTTTGCTAATTATATGAAAATGTCGAACGACGAAATTGAGCAAGAAGCTACAATTGCAGCTGAGATTGCTAGAGATAGTTCTCAAGATAGTCAAACTTCTGCTCCGTTGAGTGAGGACCCACTAGGAGAACCAATTGTTCAAAATGAAGCTGCAACTGCTATGAAAGAGGTGGAAACAGCAATGTATCAAGCTCAAGTAGATGTAACAAACTTAGGAAACTTGGAAGAACAACTAAATCTTGAGCAGAAAGAAATATATGAGCAAGTGAGAGAACAGATTCAGCATGGATTACTTCATGAGAAGAAAGAGTGCTCTTGCTCATCATTTGAACCTATCCGAATGTACGTGAGTGGACAAGCTGGAACAGGCAAACGTTGTTTAATTAAAGTAATCACAACTTTTCTACTGAAAACAACTGAGTCGCATTAGTCTTGTGTTGTCACTGCTCCAACTGAATTAGCAGCCCACAATATTAAAGGAATTACTTTACATCGTTTATTAATGCTACCAGTAGAGCATGACAACAAATTAGAATACCAGAAGCTATCTGGAGAAGCTTCTTGTGAAGTTTCAAGAGTGTTGAGGAAAATTAAACTTCTCATTATTGATGAGGTAAGCATGGTATCAAACTTAATGCTTGCCTTTGTGCATTTAAGAATGCAGCAAATTCTTAAAACAGAGTATGACGTATTATTCGGAGGAAAACACGTCATAGTTTTTGGAGATCGTCTACAACTTACTCCTGTTAAAGGACAACCAGTGTTTAAAACACTGGTGCATGAAGATACTAGAAAGTCTTTGGGGAGCATTGGAAATGTAAACATTTGGTCATATTTTCAGTATAAGGCACTTATTACAAATATGCGACAGGCAAATGATGCTGATTATGGAACTATTCTTCAAGATATAGGAATTGGAAAAATGAGCGAACATGGCAAACAAGCTTTACAGAGACGATTACTTTCCAATTTGTTTCCAAATGAAAATATTGTCCCAGAGAAAATATACATAAGAATTGCAGAAAACAAATCTGTAATCTGCTTAATGCCAACACTGCCTGAATGTGCTATATTCAATGAAGAAATGTTAAAGTTGGAAAATGAAGAAATTATAAGATTGGAAGAAATTGAAAAATAGAACATGAAGGAATCACTATTATTTTGAGTGAAAAGTTGAAAAGGAAATTGGATTCTTTAGAGAAATTGATAAGTTAAACTGCTGGTTTAGAAAAGTATTTGTATGCATGTGTAAACTGTAGGGTAATTGTACAACGTAATTTGAATGTGGAAAAAGGTTTAGTAAATGGAGCAATGGATAAAATTGTTGATTTTGTCAATTATGTAAATAGAGGTGGAATTGAATTTTTGAAAATCAAATTTGATGAAATTGCTGAAGTAGAACAACTTAGTCGTTGTGCAGCTCGATTTTTGCTTGTAAAAGATTTGTATATCTGCAGAAAACAGTTTCCTGTTTCTTGGGCATATGCGGGGACCATTCATAAATCTCAAGGTTTAAGTGTAGATAGTGCTTTAGTGAATATTGGAAGTACCGTGTTTAAAGAAGGTATGGCATATGTTGCTTTGTCTCGAGTCAAAACTTTATCTGGATTGTACTTGATTGATTTTGATGAGACAAAGGTTTGTGCTGATGGAAATTGTGTTAAAGAGTATAATAGGTTAAGAAGAGAATATGCACCCAATTTAGGTCAATATCCAGTATTTGAAAAGTGTGTAGTATGTAGAAGAAGAAGATATGAGAATATCTGTAGTGAAACTGTAGAGAAAGAAAAAAAACAAGATGAAGTTGCGCCTGCAAGCAAAAAGAGAAAGGAAAGTGTTGAAGAGAACGTTGGTTATCGGTTTGAAAATAGTTGTGGTGTCAACTGCTATGCTAATGTAGTTTTTTTCTTGAAAGTTTGCAAAAACAAATTGTAGAAAATCGGGACAAAAGATTATGTTCATTGTTGAATTCTGTTTATGAGAAATGTAGTAGTGATAAAAGTTACATACAAAGTGTTTGTGATAATCGAAATGTTTTGGACATACGTTCTGGTTGTACTCAATTTACGCAGAATATTCAGCAAGATTGTCAGGAATTTTTAATGTTTATGCTTGGTGTACTGGAAGATGAAGGTATAGATGTTGAAAACCTTTTTGGAATTTCTCATAAATGGCAAATTGTTTGTTTACATGTAGCACTAACATAGACCCTGAATGATTCATATATTTGACTTTACCTGACTTTTAACAATCTAATTAGAGGAGCAAGTCAAAACATGGAGCGTAGCCAATGTAAATCAGAAATGTCATCAACATTACTTATACAAAGATATGGACAGTATGTTATTTTAATGCTGCAACGTTGTAGAGCTGATGGAAGAAAATTGGATACTTTAATTAAAAATGCTGTAGCTGGTCAATGTGCAATATGAGGAAGAACTTTTGTTGCGGTTTCAATTATTTTTCATTATGGACCTTGTACCACATCTGGACATTACATTGTTTATTTAAAATGTCTGAAAGGTTGGATACATTGTAATGATAGTCAATTAGTTTGTAAGCAACGTTTGCCCAAAAAGATACCAAATTCTTACCTAATATTTTTAAAGGCAAACTTTTAAGATCAAAATTTGCCCTTTAGGATTACTGCTGTTAAGGTAGATTAGTCTGGTGTTGTAGAGTATTTTGTAAGTGAGGGTGAGGAGCTTGAAGGTGATCCTCTTGTTGATATTGAGGCAGTGTAGGTGTATCAGGTGGTGAGTGATATGGTTGCAGCAGGGAACATTCATAATCACTCAGGTGGAGGCCTTTTGGATTTGTTGTAGTTGTTGTACGTGTTTGCCTGGAATTCCTGTGTAGAGTGTTTTGCCACAGTGTAGTCTGCTGCTGATAAGGGCATGTGTCACTGTTCTTCTTCTTTTGGGTAGGATCCACTTGTAAATGTTGCAGAGCATGTGGAGGGTGTTATAGCAGTACGAGGAGACAGTGTAGACTGGGTTACACATGGAGAGGGAGGAGTTAAGGTTGAATCCTAGGTTGTGGACAAAGTTGGTAGGTGTTGGTACTGTTTATAGTGTAGTCAGGTAGCAGGAGTTGTCCGAGGCTGAGCGCGTGGGTCTGAGGATGAGTACCTTGATCTTGTGTGAGTTTATGTTTACAGTGCTGCTCTTTATGTAGTTGGTGACGTCTTTCATTGTGTCGTGGAGGTTGCTTTTGGTGGTATGTGGCTTCTTGGTGAGGAAGAGGATGAGCTCGGTGTTGTCGATGTAGGAGATGATTTTGAGGTTGTGATGGTGGGCTACTTGTGTGAGGGTGGCCATGTAGATGTTGAACAGCGTCAGACTGATGGATGAGTCCTGGGGGACCCATAGATGATGTCAGTGGTTTTGGATCAGAAGGCTGGGAGGCGGACGTTCAGGATTACTATTAAACAACAACCAAACAAAGGATTTCATGCATACTATTTGGCTGTGTGGAAAAGTGTGTGAAACCATTAAGGACTTTTTGTTGTGTATTTTGTCAGCATATATTTGTAAGTAACATTATTTACAGTGTAAGAAAATTAATCATAATGTTTTGTTAGTTTATGATTGTTTGAGATGTGTCATATTTACGTAAGAAATTGCTCTTAGAAAAAAACATTTAAGATATCTTTTATTTCTCTTTTTTAAATTGTTATTGAGAATGTTGAATGTTTTTTTTAAGGTAATCTTATTGATTGTTTATTTTTTGCCCGCTGTTATGTGATGAGAACTGTTGCACTCACTGTTTCTAGTGAAATTCAATATATTCTGAGAACAGCAAAAAAGGCAAATGAAATCGTTTACAAATTATGTTGTGTTATAAAATATATATTGTAACTGCATTTTTTTGTGTCTTCCACAGGTGATAATTGTATAATATATATTTTTTTTATTATTTATTATGCTTAAGGTAAGTACAAGTAACTGTCAGCTGCGGCCCGTGGAGGGAGTTGCAGTGGGGCAGGCAGGCGGGGGAGGGGCAGGGTGGGGGTGGATAAGCAGCGGAATCTGGATGATTGCAGGTAAGTAAACAATTAAATTAATAAAATGAATTTCATACCGTGCCCTGCATCGCAAAATGCGATGCAGGGCACGGAACAAAGGGGCATATTATCAACAAAAGGCGATACATTATTGCTGCTTTTATCGGCAGGAAACTGCCAATAAAGCGGCGATAATGGGCTTGATAATATGCCCTTGTAAATTCCCATAGCAGCCCAGGTTCTGGTGTTAAGCTGGGCTGCTTTGGGAATTCACAAGGGCATATTATCAATCCCATTATCGCCGCTTTATCGGCAGTTTCCTGCCGATAAAAGAGGCGATAATCTATCGCCTTTTGTTGATAATATGGCCGAAAATTTGTTTTATTCATTTAATTGTTTACTTACCTGCAATTATCCAGATTCCGTTGTTTATCACCCCTCACTCTGCCCCTCCCCCACCCCGCCTGTCCCACCACAACTCCCTCCACGGGCCGCGGCTGAAAGACGCTGTAGCGATCTAGTCATTTACCACAGAGTTGTGGAGAATCCTTGGTGAGGCGCGCGCTCACTAACGAGTGCGCACTTCACCGAAGACGTTCCGGAGTTCAGACCCGTTTTCAATTGCTCCTTAGACATTCCTGAAGAGAAAGTGGAAATATTTCTGTGAGAGTTAAAGAACGTTGTATGACAAGTTAGTGAGTAAGTAAACTAACCTGACATTTTAGACAATATTGAATGTACTCAGTCGATGTATTTTCTCTAACTTAAAACAAGAAACGATAAAAATCGTGTTAAGCAAGGTCTTAAGGAAAATGAACACATTGAGTAAGGAATACTAGAAAGACTTTGAATTAAGAAGGAACATTAGTGAAAAACATAAGATATTCAAGGATTGACAGAATAGATAACAAGCAACTGCATAATAAAAGGTTATTATAACATTGGAATGTTGGGAGCTCCATTGAAAACGATGGAGAGCTCCGGGCTTATAATGGCTGGTATAAGCCTGGAGCTCCAACATTCCAATGATTCTTTGTTCACAGCTCTGGCTGTGAACAAAGGCTTCGAGGACCCTGAGGGGATTCCAATCCCCTCACGTTCCCATAAGGCTTTGTTCTTCTTTGTTAGAACATTCTGCCCTCTAGTGGCAGAGTGTTCTAATAGCCTTATAGCCTTTTGTAGCTGGGCTATACCGGCTATTAAAGTCCCTCTTCCTTGTTAAAGGCCCTCGCCTTCGGCTCGGGGCCTTTAACGCTGGAGAGGGCCTTTAATAGCTGGTATAGCCCTCTACGGCGGGCTATAAGGCTATAGTAGAGGACCACAAGGAAATTAATATTATAAAAATTAGACAATAAACTGAGAGGCCTAGGTTAATGAATGTTACATGAATGTTACATAATTATAGGTTATAAGCAGTGAGAAAAATAAAGAACCGCAAGCTACAAGGTTGCAGATAAATACTAGAGGAGAGGCTAGTTCGAAAGTCGAAGGGGTAGGTAATTAGTAGAGTTAAACTAAGTTATAGATGAGGAATTGAGATAGAGTAAACACATGAAGTATTCAAAAAGTAGTTTGATAATGATATCTAAATATACACAGATACAGTGTTATTCTGGACAATGAATAGTATCTTTTGCATTTTAGTAAAACACATTTACTATTTTGGAATGGGTAAGGTGAATAGACATATTCTACATTTTTTAGTAGTGCATTTTACTATAGCAGCCTGAGTCTTTTCCTATAGTCATAAGGAGTGACTGGTTTCAAACATTTAAGAAAAGCTAAGAACATCCTTGTAAGTAATTATACTTATATAACTTTGCAAAGGACTAAAACTCTACTAATGGAATGTTATTAGATAATAGTATTTATATAGTATTTTTTGCAGGCCAAAATAGGTGACAACGGTAGTTTTGTATTATATATTACGAAAAGTGATAAAATTAACTGTTTATATTTTTATACAAGGAACAAGAATATAAAGGAAAAATTATGGAAAGAGAACAGCCTCATACTGAGGAGATTTTGGATATTTACTTGAGTATAATTTGAGTATAATTGAAGAACTAATCGATTCTGTCACAGGCAATGAGAGTGAAGAAGGGGAAATTAGTGCTGCAGACATGAGGTGTGATTTCGAAGAGGAAAGCTTTGATGGAGAACTTCTGGAAGTATTAAATTATGTTGAAAGTTTAGAACAATTTAATTCAGAATCTGCTAACGAGGGAATTGATCTGTATGACATATCTGATGAACTTGTATTGGAATTTATTTATTTATTTCTATTCTTATATAGCGCAGGACTCGAGCCCCGAAGGGGTATCTCCGCGCTTGGAATGTGTGTTAAATTATGAGATGTTAATAGAATACATTTATTGTTTAAAAATAGTAAAGGTTTGAGCACTATCTACTAATGTATTCATTGTACTAAAAGTG
Source organism: Lissotriton helveticus (assembly GCF_964261635.1). Lineage (NCBI taxonomy): Eukaryota > Metazoa > Chordata > Amphibia > Caudata > Salamandridae > Lissotriton > Lissotriton helveticus. The sequence goes on from NC_136068.1 coordinate 1,222,044,022, forward strand.
AAGCACTTATAGATTTAGTTATGTATTCTTTAAATGTTTGTATTGATTCAAAATATGCAAAGTGGGTCTGAGGGTATGGATTGCTTAAAAGCCGTATGGAGTATACATGCAGTCTTGTATGCACCTGCAAACTTGTGTTTTATGCCTTCAATTTCCCCAGTCTGTATCCTTAGACTTCCTCCAAACACTCTGACACTGCTGTTTTAGTATTGTAGTGAGCCAGTCAGCAGCATGTTCTTTTCCATTGTACATTGGTAAAACTGAAGGTGTAATAAATTTAGTGAGGAACTTTCTTTGCAGAAGTGTAATGATCCAGTCAGTATCTAGATACTCATGGATTAAAAGAGGCCTTAGTCCATAGGCTGTTTCAAACCTCTATAGATTGTGCATGCACTGTTGTATGCACCAGCAAACTTATGTATTATATGTTCAATTCCTCAATGTTTATCCTTATACTTCCAGCAAACATTCTCACACTACTGTTTCAATATTGTAGTGAGCCATTCAGCAGTATGTGTTTATCTGTATACTGTGGTAAACCTCAGGCTGTTATAAATGCAATCAGGTTCTTTCCTTGCAGAACTGTAATCATTCACTCACTACCTAAGTACTCATGCATTAAAATAGGCCTTAGGGCATAGACTTCTTCAAACACTTATAGAAAATGTATGCAGTCTTCTATGTACTTGCAAATTTGTCTTTTATACGTTCAATTTATCAGTTTGTATCCTTACACTTCCACCGAACATTCTGTCACTGTTGTTTTAGTTTTGTAATGACTCATTCATCGGTATGTAGTAATCCATTCACTACATTAAAACATTAATGGGCACATATACAATAACTGGCATATCCCCAGGAATATGTCAGTTATTGTGCTCCGTGACACCACCACCATGGATGTGCTGTATTTACAATGCGGTGTACCATGGAACAAAAATGGCACATAAATGTGATGTATCTGTGCTGTAAAGGTGGTGCTTTGTTTGAATTATGTTGCAAGTGGAACGTATCTCCAGCAATGCTCTGGGGGCCTTATGCTCAGACTGCTGTGTCAATCCTTACACCTGCTTCAAGGTAGTGCAGGGTTTTTACACAGCATGAGCCCAAAAGTGACAAAGTGAAATCTTGTAGATTTCAGTGAGCCACTTTTAGGAGGTGTTCCTGCGCCGGAACGCCCTCCCTCCCCCATATAGGAATATCTCCTTCTGGTACAGGGATTTGCAATGTGATGCACTTCCCAGATACGTCCCATTCTAAATACCACATACCATGGCGCACCTTTTGCACCACTGCTTCATCATAAAAGTGATGCAACAGCGGTGTAAAAGAGGCACAAGGGTGTTGTAAATCTGCCTCTAAAAAACACTTACAAATTTACCCAGGCAGTTTTACTAGCAGTGTATTCTTTTTTAATTTACTTTTGTTATTATTTTACATTAAAAATATGAAATGTAACTTTAAAAATAAAATAAATATAAGTATTTATAATGAAAATGTAGGAAATTACTATAAAAGAAAGAAATATAATAATTAGTATATTTAAAAATTATCATTTACTAAACCTTAGAAATTCACTGAAAAAACCATAGGTTTCAGGCACGTTATAGTTCGGAATTAGCATTTAAAAAACCTTAGAAATTCACTGAAAAAACCATAGGTTTCAGGCACGCTATAGTTAGGAATTAGCATTTAAAAAACCTTAGAAATTCACTGAAAAAACCATAGGTTTCAGCCACGTTATAGTTAGGAATTAACATTTAAAAAACCTTAGAAATTCACTGAAAAAACCATAGGTTTCACCGATGTTATAGTTAGCTGGACATTTCTCTCATTCAAAACCATTGAAATTCCTCCGTTATAGTTAGTTCAGCTAACTATAACTTGCGCGCCCGCAATGCACTGCTGATGACGTCACATATTACATCACTCATGACATGGTCAGTGACATCACTCATGACATCACTGATGACATCTCAAATGACATCACTGATGACACCATCCAGTGAATGTGTGTCTTTCTGAAAAATAAATATTTTTTAGATATGTATATCTAAAGGTCGATGGAAGAATATATGGGTAAATAAATGTCTGAATGGATGTGTTTCCAACATCAATTGTTTGTTGGAAAGCAGTATGACCATCAGTCAAGGACTTTTCCAATTTCTTTTACCCATTCATCCTTGAAGTGGTATCTCTTGCTTTCCTCTCAAAAAAGATCGCAACGTTTACATATAAAGGTGTTATTATCTCAAACCCTTCGAAAATGTTTTCAAATTGCATGAGGGTTCTCATTGAAACAGCTTTCATTGAGAGGTTAAAGACCACGTAGCAGATTTACATGTTCATCTGGCTCTCTGACTCACGCAGACCAAAGTCTATTTTAATCAGAGGATTGTATATAGACGGAGTGAGAGGTGACTGATATGACAGGGGTTTGTAGTCTCCATTGCAACCAGGTTTGCAATGCGAGGAGGTTTCCTAATGATGAAGCATGCCACCTATGGGTGGGTGAGGGGAATTGTCCTATAAAAGGGACATTCCAGCACTCTTTTGTTCTATTTTCTATTTCTTGTTCAGACCCAGGGGCCTTGCTGTGTTTTGCCCATTTTGATGCCCATGTGATCCCATACCTTTGGAAGTGTACATTTAATTAGAGGGCATGTCTGTGGGTCTATCAGTGGGGTCAAGAATGGGTATTGGGATGTGTGGTCTAAGAATCATCAATGCTTGTCTGTTTCTGCTTTTGTCCACTATAAAGGAAATCTGAGCTGAGCTGCCGAGTAGTACCATTTCAAACTGGAAATGCCTAGGACCCTGTTTCTAGACTGGTTCAATTTAGTCAAAACTCACAATACACCCCTTCTCCTCAAAATAAACTCTGTGGAAATGCTTCAGAGCCTTTATACATGTGCCTGATCGAGGCTTAGTGGCAAAACCTGCAACATGAACAATATTTTGGGTAAAATCACCATTTTGAATGTGGCAGTATGAAGAATGGTGAACCTTTATATAGGTGCTTTAATTTCCTTAACCAATGGTGAATAGCTAGTAGCATAAATCCATATGATGGCTGCGGCAAGACACACCCCAGGAACATAGGGAACATAGGGGCATATTATCAAGGACAGGCGATACATTATCGCCCCTTTTATCAGCAGCTAACTGCCGATAAAGCGGCAATAATGGCCTTGATAATATGCTCTATGAATTCCAATCGAAGCCCATGTTAGATGTGTTCACATCTAACATGGGCTTCGATTGGAATTCATAGAGCATAGTGTCCTTGATAATATGCCCCATAGTCCTGGAGGAATCCTACTTAAACAGAACTTTTGTTTTGAAATTCATTGGCTAATGTTGCAGCTTCGAGTTCATCCAATAATAGCTTTGCACTCTTGATGTTTGGGCTCCTGCAAATGTTTTGGGTCAAATGTTCTAGGTACAAATTGAATAGGAGGACATCTCAGTCACAATTTCTGTTTTACCTGAACCTTCAATGTCTCTCTAACATGGATTTGTATCTGTGTTTTGTTGCTGATATATCCCACCGTAGCCCTTTATCTATGATGTTGGCCAAGTTCCCATACTCACAGCTCCTTAATGGAGGCCCAGCAGATCATGCCAAATGCATTCTCGCCATTCAGTGACGTAAGCATTGCTGGTTATTCTGTTTATTTTTCATAGGGCCCTGTTTGTATTGTCGTCTCTTGCTTGCTCCTTGGTCATAAACCATTCTAGATCTGTCTGTATCATCTATGGTGAGTACGTTTGCTTTTGAGTGCATTTTTAAAGAAAAAACGGTTCCTTTAAGGTATACTGGCTGCCTTAAAAAAAGTGTTACTCAATTAGGAATGTAAAAACTGGGACGGCAGATCACTATCTCTGTATTTTTTGGCAATCACAGGGGAATACAAATAATGACCAGCCTAATTACTATTAATAGGATTGGTCATTCCCTACTTCCGTGACTTGATGTTTCACAACAGGACCTAGTAGTACAAACAACACATCACAAAATCACAGAAAGGTCACAATAGTCAGTGTGCAATTTCAAGTCACTGAGATCTGCCTCTCTGAATCTCAGGCCCTAGTGCATACTTATAGAGGATGTTCCATAATGACAGCCGACATCTAAATCATCATTAAGATATAATCTGTATATATTGTTCCTTCCCTACTCTGCAGATGTGACATAATTCCATAAAATATATATATAAACTGTCAATTGGGAGACCTTATCTCAATATTTTCCTTAGTACATGCTGATTGATATGAAAACAAGATAGTGCTTTTAAGAACTGCCTTTTGGCTAGGTCTGTGCTATATGAATACCATGCAGATAGAAGCATTCATATACCACTGTTTCATCAACATCATATTCTTACAAGGTAAATATAACCTGAACTTTAAAAATTGCAAAAAGTCTCATTGCTAATTGTACCTTGCAGACAGCTTCCAAAATGTCAGTCTTTTTAAGACAGAATTTGTTATTAACATAGTAACTTGTGTTTCCTCTACAATCTTAACTACATATTTAAATATTTTTCTCTCTTTTTCACTACACACTATCAAAAATTATTTAATTAACTGTTTTAATAAATATTTAGCTTTTTGAAAAAAATAATGATTTTCATACTAACTCCACCAAACCAAAAACATGCATTAGAGCAAAATGTGAACTGTGATAGCAGATTGCCCGCTGGCGATTCTAGGGACATTTTACAAACCATTCTGCTTTCAGCAAAATGGTTTATGATGTTATCCTAGTTCCTCAATGGCAGCATTGGACCATAATGCATAGTTACCCTCTATGTATCATACGTATAGATCATAATCAAGGCATTTACTAATTTAGACCTCATACACTGATGACATCTCAATTTAAATTGTCCATGACATAAATGAGGACAAACCCAATTGATATACCTGAAGCTATCATGACAGACAATTCCAATGAAAAAATCAATGATGTCTCTGCTGCGGATTATTATTGTTTCACTCACTTTTCCCACAATGACACCCAACAATTTATTAATCTTAAAAGCTGGTTTTGAAATGTTCTTTAATTGAGAAATATTTATTAATTTTAAATATTATACACAAGGAGTACAGCACAAATACCAATACTGCAACTGTGAGGCATGAAATATGAGAGCAGTTACACACGTAGCGTGTGAACATCAGCTTACATCAATATATTGAACCATATCAATGTTTAAATATAAATACAAAAAGGAATGAAAACAAAAATGGCTACAGTAAAATGTATAATATAAAATAGGGTAATATGCATACTATAATGAGTTACATATATGAATATGCGAGTCTAATGCACACCACACATTGGATCTAATAACAGTACAGCCTTTATGAGTATGTATTAATGATGATTGTCCACGCCTCAGGAAAATAAACCACTCCCACCAAGCATTAATCGATAATAATTTTGCATCTTCCCAATTTGAAGTAATTGATCTAAGCACTGTAAAAATAAGAACATCAACAAATTTACAATTATCAGGAGATAATACTGGTTTGAAAGAAAAAGATTTATAGATTAATATAGGAAACACTTAAGATACTTAAAGTTTAAATAGCTGGGTAAAAATGTTCCAAACTTCAGACCAACTTTTAAAAATGATAGGACAATTATAAATGATATGCTGTAAATCTCCAATAGCAATTTTACAAAGCCAAGAGTTTGGTGAATCTAAGAACATAGCTTTCAATAATTTAACTGGGCAAAAATATTGGTACAATAAATAATTATTAGTTTGTATAAGAGTGGGTGGGAGGTAATTAGCAATATTAGATAACCAGATAGATTTCCATTGTACATTTTAAGATTGTATATTCATGTCTGAGAACCATTTTTGATTTAGAACCACGAAAGGGAAAGGATGAGCAGAAAGTTTTTTTTGGGTGATTTAGAAGCTATATCCTGTCTAGCTAATCAGGCACAAATCAAACTCCATATTAGATAACTTGGCAGAAGGTAACAAATCAGAGGACAATATTACAGAGAAATTCATATTTATGCAATTCAGGTTGAGTCAAATAGTACTTGACGCTTTATTTGTTAAATGAATAGAACATATTTCCTGGACAAATATCATTAACATACTAATGTAATGTAACATGTAATGTTAATAGGAAAGTTTTTTAATCAAAAGATAAAAGGGATTGTTTAGAGGCTACAGTAGTAGGTGACATTTTACAGTAAGTCTCTTTCTAATGTAAGCCTTATGTGAACAGAGAAAATATTTTGAAGCCACAGTGAATATTGTGCAACAAAAAAGTTATTGATATTTCTTGAAATCAAGTACGCCAACTCTTCCTTCACGTTTGGGAATTTGTAACAATTTAAGACTAACGGGCCGGTTACGATCTTGTCCGGAAAGCATTGAGACCGATTCTTTTCCAGAATGCTTCCAAACGACTCGGATCGGGGGAGTCCGACCTAGCGATTTTGTTGGATCCGGATGTTTCTGGATACGATTAAGTTGGATTCCCATTGGCTGCAATGGGAGCCTGTATTCCTAATGTTGTGTGTCGATTTAGATTCCATATATAGATTTCCCGATTTTATGCCCTCATATAGGTACAATTCACATTGGCCTCATTTAGGCATACACCTACCACCTGCGGAGTCTCCCAGGGGTCCTCCCTCGCCCTACGCTCTTCAGCGTCTACATAGCTCTGCTAGCCCCCATCGCCAGAACCTACGGACTCAACATTGTGTCATGCACAGATGACACCTAACTCATCCACTCCCTATCCAACAAACCCAACACCGTCAGACATAACTTTCGAGAAGGCATGGAAGCCGTCGCCAAATGGATGAAAAACGGCTTCCTACAACTAAACACAAACAAAATATGTTGTAAGGTGTTTAACCTCCCTTGCTCAGCCAGTGCCTGTGCTCTGACTCATTAGAATGTTGGAGTCTGATGATGCCTCGGAATGTTAGGACTGAGAGAGAAAGAGTGACAGTTGGTCATGGGCTGAGCAGCTGACAGGCCGCTCCTGGTGGGACTCTTATCTACAACATATCTACTTGATGATATCAACTTTACTACATGTTAACTACTTGAAATAAACATCTTGAATTACATCCTTCCTGAGTGGACCTTCTTCACTACATCTACACAATTGTTTTTGTAACTTGACATGAAATGGTTTTGGCTTTTTTTCTTCTGTATTTACGAGCCCTTTCATCATGTATATATGTTTATGATTAATTCATGTAGCATTCAACTGTCAACATATGCTTAGAATAAAGCATTGCTTTAATGCGTACAGCAACACTTTTAAATGCATTTTTTAGAAATATGTTTTTGGACATGTTTTTAGCAAATCATGTGATATTCTATTTTTAGATATGTTTAACATGTTTAGGATTTAGTAACGTCGTTCATACAAATGTGGAGTGGGTCTTGTGTGTTGATTTAGATTCCGTACATAGATTTCCCGATTTATGCCCTTATTTAGGCATTCTCCATGCTATCCAAATACAGGCATGGCCACCTACATCCATTCTTCTACGTCACAATGAGTTCTTGGAAAACCAGACTCTTCAGCCTTTAGGACTTCCCCTTGCTTGGATATTAATTTCTCCAAGAACTCATTTATTATGCATGAACATCTATTTCTTAGAGGTTCATTCATGACGTACGTAGTTTAATGCACTCGATAGAGACATACTGACCTCAATGTCAAATCTATAGTGTATATTATGTCAATGCACAGAGCCTATCAGGGATATAGGAACTAAACTACACTAATGAGAACACAGGATACCATTGAAGAAAGGGGTGGCTGGGGGAAATCATGTACCCTGTGGTGGACACTCCACGGTGCCTGCCACACTGTGCAAGGTTGGAAAGGTGGTCCCTTGGGTACCCCCACAGGCCCAAGTCAGATGGTCCCTGGTGTAGGGGGGCCTGCTACAGGCCCCCAAATACAGATTCTGACAACTGTTTTGTTTTGGGAAAACCGAATTGGAAAAGCTGTCCAAATCGTTCATCATAATCGCTTGCTCAGAAACTTAGAGTCATAAAGCCGTACGATTCGGCTCCGAAAGGCTAGACCTGTCTGAATGTCTTTCAGAACTGGTTCAGACAGCCCAATGGTTTTTGGGCATTGTAATTGATTGTTGGGACCTGTGTAACATTCAGAATCAGATTTGACAAACCCAAATCTGACTCGGGGGCACCTGCAGCAAAACGCGCCGTGAGGGGAACGGCTTTGGGAAGCCAGCAGGGGCAGCATCATCTTCCCTACCTACCCGCGCCGTGAGGGCAACGGCTATCGGTGACACTACACTACGGTCGGCACGGGAGCAGCGGGAACTACATCCCCCAGCTGCCCGGGCCGGCGCAAGACCTGTGACGCCATAACAGCGCCCGGAGGCGCTACAAGAGTGAGGGGTGCCGAGCGACCAGGCGGGGCACCTGCAGCAAAACGCGCCGTGAGGGGAACGGCTTTGGGAAGCCAGCAGGGGCAGCATCATCTTCCCTACCTACCCGCGCCGTGAGGGCAACGGCTATCGGCGACACTACACTCCGGTCGGCACGGGAGCAGCGGGAACTACATCCCCCAGCTGCCCGGGCCGGCGCAAGACCTGTGACGCCATAACAGCGCCCGGAGGCGCTACAAGAGTGAGGGGTGCCGAGCGACCAGGCGGGGCACCTGCAGCAAAACGCGCCATGAGGGGAACGGCTTTGGGAAGCCAGCAGGGGCAGCATCATCTTCCCTACCTACCCGCGCCGTGAGGGCAACGGCTATCGGCGACACTACACTCCGGTCGGCACGGGAGCAGCGGGAACTACATCCCCCAGCTGCCCCGGCCGGCGCAAGACCTGTGACGCCATAACAGCACCCGGAGGCGCTACAAGAGTGAGGGGTGCCGAGCGACCAGGCGGGGCACCTGCAGCAAAACGCGCCGTGAGGGGAACGGCTTTGGGAAGCCAGCAGGGGCAGCATCATCTTCCCTACCTACCCGCGCCGTGAGGGCAACGGCTATCGGCGACACTACACTCCGGTCGGCACGGGAGCAGCGGGAACTACATCCCCCAGCTGCCCCGGCCGGCGCAAGACCTGTGACGGCATAACAGCGCCCGGAGGCGCTACAAGAGTGAGAGGTACCTCCCGCCCCCGCGGGACGCGCACGGACGGCGCCGGGCTGAGCCCTTGCAGAGGGCGGGCAGTCTAAGGCAGTCGTTGGCAGAAGGAGGCAGGGCTGGACCCGGCCCTTAACATCGTGACATGGGTAAGCGAAAGAACTTAAGCAATGGCGATGAAACAATACAAAAGCTAAGATACCAAAACACTCACAGTCTATCCTTACCTTTCTTTCAACGGCTGTGGGGGCTCTTAGTAAAGAAATCGCTCACGCCGAACTTGAACTGGGTCTGGGACAAACTGCCGTTTTACCCATCGCCCCTAATTCCCCAACCCCTGTAGAACTTGTTGACCCAGCAGTCAGTGGCGATGCTCTTATTACCCTCGCTATTCCACTGGAACCTTTGGTAATAGTCGCACAGCATGCAGCCGTACCTACTACCTCAGCGGGGATGTCGTCGGGGTCATCAGAGCTCACCACCACTTCTCAGTCTGATGAATCATCTAAGAGGAACAAAAGGGGGAAAGCTAAACATTTGCCAGGGCCCACTAGTCCATCCACTAACACTCTGGAGTCTCAGTTGGAGGCACTCTTCGTTGCCCGGATCGAACCACTCCTTGTGGCTATCGCGAAGGACATTGTGGAGACCCTAAACACGTGCTTGGAGGGACTCCGTAAGAAATGTGTAACTATTGACAAAATGGTCACCGATCACAATTTGCTCCTGGATAGACACAAGGGGGGCCTTGTTGGGACAGTGCCGGGTAGCTCAACAAGGGAGCCCATGGTGACCGAATCACCTGCCGATCCCATTGTAACTATACCATCTCCCACCCAAGTGGATAATTCTAGGGTACCACAAAAGCTGCCCATTGTAAGAAATCCAATGGGATGTAACATTCATCGTCATCTACTACCAGAGGCAGCTCCGCTTGTGGCAATTTTTGTGGGTACTCCACCCTTGAATAGAGGGGAGCGCGAGTGCACTAGTGATCTCATAGCTAAAGCACGTACCTGGTGCACTGCCTCATGTAGTGGGAGCAGTATTTCTGACAGGATTATTTCTGCTAATAGGGTGGGATGGATCGGGAGGGCACCAAAAACGGTACAGGGGGATTGTGTGATAGTCAATTTCGACAGGGTCAATGTGGCTGAAAGGTTATTCTGGGATGGTTCTAGAGTCTCGAGCAACGATCACTTAAGACCGTTGCCTTTAGGTTTCTTTTACCCACCCACAATAAGCCCAAACGGCTCACAATGTCCTCCAAGAGGGGGTAGTAGTGGACCACACCCAGTAAGGGCGGGGAGGCCAGGTTTGCTAATCCCCCGCTACCAAGCTCCAACAGTTGCGGACCGATTAATCGGTATTAGCTTAAACCCCCCCGAGCTACGGCAGCATGTATCCCCTAGTCACCATATGCCTGGGACCACAGAAGGGGTTGGGGTGGTTCACAGTAACCGCTTTTCCCTACTTTCTGGGCTAGAGGATACAGATTGACTACCTGAGCCACCAGTAGCACACCCAGTAGTAGAACCTAGTCACATTCCTGGTACAACGGAAACATGCAGGCTACTGAGTTGGAATGTGGCAGGTGTTAGAACTAAAAGGTCCGATGAGGCCTGGATTGCTTTTATTTCCCTGTATGATATTGTAGCCCTCCAGGAATCCTGGGACACATCAGCCAGCTTCAGTCTAGATGGATTCTCGAGTTTCGTGGTGCCTGCCACCCCTAGCGTTGCGGGCAGAGCTAAAGGTGGTCTAATTTTTCTTTTCTCATTAAAACTGAAGGGGACTCTTAAAGTAATTAGCCAACCATCACCACACCTCTTGTTAGTGCAAAGGGTGATCTCTTCAACTCAGAAAATCATTTTTATTAATTTTTACAATGCAGGAACCCGGGATAATAGCAACGATAACCTTGCTATCCTGGACCAACTGTTGATAGAGGTCAGTCAAGACACACATTTTAATACCGAACTCGTCCTTATGGGCGATTTTAACATTCACCCATGTACTTTGTCGTGTTGTACTACTGATTATTTGGAACTGAGTGGCCAAGATATCACGCATTTCGAGCATTCTAAAGGGGGAGAGGCATTAGAGGAGTTACTGGCTAATTCCAATTTGATGGAACCTGTCTGTAGTTCAGAGGCTCCGAGGCTCAACACTTTTAAAGGGTCAGATCCAGGTTCCATTATTGATTACATATTTGTGTCATCAGCTATTCTACATAGTGTTGCCTCATATAGAACCTTATTATCCCCTTTTAGCGACCACAGTCCTGTCCTATTGGAAGTTTATTGGGGTGACTCCATGGGCTCTATGCTACCCCCCGATAAACCCAGGGTGGGAACATTAAATGTGGTAGACCAGGGTAGACTGCTCAAGTGGGCTAACGTGGTGCCTGATGACTTCTATGAAGCTCTGTTCCCTAATATAGAAAGTGCGGTGGCAATTTGCCAAAATCCTAGTGCAGATAACTGCGAAATCCTGGGTGCCTATGAGGATATTTGTTTACAGATATCAAACCAGCTGATCGTTAAGTCAAGGAAGAGTGGTAATAAACAACATCGCTGGTTTGACTCCAAATGCTCTAAATCACATAGTGCACTCCTAGCAGCCTTAAACTGTAAACCGAGAGATAGGGAGGCTGTATCTATCCTAAGGAGGGAATATAAGCAGGCTATTAGAGAGCGCAAGGAAGCCTTAAAGCAAGAGGCTTGGGAGAAGTTACTCTCAGTCGACGTTATGCGGGATAGCAGTCTATTCTGGAAAGTGATAAACCAGCCCCTGTTTTCTGGCCAGGATAACGCTCCTATGGATTGTGTCATCCCCGACGACAGGTGGCTTGCCCATTTTAAAACAGTGTATGGAGACCCATCACCCGGGATACAGGGCCCCCAAGCTATAACCCTTGAGCATGTCCCATTAGTCTTTACTGTTGACGAGGTCGAGACAGCTATTTTGGAAACCTCAAAAAACAAAGCCCCAGGTCCAGATGGGGTGCCCGCAGATTTTTACCGGCACTCCCCAAAACAATGGGCAGGAGTGCTTTCCAAAGTTTTTACAGCCGCTAATGGAAATGTTATCCCCATCTCCTGGGCCACCTCAGTCATAGTACCCATTTTCAAAAAGGGTCAGAGGGAGGACCCTGGGTGTTACAGACCCATATCCCTCTTAGACTCTGCCATTAAAATCCTCGGCAGAGTCCTCCTGACGAAACTATGGGATAGTGTGGAAAGTAGCGGGGGCATAGCCAATGCCCAATATGGGTTTAGGGAGAAGAGAGGCACGGTCGAGCAGTGTTCAAATCTACATCTTCTACTTGCTAAATACACTGTAGCCAAGGAGGGGTCTTTATTTTTGGCCTTTATGGATCTCTCCTCGGCCTTCGACCTGGTAAACAGAACCAAATTATGGGATATTCTCCTGAAGATGGGTATAGACGGGGCCCTGGTAAATTTTATGGCATCACTACACCAGGAATTGTTTGCTAAAATCAGAGTCACTAATGAGGGTAGATGCACGACCTCTTTTAAGTCCATGCGGGGGGTGCGCCAGGGTTGTATCCTGGCCCCCCTCCTCTTCACATTGTATATTAATGGCCTAAGCAGTTATCTGGAGGCGGTACAGGGTGATCTTCCGCGTATAGGTGAGGCTAAAATACCTGCCCTCTTATACGCGGACGACGCAGTACTTATAGCCCGTACTGGAGTCGGTCTGCTTTCGGGGCCTTTATGGATCAACTTGATTTAAGGATTAATGCCAATAAATCCCACACCATGGTAGTAGGCCTCCACTGTAGAAAGGGAAAAAGGATGATTTTTAAATGCAAAGAAGAGGTGGTTTCGAGGGTGGCCATTTTCCCCTACTTAGGAGTACTCTTTGATGAGAGAGGTACATGGAGACCACAGGTCAGAGCAAGAGGCCTAGCAGTTGCAAGATCAACTGCTTCACTTATGGAGTTTTCTCTAAAAGGCTAGGGGCTAGGCCGATGCAGGCAATGCTAAAGATCTATAACACCAAATGCGTTGCAATTGCAACATACGGTTCCCCTTTATGGGGTTACATAAAAGTCGACACCATCCAGAAGGTGGAAAATAGGTTTCTGAGATCACTGCCGTCGGTCCCACAGTCTACCCCAACCTTCTCAACACATGTGGAGCAGGGGTTGGATTTTGTTTCCGACAAGATACGGCTAGCCCCAATAATCTTTTGGCTAAGGACTTGGTTGAACAGCGAATTATCCCTGAACCATTCTATTATGGCTGATGTCATGTCCTTAGATCATTCCAATAGGGTGCCCTGGCTGGAGTATATAAAAAGATCCTTAGCTGAGATGGGTCACCCGGAACTTTTTTATTCACCCTCTTGTATTAGGAGGGAGGACATTAGCATGATCAAAAAACATTACATGGAGGGGGCTAGACTGGCACGAGAGGAAAGGTAACTGATGAAGCCAACCGTCAGAAGTCATTATTTGCTTCTTTATTCCCCTCAATTGAACCGTATCTTGCCATTGTCACTAAACCATTTCACAGGTTCTTGCTGACTAAGTTCCGTTTTAACTTAATTCACTTCCAGTTGGGTAGCTTCCCTAAATGGGCGAAACCGGAGGCAGCCCCATTTTGTAAATGCGACAATAGATCTGTTCAAAACACAATGCACTTTACTATGTTCTGCAGGTTTTTCACTGTGGAAAGGGCTAAATTGTTGTTACCTATTTTAAGGACGGAAGGCTTTACTCATGTAAGGCCTGCTGTAATTTTCCTTCAGCTCCTAGGTAGCACTTATGTGATATTTAGTGTTGCTAGTTTCCTTGTAGCTGCGATAAGAACGAAATCTCGTTTAACAAGAACATGAATTTATTATCATTTGTACTGTTCACACTCCTTGAATTGAAAGGAATTTTTTAATATTTATTGTACCTCTTAACTCCTACAGCTAACTTGTTTATTTATGTGTTACCTTGCATTTGGAATGTATGTACATCGAATTTTATACCTTTTATGATTTTAACAATCGAATAAAGTGTACTTGACTGACTGACTGACTGACTCGAAGCCCTTTCGGACAGCATTGCAATCGACCTCTAAGACAATGCAGGTTTATTATTTCAAATAAACTATGTAAATAGATTATATAAGTTAGCAAAAGAAAAGTGGCAGGGAGACTTAAGGGTAGCTTAGATAAAATGTGAAGGATTTGTGGTGCAATAGTAATTTTGAGTGCTGCAATACGTCCCCGTGAATGTTAGTGAAGGGTTGACTATTTATCAAGTTTCTCTTTCATGGTAGTTAGTGTTTTAGAACAATTGATTTCAATTGCATTTTTAATTGTGACTGCATATATAATCACCAAATATTTTAATGCTGTTGGTGTCCACTAGATGTTGGTATTTGCTATCTTTGTAGAATTATATAGAATATGTTATTGAAAGACTTTCATTTTATTGACATTTAAAAAATAGCCTGACACATCAGCATAGAGTTTTTTTTTTTATATTTCTTTTTATTAAAACAAGGCATCAATAAATACACCAGTGCATAGTACAGAAGGGGGTCAATCAAAGTCAATATTCAATACAAAAATTCTTAATCGGGGGGAGGGGAGCTCTACATCAATATCATAAACGCTTATTCAATCCGGGTTATGGGGAAGTTGGAACCTCCATGACCACATTTGCAGGTGGTACACAAATATTCCCTCTGTATTCATTCCAGGGGCCCCAAATATCATTCCACTTCCAAGGACAACCCCTTGCCAGGTAAACAGTTTTTTCACAGAACATACACCAGTCCATACTTTCTTTCCATCCCTCTATCGTTGGCGGCCTATCAGAACCCCACAGTTGTGCTACATTTCGTTTAGCAATCATGGTCCCCAACGTGACCCATTGGTTCTGTGTAGTATTTAGATCCGTGGGCTCCCAGATATTTAGCAGGCATCTCCTAGCCTCCGGCAAGAGAGCCACCCCTGTAACTTCATGCATAACATTGTAAACAGAGCGCAAATAATTCACTATATGTCGACACTCCCAGATGATATGAAGGAACATCGCCAATAGGCCACATCCACGCTTACACAAACCCTCCTCCGCTAGACCCATTTTAATCAAATGTGGACCCGTGACATAGACTCCGTGGAGTATCTTATGCTGGACAAGTCTCAATCTTGCTGGGATCGCGACCTCCTTTGGAGAGGAGATCGCCGATTGCCAGTTCCCATCATCAATTTCAAGGCCATCTCGGGTCCACCTTTCCCTCAGATCTACCAAAAGATCAACTCTGTGATTAATCAGTTTTTTATATACCAGGGAAATGGTGCTATCAGGCATATGTCCATCTAGTATATGGTCCTCCAAGGGGGATGCCTCCAGTATGCTCTCCCCCTCGGGGAAGACCGATCGCAGTGCATGTCTGACCTGCGCATAACGAAAATACTCCGTACCACTAAGCTCATATTCCTTTTGTAGGTCAGCAAATTATTTAATCTTTCCCTTCACCCAAAGATCACCTACAGTGGTTGTTCCAATCAGTTCCAATTTATCAAAACCCTTTGTGTTCCATAGTTTGCCAAATCTATACGAATCAAAGAGTGGGGCAGTCAGAGTCAAACGGTCTTTCCAACTAAGCGAAGTAGTAACATCATGCCATATGCGCACCGCCACCCTAGTCGGCCCTGTCAGGGTTTTTTCCACTGAATTAGTGTACAATGCTCTGCTATAATTGCCACCCGGAAGCACCCACCTATCCATGGCATAGCCGGGATCAGTCACAGAGACATACGTACCATGATTTATAGCCCCTAGCTGCGACGCCCAATAATATCTCTTGATGTCGGGAGCGTTAGTTTGGCCAACGCTACACGTGGCCTACCGTCCCAGAGTAATTTACGCTGCAAACCCTCCACTTCGCGGAAATAGCCTGCAGGTACAACATCTAAGGTGTTTTGGAGGGCATAAAGGAAACGCGGCAGGGACATCATTTTAAAAAGGGCCGCCCGCCCCAACATCGAAAGTGGAAGTCTCTGCCACCCAACCACGTCATGTTTCAGCCGAGCCAATGGAGGAAGAAGGTTTCGCTCATACCGGATTGTAGGATCCATGGAAATATAAATACCAAGATATTTGAACCCTTCCCTTACAATTTGAATGGGGCAGTTACGAGGCAAAACTGGGGCGTCACCATGTAAAACATACAAATACGATTTCGTCCAATTTATAAACAATCCCGAATTTCTGCCATATGACGCCAACACATCACAGAGGACAATTAGAGACTTCCTCGGAGAGGAAAGATAAAGCAAGATATCGTCAGCGTATAAAGAGATCCGATCCTCAAACTGTGGAGACCAACGAATATCCTTTTTCGAGGGCTCCCAGCAGAGCCAAGCCGCTAATGGCTCGACAGCCAGCAAAAACAGAAGTGGGGAGAGTGGGCACCCCTGCCTAGTGCCCCGCCCAAGACAGAATGGCGCAGAGACACGACCATTAACGACAACCTGCGCGAGTGGCTCAGTACCCAGCTAATGAACTCCGGACCAAAACCGAACTTAGCCAAAACAGTCCATAAGTACGGCCACTCCACCGTATCAAAAGCCACCGACGCGTCGAGTGACGCCACGATAGCAGGCTCCTGCAAGGTATGGGCCCTCGCAAGAACCCCATGCAATCGCCGCAGATTCAAGGCCGTATTGAGGTAGTGGGTTTTTAAGAACCGGCACAGAACCGGTAACCCAGCGGTGTCAGGGTACACCCAGAGACCTCGGGTTCTTCCTGATCCAGACCACAGAAACTCAGAGTCTTCTAGGTGAAGTCAAAGATCGATTTATTGGCTGCAACCAAGGTAACAAGTGTCCTAGAAGTACAACACACGGGGAAGTATATTCTCAGGAGACTGCTCGAATTCACAAAGTCAGGCTTCTCTCTTTATACAGAATATTCAGCTTCAGGCAAAACATTCTTCGAATTTGTAGTATGTCATTTACAGTTATTGGTTACAAAGGAAAAGCAGAGTCATGATGACATGTACATATTTCACGTCGTGCTGCCCACAACAAATCACCCGGCAAGGCCCAACATTTCATCAGATATCGGTGGACCCCCAATAAAACAGGCACCTCCCCACCATAAAGTAAGCGAAGCAAAAAGAGTAGAGGCAGATGTAAGCAAGATACGGCAGGTGTGCGCGCTGAAATGGTTTTATGGCTTGTTGAGCCTTGATGCTATCTTGTTCGGCCACTGGGAGGGGAACTGACCTAACGAGTTCGGCCTGGGGCAATGGTTCCAACTTGCACAGGTCATAGGAAAGTCGATTAAGGAGTATGTGTTCTTGTGGAATTGAATTCAGCTGGATTAAGGCCTATGTAAAGGACAACACATAAATGGAGGCCAAGGGTTCAGAACGCAAATGACGATTTTGAGGTGAAATCGTCACTCGAATATGCTGAAAATATATGTACATGGTGTGCTCGTCATTCTCGGTCTTTTGATACCAAATTTGTCATGTTTCGACGAAGTTTTAATTCTCGAGTCCAGAACGATTACATGAATCCAGAATCTTCAGAACCACAAACCCTCCTTTTGCCCTTACATAGGCAATTAATCTATCCTCATGCTAATCTGAGTCCAGATCTATATTCCTAAAGTCATTGAGATGTTGCTGTAACATCATCCTAGTACTCAGTTCATCTCTTGATACAGGCTTCCTCATACATGATGTGACGCAAAGGCCACATATTGCAGGAGCGCACTGTATGCATAGACAGAACAGGAAAAGAATGGCTAAGACCATCCCAATGACCATTAGAATTTTCCATCCCCAGGCAGATATCAGGTCCCAGAACCATCCCATTAACGACCAATCTCCTTTATTCACATGGATAGATTCGGAAATCTTATGTAGTTTAGAGATGGCCTGGTACACCGTGGGAGCGTTATCTGGGATGAAAACGCAGCAACTTGATTGGATCAATCTGCATACCCCACCTCGGTCTGCAAGTATGACATCTAACGCGACCCTGTTCTGAAGGGTCATAAGTCGATCCGACTGGAGCTCAGCAGTCAAGTTACTAAGGGCACCAGCAGTTTCAATCACGGTGGACTCAACTACCCTTGTCAATTGCCTAATGTTCCTGCTGTTAGCCCTGGATCCCCAGAACGGCAGAAAACCCTTTGCAAAGTCCCCAAATTCTTGTCCTGCAGTATCTTCTTCACTCAAAACACCTCTAACTATCCTTGTCCTGTGGTAGTCTGCCGCTGCTGTGTAGGTGGGAGGCAACAGAAAGGAAACAAAACATGAGCCCGAAAAGTCAGGGGGCAACCATGTATAGGCTCTATCGTGGCAGATGAAATAGGTGCCCTTAGCTGCTAAAAACGCGGGGGAAGTCTGAGATCCAAAAACATATGTTTTAGTGCAGATACTCTTCCCTAACTGAGCCCTGGGATTCGTGCCATTACCTTGCAGACACAGATGACCCTGATGGGGTACAATCCAAATCGGGGACGATCTCTTAGCTTGCTGTTTCTCACTCAGAGTAGCTCCATATCCAGTCATTTTCCATCCTATGTATAATAGTGTCTCATCTCTAGGGATAGTCTCATAAGAAATACCTTCCTTAATCATGTCTACTATACCCTTGACTAGAGCACATTTTCTAGGATTGTCTGTTACAGAATGTAGGGGGTAGATTTCGTGTGCATATATGAACATTGTCCTATATGCCCATACAGAACCATTGTGACTGAATGGCAGGACCAGATAAGGGATACCTTTATCCGTGGTGTGAGGCATAAGACCGCACACCCAACAGTTAGTTGTGTTCATTACAAGTTGGTGTTGGTGTAACAACTGAAAAAAGGAGTTATTAATGAACTCCAATCTCCTATTTGATTCGTGGTCAGGCAGAGGGTGGAAAGAATGAGAGGAAACAGTGGGAGGAGGTATGGGTGATGCAGTGGGTGCAAATGTTACACGAAAAGAAAGTAAAACGTAACTTATCAGAAATATCATTACACTGAATAGCATAGAAATACACAATATTATAAAACTTTTCCTTGTCATCACAATGCACAATTTGTGCTTAAAATTCGTTCGTTTGGCAGGTCTCTCCACATCGGGAAACTCCATCCTCTCTAAAGTGCTGCCCGCGGTGGGAGGTTGCCTCTGCTAAGGGATGCTTCTGTCAGTCTAGGGCAACTCCCTTGGACCAACCAGAACTACCGACCTAACGTCGTCAGCTGCACCCCAAAGACTTTAATCAACCGCGGCCCTAGCAGCGGAACCCGGATAGCGGCTCGAAAAACAAAAATAAGCAAGTTTCTTAGATGGGAGAGCCGCACTTTCAAAAATAGTACTTGGGAGGAAAAAGAAATATCCATTTATTAGTCCATGGGTCTTGGTCTCAAATTGCAAAATAAATTGTTTTCCTTTTATTAGTTCGTTTTTCTCGGTCTCAAATTATATCGTTGTCTTCCTGGTATTGTCTGATCCTGGAACAAAAGTTCAGGCTCAGTAGTGTTCAATAGCTTGAATGGTGGCACAGCCTTGTGCGAAATGTTCTCGCTTTCTCGCTCAGAGTCAGTTCTTTTTACGTGCAAATCATTAAAGGGGACGGCGTGTGGCACTGTTTTAGGTTCTGGGTCAGCGGCACCCTTCTGGACCCACTGGTCAGGAGGAAGAGGGAAAGGAATCTTCTTACAATGGATCCCGTGGACCCAGTTGGTCTTCCCCTCCACCCGAACGGCTATTCTTGTAGAAAGAAGGACGAGGTGAGGCCCGGTCCACCTGGGCTGGTCGTTCTTCGTTCTTTGAAAGTTGCGGACAAGAATCCAGGAACCGGGGTCAATGGTGTGACCCGGAGTCTCAGAGACCGGAGGCAGGGTGCTGTGAACCTGTTGATGCAAAACACGCAATTTAGCCGTCAATTCATACAGATAATCGAGCAAAACAGGGTGTTCCAGTTCACTAAATTTTGTGGGTCTAGGCACTCCCCATATGTTGGCTGGCCGGCCAAAAACTATCTCATATGGACTAAGTTTCACTCGTGAATGCACAGTCATTCTAGTGGACAAGAGTGCTAAGGGTAGAGCGTCAGGCCACTTAATACCTGTGCTCGCTTGGATTTTGGCCAGTTTAAGTTTTAAAGTGCCATTGTAACATTCTACTAATCCAGCTGATTGGGGGTGATTTGCAGCGTGGAACTTCTGCCGAATACCTAGCCCTTCACACACTCTCTTCATCACACGACCCACAAATTCACTTCCATTATCAGACCAGACCATTCTAGGCATTCCGAACCTGGGGAAGTACTCTTTCACAAGGGCTTTTGCTGTGGACAAGGCAGTATTGTCTTTTAGGGGATAGGCTTCCACCCATCTTGAGAAGGCACAAACAACAACGAATACATATTTTAAATTGTTGCACCTCTCCATGTGAATGAAATCTAGCTGCAAAACCTCGAACGGATACGTAGGAGGTGCAAAATGACCAGCTGGAGTTGGGGTTCCCCTACCAAGATTGTGTTTCAGACATACCATGCAATTCTTGACAACATTCTCTGCACACTTGGGAATCCCTGAATTTTTCCATACTGGGGCCAACAACTCGCAAATCCCTTTTACGCTGATATGAGCCATTCCATGAGCCATTGTAACCACTGCAAGCACATATGCATCGGGTAACAACCATCTCTGATGCTCTGATAATTCAATCCAACAACCATTTGCATCCATTCTACCCGTACTTTCTCTCCACGTGCTCAATTCTTTCTCTGTGGCCTTAGCTTGAATGGACTTCACACTCTCTATTGTGTCTTCACACATTCCAACATCACCAGTCCATCTTGCAGGGCCTGCAACGTCCATTCGGCTCATTACATTCTTTGCCGTTTCTTTCGCGATCTCATCAGCAAATGCATTTCCACGACCAACATCATCAGTCACCTTCTTGTGAGCACTACATTTCACAATCGCCATTTGCAGGGGCAAGGTTAGTGATTCAAGAAGCTCATTCACCAACTGACCATGCTGAATCTTAGCTCCATGTGACGTCAGGAACCCACGTTCTCTCCACAATCGCCCAAAACTGTGAGCCACTCCAAATGCATACCGACTATCAGTGTAGATAGTCACTTTCATTCCTTTGGACAATACACATGCTCTCGTGAGTGCAATTAATTCTGCTGCTTGAGCCGAATTATGTGGGACAAGTGCAGCTTCAACAACTGTATGCAAAGTCGTGACAGCATATGCTGCAGTCGTGTCACCACTCGGGAGCTTAAAGCATGAACCATCCACCCATAATGTAGCATCACATTCAGCAAGAGGAGTATCGGATAGATCTACTCTCCCTTTCGTCTCTTCCTCTGTTCTGAGGAAACAATTGTGCTGTTCTGAAACATCTGATTCCTCTGTAATTGGCAACAACGTAGCTAGGTTTAAGGTACTGCACCTTTTTATGTGCACATGACTCGCTAGTAATGTCAATTCGTAACTGGACAGTCGAGCACTAGTTAAGTGCTGTGTCTTGGTTCTATTTAACAACGTGTCTACTGCATGTGGGACCATCACGACTAGTGTATTATTCATTACTAGACCAGCAGACTGTCAAATAGAAACAGCTGCTGCTGCTGTGGTGCTTAAACAACTTGGCAATGCTTTAGCTACCAGATCCAAAGTCTACGAAAAATAGGCACATGGACGCTGCCTACCTCCAAACAACTGAGTCAACACAGACAATGCACAGCCCTCTTTCTCGTGGACATATAATGTGAAAGGCTTACTGTAGTTGGGGGTACCTAACACAGGAGCCGAACATAATGCTGTGCGCAATTCGAGAAAACTTTTCTGACACTCTTCAGACCAAGGAATGGGATTGGGTGTATTTTTTCATGTTAATGCCACTAAGGGTTTGGCTAATAACGAGAAATTTGGAATCCACTGTCTACAGTACGATGTAATGCCCAAGAAAGCACGCACTTCTCTCTGTGTTTTTGGCACATTCAATTTCGCTATTGCCTGAATTCTTTCTGGGGTCAGTTTCCTTCCCTCCTTCGATAAGAGGTGACCTAAGTAGGTCACTTTTTGTCGGCAATTTTGCAGTTTGGAAAGTGACACCTTGTGATGAAGTTCACACAGATGATGCAATAATGACAGCGTTGCCTTTTTACAAATTTCCTCAGTGTCTGCAGCAATGAGCAAATCATCCACGTATTGTACAAGAGCGGCACCTTTAGGTAAAACAATCGTATCAAGCTGTGTTTTTAGAGCTTGACTGTATATTGATGGACTTTCACAGTAGCCCTGAGGAGCGTGTTTAAAGCGGAAGCTGCGACCTCCTAAACTGAAGGAAAAAATATCCCTGCTCTCCTCAGCGATCGGGATCCTGAAGAAAGCGTTCTTCAGGTCAATCACCGAAAACCAAGAGGCAGATGCTGGAATCATAGTCAATAATGTGGTAATGTCGGGGACAACTGGGAATTGTGGCACAACTATTTTATTCACCTCTCTAAGGTCAATCACGAATCTGTACACAGGTGGCTGGGAAGGGTCAGTTTGTTTTAAAACAGGCAGAACAGGACTATTGCAAACATTGCCTCGTGTTTCTCCAATCACATCTTTTTCGATCAATTCGTAAACGATTGCTAGCAAAGCTTTTTCACCTTCACTCGAGATTTTGTATTGGGGAATTCGCGGCATTTTAACGTTGGCTTTCAATGTTACAACATATGGTGGAGTTTCTAAAAGGCCTACATCATTAGGACCAGCGGCCCAAAGAATATCTAGAAGAAACGACAATTCTGCTGGAAGTTTGTCCCTTGACAGATACATGGGAGAAACCACTTTCTTACCTAAAGTAAGCTGTACTCCTGAAGGAGAACAGTACAAAGTCGCATACAATCTTTTTAACAAATCCAATCCTAGCAAGTTTTCACCACAACCTGTTGTCAGAATGAGGGGTGCTTCGAATTCGCAAGGACCAACAGAAAGAGACAAAGGGTCAGAAATCAGATTTCTAACTGGGGCGCCAGAAAAACCTACAGAAACGTTCATTTCGCCAGACAAAGGTGCGCCAGGGAGTTTGGAGTGCATAATAGAACTCTTTGTAGCACCAGTATCCAACAGAAAAGGCTCTGACACACCGGATGTAATCACCTCAACGTAAGGTCCACTCTGACCTACTGGAACTGAAACAACTCCCTCTCTTTGTCTTTGGCTGTCCTAGCAATCATTACCCTCCAAATACTCATTTTCTGTATAGTAATCATCAACATAGTATTGAGCTGTCCTGTCAGATGCGTTATTCTGCTGATCAAACCTATTCATAGAATTTTGTGGTGGAAGGGGACGTGCGTTCTGAGGGGCGTTTCCACGTCCTCTACCTCTAGGCGCTTGCTGAACACCACGACCCCTTACACCAGAAACACCATTTGCACGTTGTAACAAAATAGGACAACTATACTTGAAATGACCTTCTTCCTTGCAATACGAACACTGGTTGGGGCCTACAGGGACACGTGGCTGAGTGTACTCGGCTCTTTGCGAGTTCCTCTGATACTGTTGAGGGTGCTGAAAATTATTCTGGTAGTGATTCTGACCATTATTATTTTGATTACCACCACCACGTGGCGGATATGCTTGCTGTAGCAAAACCTTCGTTTTCAACTCCTTAGTTTTCTTTTCCACTCTATCTTTCTCGTCCTTGTCTCTATTCTCGTAATATTGTGCAGTAGCTAATATCTGCGCTGAAGATGAGACTGCCCAAGAACTTTCTGAATCCTTTAACTTTTTACACAATTCTGGAATCAGATTGTGCACAAATTTATCGACAAACAATCTCTGACCACCTTCTGTGGTCATATCTTGACCGCTGTGGTCGACAAATGTTTCTTCAAACCTGGTGAAGAAATCTGAGACTGTTTCTTCTTTCTTCTGCTTGCATGCAGACAACTTGTCCCAATTTACACGTATTGCGGGCATTATCGTTTTCATGTAATCCACTATTCTACCAGGGAGTTCTGCTATCAAAGGCTCAGGCTTAGCACCACCAACTTGTCGGGCATCCGCAGCAGCAATATTAGCCCATGAGTCACCTAACTCCTGATCATGATCTGTATGACGAATTTTACCCCATAAAGGCTGTGGAACAACATTCCCAAATAACATATCGATATCGGCTAAATTCATTATACATGATCCATCAGTCTGTGACAACTCTTTGTAATACCCTGCAGGATTTTTACGCGGATCAGGTAATGTCTGTTTGAGCGCTAAAACTTCAGCTCGCTTCCATGGAACATGGACCCATACACGCTGAAAGTGTGGCAAAATAGGTGGGTTAACAGTTGTGTTGCCCTCTCTCCATTGTGGGGGGACTTCTCTCATGGGGTATTGTCGCGCCTTTTTCCTACTAGACGCACTAGGCTCAGATTGTGACCCAGAACTGCTCCCCTTACTCCGATATGATAACAATATTTCAACCGCTTTCTCTACATCGGGACCTACAATCATGCCCTCTCCAAACTTAAACCGTACACGACACAACTCTTGCGGGTTGCATTCCAGATCATTGTCTTCCAAATCCTCACAAAGGAAAACACACATCTGTTCAAAAACATATCTCTGCATCGGTGCTTCCCATTGATGGAAGACTTCCATGACAGTCTCTACATCATACTTCACAGTGTCCATCACCCATTTCCGTGCTAAACGATTCAGTGAGTCTCTCTCTTGATAGTCAGGCAGTCGACTTCGCAACTGTCTTCGTTCCATTTTAGGGGTCGTAGTAGGCGACCCGAAAAGAGGTGAGAAAAGGTTAGTGACAGTGCTGGCCATTTTCTGCCGAATGGAAGGTGAAACTGAAGGAAGAACGGGTGGAAAAACGGGGTGAGATAAGGCAGGAGCAGAGACAATAGCAGAGGAGGCATCAGGAGAAATAGAAGGAGCACTAGGCAAAATCGTAGAGGGAGCATTAGGAGAACTAGAAAGTACAGTAGGCAAAATTGTGGAAAGCACAGGTGAAACAGGTGTGATCGGTGGGCCTTGAGGAGGCTGCACCATAGGGACAGGAGCCAGCTGGAGAACAGCTGGTGAGTGCTGCGGAGTAATAGGAGGCGCAGGTTGCACAACTAAAGGTTGCGGGGGTTCCGTGGCATTTTGCGCATAGGGGGGTGGTGAATTTAATAAATGCGACATTAATGGATCCTTTTCACGCTCTTTTGCTGCCTCTTGCTGAAGAGACAGCAAAACTGGATAGCATTTATCTATTGCCATTTTACGTTGCCTGTGCAACTGCTCACTCATCTGCTCTTCTTCATTATCTTTAAACTGCATAGCAGCTTGCATTACTGAAATTCCCCCTTCTCTCTTATTTTTCTTAGCTAATTTGATTTCTTTTTCTTTGGCCTCCTTACGCCATAGGCGAAAAGAGTCAAACATCGCCGGGCGGGCTTTCTTTTTGAAAAGTTTGACTTCAAGGTTATCTAAGATTTCGGTATCAAAGCTACCATATTGGGGCCATTTTAAAACACCATCTTTTCTGGTCTATTTGATCCACACTTCATTGTATGTGATGTGGCCTACTCCGTGTTTGACATATAACTCGTAAGTTGGAGTTCCAATCGGAGGGACCGGACATGAGTCCTCCAATCGGGAGTCCCTATTATTATAACCAAGGCAAAACAAATTTCCAAGTCTAAGACTAGGCATCTTCGCACTCTAGTCTAGTTCCAAACTTCAAAGGATTATCGATTACGATTTTTCTCGTGAATACACGAGTCCTTCGGTTTTGGTGCTTGCAAGTACCAACAATTATCCCAAAGGATACCCAAGACTAAGACCAACTAAGGACTGGGAGACGCTCCACTTATACTTAACTGAAATATCGATGACGTCACCAGAAGACTCGTCTTAGTTTTCGCTCTACCAAACTTCAAGGGTCCAAATCAGGGCGATAGCCAGGGCAGCAGTCCTTGTAGCCGTCGGGAAGCGGGGAACCTCGCAGCAAAGACCTTCGGACCATGTCGACATGCAGGGGTCGATGAGGTGGTTGGCCGTCCTCCGGAATTTTCACACGAAGCTCCTCACGATCCTCTGGCTGACTGGTACCACTGGAATCGCCCCAAACGTTGGGCGCCAACTGAGGTACTGGGTTTTTAAGAACCGGCACAGAACCGGTAACCCAGCGGTGTCAGGGTACACCCAGAGACCTCAGGTTCTTCCTGATCCAGACTACAGAAACTCAGAGTCTTCTAGATGAAGTCAAAGATCGATTTATTGGCTGCAACCAAGGTAACAAGTGTCCTAGAAGTACAACACACAGGGAAGTATATTCTCAGGAGACTGCTCGAATTCACAAAGTCAGGCTTCTCTCTTCATACAGAATATTCAGCTTCAGGCAAAACATTCTTCGAATTTGTAGTATGTCATTTACAGTTATTGGTTACAAAGGAAAAGCAGAGTCATGATGACATGTACATATTTCACGTTGTGCTGCCCACAACAAATCACCCGGCAAGGCCCAACATTTCATCAGATATCGGTGGACCCCCAATAAATTAGGTACCTTCTCACCATAAAGTAAGCGAAGCAAAAAGAGTAGAGACAGATGTAAGCAAGATACGGCAGGTGTGCGCGCTGAAATGGTTTTATGGCTTGTTGAGCCTTGATGCTATCTTGTTCGGCCACTGGGAGGGGAACTGACCTAACGAGTTCGGCCTGGGGCAATGGTTACAACTTGCACAGGTCATAGGAAAGTTGATTAAGGAGTATGTGTCCTTGTGGAATTGAATTCAGCTGGATTAAGGCCTATGTAAAGGGCAACACATAAATGGAGGCCAAGGGTTCAGAACGCAAATGACGATTTCGAGGTGAAATCGTCACTCGAATATGCTGAAAATATATGTACATGGTGTGCTCGTCATTCTCGGTCTTTTGATACCAAATTCGTCATGTTTCGACGAAGTTTTAATTCTCGAGTCCAGAACGATTACATGAATCCAGAATCTTCAGAACCACAGTATTTCGATGTGGAATAAATCCTGATTGATCGGGATGGAGAAGTTTACTGATAACTTTTATCAATTTATTGGACAGTATCTTATCCAATATCTTAGGCTCGACATTCAACAATGAGATCGGCCTTCATTTCCCAGCGGGCAGCGCAGTCACGCAAGAGGCTAGAGACCCGCCCCCTGACACCGGCCCTACAAACACTGCCACAGCACAACGCGGCGTGGGACGCCCATTTGCAGTGTGGAGGAGACTGACCAACACTTACTGCGATTAGGAGGAGACTTCGCCGACCAGCCTGGGGGGCCCGTCCATTGGGGCCTGTAGAGCGGGTTCTCTTCCCTGCGTGTGTCGTTTCTGGCCCCGCGGACTTGCGCTGCCCAGGACTTCATTTCCCAGCGGGCAGTGCAGTCTCGCGAGAGGCTAGAGACCCGCCCCCCGACACCGGCCCTACAAACAGTGCCACAGCTCAACGCGGCGCGGGACGCGTGCGTGCTCGCCAGGGCGAAGCCCGGGCCAAGGGTGGACCCGTCCTAGCCCGTCAGTGCCCAGAAGAGACCGGACCGGGCCACAGGTCTAACACCACCCGTTACCCAGTGAACATTTCAAAACTGTAAGACGGTTATTACTGTTGTTTGCTGTCCTGAAATTGGAATCACTTTGGAATTTGTTTATTGGTTCTTGTTAGTGGCAATTAATTCTCAAATGAGTAAAAGGAAGGCTGAGGACAGGGGAGTGGGGACCCCAGACGAATATTTGATCAGGGCTGAGACCGCACTAAATCAGAAGATTATAACTGTAGAACATAGCCTTTCTCTGGAACCAAACTCCTCATTGCCATGTGCCCAGCCACTAGCCACCCAGTCTATTATAGAATGTAACTCTTCAGGAGCTCCCCCATCCCCTGCCTCTGTGCAACTTTCCCCTAGAGCAGAAGTTACGGATAACTCTTTAATTTCTAGTAGTCCCGAAATCCCGGCTAGGGTAACCACTAAGGGAAGTAAAGCTAATGAGGGCAAAGCTCGAGAACCCCCAAATAAGAAAAGGAAAGGGCGGGACCCAGCAAGTTAACTACTCTTAAGAAGACAAATGGCCATACAGTGGCACAAGATCACAGGAAATCCCCCGACACCACTATTAATAGGGCACAGAAATTTGACCTCCACCACAATACTGAGTCATCAAGTATAGCTATTGGTGATCAGCTAACTGCCATTATTTTTTTTTTTATTTATTTATTTTTTTTTAAAAACCTTTATTTGAGCAAGCAGAAATGTACAAGGATGGGCCTACAACCACACGGGCCAGCCGCTAAAAAGGAGGAGAGACATATCACATAAGCCCGCAGAGGTAACCGTCAATCAACAATGCAATACTCCACATTATATACAGAACCAAAACAGGTTTTATATATATGAAAGAACAAACATACAAAAAGGCGAGAGTGTATCACTGAAGGTCAGCCCAAGGGACGCAAGGGGGGGACAGCAGCGGAGGTGCAGTAACAATATCCTAAGCACTAAGGAGTATGGAGCGGGGGGGGGGAGGGGGGCAGAGATCAGGAAGAAGAAGGGGGGAAAAAGCCGGTGACACCAGCTCAGTCCCTATATGAAGATTCCGGGAACGCCAGCCTAGGGAGATAGGGTAATCTCGATAGCGTCCACAAGGGGAGGAGTACAAATGTCGCCACGGTATTCGTTCCATTGACCCCACACCTTCACCCATGCCCTGGGTCTACCCCTGGCCACATAAACAGTTTTCTCACGGAACATGGACCAATCCATATTATCCTCCCATTGCGAGAGGGCAGGGGGCCTGGAGGCCCCCCAGAGTTGCGCAATATCTCGCTTCGCGATCATATAGCCCAGGGTGGCCCATCTAGTCTGTGCCACCGAATAGTCCGTGGGCTCCCAAACATTCAAAAGGCAGCGACGAGGTTCCGGTCGCAAGGATATCCCCGTCACCACAGTCATCAGATCAAGCACGGCCACCCAATAAGCAGCCACCATCGGGCACTCCCAAAGAATATGCAGGAAAGTAGCACGCAAACCACATCCACGCTTACACAGTCCATCGGAGGAAAAGCCCATCACCATCAGTCGCGGTCCCGTCACGTACACCCGATGAAGGATCTTCAATTGGACCAGACGAAGTCGAGCCGGTATAGCCACCTCCTTCGGAGAGGAGAGGGCCGATTGCCAATCCTCATCATCAAGTTCCAACCCATCCCCCATCCACTGTTCCCGAAGTCGGGCCAATAAGTCAGTCCGATTGTTGATCAACTTTTTATAGATCAGGGAGATAGTGCTATCAGGAAGATGTCCGTCAAGGATACGGTCTTCAAGTGGGGAAGAGTCAGGCGGAATCTCACCAGGAGCAAACACCGAAACCAAAGCGTGCCTGATCTGTAAATAACGAAAGAATTCCCGACTACTCAGGCCGTAGTCAGCCTGGAGGGCCTGAAACGGGCGCACAGAACCCTTAGAATATACATCCCCCACTTTAGAGATCCCAATCAAGTCCCAACGGTCAAAACCCTTGGAAGACCAAAGACCGCCCAGACGTCCCGAAGCATAAAGCGGCGTCGCCAACGTCAAGCGATCCTCCCAGCCCAAGCTCACATTCGCAGCACGCCACACTGTCAAAGCAGTCAAAGTAGGTCCCACAAGGTGGCGCCCAGCGGAGCGAGAATAGAGTACTCTATTAAAGTCACCTCCCGGAAGCTGAAGTTTATCCATCTCAAACGCCGGATTACGACCCGGAGAGAACATAGCGTGATTAATAGCGGACAGATGGGAAGCCCAGTAGTATCTCTTAATATCGGGGAGCGCCATGCCCCCATCGTACCATGGGATGGAAAGTTTCGCGAGAGCAATGCGCGGTCGCCCATCCCAAATAAGTTGCCTCTGAAGGCTCTCAATCTCCCGAAAATAGTTCTTGGGGATAGGATCATAATAATTCTGGAGAGCGTAGAGAAACCGCGGTAGTGACATCATCTTAAACAGGGCTGCCCGACCCAGTGGAGACAGGGGAAGTTTGCGCCAGCGGGCAACGTCCAAACGGAGCCTAAGCAACGGGGGAAGAAGATTACGATCAAAACGAAGGGACGGATCCAAGGTAACGAACACCCCCAAGTATTTGAAACCATCCCGAACCACCTGAAGAGGAAGTCTACTCGGCAACGGAGGCAAGATACCAGATAAAACGTATACACAGGATTTAGACCAGTTGATGACGAGGCCTGAGTTAGCGCCAAAGGACGCAAGAACGTCAAATAAAACAGATAAAGACTTGCGAGGGGAAGTAAGATACAAGAGGATGTCGTCCGCATAAAGCGAGACGCGGTCTTCGAAGTCCGGGGCCCAACGAATACCTTTAAGGGACGGTTCCCAACGGAGCCAGGCCGCCAACGGTTCAAGAGCGAGCGCGAACAACAGAGGGGACAAGGGGCAACCCTGACGGGTACCCCTGCCCAAGGAGAAGGGGGCCGACACTCTACCGTTCACTACAACTTGCGCCAGAGGTTCCGCGTACAACAGCCTAATCCAGCTAATAAACTCGCACCCGAATCCAAATTTCTCAAGTGTCGCCCATAAATAGGGCCACTCCACAGTATCAAAGGCCATGGAGGCATCCAGGGACGCCAAAATGGCCGGTTCAGTCAAAAGCCCCGCCCTCGCCAGCGCGCCGTGGAGGCGACGTAAATTCAGAGCAGTGTTGCGATGCGGGATAAAGCCAGACTGATCCGGATGGACCAACTCCCCAAGAACCGAAAGGAGACGGGTCGCCAAAAGTTTAGCCAACACCTTAGGTTCAACATTTAATAGGGATATGGGCCTATAGGAGGAACAGAGGTCACGCGGTTTACCCTCTTTGGGAATGACGACGATTGTCGCCAGACGCTGATCATAGGGAAGCATGTTCCGCTCACGAGATTCTAGAAACATGGCGCGGAGATACGGCGCCACCTTATCGGGGCATAATTTGTACAACTCAATAGGCAAACCGTTCGGGCCCAATGCTTTGCCCGAACGGAGCGAGCGAACTGCATTGGCTATCTCATCATTCGTAAAAGGGGAGTCCAAAGCAATACGGTCCAAGTCGGTGACACAGGGCAAAGCGATATCACGCAGAAGAAGGCGGGAGTCGGCAACATCCCTCACAGACACGGGAGCGTATACCACACGGAAATATTCCGCAAAACGATCAACAATGGCGGTCGGATCTATCACATTCTCACCACTCGCAGACTGAATCACGGGCACCACACGATTAACTCTTTCTTTCTTGTCCAACCACGCTAGGAGTTTGCCCGCTTTGTCACCCACATCGTACAATCTGCCCTGCTGCTCACGAAACATCACCTTTGCAGCGTCAGTGACCAGAGATTTATATGCAAACTGTTTTAGACCCAGGGCATGGAGTTTGTCAGGCGTGACACCAGATTCCAACTCGTCCTCCAAAGCAGAGATCTCCCCCTCAAGGTCCACCACCTCCTTCCTCCCTGCCCTCTTAGCTTCAACAATCAAGGAAAGGGCCTGTCCACGAATCACAGTTTTAAAAGCCTCCCACAGGGACACAGCCGAAGAGACCGACCCCTCATTTTCCAGGAAATATGAATCCATGGACTTGAGCAAGAGGGTACGAGTCTCAGGGGAGGAAAGATACCAAGGGTTAATGGGAGCCACTCGGCCCGCCGCCTCTACCCCAACCTCGAAACGAAGCCAGAGCGGCGAGTGATCAGAAATACCCCTCGGCAAGTGTAAAATCTCACGAACCGCCGATGATTGGGCTGCGGGCATCAGGAAATAATCCAGCCGGGACAGACTGCCATGGGCCCCAGAATGGAAGGTGTATTGGAGTTGAGTAGGATGCAACAGTCGCCAGCAGTCCACAAGGCCAAAGGTATCTAAAAACCCACCCAACCACTGCTGAGCCTGCGGGGTATCTCTAGGGGGATGGCGATCGTGAGGGCCGGAAAGCACCGAATTAAAATCACCGGCAAGAAAGAGAGTGCTATCAGGGAGATCCAACAGAACACGGCCCAAGTCAGTAAAAGTAGAGGCCTGCAAACCCGGGGGAACATAAACATTGAAGAGAGAGAGGGTGCGGCCTTCATATCTACCCACCAGGACAGTATATCTCCCGCGGTCATCATGAATCACCTCATCAATAGCTAGGGGGAGGGAGGTTCGAACAAGAATACCCACACCCTTAGATCCGGAGGTAAACCCCGAGTGCGCCACAAGGCGGTAGCCCCATCTATTCATTGCATAACAAACATTACCAATCAAATGGGTTTCTTGCATGAAAACAATGTCCGGTGACAAACGTCGTATACATTTTAAGACCACACTGCGCTTAATACGATCTCCCAGGCCATTAACGTTCCAGGAAAGAAATTTCAACCCTCTACCCCCCATCCCAACCACCCGAGCCAAGACCCCCCGTCCATGAGCTAGACATCAGAAACAGCAGCAAACACAGGAGCAAATCGCCTTGAAAACAACACACAGAAAAGAAAAAACTTCCCAACCCCCCTCCCCCAAACTGAAGAGAAACACCCCCCACCCTGCACCCCTGCAAAAAGCTAAAGAGCCACCCCAACCTGCAGTGTGCCTGTCACCCAAGAACCCCTATTCTACACAAAGACCCCGGAGGAGGAAAGGTCTCCGTTCCATCCACCCCCCGACCTCAGCAAGAACAAAAATAACAAACGAAAAGACAGAATGATCACAATGTAGAGGGACGCCGGCCAACACTCCTGAGAATGTATTCAAAATAAGACATAAGAGCCGAACAGTTAGATCTCCACACCACCTTCGGCACCGCCAGGGTGAGCGGCGGAGTCTGTCTCAGGAGGACGGTCAGGCAATGAGTCCAGCCAGTCATTAACAGCATCTGGCCGATCAAAGAAAAGGGTACGTTCATTGTATTCGACCCGGAGTCTAGTGGGAAAGAGCATGGCGTAACGTAGGCCCCGATCCCGGAGACGTTTCTTGGCACCACGAAACTCCATACGTTGTCTCTGAACCTGTTGGGAAAAGTCCGGGTAAAAGTTCACCGTAGCATTCTCAAAGGCCACCGGGCCCTTCACCCGCGAGGCCTGCAGGATAGCGTCCCGGTCTCTATAATGAAAAAGCTTCGCTACAATGGGTCTCGGCGGGGCTCCCGGCTTGACTTTGCCCCCTGGAACACGATGTGCACGTTCCACCGTGAAAAATTTTGTGAGACCAGAAGGGGCCAAATGGTTCAAGACCAGATCCTCAACCAGGAGATCCACCGAGTGGGGTTCAGGATTTTCCGGTACACCAACCAGGCGAACATTGCAGCGACGCGCCCTATTTTCAAAGTCCTCCAGGCGACGGGTCATGAAGTCGTTCCCCCGACGGAGATTTCCAATCTCTGTTTGGAGCTCCGAGACGTCATTCGTAAGGCTAGAGGATTTAATATCCAGTGATTGTACCCTCTCATTCGTCTTGCCGAGATCAGCACGAATCAGATTCACCTCAATAGCCACGGTGTCAAGTTTGTGGGCCAAGGCCTCGTACTGTAGGCCGATGGATTCCCTCACACCCGAGATGGCGCCCATGATATCCTGTAAGGAGGGCTCCGCCGATTCTTCCAAAAGTCGTTCAGACGCAATACTAGAACCAGGCAGGGCAGCTCCGGGGGACCCCTTAGAATGGGTATAACGGTCCATGACATTTGATTGAACTGGAGCTCCGCGCAGAGGTGTTTTCGTCTTGCGCGTCTCTCTGTCCCCTCTGCCCGCCATTTTGAAGATGCGTCACAGGACAAGCCACCAGGTTCGACGGGCCCGACACCCAAAGTACAGGATCAAAAGTACATAAAAAGGGGGCACAACTCGGGTAGAGGTCGCCAAAGCAGCAAATAGGGCACATGAAAGCCCAACAGCCGATCTGCCTCCAAGTCTCAATCGCAACACGACATCCACAGCCGCGGCCCAAGTCGGAACGGAATCGAAACCGAAACTTAGGAAGGGGGGACCCACAAGGCCAGATCTCCTGCCGTTGTTGTTCAATTGCAGGACGGCTACAGTACCGCACCCCGTCCCGGGCGCACCTCAAGGGCGGAGCCCAAAAGTTCAGAGCACCGTAACTCAGGAATACGAGATCCAAATCGATTTCTGAAAAGTGCCAGGGTAATCAGCCAAACGTCCCCTACACGAATTCTTGCAAGAAATCAGGATTCAGCCAGGATAAAATGTCGGGAGCGGCGAGGGTCCGGAGAGCGCTGTGCTCAAGCGGCCATCTCGGATGCCCGCCAAGCTCCTCCCCCCGCTAACTGCCATTATTAACCCTGTTATGGTCAAACTTGATTTAGTGGTGGAGAGACTCAACCACATTGAGGAATTCCTCAATACTAAATTTTTCGCTTCTACTTCCCCACCCCTTATAGTTAGTGATCCCGCTACTAACCCTATAACTGAGGGGGTAAATACCATCAGCAATTCTAATTCTCAAAGAGCTACTACATTGACTCCCCTAAGCCCCACAGTAATTAGGGACCCCCGAACTTCGGCTGTGCCGTCTGCCAGTTTTAGTAATAGGGTCTTTGAACAAAAGCAGCCACAGGGTAAAGAGTTGAGAGACAGCAGGGTTGAAGTAGGAAGCTCGGATATGTTACCAAGTTTACACCTCCCCCCTGAAGCTACTCCCTATACCGTCATTCTAGCTAATGTACCACCTTTACCCGTTGGAGTTAGTGAACACTGGTTCAAACCTAAAAATAAGGCGCTGCACTGTCTAGGGAAAAGACTTGGGAACAGTCAAGTACTTTTTGATGAATTTAAAATGGTGAGGCGGGTCAACTGGATAGGTTATTCACACAAAACACGGGCGGAGGACTGCGTAATATTGAGCTTTAGGTCACCACTACTAGTAGATCATATCTTAGATATGGCCGCTCATTCTGTCACCTCTGCTAATGATATTATGATCCTGCCATTGGGATACTTTTATTAACCAGGGTTGGTTAGGTTGGGTCCCACAGAGACAGAGACTCTGTACACCAGGGTTGCAGCCCACTCTGACATCTAATAGATAAGCACCTTTGTCCACTCTTGAGGACAATGATTGACTGGGGGTTGACATTGTCCCCCCCTCAGTGTGCGATGGTATTTACCATGGACCCAGCTAGGAGGGAGTCGCTCGAACCATCAACCTTATCACAGCAAAGGGCAGAAGAACTCTAGAAAATGCGAGTTTCGCAAACCCTGTTAAGCCAACTAACCCGACCGAGATTGTAGCGGATCCTCTGATTGCTTCCCACTATACAACGATTTCTTGTTGGAATATAGCTGAGTTGGAATCAAGGTTATGCTCGCCTGATTGGGTGGACTTTATAGAACTGGGGGACATTTGGTCCTTCCAGGAAACCTGGGCGGTGGCGCCCATATTCCGTACTGGTTACTAAAACTTCTTTAAACCAGCGGTTAAGGGCCGCAGGGGTAGACCCGTGGGTGGCCTGACTACTTGGATTCGCCAGCGCGAAGGCATCTCAGTGGTGGAGATCCCAATTGACAGCCCTGACATCCTGGTTGTTAGGATTCGCTCCACTTAGGGTTTTAACGTCCTCCTTGTGAATATCTATGTAAGGGGCATCCCCCACGGTTCTACTTCGGGAGAACTTTTTTAATATGGAACAGCACATGGGTCACAGGGTGGTGGCTGGTGACCTTAACATGTGTTTTGAACCTCTGGATGGGGATGATGGGAAGCTATCCGAGGTCGAGGACAAGGTGTGGGAAATCCCACAGTTGGTACTCAAACCCATAAGTAAGTGGACACAAGCTGCTATGTATCCTAAGGGGCTTTGCCTTAACATGGGCCTGAGGGCTGTCAATGGCAGAGTAAAGTCAGATAGGGCAGGCAAGATGACGTTTGATAATGGTAGACATGGTAGTCGAATTGACTATATTTTGGTCAATTTGGTGTTATGGCCTGTGATAGCCGATATGGAGGTAAAAACTAGACCCGAAAGCGATCACAATCCATTGATGTTGACTCTATTTGATGATAGCTTTACAGGGTTGCCTTCTGATGAATCACATCTGGTACAGACACTAGTAACCCTAAAAAATGACCTGAGGAGGGTACGGTGGCCTAAGTTAGCTACAGATGAGTCAGCTAGGACTACAATTAGGACCCTAGTTACTCAAACCAAGGAGAAGTTAAATAGCTGTGATTCCCAAGAAATGATTAAAGCTAGAATTACGAGTGCCCACAGTGAGTTATTCCTGGGGCTCAAAAACTATTTATCAAAAGTATTTTAAACAGTGGTAAAATGGAAACACAGAGGAAAGTCTCCTGGTTTGACCATACTTGTAAAAAATGTATGCAAAAAATTCCTAGGCAATTTTAACAGTAGATAAACAAGTAACTAGACCCAAAGGCAGAAGGAACAGTCAAGAAGAAAAAATAATTATTTGTATAAAATAAACATGTTTTTAATACACATAGTAAAAATCATATAGATAACTGAAACTAATCAGGCTATATGACAATTCAAATTAAAAATATATACAATTAATACATATAATACCACAATTTACAACACTTTATGTAAAAAGACACCATGAAATACTAAAAAGGTGTCCAAGAACAGAGTTACGATAAAGTACTCGACGTGCGTTTCGGTGAAAACGCCTTCTTCAGGAGCCACAATTAACAATCTGAAATTACACATAAAGAATAAATAAGGTACAATTCTTGAATGGCTTACAATCACAGGTTAAGTACATTAAATTAATCAATTACACAACAAATAATACCAATGTTACATTACATATTACCTATTACCTAATGCTCTTAGGTCCAAGATTATTACTTTGTTTCTCACATGTCATATGATAGACATATTCTAGAACGAGATTGTGTAGTACTCACAAACACCTTTGAACTCTAATTCTCAAATTTATCGTCAAACATGACTCTAGGTATATCATATTCATAACAATGTCAAAGACCAATAAACACCCCAATGTATTTAATGATAGCAACTTACAAAGGGTCCAATCCGGATACAGCCATCTTTCCCACGAAAAGGCTTTTGAGAGATTCATATTGGGAATGGGATGTATCCAAAAGACATGCCTCATTGACCGGTGGTTCGCTTACGGCAACTTTTGTGTCAGTTAAGGATGATTGTCTGCTCGAAGCTTATTGGGACACAATTGCTAGGCCACTGGACCGTAAGCTTTTCCATCAGTTTAGGGTCGGCACGTTACCACTAGGTGGCCTGACGATGTCTTGGGTCAACGGTGGCAGTGGTTACTGCCCCTTTTGTACGGAGCAGGTAGAAACAGTTGACCATTTTCTTTTTGTTTGCCCTGTGTATCTTGCCCTAGACAGAAGTGGTTACGCCCAGTTTGTAGGGTACTGGGAACACGCTCCGCGCTGATAGCAAGTAGAATTCTGAAGTCCAACACCTCTATATTGGTGGTAACCGGGGTTGCAAAATATATTAGTTGGGCCTGGAACCTACGATCTAGGAAGATTAGTTCCCAATAAAAGGCTCCCCAGCTTGATGGAGGCTTCTTTCTTATGAACTGGAACAGGCATAGGCCAGATGATATAGGGGAGCGCCCCATTGTTTTACAAGTGTTTTTACTGTTTTTATCATGTGTCAAGTCTTTGTACATGCTTATTAAATACCTTTTTTAACTTGATCTTAGTATACATGTATTTATTGTTTTATTTATGGTACATACTAGTATATTTCAATTGCGAATTGGACAGCAAGGATATTTAAATTAGTGTCCATTATTTCCGCTTTTATGGGATATGGGAATTAGTGTATATGAATGATGAGTTGGGGGGCCATAGCGGATAGACTCACCTTCCACATGCCATACGCTGCGGCTGGGGCCCACACGCTGTTTGTTCCCCCCGCCGCCATTGCCATCCACCTGCACGGCCGCCGGGGAGGTGAACTACAGCTCCCAGCAGGCCAAGCAGGAAACTTCCTGGATTTGCGTGCCCGGAGGCGCTGAAAGAGAGGAGGCTCCCACTGAGGAGCTGGGGGCCATAGCGGATAGACTCACCTTCCACACGCCATACGCCGCTGCTGGGGCCCACACGCTGTTTGTTCCCCCCGCCACCGTTGCCATCCACCTGCACGGCCGCCGGGTAGGTGAACTACAGCTCCCAGCAGGCCGAGCGGGATACTTCCTGGATTTGCGCGCCCGGAGGTGCTGAAAGAGAGGAAGCTCCCACTGAGGAGCAGGGGGCCATAGCGGATAGACTCACCTTCCACACGCCATACTCCGCTGCTGGGGCCCACACGCTGTTTGTTCCCCCCGCCACCGTTGCCATCCACCTGCACGGCCGCCGGGGAGGTGAACTACAGCTCCCAGCAGGCCGAGTGGGATACTTCCTGGATTTGCGCGCCCGGAGGCGCTGAAAGAGAGGAGGCTCCCATTGAGGAGCGGGGGGCCATAGCGGATATACTCACCTTCCACACGCCATACGCCGCTGCTGGGGCCCACACGCTGTTTGTTCCCCCCGCCGCCGTTGCCATCCACCTGCGCGGCCTCCGGGGAGGTGAACTACAGCTCCCAGCAGGCCGAGCGGGATACTTCCTGGATTTGCGCGCCCGGAGGTGCTGAAAGAGAGGAGGCTCCCTCCGCGTCGCGGGACGCGCGCGGGACAGCGCCGGGCTAAGCCCGGGCAAAGGGCAGGCCCAATCCATTGATGTTGACTCTATTTGATGATAGCTTTACAGGGTTGCCTTCTGATGAATCACATCTGGTACAGACACTAGTAACCCTAAAAAATGACCTGAGGAGGGTACGGTGGCCTAAGTTAGCTACAGATGAGTCAGCTAGGACTACAATTAGGACCCTAGTTACTCAAACCAAGGAGAAGTTAAATAGCTGTGATTCCCAAGAAATGATTAAAGCTAGAATTACGAGTGCCCACAGTGAGTTATTCCTGGGGCTCAAAAACTATTTATCAAAAGTATTTTAAACAGTGGTAAAATGGAAACACAGAGGAAAGTCTCCTGGTTTGACCATACTTGTAAAAAATGTATGCAAAAAATTCCTAGGCAATTTTAACAGTAGATAAACAAGTAACTAGACCCAAAGGCAGAAGGAACAGTCAAGAAGAAAAAATAATTATTTGTATAAAATAAACATGTTTTTAATACACATAGTAAAAATCATATAGATAACTGAAACTAATCAGGCTATATGACAATTCAAATTAAAAATATATACAATTAATACATATAATACC
Source organism: Lissotriton helveticus (assembly GCF_964261635.1). Taxonomy (NCBI): domain Eukaryota; kingdom Metazoa; phylum Chordata; class Amphibia; order Caudata; family Salamandridae; genus Lissotriton; species Lissotriton helveticus. The sequence continues at coordinate 1,222,083,423 of NC_136068.1, forward strand.
ACAATTTACAACACTTTATGTAAAAAGACACCATGAAATACTAAAAAGGTGTCCAAGAACAGAGTTACGATAAAGTACTCGACGTGCGTTTCGGTGAAAACGCCTTCTTCAGGAGCCACAATTAACAATCTGAAATTACACATAAAGAATAAATAAGGTACAATTCTTGAATGGCTTACAATCACAGGTTAAGTACATTAAATTAATCAATTACACAACAAATAATACCAATGTTACATTACATATTACCTATTACCTAATGCTCTTAGGTCCAAGATTATTACTTTGTTTCTCACATGTCATATGATAGACATATTCTAGAACGAGATTGTGTAGTACTCACAAACACCTTTGAACTCTAATTCTCAAATTTATCGTCAAACATGACTCTAGGTATATCATATTCATAACAATGTCAAAGACCAATAAACACCCCAATGTATTTAATGATAGCAACTTACAAAGGGTCCAATCCGGATACAGCCATCTTTCCCACGAAAAGGCTTTTGAGAGATTCATATTGGGAATGGGATGTATCCAAAAGACATGCCTCATTGACCGGTGGTTCGCTTACGGCAACTTTTGTGTCAGTTAAGGATGATTGTCTGCTCGAAGCTTATTGGGACACAATTGCTAGGCCACTGGACCGTAAGCTTTTCCATCAGTTTAGGGTCGGCACGTTACCACTAGGTGGCCTGACGATGTCTTGGGTCAACGGTGGCAGTGGTTACTGCCCCTTTTGTACGGAGCAGGTAGAAACAGTTGACCATTTTCTTTTTGTTTGCCCTGTGTATCTTGCCCTAGACAGAAGTGGTTACGCCCAGTTTGTAGGGTACTGGGAACACGCTCCGCGCTGATAGCAAGTAGAATTCTGAAGTCCAACACCTCTATATTGGTGGTAACCGGGGTTGCAAAATATATTAGTTGGGCCTGGAACCTACGATCTAGGAAGATTAGTTCCCAATAAAAGGCTCCCCAGCTTGATGGAGGCTTCTTTCTTATGAACTGGAACAGGCATAGGCCAGATGATATAGGGGAGCGCCCCATTGTTTTACAAGTGTTTTTACTGTTTTTATCATGTGTCAAGTCTTTGTACATGCTTATTAAATACCTTTTTTAACTTGATCTTAGTATACATGTATTTATTGTTTTATTTATGGTACATACTAGTATATTTCAATTGCGAATTGGACAGCAAGGATATTTAAATTAGTGTCCATTATTTCCGCTTTTATGGGATATGGGAATTAGTGTATATGAATGATGAGTTGGGGGGCCATAGCGGATAGACTCACCTTCCACATGCCATACGCTGCGGCTGGGGCCCACACGCTGTTTGTTCCCCCCGCCGCCATTGCCATCCACCTGCACGGCCGCCGGGGAGGTGAACTACAGCTCCCAGCAGGCCAAGCAGGAAACTTCCTGGATTTGCGTGCCCGGAGGCGCTGAAAGAGAGGAGGCTCCCACTGAGGAGCTGGGGGCCATAGCGGATAGACTCACCTTCCACACGCCATACGCCGCTGCTGGGGCCCACACGCTGTTTGTTCCCCCCGCCACCGTTGCCATCCACCTGCACGGCCGCCGGGTAGGTGAACTACAGCTCCCAGCAGGCCGAGCGGGATACTTCCTGGATTTGCGCGCCCGGAGGTGCTGAAAGAGAGGAAGCTCCCACTGAGGAGCAGGGGGCCATAGCGGATAGACTCACCTTCCACACGCCATACTCCGCTGCTGGGGCCCACACGCTGTTTGTTCCCCCCGCCACCGTTGCCATCCACCTGCACGGCCGCCGGGGAGGTGAACTACAGCTCCCAGCAGGCCGAGTGGGATACTTCCTGGATTTGCGCGCCCGGAGGCGCTGAAAGAGAGGAGGCTCCCATTGAGGAGCGGGGGGCCATAGCGGATATACTCACCTTCCACACGCCATACGCCGCTGCTGGGGCCCACACGCTGTTTGTTCCCCCCGCCGCCGTTGCCATCCACCTGCGCGGCCTCCGGGGAGGTGAACTACAGCTCCCAGCAGGCCGAGCGGGATACTTCCTGGATTTGCGCGCCCGGAGGTGCTGAAAGAGAGGAGGCTCCCTCCGCGTCGCGGGACGCGCGCGGGACAGCGCCGGGCTAAGCCCGGGCAAAGGGCAGGCCCTCTGTGGCCCTCAGAGGCACGTGGAGGACGGGATGGGGCCATCCTTTTGGTTCTCTGTTAGGAGGAGGTACCCAAAGACACTTGATTCATTTTATTTTTGTCTTCCACTCATTGACTTTGCCTTACTCACTACTGATCCTCATGATTTGTTGATATTCATATTGTTACACCCAAACCACAGTATGACTGACAAGGGGGAAATATAAATAGCATAACATTGACCATTGCCAGAGATGTCGATAACGGGACATCATCCCAGCCCACACAAAATAGATGGACCAAGCAATTGCCCAAATAAACAGTAGACACAGACCTAGCTTTCTCGTGGTTAGATGAGTTAAACATCTTGTGTAAAACCACACATGTTTTAGTGGAATCACCGCTTCCTGCTGAAAGCTCCTGTGCATTGCCTGACACTGGTAGCCCCCTGCAACCCCACCCACTATTCAAAAAAGTCAATATTGAAAACACCCAAAGATCTGCATTTACCCAGTTCTCATCCGCTAAAAGGAAATGTAATGGGGTCAATAACATCGGGAACCAATCAAAAATTCAAAAATTGTGCTTAAGCCCCACAGTTCCAGCCAGTAATTTTCCACGACTACTGAGGCCGTCGAGAAAGTAGTTGGTCTTACATCCCCCATGCAACTGGGTTTATTATCCCTTATTGAACAACTGGTCAGTTCTATTATTTCACCACTAATAGAAAAAATAAATGCACTAGGGGACTGGCTGACTGAAATGGAGGAAACTATCAAGTCTAACTTGCTAGCGAATAAATGTTCTATAACACCTAATTGTTCCCATTCACCTTCTATTCCCAAAGACCCCAAGCCAGTCACGCAAGACAAAAGGGTTCCATCACAATCAATAGCCCTTAACGCACCAGTCCCACTAGCTCTCAAAACTTCTTTCAAACCCGTTTTTCCGCAGCTCGTTGCCCGTAGAGCACAGCGTAACAAAGTTTTTCCTATGCAACTCCCACCGGAGGCAGCTCCATTTGTGTGTGTCCTAGCGGGAGTCCCAGTTCTTACTCCAGGAAAAACCGAGAGACAACACGACCTGCTGAACAAAGTCAAATTTTGGCTGACAAAAAACAGACCCCTGCCACCGAACCTCGAGGGCACAATAATGAGTGTTAGAAGGGTGGGATGGCTGGGCTCCCTCCCAAAAAATATTGCTGGCGACCTAGTACTCGTTAGATTTAGGCAGAGACATATTGTCCCTTACCTGCGTACCTATGCACCCCAAGTGGGAAATGGCCCAATCTCCGTATGTGATTTGCATGACTTTTACCCTAGAACGCGGCACATCCCCTCACCTAGTCTAAAGGTAGGGTGCAACATGTTAATGGACAGAGGACCGTAGCCTTCCCACTTATATCTGACATGAATTGTTGTTTTATAGCCCCAAGTATTGGAACCCCTATTAATTGCTGTTTGAGATAATCTTAACCTGTGAAAAATACGCTATAATCAGGATATTCATTCCCACAGGTTGGGTACAAGTTTTTTCAACTTGCAGCTATTATGTGTTATTAAATGTATGTTTTTATTTATAACTGTTTTTTAACTGTACGCTTTTATGATTTTTAAATCAAAATCGAAAAAAGCTATATTGACTTGACTTGAATGATGAGTTGTGTAGTATGTCTTTTATGATGAAATATCGAAATAAAGACTTTTTTGACTGACTGACTGAGAATCCTAGAGATGGAGGTATGATGCAAGATTGAACACAATGCACATACCTGCTAACATAGAAATATAACATCAGATACAACAGGGAATACACTTCAGCCAGTAGATACTGAAGGTTGGGACTCAATGACAAGAGGATTATGCTGATCTAAAAATTGCATTATGTCTGCCATATATGCATTATAGGAGGGTTGAAGAGACCATACTTCTTGTAGTCTGTGATGCAAGCCTGAGAAGTATCGATCACATTTTCACTGTCTCTTTTGCAAAATCTTAGTGAATAAACTATTTACCTAAATCAGAAGGTTCAGGATTTCTCATGTAGCCTTTCTAACGAGAAGAAAATGATGGTGTCTCAAGACTTTAAAAAATATTTATTGTGGTTTAGTTTGTGATGAGAGGGAATACGATGAGCCTTGACAATTTCGAACAGTTCTGGAAATGTAATATTTAGGAGCTTTGGTAATGTACATTTCAAGAGGAGACAACTTTGACCCTCAATAGTCTCCGGTACAGTAAAGATGTGCATATCATATTGTCTATTTATATTTTCTAAATCAAGTAAGGCAGCCCAAAGAGAAGCAACCTGTTGCACAAATGGAGTCACAGTTGCAATGACTTTGGCATTATTGCGCACTTTATTCTTTTTGTTGGCTACATTCAAAGAAAGGAGTTGGCATCTGTTTTCATATAGTTAGCTCAGATTTCTTCCAAAATATTACAATCTTATTTACTGGGGTATCTTGAGAGCGAATGACCTCAGATTTCACGTGCGGCTGTGAGGCAGCTTCCTTCCGTTTGTTTGGGTGAGCTGACGCGGTTTTGGATTGCATTTGTAGTTTGCAAAAAGCAATCAATTGTATATATAAAAGCTTAAATAAATGCTATAGGATATAAAATATTGCCAATAAGTGTGTTTCAATTAGCAATGTTTTTCAGACTCAAGCTGCTGCACCAAGGGCTAACAGATAGCAGAACCCCCTTTAACATTTGAGACCAGAGAGTTTCCAGTCCAAGCAGAGAACAGGAAATCCTGTAAAGGGGGAGCAGCTCCTCAAGTGCAACCCTGGCTTTCCCAGATGGTGGGGTATGCCAACCCCCTGTCCTGCTCCACATTTGGTAAGAGGAGATGTGGGAAAATTAGTGAGATCAGGAGGAGTGTCCACATTCAGCCAGCATCACCCCTACGTTGTGGTGGGCAATGTAGATACTACTTTTGAAAATCCACCATCTTGAGATGGTGGGAAAACAACCTGTCAGGACTAGGGTAGTGACTCTTCCCACAGCAAGTGGCCACTTAGAGGGTGAAGACAACCTAAAGTTAGGTAGTATATTGGCTAGTACTCATCTCCCCCTTTAATGCCCCTAAATTTAGTATTTAGGTGGCATCCCTGGACCTTGAACCTGAAACTCGATCGACACAAAGAAAAATCAGACCAAGAAGAGCTGCCACCTGAGATTTGAAGCACTTTTGCAGAGAAATTGGCACCAAACCTGCCTACTGACACATTTTCCAAAGAACCTCCCTTGGAGCAGAGGCTCTGCTCCAGCACAACGAAAAGGCACTGATCTGTAGACTCCAGACTTATCAACTTGCTGCTCCCTAGTAACTCTGATGCAGCACCCATACCAAAAGTGGTCCACCATCTCTGAAAGGTCAGCTCTGTCCCCTCCACAAATTGGAGGACACCAGGACCCACCAGAGCCATGTCAAAACAATACTCAGGATATTTGCTGATGAGGGCTGTTAGCCTGAAACCAGTCCCGGGATGCTTGTTTCCGGTCCAGGGAAGACATGGCTTGGCAATTCAGACTGGACTGTTCCCATAAGGCACAGGGTCAAGACTGATTTACATATAGCTGTGTCTGAACTGCGGTGGCAAAGTGAGCTAAATAACGATGATGGATTCCACCCAGATCTGTGACTAGGGGTGAGTGTCTGAAAAGTTTAAGTGCTCTGTCCATCATCTCCTTGTGTTTGCTCTCTCTGATTGTGTCAGAAGCTGACATTGTGCGGAAATTAGTGATTACCAGGCTTTCTAGTAGTAGTCTATTGGCGCAAATAATTTCAACAATCAGCATGTACATTTTGAATATCTAAATGCCACAAACAAATGCACCATATTTATAAAGCCAAACATTAGACCGTTGGAGGCTGTAGAACTTCGCTGAAAGGGAATTCACAATATTTTCCTTTCCACATCAAAGTAATTTGTAATACAGCTATATCAGCATTGATGCTGCCCTTCAATATAATATCTCTGCCCCAGTGTTTGAACCAATTATAATCTCAGGGATTGCCTGTTTCACAGCTATCTTGACAGTGTCACTCCAAGGGTGAAAAGCAACAGCTTGAGTATGAATCTGGAGCTATTAGAAAACATACCAGATGTGAAAATATTGAGAAGCCATTTAACTATTCTTAAGGAGAACTCAAATTCATGTAATGGCCAGCTAACTTGTGAGATGCACTAAAAGGCTGTTTGCATGGCATAATGATCAAACCAAAAGCCATCAAAAATGAGAAGATCAATGAAAACCTAGCAAAATATTTTGAAAGGCTAGAGTCTCAATACTGGCACTCTCAAAAGCTTACCCACCTTGAAAGGCTTAGATGCTTCAAATACTAAAACCTTTAAATTAAAGGAGCATACACATACATCCAAAACCAAACAATTAAAAGACTCTGCTGCGCGATCAAAGTAGGTAAAAGATGTTCCTCCTATTTAAAAATGTAAAACATGTGCTCTCTAATTGCTGCTATTAATGACCTTTCAGCTGCAATACTTTAAAATAACAGAGAATGTATGATCTGACTGATCACAAAAACTAGTGACAATTTGCAATCAATATTTTTTGCCACCAGATTGGAAATCTGTGAATTGACAAAGTACTATGACAGAAGTCATAATCATTGTAATTCCCAAAGATGGTAAATATCACACACCAAAGCCAAAATGTGCACCAATATCTGCAAAATAAACATGGAAGCAAAAATATGAGCAAAGATTCAGGCTGGGAAGATAGACAAAGTAATTACCAAATAAGTCCATCTATCACAATCGGGATTTATCAAAGGTCCAAGGGCAAGCAGTAATGGCTACATATTTTGCACTCTATTGAAAGCAGCGGCTATTATCTTAAAAGTAGAAAAGGCCTATGATAAAGTTTCTGGGCTTATCTAATTGCAATGCTTCAAAATTGGGGAATTAATCTATGCAAATGGCAATGGGTCCTTATGCTTGCTTTTTTTGCTAGGGTTAGAGGAAATGGTATGCTAGTTGAACCATTCAATTTGGGCCAAGGTACCCAGCAAGTATATACTCTCTTACTACTACTACTACTACTACTACTACTACTACTACTACTACTACTAATTTTAGCCATTGACTCTCTCCTATAATGTATAAATAGCTATCAAGTGATTACCGGCATTAAACTTGGGTCAAACACACTCAGATCTGTAGAATACACAGACAACAACATTGTATCACTACTGGTGTGGCCAAATCTATCCCAATCCTCTTGAATATATCTCGTAACACCTCAAGCTACTGATTGAACAAAAAAGAAAATAAGTTATTTTTGTTTACCTATTGTGAATTTAGGACTGCCCAAATATTGCTGCCCAAATATTTATGCATATGGTTCTTTAATGATCTGATTGACATGATCTGTAGGACATAATAAAGCAAACACTTTAGACAACGTCAGGGACATATTGGAGACCTGGGGCCAGATGTACAACTGTTTTTGCATGCGCAAACCGGCTGGCAAACCCATTTGCACATGCAAAAACAGCATTGGGGATGTACAAAAAATTGAGACTCGCAAAATAGGGTTTATCAACTCGCTATTAGGAAGGGGCGTTCCCTTCCTAATAGCGTGCGCAACCCTAGGTAAAGATGCTTTGTGTCTGCAATTGCGGGCGCAAAACACTCACAAATTACCACCCTCTTCAAGAGGATGGTAATGGGGTCACAAAAGGGAAGGGGAAGGGGTTCCCAGTCCCTGTGTGGCTGCTCTTTAAGCTTATAATGCTGGGAAAACTGATCTAGTAGCTGTAAATCTATACAGTTTTTCTACGACCGAAGCTCTATGGACAATTAATGCCCTAATCTTCTCTAAATGTAGAGACCAGGCAGGGCCGGCTCTAGGGCCATGCTATCGGTGCTACTGCACTGGTCGCTAACCTTAAGGGGCGCTGTGTGGTCAAATATTTTGTGGATTTGCAAGCATATGCCGCAACAATCCTCGTCTCCAGCAATTTTCAGCCAAGAATTAAAATGTCAAAATAACGCTATGATTAATGGACCTGCTGGAGAGAGATTAGTTTTGTTTAGCAGAAGTTGTGACTTATCATAAGTTAGCAGAGAGGGTTCATATGCCTGCTGCATTGTACATGTCCAATGCAGCTCACCAAAGTGTGTATAATGTAAATAGATCAGTGGGTTACTACTTTAGTCAGAGATATCCCTTTGGTACTTGCAACTCATAAATTAAAATTCTAATATGGAACAGTGAGCTATTTACAGTCTTTCATTATCCTAATGTTGCAAAAAGGGTTTATTTGGGTATAAACCAGTAAAGACCACCCCCAACCAAGGTGGTACATTTTAAATCCTGAGTTTGTGCTCTTCCGGATCCATCACTCCTAAACTATACTGCCTAACAGCATGGATGACATGTGACTCCTATATCTTGTTGTCATCTTTCTCATGTAACATTTCCTATTCACGAAAATACACACGTGTGATTCATTGTCTCTGTGTAGTGTGTGTGAATTCTGAAGGAGGAGCTCATTGGGGGATACCAACAAACATAGTGGCAATGGGTGCAACAAGCACTAAATCTGGTCCCAGATGAGTGCATTATTAAACCTTATACTCAAATATTCAAACTTATCAACTTCTTCAATGACAATGTCCCCACGGTTCATATTACTGCAAACAGACTTATAATGTATCAGGTAGTTAACTGCAGAATTGATATAGAATGAAAAAAAGCATAGGAACAGGGACGCATCCCAACCATACCTTTCCAATTTTCAGGATTCTGTCTATTAGCTCACCCTGCTTTCCCCACCAAACTAGTGCATTATTATGCTAATGGAGCCTTATCAAAATGTGCAGTAGCCTGTAAGGAACACACAGTGACTTGAGGGAGTCCCAGAATGTATCCCTTGGAACTAGATCAAATGCAGCCCTCAAGCCCAAATGAAGAAGGTCTTTGTTTTACTTACTGGATTCTCACATGATGAGGGCTGGCCTAAAGACTCATCATACTTTCATGCAGCACCAAGCAGCAAATTACCTTCCTGCACCGCATGCAAGGAACAGTCCAGGAATGTGCCATATTTATTATTATACAGCACATTCATGTCCTTTCCTTGTGCGCTTTGGCTGCCTAGTGCCAACGCAAGTTCAATTGCCTCATGGTGCAATGGTGTGAGCTTTGCAGGCAGGATTGGTTTTGTGCAGGAAGGGATACCTTGCTGCACACAAAACATCCTCAGAGTCATTTTCCTCTTTCCGTGTGTGCTGCATAAAGTGTTATTCTGGGGAGGTGCAGCATTTTGGCACATTACCAAGTCTACCACAAATGGTAAAACTGGGAATGCGTAACAATCCATTGCTGGATGCATGGAAACACTCATGCTACATTCATGGAATGCCTCCCTGAGGCAGAGAAACACAAGTTATGATTTGCTCTGCCTTGAATTACTCCAGATTTATCAAGCCATACATGGCTATGCAAAGTATACTTGTGTTGCTTGATAAATCTGACATTAGTGTTGCATCGCCTTTGTGTCCCCTTACACTGACAATGCAACACTGTGATAAATCTGGCCCTTGGTCTATAGTGCTGACATTAGCTGTAACTTGGCCTGGAAGGGAGATAAGATTTTTACCTGGTTCATCCATTGCTGGAGTTTCTCCAGGACCTGTCTACAGAACACCCAGCAGGCTGATAGGCCTGTAGTTAAAAGGATTGGGCATGTCACCTTTTCTTAAGGCAGGTATGATTTCTGCCGCTCTCCGTGAAGCTGGAATCAGGGCGGCCTTTACGATGGCATTTGATAGGAAGGTGATATACAGTCCCATGCACCGCTCTCTGAGAAATAAAGGTCTCCGGGCACTTCATCATAACCTGGGGCCTTCTCAAAATTGAGGGCTTCTTTAGCCTTCTCTGGATCAGCATTTGAGAATATACAGACTTCACAACAGGAAGGAGTAGTACCCCAATAGCCTAGTGTCTCCCAGAGAGCCTGATTATTCCCTGGTGTATAAATCGACTATGAATTGGTGAATTACCTGGCAAAATATTGGCTCAGCATTATAACGTTCTGATTGTGAGTCCCGAAGGCAAGTAATTGCAAAGGGTAGTATAGCAGTATTTCCCACAGTGGATTTGGAGTCTTACTGACTCAATCCACAGTTGTAATAGCTTAGGACATGGGAATGAACAGTCATGGACTGATCCAATACAGCCCCTGGGAACCAGAAGGATTTTGATTAGAACACAAAAAGGAGTTAGAGGGATTCCGTTTGAATTGAAGTTTAAAATGCAGAGAGGTAGTTGTGCAAGCATCTATGGCCAATAAACCATCGACCAAGTGTGCGTTGGAGAGAAACTGTTTCATAATATCATAAGAAGCTGTAAGGCTACTAAGCCATTTTGAAAAATCTACATATAAGGATGGATGATAGAAAGGCAATGTCTTGCTATTCCAAAAATCTGCCTTATTTTCATTTGATTGTATTTATTTAGTTTTATATAGCCTGAACTTGACGCAAGAGGGTATCAGAGCACTTTACAAATGGTTAGGCACAAAGAGACAGATAGAACATCCAACAAACATATATGCTGACATAGTGTGACATAGTGTGAATCAGGAAAAGGCCAAAGGGTTAATAAACAAGGACATAGCAGGAGAGTAGTAACCATGGGTTTAGACACTGTGTCATATCAGTGCCTGGATGGAAGGAGTCAGTGGGTTCTAGGGTAGAAATGTGTTCATCACAAATTAACATGTTAATAAGTGAATCTGTATTCTCATCCTACAGTCCCTCCACTGTTGGTGGCATAGCTCCAAGCTGTGTCATACTTTCTAGATTAAATCAGCTGGGAGCAAGGTCTGTTACAATAATTAAGGTTCCCCATGTAAAATTTTAAGGCAGGTCCCTGTCCTCTGATCCCCTGCCACCACTCTAGTCCCCGAGGATTGATACAAGAACCTAAAAGTCGTTCGATTTTCCCTCACAGTTGACACTATCAGTTCCCTTTCGATTAGTGCTGGGAGACTATCCTCCTTCATTCTTTGTAATAATTCATTTTTCCAGATTGTGTCTCTTCCTGTCTCCTTTGCGATGCAGTTTACAATCCCTTTTTGTTGAACTTCCAGTTTCAGTACAACAGGCCATGTCCTTATTTAAGCCTCTTAGGTCCATCACTTCCTGAATTCTCCCAGCCAGTGTTTCTAATGGATTCCTGACCTCCTTAAACTCTTGGATGCTAATGACGAGCTGACCTTGTCATGAATAATGGGAAATTAGGATCTTCAGCATTGAAGGGAATTCCCTGGTTCATTTGTCCAATCTCTTCTTTCTGTCCGGTTCTGTGTCATACAGAATTGGATTAATAGGAGCTTCATTTTCAGGGTTTAAATCCAGCAACATGACAAATCTATTCATACATGAGATTGAAAGGGTTAAGTTAGTATCTCCCTCCCTTTCTCTGAGTGGGTTGTCCTGACCAGGTTGGCACCCTTGAATGCTGTGTAAAAAGGGGTACTTGGAATTGAATGCTTCTCCCTCTGGCACATCCCCTGCCTGCCCCAGTTATCCAGAGAAGCTTACATTGAAGCTTCTGAGGTTTTTGAGCGGTCATTACACACCTGTTTCAGTTGGCATTTCTTATACAACGAAGTGATTTTTGTGGCTAGAGAGTCTTTTTTCCTTTCCAATCGTGTCTGTAGCAGACTTCTTCCCCTGGTTAAGCACAGTCTTCACCTCCTCAATTAGTGCATCAATCCCTTTCAGGGTACAATGTTCAGCTGCATGTTTAACAAACTATGTTGTTTTTCTCATTCCCTGAAGTGGCTTCTCTGCTTCCTTCTCCCCATAAGTGCTTCCTAAATGTTCTATTACATAGTAGTGGCTCAAATGATGAAGAAAAGTTGGAGCTTCAACTCAACAATTATTTTGAGACAACGGATTTAAAAAGTGATCTTTAAAAGTGGGATGTAATCATTCTAAAATATTCAAGCCTGGCACCCCCTTTCTGTATACACCCTATAGATGTACTGACAAATAAAGTTACATTTATGCATTACACAAAACATACTCATCTTCAAACACAGAACCCAAGAGGAGTGGCCTGGCCCTGCCACTTATTGGCTCTGATGGGTGCAAATGGGCCTGCTTATTGCTCAGCTTGGCAGAGTCACATGCTTTATAGTACCTAGGAAACCAACTAGAGGTCCTCTTGCTCCTTCCCTATGCCTTCAGGTGTGTGCTGGGGCTTGGAGTCCCTTCCTATCAAGTGTTGTGCATCCTGTGGAGTACAGCAGAGTCTTGCACATTAGAGAGCCCTGGAAACCAAATAGAGGTCCTTTTGCTCTTCCCCTCTGCTCCCGGTGTGTGTTGGACTTGGAGCCACCCACTCCAGCAAGTGTTAGGGCATTTTAAAGACATTTTCTTAGAGATGTCTTGCCAAAAGGTAATTATTACCTGGGAATGCACGATCACATGCTTATAGGTGAAGACCAGTTTCAAAGCCTCCAAAACTGATAGATCATCAGGTTGGTCTGGGAGACTTCAAGTACTGCTTTCATCATGACATTCTCTGAAGATGGATGACTTTTCTTTACTGTAATTGCAAGACCCATACAGCCAAACAGACCCAATTCAGGTGGGACACTCCCGATTTATTAACCCCAAAATGGCTTTATTTTCGGTGTTTCCCACCTCAAATCTACTTTGCTTTAATGTAAATCAATGGTTGAAACCACTTTTTCTGGTTGCTTTCAAAATCTTCTTCTCATCAAGGCCTAAAATGTTGACATGTATGTAAATCTTTTCCCTGACACTGAAAGAATATCGAGCACTATACAAACCAAGAGCTATAATTGCTCAAATGAAGACTCCATTATATTGATAAACTTGGAAGCCCGCGTAAAGTGATTTTCTATCTGCAATCCAATAACCCTAAAGATAAGAGAACTGGACACATATATTAAGTAATGGTTTGAGGATATTTTGTGCTATGACATTGATATAAAATGGTCTTATTGAAAACAAAGCATTTTATTTATAAATCTACATATATATCAAAATATTCTCAGCAACATCAAGTATTTTGAGATAGTGACATACACAAGAAAAGAAAACTTAGATCTTGGATGTGTCACCTAGATGCATGCGGGGTATATTCATAATTGCCTCACTGTGTGGAGGATTTTTCCAGACACAGAAATAAACTGTTTGCATTGTTTGTCCTGGAGAAGGTGGAAGTAAAACGTTATTGTTCAACGAAACCCTACGCTGACATTCTTTTTAACTATTTATCTGATGATCTAGGGCCGGGAGAACATTTTGAGACTCATTTTGAAAATTTCACTCCAGGGGGATTTTTAGAGGATGTTCTGGCTGATTTTGGATTTGCTCTCCAAACTACTTCAGAAGCCGGGTTGGGTATCTCCTCGTTTGAAGGCAGGGGACTGTTTTCCACCATTGACTATATATTTGTCAATATGACTTTAATTCCCCTTGTCCGGGTTTACTCGGCAATATGGTCACATTATAATGATCATAACCATATCTTGATTAGCAAAAGGGGTGTTTAAAATCTCCAGATGTGGTGGAGTTCGGGGTTACAGAACCTATTTTAAAAACAAGAGACCAAGGGCGGGGATTAAAATGGGCCAAGGTGGTTCCAGATCTTTTCTTGAAAGACTTGTCAAAAACCATAGGGACCGAGATTGCCATCTGTCAAGATGGCACATATGGTACAGCTGGGATTGTTGAATTGTTTGATAGGATTTGTAAGCACGTAGCAAGTGCCCTCTCTCTACCTTATAAAGGAGATGATGTTAAGGAAGAGAGATGGTTTGACCATAACTGCACAGTTGCCCATCAGTAGTTATTACATGCCTTGAAACAAAAACCACAGGATAGAAATCTAATAGCGGCGGCAAGGTCAGAATATAATCGGATCCGGCACACACGCAAATCGAAAATTAAACAAGAAGCCTGGGGAAAATTTGCTATCTGTCGACGTGATAAAGAATAGTGCCAAATTTTGGAAGATTGTCAATAAACCTTTCTTTGCTGGCAATGAGGGAAACACGGTGGAGTGCAATATCCCCAAAGAGCTCTGGTTTAAACATTTTAAACATATTTTTGGTGTCCTGTCTGATCAAGTTAATACAGGTTCTATGTGTTTAACCGCTGCATATAGTCTGAACTTTTCTGTACAAGAAGAGGGCATGGCCATAGCCCAAATGACTAGCAACAATTCTCCGGGCCCAGACAGGGTACCAGTTGACCTTTTTAAAGCTGATATTCCTTTCTGGGCAAAGCTATTGGCCACTGTCTTAAATGCGGCATGCCTACAGGGAATGCCGAAGTCCTGGTCCACATCAATTATTGTCCAGGTCTTTAAAAAAGGAGAGAAGGGGGGCCCAGGGTGCTATACGCCAATATCGTTGATCGATTCAAAGGTCAAGGTGCTGGGGAGAGTGGTTCACAGCAAACTGACCGGGTGGATCAATGAGCGTGGCGTATTGTCAGACCTTCAATATGGTTTTAGGAAGGGTAGAGGCACCCTGGATCAGTACCTTAACCTCTACCTTCTAATTGGGAAATATACAGTAGCCAAGAAAGGGACACTACATCTTGCGTTTATGGATCTATCCTTGGCCTTCGACCGAGTAAATAGATCTAAACTCTGGGACCTGTTGCTAGCAATGGGTATGGATAAAAACATTTTGTGTTTCCTATCTGATCTGCATAGGGATCTCTCTGCAGCAGTAAGGTTCGACCAAAAGGGGAACTTAACATAGAAGATAGATTTTGCAAGAGGAGTCAGACAGGGCTGTATTTTGGCCCCATTGTTATTTACCCTTTATATTATTAACTTAGATTTGGTCCTGTGTGGAGCCGCCACAGATATCCCCCGGGTGGGGAAACGATTGATTCCTGCATTGATGTACGCAGATGATGCTGCTCTATTGGCACGCACAGTGGTGGGGCTTTAACACTTGCTGGCCTCCTTTGCTGATTTTATGGGCTCACTCGGTCTAAACCCATCAGTATGGGTGTAAAGCCTAGTAAAATCAAAACATTTAGTTGTGACGGTATTGAAATATCTAGTGTCACCTCATTTCCATACTTAGGTGTTATATTTGATGATAGATACTCTTGGGCTCCGCAAAGGAGAACAAAGAGAAATGCCATGGCACGTTCCACAGGCGCTGTACTCGATTTTGCTCAAAGGTTGGGTGCCAAACCTGTGCGTATAACTTTAAAAATCTACAAATGTAAGTGTATTGCTATTGTGAATTGGGGTTAGAAAAATTGCATAGAGCTGCAAACTGTGGAAAATTTTTAAGAAGCCTGCTCTCAGTCCCCCAATCTATATCTTTGTACATAATTCATGAGGAATTGGGTATTGGCTATGTGGCCGACCTAATTAAAATGTCCCCTCTCTTCAAATGGATCTCGATCTGGTGTAATTCGGAGCTAGTGTTAAATCAAGATATCATCGGAGATCGTATGGCACCATGGCTGAGTCATGTTAAAGGTCTCCAAGAGGTATTTGATAACCCTGATAGTATATGTAAAAAAGTTCTGGTGTGGGCCAAGACCACGTTCTTACATTTAGCATCTGCAGAAAGAGAGGCCACTGAATTATCGAAACCTACCGCCGGTGCTCACCACATTCTAAAAACCTCTTGTTTAATGGAACCTTATCTGGCCACAGTTAACAAGCCCCATCATTGTTTTCTCTTGACAAGATTGAGGTTTAACCTTTTACATTTTTTATTAGCTGAACCTTTGGGCTGGAGTAAGATAGAGGATCTGGGACCTTGAGACTACTTCTCAAGGCAAGATACCTTGCACTTTGTTATGTTTTGCGACTATTATCTGCAGATTCGCAAGCGTTTTATTTTCCCAATTTTAAAGGATGAAGGCTTCCTGCAGGTTAGGCTGGCTCTCACCTATCTGCATATGTTGAATAGCCCTTAGGAAATTTTTAATATTGCCAGCTTTCAAGCAGCAGCAGTTAGAGCAAGGAAAATAAGGAAATATTATGAATATATATGACTTTTCACCATGTATATTTATCTCATATTTCTGTAAAATTCTGCCTTATTCTATTTGTATTTTGTAATACCGGACATTTGGGGTATCACATTTTTTAGTGTGTAATTTGACTCTCCCTTTCATAACATGTATTTTAAAAATGTTTTTTTTTCTGATGCAATTTTACATATGTATTTTTTCTAGGATGGATTATTGTAATTCTTGGTTCTATGTGATGGGTATTTTAACATGTTTTTATGGTTTTGAATAACCAAATAAAGTGATTTTGACTGACTGAACTATTTGTCTATTTGGATTAAATTAATAGACTGTTTATCTTTTACAGGTCAATATATAGATTGTGAAAATCAATATTTTGTATCATAAGATGAAGGTTAATTAGGATAGATATTTAATTATGTGTATAAAAATATTCATGTGCTTATTCACTTTTTGAAACTTTAATGTAATATATTTATGTTTTTAATTTGAAGAAAATAAAAAGGAAATACTTTTTTGTATATTAATGGTGTGGTCTATGATACATATAGAAGGATGTTGGAAAATTACTATTTACATTACCCATATAGAATCATGTCCATTTAATCTTTGAAATCATTCTTTTAAACATATTGTAATAAAACAAAAAGTTTTGATATGATGTCGTTTGGAAAGGCTCCGAATCGGCTTTGGGTCTTCTAAATTCAATTTGGAACCTGTCTTTCTGACAGATTCGGAAAGGTGTCTGAATGACTGATTATGAAGTTCGTAAAGTCAGTTTCAGATGGCATTCGGAGGAACTGAGTCATGTTATGTTATGTTATGTTATGTTACGGAGAGTTTTGTATAGCGCTCAGCTACTCCGTGGAGTGACCCGGCGTTTAAAACCCTCGGCGGTACAGATGGGTGGGGAACAAAACAGAGCACCTACTGAACAAATAGCCAAGATTTAAGGTCCTTCATAAATGCTAAAAGATTGCCTTTTGTCCTGAGAGATAGAGGCAGAGTGTTCCACAACTGTGGTGCCAGACGCTTGAAGGAGCGGCTGCCACACCGGGCACGTCGAATCGCTGGTACAACTGCCAAAGCCAAAGTGGATTACCTGAGTGACCTAGAAGTCTGGTAGAACAACATCTGTTTCCGGATGTACAAGGCCCCTGTGCCATAAAGTGCCTTGAAAGCCAAAGTAAGCGCTTTAAAAGCAATGTGCTTTCTAATTGGAAGCCAGTGAAGGGTATTAAGAAGATCGCTGGCACTGGCTCTCCGATTAAGGCCAAAGAAGGGACGCGTGGCAGAGTTTTGGACAATTTGCAGGCTTGTTAGGAGTAATTCCGGGAGGCCAAGATACAGCACATTGGCGTAGTCCAGGCGAGAGCCTATCAGTGCCTGCACAGTCACTCTTCTGTGGTCCAGCGAGAGTAGGGACAGAAATTTCCTGATCATCTTTAGGAGACCAAAACATTTTCCCACTAGGCCTAGAACCTGTGGTTTCAGAGAGAGGCCATTGTCAACCTGCACTCCAAGATTTTTGGCGACCACCGAGTCGCTGGAGGGGGGAAACATGGCCGCCGGCCACCATGACTTCCACCTCGGGTCCGGAGGGCACCCGAAGAACAGCACCTCAGATTTATCGGAGTTACACTTGAGGCTGTTTCGCTGAAACCAGTCGAATACTGCCTCCAGACAGCCTCTGACGATCTCACCATCAAAATCAGAGCCCCTGTCACACGAGAAAAGGAGCTGGGTGCCGTCAGCGTACGACACGATCTGAGCTCCATGGGCCTCTGCCAGTGCCACCAAAGGGGCCATATAAATGTTGAAAAGCGTTGGGCTCAAAATTGAGCCCTGGGGAACACCCACCTACAGTGGCGGCACCATAGCAGAGAACGGGGGGGACCAGACCGTCATTCGGAGCTGACTCGTACAGGGCTAAGGACTGTGTTTCCGACCAAGCCATTACTATGTCAGATTCGAACAGCCTTTCTGAATCGGTTGTTCCTACTTGGTTAAGCCGTCAGAATCAGTTTTTTGGGGCCCTTAGGAGGTCCCTCTTCACCCGTAGACTTCCGAATGGGGCCTATGGGGGAAGCCAAGGGACCCCACTTTACAGCCATGCATAGTGTGGCAGACGCCAAGGGGTGCTCGACAAAGGGCGCACAGATTCCCCAACCACCCCTTTCTTCAATGGGAGCCTTTGTATTCAGTTGGAAAACAGGCTCCCATTGAAGTCAGCCATTCAGAGACCGATTCAGTCGGAATGCTTTCCGACTGGCATCGCAATTGACCCCTGAATGTCTATCTTTATGTAACTTACTCAATCCCAGCCCTTCAGGGCCCTAGGGGAGACCATCAGGGGGCTTATATATTTGGGTTGCCAATCACTTGGGGTGTTCGATTAAAGCTCTGGACACTAGTTCTCTCGACATACTCCTCCTGTTTGATGATCATTCCAAGTTGGCTATTATAAGTATATATTCCCGCCCAGTGAAGCCGGGGCATATCCCACAGACCCTGGACTCTTTGTCTTGTTTTTTGTTGACCCTACCGGAATATGTTCATTTAGTTGTTGGGGGGATTTTAATTGCCATTTTGAACCTCTCAACAGCATTAGTTCCAATATTAAGGGCTAGTCTATTCCAGATTGTAACGCCTGCCCAACTAGGGGTGGTCCCCCCTTGTTCACCAGCTGACCTCACTTATAATTACCTATTCACTTAGGGCCTGTAATGGTCGATTTCCTTCAGATAGCCTGGGAAACCCTACTTTTAATAAAATAGGGCAGGCCTCTATAATTGATAATATTTTGGTTGACGTTGCGTATTGGCCCAAAATTAGCGACTCTACTGTACAAACTCGATGTGAAAGTGACCATAACCCACTAATATTGGAGTTGCGTATTTCCCAATTCAGGAAAGCTGTGGCCAACCAATCCAATCCTCTCCAAATTTATTAGGAAGCGAAGGTGGCAGAAGAGTTTGTTGGGGTATATTAGCTGCATCAGATGAGTTACAGATACGTCAGTAATAATGACGTAACGGTAGGCGCAAAAGTGATGCATTGCTGGAGTGTGTCACAAAAGTGACGTAACTCCACCAATGTGTACTTTCACATGGGCAAGTCCCATGTTGTTAGTGCCTGCATCAGTCTTACGGCTGCATTGAAGCAGGCTTAAGATGTTGACGCATTAGCGGTCAAGAAATGGCGCAGTGAAATCTTATAGATTTCACTGCGTCACTTCCATGACCCTTTCTTGCGTCAAAACGCATACATTATACCTGGCGCAGGTATAATGTGGCTCAGGGGTTTACAAAGTGACGCATCTACCTAGATGTGTCACTTTGTAAATATGGCGCAACAAGGCACATTTTTTACGCCACTGGTGCATCACAAAAAGTGATGCACCGGCGGCGTAAAAGTGACGCACAGCCTCATAAATGAGGCCCAAGGTTTCTGGATGTGAAGCAGCAAATATAAACTTAAAACGACCTTGGACAGTATCCAGCCATTTATGGCAAAAAAACTGCTTTTACAGTTCAGGCATGACACACGCCCGTTGCGTGCATTCACAAACAAATGGAAGGGTGCAGTAAAATCAGAGTGCCCCGGTTGCTCTTCTTCAGAAGAAACAGAATGCCATGTAATGCTCTTCTGTCCTGCATAGCATAGGTTGAGATCAAAGTGGGTCCTTAAGCTATGCAGAAACTAGGGCTCAGAAACCACATTGAGGTTTTTAGGCTACTTAAAGTTGAAACAACACCATTATTTGTAGTTGCCACTTCGAAATTCTTCTTTGCAATTTAGTGCACGCGTAGAAGAATTCTGAAGGGGAAAGAATTGGGCAATAGATGATGTTGCCCCTTACATTTTACTCCTACTGCCCCTTGTTGCCATATGGTATTGTCTAGGAAATTTGATGACAGTAATTGTGTTTACTTTGGTTACGTAGGAATGTAACTTTTAATGTTTATTATTCTAAATTATTATTAAAGTTTATCTAATTCTCAAAATGTTTTGATATATTTTTTAACTGTTTTATAATTCTCATTTAAGTGACTCTGGTCTTACTGACAACCTGCAAGCTACTATTTAGGGGGCTATGCACTCATTCTATGTCTACCAAAGCTGAGCTAAAGATTTAGTATATTTTATTGACAAAGGAATGGTTGCTCTGAAGTCTCACACTAAATTGTCCTTTTTATTGTAATATTTTACTTTAGCGGATGTAAAATGTATTGTGCTTTTATGGCATCAAAGCCGAAATAAAGTATTTTTGACTGACTGACTGGTAATATACATACATAATATTAAGTCTATTTATTATATAGATAGTCTTTTGTTTTACACTTCACTGTCCCTTTTTCTGCAGAAGGGTGACTTTTTTGTTGTAGAGTGGCATGTAGGCAAAACCATCCAGTCTAAAAGTGCAAGACTCCCTCAAATAATAATAATCCACATTTGTAAAGCGCACAATGACCCGTTAGGCTCTCTAGGCACTGGGGGCCATCTGGAAGATTAAGCAAGCTATTGCCCAGAGTCACACAGTGCTGGACTAATCTGCCCCCGGTGCCAGGGATCGAACTGTGATCCAGTGGCAAAGTGAGCAAGGGACTCACGTCTGAGTATACCCTGCCACACTTAAGATCGATGATGGATCAAACCCAGATCTTTTGACTGGGTGCGAGTGTTTGATTGGTTCAGATGCTCCGTCCATCACCACCCCCTTTTGTACCGCTTTGGCCGCCATAAGTGTGGCAGGGTATGCTCAGACGTGAGTCCCTTGCTCACTTTGCCACTGGATTCAAGCAAGCCGGGCTGAAGACGGCTGGAATGCCAGAAACCGGTCCTCTGAAGCTTGTTTCTGGTCCAGGGAAGGCATGGCTTGGCAGTTCGGGCTGGACTGTTCCCATGAGGCACAGGGTCAGACTGATTTGCATATAGCCATGTCTGAACTGGGGTGGCAGAGTGGGCTAAAGAACGGTGATGAATCAAACCCAGATCTTTTGACTGGGTGTGAGTGTTTGATTGGTTCAGATGCTCCGTCCATCACCACCCCCTTTTGTAACATTTAGAAAGTTGGCATTGTCTTACTGTAAGCATTTGGTGCCTTTTCGCTGTCTCTGAATACACGTCTGGGGAGGGATGACAGAGGTCTTTGTGCCTTCATCTAGAGAGCCAAGCAAAAAGGGAGTGTAGGTGTAACTGATGCGCCTTCCACATCCTGATTGGCCATCTTCGGCAGGATGGAAAGGAGAATCTGACACTTACACATGAAAGGGCCCTTTCCTGTCCCCACACAAAAGTTTGTATACCCCCCTATGGTGAGTCTGGAGCCAGGACAGGAAAGTCAGGGACGTATGCTCTTCACAGGCATTTCTTTGAAGGGTCCCCCACCCACTTCAAAGGCCTAACTGGGTATAAGTACTTGACCCCTGACACCACCAACTCAGAACACTTCTGGAACTGAGGACATTCTGCCAGTAAGGAGGACTGCTGTGCTGCTGGTGTTACTGCATCTCTGCAGGACTGCTTTTTTGTGCTGGCCTGCTGCCCTCTTGCGTGGGAATGAGAGGGACAGGACCTGCATCTATACATCCCAGAACCTACGTATCGCTAAGAGATTGTTTGCTTGCCTCTTCTTCTGAAGTCTCTGGGATATCGAAGAGTTCTCTTCATTCTGCAAACAGCACCTGGGCCTTGCTTTCTGCAAGTCTTGCTCTGCCAAGTTGTACCAAACAAGTACTGGGCCCTTAGAACTGAGTATAAAGGGCTGCATCTGCTAGAACCCATGCATCAACACCATTGTGCTGATCATATGCGACGCATCGCTCCTGGTGCAGGAACCAGATCAACACATTGCACTTGGAACTGCTACATCACTTACAGAACTGACCATTCGGAACTGACGTATTTCCACCAATGAGTGGAGAAGATAGACGCAACACCTCTACACTACTGAGAAATCATTGCATCGCATTCCGTACCGACACATTGTTCATGGAACCAACGCATCACCACCGTTGCATGGTGAAATCTGTCGTATCACCCCAACCGTGATGGGATCACCAACGCATCACTCTGCTGCACCCCACATCTCATTGTTTGAAGGAACCAGGTACTTTTGCTCAGTGGGCCTTGCAAGGATCCTGTAGCCGGGCTGCACTCCATTGTGGTCGGCTTAACTCTTGCCTTTGCCCAGTCCAGCAAGACCAATTACCAATTTAAACATTTATTGCTTCTGAGCACTATATTTGCATTTTAATCTAATCTTTCAAAATACACAACTCGATGTCAATTGATTGGATTTTTGGTGCTTTGGTCTTGTTTAATTTAAAAATAATGCTCTATTTTTCCAACCCGGTCTGGAGTATTTTTGCATTGTTTTCACTGTGTTACTGCTTGAAGTATTGCACAAATACTTTACACATTGCCTCCTGAGTTAAGCCTGACTGCTCTGTGCCAATATACCAGAGGATGATACCTGGTTAATGTGTGGTGTGTTTGTGACCTACCTTGACTAGGATTGTGGTTCCTGCTTGGACATGGTGCATACCTCTGCCAAACAGAAACCCAATTTCTAAAAAATCTCCTTTTAAAGTTTGTTGTTTTTCCTGATGACCCTATGCTTTGCTTTTATTTTTCTAATGGCCGTCACCTCTGCCCTCTACCTCTAATGGTGTGTGCATTGGAAATACATGTACAAAGCAATCCCATATTTAAAGTTAGGTGAAGTAATAGATTGTTTGGTGCAGACATCTCTTTAAATATCAGTGATGGGTAGTTTAACTGATTAGGACATCCAACTTAGATTAGTATCCAAGATGGTAAAGAGTAGATTAATCAATTCTAAAGGAGGTTGGAGCAGGATGAATTAAACATCTAGGGCCACATGTATGAAGCTCTTTTGGGGTCGCAAACAGGCTTTTCTAATGTACCAACCTGTTACCGAATCGCAAAATGGGTTTGCGAGTCGGTATTAGGAAGCGGCTGGTTCAGGGTGTCCTTTCCTAATACCAAATCGCAGAGGTATGTCTGAATGTTTTGCAAACAAATATAGGTAGCAAAGCATTTGGAGTTTACATCAGGTTCAATCTGATGATAACCCATTCGCAAATGGGAAGGGGTCTCAAAGAGAGCCCTTCCCCTATGTGAATGGTGGTGAAAACTTTTTTAAGAGCTGCCTGCTCTTAAAAAATGAAAAGAAAAGTTTTTCTTTTGTTCTTTTAAACGCAACCCATTTTCCTTTAAGGAAAACGGGCTCCATTAAAAAAAAAAAAAAACATGATTGCTTTATTTAAAAGCAATAACAGACATGGCGGTCTGCTGACCCCAGCAGGCCACCATCCCTTTGATTTTAGCGATACCTAATGGGTCGCAAATTGCAACCTACCTCATCAATATTAATGAGCTAGGTAGATTTTAGATCCCCTAGGAATCGCTAAATTAAACTCATGGAGTTTCATACATTAGGAATAGCGATTAGCTAATTGTGATTTGCAGAAAATTGCAATTAAGTAATCACTGTTCCTAATATTGATACATGTTGCTCCCAATACTTTGAATTCTACTATCACCTCAAAATGCTTCCTTGGAACAAAGGTATTGTCAAGATGGGGTATTGACATTCCTGTAATATTGCCACTCAGCATTCTAAAATTTGCTTTGGTACGAAAGTAAAACAATGTCTCATTCTGATGATCAAGTCTAGGGTACATGGCAGTACTTGTAATAACAATCAATCACAGAATGAGGCCCACCGTCAAAGGATGAAAATAACCTGGAAATATCCTGTGACAACATAATATGCTTGAGGATATTTGAACAAAATCTGCAATCTCTACCAAAAGACTGCTACCTGGTCTACCTTTTACCTTGGCAGCATTGGCAGAAAATACATCATAACCTTAAATAAAAGTATGTTCAGGCTACTAGATTACTTTGAATTTAATTATCTGTTGTTGTTTTAGGAAATTAGAAAGGTTATGATGCTGGATGCACAGTTTTACACCAGCTATATTGCAAGCTATGAAGTATATAAAAGTAGGGGTCTGGTTCATGTAGCATAATTGAGGACATTGCCCACGGTCAGGCTGGCTTATATTTCACCAGGCATTTCTGCAGTGGCCTACAGCCTTTGAGGGCCGCTTTTGATAGTCTAGGGCTGCTCACTGGTGCCTGTGTCACTTTCCCAAGGTCCTCAAGGTAAAGGGCAGCAGACACTGGGAGGCGTCAATAGACAGTGAAAGAGTGATGTAGGAAAAAGGTAGAGAGACACTATTCTGAGAGGAAGAGGAGAGAGAGTAGAGCAGTTGAGAGATTGAATGGATGTAAGGATTACATGAGTAGAGGAAGGGAGTGAGGCTGTTTTGACCAATTTTGCTTGGGCTGCATTTGGTTCCGCAGTCCGGGCCTGTTCAAAACTCCAGTAACCAGCACCTATCTCCCTCTGAATGTTACACATTCTGACTATGACGTAATGTACTCCATATCAGTATTGCCACTGGGATAATAAGCCATCTTACATATGATCTTTTATCACAAATTTAGAGCTCTCACTATTTTCAGCACATGTCCTCTGACACATTTTGTGAGATTCATTATGTGGTGTACAGACTGCTTGATAACTGCAGCCAACAACAGGTGAGTCACTGGCAACAAAAGAGGGCATAGAGGGGTATATTTATGAAGGCCTTGCATCATGCTTGAACCATGCAAAGTAGTACATGCATGATGCAAAGCCCCAAGTCACATTTATGAAGCCAAGCAAAGCCACCTTGCGTGACTTTGAATTGCTTCACATATTTTAGGGAAATGAAACGCAGAGCACAGGGCTGTGTTGCCTAACTCTGTGCCAGGGAGGTGTCCCATGGGAATTACAGTGTAGCTTCTATGCAACTCCCTTGGTTTTTGATGCATTCTCAGAGTTACAAGGAATGTGTAAATATCCTATGCCTCCTGAGGCATAATGAGAAGAAATAACTTTATTTCTCCAGCAGCACATATAAAAAGAGGAAAATGACTCTATGAATTGTTTTTGTGCAGGAAGGTGCTCCATAGTGCAAGGGTGCCTGCGTTGGTGCTGGCCTGTCAAAACAGTGCCAGTTCAGGATGGGGGGACAGGAATTTCCTTGTGTGCAGTGCAGGTGCCACCAATTCCATAAATATGCCCCAGAGTGTTTAACTACTGCGGGTCCCCAGCCCTGCAACCAGTAATGAGGCCCAGTAACATCCTCTGATGTGCAGTTGTTGAATCATTAACTTTTTCAGCTTCCAGAACATTCTTGATGACTACATAATATCCTCAGTGTCCAAGACAGCACAATTCCAAGTGTTTTTTAGACGTGCTTGTTTGTTCCACACTTTTTACGTTTTAAACAAACCACCCTTTAATTATTACCTGCAAC
Organism: Lissotriton helveticus; assembly: GCF_964261635.1. Classification (NCBI taxonomy): domain Eukaryota; kingdom Metazoa; phylum Chordata; class Amphibia; order Caudata; family Salamandridae; genus Lissotriton; species Lissotriton helveticus. Next base: position 1,222,108,972 of record NC_136068.1, read on the forward strand.
AACATCGGGATTTCAACAGAATTAGACTGTACGTTTTCTTATTAATATGTGCATTATTTGACTTGAAATGTTAATCAAAATGACACCAATTCTTTCAATTTGTACATGAAATGCTGTTCTGTTGTGCTGGAGATTGAAATATCATCCGGTAACTTGAACTCAAAGACAGAGCTGTTTTGAGAATCCTGCTTGTTTTTACAAAGGCATTTACTTTAGCACAGGTTCACAGTGATGTAGACTTCGACATCTATGGTTTTACATTCTTTACTCTGCTGTGTTGAAACAGATATCAGCAAGCTCATTATCAAGTATAAACTGAAGGGTATCGAGTGTGGAGTCCAAATGAACAATATCTGAAGAAAAGCTCGATGTAGACTAAATACGCATTTTGAAAAAGGCATTTTCGTAATCTGGGCCAACTTTTTGAAGCCGAGCTGTGGGATTTCAGTGAAATGCTCCCAAATGTTTCCAACAGTATTCACATGGGGTAGATCAAAGAATCAAAACACGTTTTGAAACCGTGTCAAATTAGTCGGATCTAGAAAAGGCAGCTTGATAACTGCAGGTGCAACTTTATAAAGATTAACTACACCGGGCACAGAGCTCTTTAGTGGCCCTAAAAGTTACTCCCACTGATAACTAATATAAAAGATGCGATACACATTCACTTTTTCGGACAAATCTTCATGAAAGAAAATGTAGTACTTGCAAGTACATCCCTCAACATTGCTGGATGCTCTCTTAACCTTGCTCTTATTCACCTTTTCGAGAGATATGATTTCTGATGAGAAGAGGAATCTCTGCTGTGCAATAATAATATTTGTAAAACTGAAATCGTGTTTATGACAAGTCACTAACTGAATTGGAGCTCAACAGTTAAAAATAAATCGTGTTACTTTTGCCCAACTCGATAGCACCGATATGTAAAATGCAGACACATGCAACAAGACATTATAGAAATAATAGGGCCGTCTTTAGCGCGGGTGGCTCCGGTGGGACAATCTTTTTTGGCGCCCCTCCCCCTGTGACCTCCTCTTCAAGTTCCCTCTATACCAACCAGCAAAAGTGCCCCTCACCTCTCCTTGGCCCCTCTGTCACATACATTTAGTTTGGTTTTAAACCGCTGGTAAAGACTGGCTTTACTAATCCACCTAGCTATCCACACAAAATACAGATATGTTCTTTGCAGCAGGCATATGAACCCTCCGCACTACTTTATGGCGAGTCCAAGCTGCCACTAGACAAAGCTTTTGTCTCTCTCTCTCCTGCAGGAACATTAACCACAATTGTTATCTTGACATTTGTATTGCTGCCTCAAAGCTAGATGCACTAGGAACTCTGCAGCACATGCTTCAAAATCACAAGTTGGTGCTAAACACAGCGCCCCCATCACTCTCCCACCGTCAGTGGCCCCCCTGCAGGTCAGCGCCCAGTGGGGTTTCACCAGTCACACAACCCTAAAGTCAGCCCTGAGGACAATATGACTTTCTAAGTAGCATCAACAAGCCTTTCCAAGGTATGGAAGATTATTCACTACGATGACGGAGGAAGTATGAAAATATTTGAAAATAAACTAAGAAAGCTGTGTGCACAGTGGCTCATTAGACAACCAGTGGCAATTTACAAGAGAGAGAGAGAGTTTTCTTTATTACTTCACAAGTTTCTATGTGTACTTATGTGGGTGGGTGAGTGAGTGGGTGAGCGTGACAATGGTTCACTTTCATAACTTGCTGGATGGTAGAATGAATGAGTAACCAAATGCAGTGATAACTAAAGAGCAGGTGAATGCAAAGATAGGTGTATTTATGGGTGACTGCATGGATAAATGCTGTAGATACATTGGAGGCCTGAGCAGGAGCGCCTCCCAACACCATACTAGAGAAGAGAATGTGGGACTCAATTACCTTCAGCCTTCAGCTATGTTTAGCTTTTCTTGGCACTGCCTACTGTCTGCAGGGAGCTATCAGGAGTATTGGCCATCCTGCTGCACAGAAGAGATGAAAGTGCGAGCAAGGCATCACCTGACACCACAATAGAGAAGAGTAAAGGGAATCCAATTGTCCACAGCCCCCTCAATAACCCCTTCCATCGACCATACAGTGTTAGAGAAAGTGCCTTCAATCTGCTGTGGGGGAGAGGCATTGAGTGTGAGGGGAAGGGGTCACATAAAAACAACTAGAAAAGACAACACAGGACTCAATTGTCCAGAATCCCTCACAAAGTAATGTGTGCTGCAGCTCACTGATTGGACAGCTCTAAAAGGAGTGCTGATCATCCCTATTGCACTGAACATATGTCGGGACGCACAGGTACAGCTGTGGTGAGGGGGGGCCAAGCCCTTAGTGTGGCTCTCAAACTAGTCAAACTACCAGAATTCTGGACCTCGAGATAGGAAAAACCTGGCATCAGAGAAAACACACAAATTGTAATTCATCCAACGTTGTCTACCTCATTAAATGCCCATGCATACTCCGTTATATAGGAATGACAAGCCGCAAAGTGAAAACACGTATTGTAGAACACCGTAGCACCATACAATGCAAAAAGAACATGAGTAAGATGACAGACCACTACATCCAGAAAGGCCACACCCCGAATGACATGAGGTGGACAGTGATTGAGAAAATTGATTGCCAGAACTCCACTAACGACAGACTATTAATGCAAAAAGTACAACAATGGGTATATCGCCTTTTAACTCATGAAGAGGGATTAAACAATAATATCTCGTGGAACAGCCTGAATCACCCCTGATCACTAATACAGATCAAGAAAGATGCTTTATGCATCCCCAGACATCACTTCCCTGTGCCCCAGTCTCCTTCATGCGACAACCTTCTCTTTATAGTATTGCACATTTTTCCGGTGTCTTTGGTACACACAGACCTATGAGGTATGCTAGCAGAGACATAACACCTGCTACTAGCCAGTAACCTAGTGTTCATCCTCTAACATCACATGCTGGAGGTTGTTGTACATATAACACACTCGACTACATACTATATCCACCCTTACCCCAGGAGATACTTTAAAGATGCGCTCCTACAGACTGCACAGTGGGTTCAGTCTTTCTTCCCTCTCTTTGCCGAAAATCGGAATTTAAATTTTAAATTTAAAACATACTGGAATCCAGGTAGCACCACACCACAATTAATTTCATTTAATTTACTTAATTCCTGCATACGCATTCAGAATTTGTCACTCCATCAACAAAACTTTATGTGATGTACAGCAGGAGCGTAGAACACATACAGAAACACGTGTCCGCTCTCTCTCCGTGTCGTTTCCTTTGCAGTTTAGACCCTATTCACAGAAGCAGATTGACTGCACCTGGAGAACCTCTCCGATATTTAAGCTCCCGTTCCACACATGGCACACATCGACGGAGTTCCAAAGCAGCAGCAGTAGGTACAGGAAGTGGGTCTCAGACTTTGACGAAATAGGAGGGGTAACAAAGGTTTTTTTTCCTGTTTCCTCTTGACATGCCAACATGGGGAGTTCTCACGCTGCCCGGTGTTCTTCTCTAAACAATCTCTGTGTAATTGTTACTCCCTCGTTCCCACGCAAAGAGTGTGACTATAGCTCGGACCCCCACGGAACTCATGGGGCACATTCCTGAAACGTTCAGAGTAAGATTAACCGCCTTTTGGCATCTTTTCATATGAATCACATATAACGCTATTTGTTACCACTCAATAGCGCATATTTCAAGATGTTCCTTTTAAACCACAACACACAAAAACGCCATGCTCGTCCCTCACTACGCCAATTTTCCGCATAGAGCATGGACACAACACTGTTAAGTCACTTGATATAATATGTCAAAAAGAAGCCATTATTATATGTACTTGCTTGGTTGTCTGTCTGTCACATTTTCCCTTACAAGAAATGAGCCATTAGAGGAAAACAATCTCTTCCACATATCACACCTTAGTGTGTGCGCCACATAGCTGGTCCTAAATATATTATTTTTAGACCACCTTTTAAAATTCACACACATAGGTCCTGATGAAAGCCAGTTTAACACTGAGACCTGGCTGAAACATGTTGACCACATGGATATCAGAGTCATTAATTATCTTCACTGATACCCACTCCTGAGTTTGTAATCACTGCCAAGGGCACAACATTAAAATAGTCTTTTGAATTCTGGGACCCATTGGACAGTTTTTTAACTCACACACAACTCACCTTCACTGCATATTCACAACACAAAATCTACTCTGCTGTAACCAGGCATCAAAAGAACAACACAACGGCCAGTACTGGACATCACTTGATTATTTTATGGTAACCTATATGAAGTAAACATACCCGTCCGTTTTTTGATTTACGTCACTAGTTTATTCATTCATTTTTGCACTAGTGGATCAAAGATTATTTTCATAGGCAAACAAACAAATTTTTGTGCATGTACAAATATACAATAAAACATTACAACTAGATCATAATGTACAGAACAATTTACAAAATTTACTACACATCCACACTTTCACTCTGGCCAAACCTTTCATCCATCTACAATCATACCACAAAGCAAAAAATACTTAGGATCTAATGTCAAAATATAGGTTCTTTATACATATAAACAGTTTCACATCCTAAGAATGATAATTAATGTGATGAATACAATTTCAGGGGTATTAATCCTACTTAATGAACACTATTCATAATATAATTCAAATTTGACAGAAGGACCCCACAACAGGTCGACGCGTTTCGAACTCCCCAATACGGAGTTCTCCTCAGGACCAACAATCTACAAAAACACAAACAAACATTTATTAAAATATTTGGTTCAAGAACCAATTCTCTAACTCCCAGTAACACCTCCTGTTAACAGCCTCTAACCGTACCTTATTATTGAGAACAAAGAAATCCTCGAGTAGATGGCATTCAGACGATAGACAACTCTGAATAGAGCGGACATGACAAACATTTTAGAGTTAGCCACCGACAGACCTATTTCTCACATTTAGTCTCTATTGTACATACGTTCCAAATCCATGGGCACTTACCTATTTAAGGGCTGGTGTCACTGTATCTGGGGGAAAGAAATGTATATATAAGGTGTTGTGAACCTGCCTTGTATGCAACATCGTTTTAATAATACGGAGAAACAGCATCGGCGGCGGGCACCATTGTTGGCAGCTTACCACGTATTTGCAACGTTTAATTTGCCGATTCGGTGATCGGGAGGCCACGTGTAGTTATCGCTGCCGTCCTGAAAAGAAGATTATATGGCCGCAAATTAGACCAGGGGTCACACCGATTTTAGAATGTGTGCATGGCGGCATGATTGAGTTAGTCCCTTACCGTCAAAGACGTATTCTCTCCTTCGTAAACAACGTGGTATACGCTGGCGTCCTGAAAAGAAGATAAATTGGCCGCAAGTTAGACCAGGGGTCCCACCGAGTTTAGAGTGCGTGCATGGCGGCGTAATCGAGTTAGTCCCTTACCGTCAGAAACGTATTCTCTCCTTCGTAAACACACGTCTGGGAACCTCATTAGAACTACGATGTGCAACGGGCAATCTTATTGGACACGCGGGCCGTCACATGGTCCCGATACCCATCTTGCGGTGAGAAATTTAAAGCAACAGTGTGACTGAGTGCAATGTTTAATAAACTTTATTGTCCACGAGCATGAAATTATTTATGACGAAAGCCATATACCGTGACAGGATAAAAAGTCGGGTAAACCCAAGGTCCATGGCCACTATGTGTTATTAGATGTATCTCCTCGTGAGGCACTAGAGCATAAATTCATTAGCGGACATTATTGGGCTCCTCGATATAGTGCTCAGGCATCGATTGTTTAAGGGGGCAGAACAGAATGATGGTATAGGTGCAATCAACGGACATTTACTCTATATAATTTAACAGTTCGTGTTAAAAACAACAGAAATTATTTTGTGTTTCAAAACACACTCGATGTAACTACTGTCTACAAACAATGCCTGACCAGACCATCAAGGGCAGTATCCGAGTCACTAGAAAGCCTGATCCGCGCAAAGTACATCAGCAAAAAAGGGGGGGGGCACTCCTCTGTAAAGCTGAATATGTAGAGTATGTTGTAATCATCTAGTTTCATACTACACTTAAGATTGCTTTAAAAATGATAAAAGTTACTTAGTTCAAGTTGATGATATATGCGACAAAGTTCTCAACGAAGTACCTGGATGCGTAACGCAAAGTAAACAAAAGGCTTGCAAAAGAAGAGATGCGTTGGTTCCGTGATCCGGGGAGATGATGCATGATGCCTCAGTGATGCGTAGGTTCTTAGCCTGCGGGCCCGTTGCAATGCGCAAGATGGCTCCTTGAGGCGATGCGATGATCTGGTTGCGATGCGAAAAGATGGCGCCCTTGATGCGGCGATGTGATGACGATGAGTAGACGCCATGGCAGCCTTGCGACGCTTCTCCGGTGATGCGATGGCGACTCTCTCGATGGCGTCACGCTTCTCCGGTGATGCGACAGCAGGGAGCTTCGATGAACACACGCTTCCAGGGAGATGCGGCGAAGGCTCGCTTCTCCGGCAATGCGACGATTTCAGCTGCGGCGGCGACATGCTTCCTCTTGATGTGTCGTGCTTCCAGCGACACGTAAACGTCTGGAGGTGAGAATTCCCAGCAAGGAAATTCAGAGGGGAGCTGGAGATAAAGTCTTTTGTCCCTGAGACCTCAGCAGGAGGCAGCCCTTGGAGAATATTCTGTAAATGATGAAAGTCCTTTAAAAGTTCCTTCTCCTTTCCTTGGCAATGAAGCAGCCACTGCAGGCCAACCCAGCAAACACCACACTAGCAGAGGGGCAGTAAAACTCCTGCAGCTCCCTTGGTTCTTCTCCTTGGCAAAAAGTTTCTTGTTCCAGAACTGATCTAATTTTTTGGGATCAGGGTCCCAATATTTATAACCCAAAATCCTTTGTTCCCAGGTAAATCAAATAACCCAATCATGGAATCACCAATTAGTCCAAACCAGTTCCTGAGCACTTCGTTTACATGACTCTTTTCTTCCTTTCACTGTGCAGCGCAGATACATCAGGCAGGCCTGGACAGTTAGGCAAGAAAATACCTACTTCTAAAAGTGGTATTTTCAAACACAGAATATTAAAACCAACTTTACTAAAAAATGTATCTTATCATTCTGACTTCAGGCATACTAAATTCAAATTTCTACCATGTTCCCTGAGTCAGTTAGGATTATAAGAATGCAATAATCTAACTGCCCATTCTAGCCTATGGGGAACAGATAGCCTTGCAATAGTGAAAAACGAAAATGGCTGTAGTTCACTATTAGGACATGCTACACACCCCGGAGCATGTCCTACCTTATACTTACAATGCACCCTGCCCTTCGGCCTACCATAGGAGTGTGTAATATGAAGCAAAGAGAAGGTTTAGGGACTGGCAAGTGGGTGCACTTGCCAAGTCGACATGGCAGTACTAGACTGCACACAGGCCTTGCAATGGCAGACCTGAGACACACTTTCCAAGCTGCTTCTGTGGGTGGCACAGCCAGTGCTGCAAGCCCACCAGCAGCATTTGATTTACAAGCCCTGGACACACATGGTGCACTGTACTAGGGGCTGACAGGTAAATCAAATAACCCAATCATGGAATCACCAATTAGTACATCAATTTACATCAATTTAACATAGGGAGCACTTGCACTGTGGCACTGAATAGCAGAGGCACAGTGCCCAAAGCATATTAACCAGCAAAAACATATCAAAACAGAGGAGGCAATCCGTCAAAAGGGAAGGGAGACTCAAGCCAATGATGCCAGGTCTAACATGTGTCCCCTCTAGCTGAAATGTGGGGGGAACTACCCTTCCCCTTGGGAGTTATCTTCACTAAGGCCAAAAAATCTGGACAGACCATCAGCGTTGGCATGTTCTGTACCAGGGCGGTGTTCCACTGTAAAGTCCATACCCTGTAGGGAAATGGACCACCTCAACAACTTTGGGTTCTCACCCCTCATTTGCATTAGCCATCTGAGGGGCCTGTGGTTGGTCTGAACCAGGAAGTGAGTACCAAACAAGTATGGTCTCAACTTCTTCAGTGGCCAGACCATGGCAAATGCCTCAGGCTCATTTGCACTCCACCTCTGTTCCAGTGGAAGTTACCTCCTACTGATGAAGGCTAAAGGTCGGTCTAGGCCCTCTTCATTAATCTGTGATAGAACAGCCCCCACACCATGCTCTGAAGCGTCCGTCTGAACAATTAATTATTTTGAGAAGTTGGGCGCCTGAAGCACGGGTGCTGTGCACATGGCAGTCTTCAGGGTGTCAAAAGCCTTCTGACAGGTGTCAGTCCAGTTCACTTTCTTGGGCTGCCTCCTGGAAGTCAGCTCAGTCAAGGGTGCATCAATATTGCCATACCCGTTGTCAAACCTCCTGTAGTACCCCATGAGTCCTAAAAAGGGTCTCACCGGTGTCTGAGTCTTTGGGGGTTCCCATGACAGGATGTTATCAATCTTGGGTTGTAGGGGCGCCATCTGGCTGCTTCCTACCTAGTGACCCAAGTACACCACGTAACCCTGCCTGATCTTACACAGTGCCATCACCACTTCCCAGAGGTGGTGTAGATGTTCTTTCCAACTGGCGCTGAACACTGCAATGTCATCCAGGTAGGTAGCACTGAAATCCTCCCGTCCAGCAAACACCCGGTTGACCAACCTCTGAAAGGTGGCAGGGGCATTCTTCATCCCAAAGGGCATAACCCAGAATTGGTATAGAGAATGCTGACTTCTCCTTAGCCCCATCAGTCAAGGTGATCTGCCAGTAACCAGACGTCAAATCAAATGTACTGAGGTACCGTGCAGCCCCTAACCGATCAATGAGCTCATCAGCTCTGGGTATGGGGTGTGCGTCAGTCCTGATAACTGAATTGATCCCTCTGTAGTCCACACAGAACCGGAGTTCAGGTGTGGCACCCGGCGTGGCAGCCTTTGGGACCAAAACCACTGGGCTGGCCCAAGGACTGTTTGAGGACTCAATTACCCCTAAAACAAACATCTTGGAGAATTCCTTCTTATTGTAAAAGTGATCCAAACAAAAAGTCCTCAAATGCAAATATCCAGCAGCAGCCACAAAAAGTAATCCTTCCAGCTCCAGATGCAAATGAAAAGTGACCAGGACATGGACAAAGCACTGGGAGTAGCCAGCGGGACAGGAAAAGGAAGTGGGAGACTCTGGGGCACTTCCTTCCTCACACCGCCCCTAAAAAAATCAATCTGAGGAGTTATTCTGATCCAAATCCTCATTTTCAGAAGGTTTATGCTGCCTGCTGTATATTTCTTGTGCAGAATTGCAATTTTTTCAAGTTCGTCAAAGCGAGCTGTTCAAATCTCCTGCCGGAAGTCAGCTGCCCGTCGCATCTACGCGTTCGCAATTGTTTGCTCCTGTGATGCGTGGTCTCTGGCCCTTATGACGTAGTCGCGTTCTCAAAATTTCGTAGTGCAAGATGGTGGGCCGCTATGACGTACTCATGGTCAAAAAGTCTCGCGCGATCACGCAGCCAGATCCAAAATGGCGCACGCAAACCGGGAGGAAAAACAACTCGGCGAATTCAGAATCACGGTAAGTCAACGCCACGCGCGCGAGATTGTATTTTTGAATCTCTACCAAGCAAAAAATTCTACCAGCTTGCGAATTGCGAATTTTTTGACAATTTTGCCCGATTCACGGACCACGAAATTGCCAAAAATTCACAAAATCCGCGAGCGGAACGGATTTTCAGCCCACACTTACTGGGAACCCTTACCTTGGTTTCCTTGGGAATTCCTTTGGGGCCCTTTCTGGAAATCCCTCTGTTACCCTTGCCCCCCCCCACTCTTCTGCTGGGGACCCTGCCCACCTTTGGCAGAGTCTCCCACAAGACCCTTCTTGACCATGGTACTGACCCAGCGGTCCGCCTCTTCAGCAAGCTTTCTAGGATTAGTCAACTTGCTGTCAATAAGGTGCTGACATACATCTGGAAAACAATTAGCAGACAAGTGCTCCATAGCAATCAAATCATATAGCGCTTGAAAATTATCAACATTTTTACCTCTCACCCAACCATCGATAGCTCTGCAAAAGAAAGACACATATTCTACGCAAGTGGTTCCCTCCAACTTCTAACAATTACTGAACCTCCTGGAGTTAAACCATACCTTGTCATTAGTGCTTCTTTAATGTGGGCATAAGACATCCTATGATCACAGTGCAGTCTAACAAAGTATCCCTACTTTCAGTTACAAAGCGGCCCCACAACCCCGCTCCCCAATCCTTGTCAGGGACCCTGTGGGCCAACATTGCTATCTCATAGGCTGCAAACCACTGCCCAATATCTTCACTTTTGTGGAAATCTTCAATGACATCCTTGGGAATATGTACCCTGCATTCTGAAGGCAGAAATGGTGCGCTGCCACCTGAGGGATTGATTTCTAAGCCATTGGCCCTGATTTCTAACTCCCTCAACATCCTCTCATGTTCCATTCTCATTCTCTCCGTTTCCAAAGACAACCTGGTATTCTCTGTTCCCCTATTACGCTCCATCTTAAGCTTAGCCAACTCCAGCTTCAGTGCCCTATTTCTCTCCCTGTCTTCCAACTCTCTGGGGGACAGGTCTTTGGAAGAGATACTGCTGCCAGGTCGAGAGAGTCCTCCTCCCCTAGCTGAAAACACTGGCCTCTCAATGAGCCCATCTGCATCCCCATCTGGCTCCACCACAAGATCAGGGACATTTCTTGCTTCTACCCAGGCCCTCAGCGGCTTTTGGTAGTCATCCTTTTTAGAAATGCCTGGTGTAGCAACTTTCAATTTCCTGCACAGATGTTTGAGCTGTTTCACAGTGTAGTATCCAACCTCTCTTCCTCAAATTCAAGATCCATAGATGCAACATATGGTTTACTCATGGTAGTAAGAATTTGGGAGTTTTTAGTAAAAACTAAGAGTCCAAGGAAAAAGATTCTAAAAAGTATGTGGTCGCGTTTGGTCTGCACTCACTAGTAGTGTACACCAATCACTGTATATGAAACACAAATGCAAAGTTAAAGTCCTCACCGCTGACCACCAATGTAAGATGTGGGGGTCTCTAGTTGGCAATGGTATTCACCTTTGTCCAAATAGGGCCCCCTACTTCTAAGTCAGGATAAGGAGATTACACTCCTTAATCACCCCCGCTCACCCCCTTGGTAGCTTGGCACGAGCAGACTGGCTTATCTCAGAGGCAGTGTGTTAAGCCTTTGTGAATATACACAGTAATACAGTGAAAACACTACATATGGACACAACACAGGTTTTATAATAATACGTATTCTTTATATAGACTTAACGCAAGACCAAAAACGACAAAAATCCACAATACTACACTTAAGATTGCCTTAAAGATGATAAAAGTTACTTATTTCAAGTTGATGATAGATGCAACAACGTTCTCAACAAAGTACTTGAATGCATAATGCAAAGTAAACAAAAGGCTCGCAAAAGAAGAGATGCGTCGGTTCTGTGATCCTGGGGAGATGATGTGTTGTGCCTCAATGCTTGCCCAGAGTAGGGGATGCATCGTAATCCTTACTGGTGCACAGGTGATGCGTAGATTCTCGGGCCTGTTGCGGTGCGCAAGATTGCGCCTTGATGCGATGCGATGATCCGGTTGCAATGTGAGAAGATGACGCCCTTGATGCGGCGATGTGATGACGATGCGTAGACACCCTGGCAGCCTTGCGATGACTCTGTACTTTGGAGCCGTGACAGGCCCTGCGACGCTTGACTTTGTGCTTACCAGCCAGTCTTCAGCAATCACTCACAAATAATAATATAGACTCACAAGATGTACTTTGCTCAACCACTTGCAAAGGGATATTTGAGATTTGAAGGGCACTTAACCATCAGCACGATATGAGATGGAAAAACCTGGCTCTGTGTTCCTAAATGCCAAAAGAACTGCAAGACTAGAACTACATCCGTGATTTAGAAAAAGGGGCCAATGAGGACATCAACCACACTTTTATCCTAGAAAACTCAACCGCTGGTGAGGTGAGAGATTGCTGGCACTACAATCAAGCACGGGAGAGGACAAATCGGACTATATGAGGTCTATACATTTTGAAAACCGTTTTATTTAAATGTGCTCTATGCTTGAATGTTTTATTAAACTAAACCTAACATCCAAACCTGGCTGCAGAGGTTTAACTTTCTAAGTTAAGCTCCAAAAATCCTAAAGGATCTACAGCAAGAAAAACAGTCTAGCTTAAGGACATCCGATTCTATGAGACATGCCCAACATTATATGACCCAGAATGCTAATATTTATATAAAAAAACATCGCAATAGATGTGTGGGTGTGGCATGACACTGGGATACACAAAAAGGGGGTGGGTGGAATCAGAGTTCTTATCCTATTCTGAACCATGCACTGTAGCTTATTTAACCTAAAGCTGATATAAATCAAAACTATTCCTGACCTAGCTCCAAATCATGCACTTAAGAAGATTTGACCTAAACCGGATATCAGCGGATTGCTGACCAAGCCTTGGCACACCTGGGCGGCTCAAATAACATGGCGCTCCCGACAGAGCAAGTAATGCAGGGAGGCGCATGAGGGACACAGGTGCACCGTCCCCATCAATCCATAAATAGAATCTGCACTAGGGCTTTCTTATGTTGGAACTACAAAATGAATTGGTTTAATCGATAACTTTGTCTTTGCAGCAGCGGCTGGCATCTAAAGGTAGTGGTGGGCGGTCAAATGGGTGATGGGTAGTGCAGCATTGTGCGCATGCAGCAAGAAAAAAACACTTACCTTACATGGACGAGAAAGCATCCTCTTTGCAACACGTCCTCCTCCTGCAGTCCGATATTCAGTCAGGCCCCAGCCAACTGCATTAACTAATACTTGCACTGTCTCACCAGCATGAGAGCAGCACCAGGATTGGAGGGAGCGGCCTCTCTCATCCGCTCCCAGGATACTGGAACCCTGCACTTGCTCTAACTCTACAGCTTTCAAAGTGTGAATGTCTGGCTGGCCATCACAAGACGGATGGCCAAAGGGACATGCACACTTTGAAAAGCATTCAAGGCAGTCCACCCTCTTTCGGGCTGCCATTACTGTGCAAGCCTCACCCTGTCCTGACCCTTAGTTCAGAAGGGAAAGAAAAATAAAATGGTAATAAATTAACTTTATTGCCATTTTATTTTTCATCTAGTAGGGGATTCTGGGGGCCTTTTACTTGGCTGGCAACTCTCCTCCACTCTAATGGAGGAGCTGCCTGTAGTGAATAGAAAGTCCATTAGGCAGGTGTATAAAACAGGATAGGTTTATTCAGGCTTAGTTCCAGAGTAAATTTAGTAGAAGAAAATAGGTAGATGGTAGTACTGCCCCACCAGGAGCAGCCTCCCTGCTGCTCAGCCTGCATCCACCAACTGACACTCCACACATATTCAGGCAACAAAACATTCTGTGACATCATCACACATTCCAGCACTCATCCTGGCTGAGCAGTAGGGAAGACACAGCGAGGAAAGAGAAATTGCAACAAGTAATTTATAACAAATCCTCCTTCCCTAGGAAAACTAAAAGTAAAAGTGAAGGAAACAAACAGAAATATCATCATATGCATTACATCAGTAAAGATGGTAGGAATATTCCAACATATACCTGCATGAAAAGGAACACTCCAAACTATACATGCATGAAATGTACATATATTATTACGTCAGTAAATATGGAAGGGACATTCCAAAATATACATGCATAAACACGCCCCAACCCCCTCCTTAAGGAATATAAAAGAAACAAGCATTGCATGGGCATGGCTTAAACCACAAGCAAGCCTATGCCTCAGAGTATTGGTACTAACCACCCACAACCTCAAGATAATAGGGTACACACATCGCTAAAAACAGAACTAGGGCACTTAACCACCCAACAACATCACCATAATAGGGTACAAAACACCCTTGAAAACAGAACAGGGGCACTCAACCTCACCGTAGTACGGTACTCCACCCTAGAAAAACTGAACTGGGACACTTACCAACCCACAACCTCAATGTAACAGGGTACACACATCCCTATAAAAAAAAAAAAACTTACGCCCCAGAAGGAAAATACCAGACTGTAACACAAACACACAAAATGAGCATACTAGACAGGAGCAGAATAAAATTGAACAAACCCATGGTAAGAGAAAGGACTCTACAACCTCGAAGAGAAATGCATACAACATTACACGGCATGGCAAGGATAACAATACATAGCAAAATGAAAGTCTTAGACTCCGGTGAACGATCTCTCACCTGAAGTCCGCATCAAAGGTGAACCCTTATTCGAGAGCTCATGTTGTTGTTGCCACCCAATATACTGTGGCACAGTGACTTCCTCCCGGTTGTCGTCCCCATAGAGTGTGAAGAGTAATTCATGATGTAGTGTGTCCTGCAATCTAGTTCAAAATGGTTGCCATTCCATTTATATTTTTGCGGGAACATGAGTCACCATAAAGAACTGAGTGGATGTCCCACAATCGTGCCGAAAATTGAGTCATGGACAATGTCTATATGCAAAAGGGTACCTGTAGCTTAACCTGTAGAGATCAAGCCAAGAGATGCAGACAATCTGGACAATGCAATGCCGCTGGGCACCTCTCTTTTATATCTCATGAGGACACGTACTGTAGGCGACCAGAACTTTGCAACATTCCCGAAACTTTATTGACGGAACAACGTGGTTGGCAGAGCGTGTACACCACATGGTAGAAGCCAAAGGAAATCAGGCAGATTACGAACTGCAGTGATGCTCCACTCCCAAAATGGCAGCACGCACCGGTGACGTTGCAACGGATGGCTCCCAGCATCACCATGCTCCAAAACGTTCACAACAGCCTTGAGAGGGAGTATACATAACAGGTAAGACAGAGCGTGCTCAGTGTATGGGCGCTGTGGACAGCTCGTGCCATATTTTAATTGTCGCAAAGCAGTTGAACTGGCACACAGGATAGGTTTATTCAGGCTTAGTTCCAGAGTAAATTTAGTAGAAGAAGATAGGTAGATGGAAGTATAGCCCCACAAGGAGCAGCCTCACTGCTGCTCAGCCTGCATCCACCAACTGACACTCCACACATATCCAGGCAACCAAGCATTCTGTGACATCATTGCACATACCAGCACTCATCCTGACTGAGCAGTAAGGAAGACACAGCAAGGGAAGAGGAATGGTAATTTATAACACAGCCCCTGTTTGTCTGAGTGGGGAGTCAATCCTGTCATATTATTGGGTCATGTAGGAGGCTGTGTTGTTGGCCTATGGGTAAGATGCCTACAGTCGATGTTGCCAGAGCAAGAAGAACTCTAGGGGTGATTATAACCTCCACAGGCTGGTGTATGGCATATGCCTCTCGGCTCCTGTACTTTGGGTGCTTTTCGTCTCTGCATGTTTGTTTAAGCATATACATGACATTTAAAGTTCAAGGTACCATAGCTTAACTAACATTAGCACATTGGTAGCTAAGTAACATTTTCATCTTTAGCAAACAAAGTCCTGTGGAGCATAGGACAGCAGCCCCGTCCAGCTCCTGCCTTCGTGATTATACTCCACCTGTATCAAAGACACCA
The DNA here is from genome assembly GCF_964261635.1 of Lissotriton helveticus. NCBI lineage: Eukaryota > Metazoa > Chordata > Amphibia > Caudata > Salamandridae > Lissotriton > Lissotriton helveticus. The sequence goes on from NC_136068.1 coordinate 1,222,124,568, forward strand.
TCCCTTCAGCTGCACATCATTCAATGTGTGCCTGGGAACTTCTTACGTGTTGTTATGCCAATAATCAACAACAGTGAGTATCCACAGGTTGCATACCCTGTATTTCTGATCTACAACACTCGCAATGGTCCAGGTAAAGTAGACCAGCAAACGTCTGCCCAGATTCATGCATGATTCAATACAGAGCTTAAGTCCACACGCAAACTGCATCCATCACTACCAAACTAGTTCAATGGTGCTGATTGGTGTACAGGGCCACAGATAAGCTGATTTAAGCCCATGCATTGGAAGGGTTTATAAATCTAACCTTTTAACCCTTAATAAAAAGTAATTTGTGCACAGTATTAGAATTAATTTGAATATCACTACCATTTCTGCAGACTGATACGCCACCATGGTATCAAAGCAGGAGGAAAAAAGCGTATGTCTTTCCAAAAAGCCTCTGGTGAGGCAAGGCAGACCGTAGTACCAAAGTTCTAGCAGCAGCTTCAACATATTTTGCTGGGGCACTAGGATCGAAGTTGTTTCCGTGCGATGATACCTTTCACTTTCTTCTTGTTTCTGGATTTTGTTTAATTTCTACTTTTCGTTCAATCCACAAATATATCGAAAAAATATAAAGTTAAAAAATACCTAAAATTAGCACACCAAAAACTTCCATTTTAGAATGACTTAACAGTCAAATGTTTAAAATATTTTCATAAACACCACAGTGTTCATTTTTTCCAAACTATTACATTTGTAATATTGGAATACTAATACACCCAGATGGGGAAACATCCTTTACAACGAAACTTTTTCCACGCATTACCTTTACAACGCAGGAATTACAACGCATGTCGTTACGACGACTTGCGCTGGAGGGTGCTGTAGGATAGGGAATAGTTTAATTTACTATCCAAAATCTTCCCTACTATCCACGGGGACTGGAGTTGGAATAGTAAATTAAACTATTCACTATCAAGCGCCCCCCAACGCAAGTCGTTGTAACGACTTGCGTTGTAAAACCTGCGTTGTAAAGGCATGCGTGGAAAAAGCATGCGTTGTAACGACATACATCCCCCAGATGTGGTATGCTGCCTTGGCATTAGAGTGCATTGGAATGTGGAATTAATGTCAGTGAGAGCTCCTCAGTTGTTTATGCTTAATCCATAAAATGTTCAAATGAACGGTTTCTGCTGAAGCTTAAAGGTGCTGGAGCTAATACTATGGATGGGGTCTGTAAAGAGGATAAGTAGTTCCTTCATCAATGATTTGTTTTCCAAGCATTTATTGACCACCTCACCAGAGTAGTAATAGGTGAAGAATAAAGAGGATTAGGTGTACACTACTACAAGACAGCAAATGTTTGGCCAACCACTGGTGCAATCAGCAGGGGGCTGTATGCAATAGTGGTTCACTATCCTTTGTTGAAGGCACCATACAATTCTCCAGTTATGTGGTCAGGGCCTGTGCCTAACCCACTGACAGTCAACCCCATTCCTCCTGGGCATTGGCAGTGTAGAAAATAAATTGACCACAGGAATGGCAATGCATCTTTAGGCTGTGCACATTGGGGATGCTGTGGAGTGTTTGAGTCAGGGCCTGATTAAAGGCTAGACTCAACAACTAACCAGCTCTCTACAACAAAGGGCAGGTGCACACGTGGTTTTCTTTCATAAAAGATGGATGTAGTATATCATATTGTTAACAGAAATTCAATGAAAAACTTTGTGACGTGGAAGTATGGTGTCTTCTGCTCATAACACCTTAATACAGATTTAAAAACCCCTGAAACGCCCTTAAAACGCTTTTAAAGTGTATTTATGTTTACAAAATACAGTGTAAAATCAGTAAAATTAACTATTCATAGATTGTTACACACAAACCCTAACTCATGCCCCCACTATGAAATCCATATTTCCCCCTTCAAATTCACTGCAATAGAAAAAAATGAAACATACATCCCAACATTAATGAATAGCAACATAGTTCCAATCAAGTACATTATACTTTATTCATAGTGACATTATCCACCATGTCACTTCTGAGATGATATGTAATGTCACCAGGAAATTCAAAAAGAACTATTGATGGACAGAATGCAGAACAATGTCATATATTCACCCCAGTACAGAGGTCTGGGCCTAAATCCTTCGTAGTTTTGGTCACCATGCCATTCCAGTTTAAACTCAGTCATATGCAAATCAGTCTTGACCCTGCGCCCAATGGGAACAGTCTTGTCGGAACTACAAAGCCAGGTCCTTCATGGACTGGAAACAAGCATCCTAGGACCATTTTTTTGGTTTCCCCCCTCATCAGCCAGGATAGCTTGACTCCAGTGGCATGGAGAGCACGGGACCCACATCTGGGCATTCCCATCCCACTTAGGGGGACAAATGCAAAAAGAACAATTGATGGGCAGAATGCAAAACAATGTCATACATTCACCCCAGTACAGAGCTCTGGACCTAAATTCATTGTTTTTTGCTCCCCATGCCATTCCAGTTTGAACCCAGCCATATGCAAATCAGTCATGTCCCGGCACCCAAAGGGAACAGTCCAGCCCGAACAGCCAGTACAGGTCCCTCCTGCACTGGAAACAGGTATCCTAGGATCGGTTTCGGTGTTTCACCCCTCATCAGCCAGGATAGCTTGGCAGTTCGGGCTGGACTGTTCCAATGAGGCACATGGCCAAGACTGATTTGCACATAGATGGGTCTGAACTGAGTTGGGGAAGTGAACTAAAGAACGATGATGGATTCAACCCAGATCTGTGACTTGGGGTGAGTGTCTGAAAAGTTTCAGCACTCCTTCCTTCATCTCCTTGTGTTTACTTTGTTCACCCTAATTTGGCAGGGTATGCCCAGAGGTGGGTACCTTACTCACTTTGCCCCTGGATTCTAGCTAGCCGATGAGGGGTGTTACCCTGAAACCGGTCCCAGGATGCTTGTTGCCAGTTCAGGGAAGATGTGGCTTGGCAGTTTGGGCTGGACTGTTCTTATGAGGCACTGGGTCAAGACTGATTTGAATATTGCTGGGTCTGAACTGAGGTGGCGAAGTGTTGAGTAAAGAGTACACCATAATCCGTAGTAATTTTGTAGATTTATTTGTAAGTTGAAACACCATTGGAACATATCATCTTCAATGCTTCTCCTCAGCAAGCCATGGCAAGAATGCCAGTTGCCAAGGGAAAATGCTTGAAGAATGGAACATACAAATTAAACAAATACAATACTTGTGCAGCAGCACGAGGTAGACACGAGATAGGCAAAGTGATTTAAAGTGAAATAAACACCATGAAGTGAGCTAAATAACGATGATGGATTCCACACAGATCTGTCCATGGGAGGGAGTGTCTGAAAAGTTTCAGCACTCCGTTCATAATCTCCTTGTGTTTGCTATGTCACCAGGAAAGCCATCAAAGTCATTTATTATGTCATCTGTCACATCATGTGGGAGCTCGTGAGCCGTACAGTTGGTGGGTGAGTTATGATTTTCAAGGCAGTAGAACTAGTTAAAATTTGTAAAATGAAATATATGTTTGAATATCATATTGACTGCCCCAAACCTCTTTGCTGAGCTTTCAAATTATCCTTCGTTTAATGAACATTCTAGTAATGAAAGCTATGCAAAACAAAACGTGTTTGCTGCACATTTTAGAGAAGACATTCAATAATTTCACCCTTTTTGCAGAAGGAGTGAAATGATTCACAAAATGTTGGCTGTGAGTAGGTGTAGTACTCCGAACTTAGACTTGAATTCAAATAATAGGCCAAGAGTACTAATGGCTTCCTCCCTGAAATACATTAAACGTGGCACAAAATAATTACTTCTCTTCAAATTGGTCCATTACATAGCAAAATATAAATATATATAAATAAATACATTTAGATATTTGTGTTAGGAAAAGATGAGGAGTGGGCTTGCAATGTCAGTCAGACTGTAAGAAGAACGTGGTTAACATGCCCCGAAGGGTGCCAGAAACACACCGTCTGGTGCACAGCCATTGCCCAGAAAAGGCCTCTCATGGAATTGGCCAGAGTGGTTTGAATAGAGCAATGCAGAAGAGAGGGCATGTCCTTCGGCAAGGCCAAAAGTAGAGGCCGGCCAGGGCAGCGGTCATCTGCTGAATGTGATAGCAGTCAAATAATTCTGGCTAAGGACCACAGGAGGGAAAGGATCAAACTGGGGTACAGTCACTTTTGGCAATATAGGCCCAGTAAACAGGTCAGGCGAGGGTGATTGTAGGACTTGGCCCTTTTTGGCTAAAGTCCCTGAACTTTTTGCTTTCCCCCTAGAACTTTTTTCTGACATGGTGTTGCCAACTTAGATGCTTTGAACACTTTGCCACTGCTAATCAGAGTCAAAGTGTAAGTGCTCCCTGTATAAAGTAACGGTAGTTAGTTGTCCATGATTGGTATATTTGCCTTACTAAGTGAAGTCCCTAGTAAAGTGCACTATGTGTGCCTGGGCTGGTAATGCAACTGCTACTAGTGGGCCTGCAACACTATATGTGCCGACCTCGCAAGTAGCCTTAAAAAGGGAACTCAGGCCTGCTACTGCAAGGCCTGCACGCAGTTTGTTAAACTGCCATGTTCTGGCAAGTGCATTCACTTGCCAGACCTTACCCTTCCCTTTCTATGCACACCAGACACCCCTATGGTAGGTCTAGGGTACCGCTGGACATGGTGCAGTACATGTGAAAGGTAGGATATTTACTAAGGTGTGTGTCATGTCCATTTAGTTTTTCACTGTTGAAAGGCCATCTTGCCCATGGAATAGAATGAAAAGGTTGTGTAATATGTTTTCCAGCCTATCTTCCCAAAGGCCTAAGATAGAAAGGTGACGTTTAGTATGCCTGAACTCACAATGTAATAACAAATTTTTTTATGAAGGTGGTTTTTGCATTGTGTGTCCAAAGCCACTCTTTTAGAAGTGGCTGAGTTGTTGTGCTCTAACCTTTCTGTGTGTCTCTGCCTAGCTGTGGATTGACTGTCTGGATTTGAAAGCAATAGCATCTAGGGAATGTCTTTACCCAGGGGAGGAGGTGAGACAGCAACAGGCTGACCTGCATCTGGAGTGTTGGGGGAGGGTGAGAGATGGCCTGAGAGCAGTGATGGAATCAGTGTGAGGAGGAGCCGCGATCCAGCCGCCTCGCCACTGTTGCATGCCGGGAGAATACCTGAAGCTCGGCTGTTGGATTGTCTGACAGTCTGTCATCCAGCGCTGCAGCAAGGCAGCAGAGCAGCTCGGCAGCGAGGAAATCGATTCATGACTGGCTCGAAGGATTACCGGACGATCCGCAGCAGAACAGAGAGCTATCCTCTTTAGGCGCCGGCATCGGGGCTGTCTTGGAACAGCGGTTTCTACGGTCCTGAACGCACGATCACCTGCGGTGGTTAAACAGCACTTTTGGCAGCCAGACGGGAGCAATAGAGCTCTGGAAAAGAGGACAGCAAAAAACAAAATTGAACGTAATACAGGCCGAAGGAGAGAAGGAGGACATGACCCTGAAAGGTAAAAGGGACTTGGGGGCAGTTATGAAGACTAATGCAAAGACTACTGTAAAACCTAATATAGCTAAGGAGGTAACTGTGAACAGTCCGGGGCACCCTCCCTCAATTAGCCAACATTTCTAAAGCTTGAGAACTAAGTCCACAACCACCTCAACTACTCCCACTAACACCCCGGCAGGCACTAGCTCAAAAGAGAGTGGGAATGACAGACAGAACCACCAGGATAACTGCCCCCAAGATCTCTCACCTGAGGAGATAACGCAACTATCACAAAGAACCCTAAATGAGTACCCAGAGACAGGGACAGACAATGCACTAGCGGTAGATATTACCGGGGGTTTGGAGCAAGCGACACCTATAGTCGGAGTGACCAAAGGAGGGAGCAGAGACAATGACAATGGAGAGACCCTCGTACTTAGCTGTGACGGCCTACCTCCCCAAACTCCAGACCCTGTCACGGAGCATTTTTATTTAGTATCCGACGGTTCTGAAACCAAAAACGACGAGAGAGCTCCTAGCTGTCAGAAGATCCCCAGTCAGAAGGGCTCTTGAGTGAAGAAGAGGCCTCTCAAAGCAAAACAATGGATATGGTACTAAGGAAAAGACAGTCTAGAAGAAAACGTAGACAACTACAGTGGGATTACACTGATTCCCCTAGCTTTGCACCCAACGGGGAAGGCGCAATGGCACAGTTACCTAGTACAATACCCACCCCAGAGTCTGAAGCACCCTCACTTGCCTCCATCCTTAAATCCATCAAACAATTCTAAGAAGAGGTACGATGCGAAAGCCTCACAGCTAGAAATGCTGCTAAGAAATTGCAGTCTGGTATGAGGAAACTGAACAAAGCGTGTACGGAAATTGGGGATAGGGTGGTAATGGTGGAGGCCAGGACGGAGGTATTGGAAGTAGAGATAGCTAAAGTCAAAGAGCAGGGAAGCTCTCACGAAGCGTGTCTGATTGATCTAATGACAAAACTCGAGGACCAGGAAAATAGACAACGCCGAAACAACTTGCGACTGCTAGGCATCCCGGAGAGGGTGGAAGGGGACGACCTAAGGGGGTATGTAGTCAGACTAATTCAAGCCGCATTTCCAGAAGAGACCAAGTGGAACTGGGATCTCGAAGTACAGAGAGCGCACAGATTCCCATTCAACATCAAAGCAAGAAGGGGGGCAACCCATACCAATGCAAAACCCCGAGTCTTCCTAGTATTCTTCGCTAACTTTTTACTAAGACAGAAGGTCTATGATCAGGCAAGACCAAATGCGCAGAAAGAAGCGAATGGGGTCAAACTCTTCGCTAAACCAGATTTCTGCCACGCCACAGTCGAGCGCCGGTGGAGACTTCGCCAATTAATCTCGCCCTTTCAACAACAATGAGCACAAGTCTTCCTCATGAACCCGGCCAGGCTAAAAGTACTGCACGAGGGGAAAACCCGCGTTTTCCTCTCAGAAGTTAAGGCAGGAGAATTCCTAAAAGACATCACTGAACGGAGGTCTCAGAGAAGCTGAATTGAGTCATGAATTAGACTAACATATTCTGGTTGTGATATTAAGGATTCCAGCCTCTCTATTTGTCTTTTTGTTGGTTGTTTTTTGTAGTTTTTGCTTTTTATTGGTTGTTTATTTTCGTTTGGGGGTTCTGATTACACTGTTTTATTTTGCTTCTACAACCAAATAGTGGCGTGCGGCTGGAACTCACACATGATCTCCATCATACAAGACCATCTTGACGGCTCAGCAAGGGTGGGGGGAGGGGTTGGGCACACCTAAAAATCAGGCACCAAGGGGAGCACTTAGACAAAATAGGCCAGGTTTTAAGAAGGGGGAAAAGAGAGGAAGAACATTATGGCACACAGGGGCTTTATGGCATGTACTGGAAACGGTAGTAGAAGCTGAGGTTAGGAAACTTAGGCTAACTAGATTAAATAAAGAAAAAACTGTGGAATAAGCAATCTGAAAATAGTAACACTAAATATCTGCGGGCTCAATGATATCAAGAAAAGGCAGAAGGTTGCACTTGGATTGCGGACATTGGGTCCTGATATAATATGTTTACAAGAAACACACATTGAAGGGGCTCAAAAACAACTTTTAAACTCGATGGGATTTAAACTAATCGGGGCTACTACCCAGGGGGTCAGAATGAAAGGAGTTGGGATTCTAGTAAGTCACAGGCTTTCGTTAAAAATAGAAAAGGTCAAATCAGATAGTTTGGGCCGATGGGTAATCGCCTGCTGCTCTCTACCGTAAATGTACATGTAAATGTAAATGTCATGGTACTTATAGAGCGCACGGTCACCAGACGTTCACCTTGCGGTGTCGCCTATTCGGCTTCCTGGCGCTGATACTCATACCACTGTGGAACCCCTCCTGGCTTTCACCGTCACAGCACTCATTCACAATATGCTCTATTTATGGGAGTAACTTAGACGACCCTGGGGTAATCAACTGGATAACAGACGAACTGGCACATTGGCAAACTCCTATTATATTATGTAGAGATTTAAATATAAATCTACCAAGCCATTGGCAAGTTGAGAGGAATTGAAAATACACGGGGAGAAAACCGAGGGTATATCAAGCCATGCTAAATTTGATTAAAACACACGGGCTCGTGGACGTCTGGGCAGACCTAAGACCTATGCAAGACGGTTATACTTTTTTTCACCTCCCCATAGGTCACTTGCTAGACTTTACTATTTCCTTATTTCTGCTGGTTTGATTGTTTCCTCACAAGTGGAAATATCCCCCCAGTTTTTATCAGATCACAACCCAATTATACTAACTCTGAAAGGTATAAATCCAGAAGCTCCAAGCATAACATGGACTTTTGAAAAAGCACTATTACTAGACGACAAGTATAAAACGCATATGAAGAGTTGGATCTCTGAATTCTTACAGGTAAACATGGGAACCGCTCCTCTTATGATTGTCTGGGATACATTCAAAGCTGGAGTCAGGGACGAGACTATTAGCTACTCACTAAGGAAGAATAGAATTGAAAAGGAACAGGTGCAGATGCTCCAGGAAAGGCTAAAGGGAGAAGAAACCAAATTAACACAGGCCATTAAATCCGGTGAGGGATCTGAGACAGCTCAAAAGTCGATAGCCAAGTTAAAAGCTGAAATTGGTTCAGTATTTGCCGAAAGAATAGCGGCAAAATGGGCCTCAACTCGTGGGAAGATCTACAAATGTGGAGAGCAAATAGGACATCATCTAGCTCTCACTATCAGGCAGCAATCAACTATAAATACAATAATGGCAATCAACACAGAGGCTGAGGGAGTTACTAAATGATCCGGCGAAAATTTGCAAGGCCTTTGAAGGGTATTACTCGAACCTTTACCTTGAGACAGATGCTAGGCCTTTAGAGGTCAGGAGCTCTGATATTCCAGACTACTTAGACCCTACACCAATGATAAGACTTAGCCCCGACAAGCAAGAATTAATGGAACATCCCCCCTCCTGGGAAGAAATAGAAAACGCAATAAAAACCTTGCCGGATGGCAAAGCAAGTGGCCTGGATTGTATCCCGGCCGAGTTCTATAAAACATTTATTGGGCAAATTAAAGAAATTTTCACGGCAGTCATTCTTTACATTTTTGGTGGCATCCATCCTCCTCTCTCTTGGTCTCTGGCGAAGATAGTCATCTTTCCTAAAAAAGACAAAAATCCACACGAAATGTCTTCATATAGGCCAACCCTGATCAACACGGATTCTAAAATCTTTTCTAGAATATTGCCTGGCAGAATTAACCTAAACATACAGGACTTACGTTTCCAAGTGGCAACATGGCTTCATCCCCAAAAGGGGTACCACCGAGCATGTGCGAAGAACAATTATGTTGTTTGACGCCGCAAAGATAGCAGGAGATCCGATCGCCTTAATATTGTTAGATGCAGAGAAGGCATTCGATCGGGTCTCCTGGCATTTCTTATGGGAGGTCATGAAGAGGGCGGGCTTCGGCCCTAATATGCTGCAGGCAGTCCAGACACTGTATAGAACTCCAAGGTCCAAAATTATGGTAAATGGTAAACTTACGGTTACAATAGAAATCTCAAGAGGGACCAGACAGGGATGCTCTTGCTCCCTTCTACTTTTTGCCCTATTCATTAACCCACTTATTTCCAAAATAGAGGCTAACCCTGAGATACCAGCCTACACCAGCCATGGTATAAGTACAAAAATCATGGCATATGCGGATGACTTAGCTATAGTGACCCCAAACCCCAAGAAATCCATAAAAGCCTTAGAAAAAGAACCCCTATTATTCGGGAAAATTTCTGGATATGCACTAAACAAAACAAAGACACAGATAATTGTGAACAAAAACATTGTCTGGATAGATAGCCGGGTAGTTCCTCAAGCAAAGTATTTAGGAGTAAATATTATGGCTAATCTAGAGCAGATAGTTGAGAAAAATTTGAACCCCCTATCTATAGACATGAAAAAAGCCCTCAAAAGAATTGATAATCTACATCTGACTATAATTGGACGCTGTAACGTAATAAAAATGACGTATTTCCCGAAACTATTATACTACTTCCGCACGATCCCCCTTGAATTTAATAACTCAATCCTGCATCTATTTTAACACATTCCTTTGCCAATTCATTTGAGCCTATTCTAATACAAGGAGGTCTTATAAATTACTATCACTACCTAAAGAGAGAGGAGGCTGGGCACTTCCAAACCTGAAACTGTATCACTGGGCAACCGTTTTACAGTACAGCTCATGGTTACTACATGAGACTTGTGGAACGATAAATTCAGGATTACCCTCCCCATACACGGTATTACTAGGGGAAGACAGCAAGGGATCCCTATGGAGACAACTTGAGTTCGGGTACTACAAACGTGTCCGCTTTAACACTCTCGAGAATGCATACCGGGTCTTCACCAACTTCCGAAAATTATTTGGATTGGGCAGACGGAACTACTATACACCACTAACTAATAACCCACTGCTTCCATTGATATTTGGCAATACATATCTTCAGAGATGGTATAGTTCAGGAGTCAAGAGATTGGGTGATCTTATTACAACTGAGGGGGTAAAGTCCTTTGCTGAGCTCAGCTCGCAGTTCTCGATAGAGGGGAATCAGAGCTTCCACTACCACGCAATCAGGGATTTCCTAATAGGCAAGACAGGGGGCCCAGCTGGCTTTGTAAGGGTAGATATTGTTGATAGATTGCAAGAAGAGATGACACCTCGAATAGGTATAATATATACGGCTATGAACGCAAAAATACTGGATGACCTGGAAAAAATTGACATAAAGTGGCAGACCAAACTTAATAATAACCAGGACATCTTTCACAAAGCCCTGAAGTTATCCCACAAATATCTATTGTCAACAGAACTGCAGGCCCAATTCTTCAAGACAGGATTTTTTCTCTATATAACACCTAGCAAAATTGCCAAGTGGGGATTGGGTAATGGAACTCTCTGTCCCAGGTGTCATGTATTCTCTGCTGATCAAGTACATATGTTCGCCACCGGTCCGAAACTAAGTCCACTCTTAGAACAAATACAGCATTTCATTGGGGTGGTTCTGGGACAGGACATACAACTAACACCCACAACTATCACTCTTTGGCTGGATGACACGAATCAGACTGGGGGCCCTTTCATTTTTGTAGCCATGACCATCTTTAGAATCTGCATTGCGGCTAACTGTAAAAGTCGGGATCCCCCTTCATTCGCACAATGGCAAGCTAGGCTGTTAGCTACTTGTAAACTTGAGATAGCCATCTATGGGAAATGTTTCTGCCCGTCTATGTGTAAATTTTACTGGGCTTTCATCAGGACTGTATAACAATGTACCTCGGTGGTGTGGGCGCGCTAAGGCCTTAGACGGGGAAAAACATGTCGACCCCACTTTAAGTGGAAATACCGAACACATTAGTTGGTAAATTTCCCGACACATATATTTTAATCAATGTCTGGCTGACCACAGAATAAAGTTTTTTTGCTTGGTACAGCTTGTGACATTTTTTAATCCACACTATCTTTTCACACAATTGTCACAAAAAACCAGCTCCGCAGTAATCTGGCGTTGTAGCACACCAGGGAGGCATTCGGCTTCTCCTGGTGGGCCCGATGATGAAGCATGTCACCACCCAGGGTGGTGAGTGAGGGCTTCAAAAGAAATCCCTAAAAGACTCCCATTGCTAACTTATAGGCTGATTTCGTCCTTCTCTAGTACTGTGCTTAATAAAAATTTACTCCCACAACACTCTTCTGTTGTTTGACATACAAGAGACTGAATGATAGGCATGACCCTTGCTGTGTGATATGGGGCTGGCCTGCAGTTTGCTGTTTAAACCAAGGAGAGGTTAAAGGGACTTTGCTGTGTGCTGTGTCCCCCTGCCTGAAGGACTTTGCAGTGTGCTGTGTCCTAAAGTAACTTATCCCCAAGGGCCTGAGGTGAGCTGGCTCCCTGTTAGGAAACACAGGTACACAAACGTTTCCAGGAGAGTCTCTGCGGTGCTGTGTGAGCATGCCTGTTGCATTCTGAGACTCTCGTAAGAACTGCCCTGTGACCGCGGGTGCCTGGTGTCCAAGTGAGTCTCAGTGATGCTGTGTTCATCTGGTTTGTGCAGCTAGAGACCTTCAGGAGGAACGGACTGTGATCGGGGGCACCTGGAATCCAAGCCAGGATCAGCGATGCTGTGTGCGTGTGCTTTGTGCAACCTGAACCCCGTTGTGAGGATTGTCCAGTGATCGTGTGCACCGGAATCCAAGTGAGTCTCATTGACACTGTGAGCTTGTGCCTTGTGCGAACTTTGTGAGGATTTGCCTTGTCATCGTGTGCACTGGAATACAAGTGAGTCTCATCGACACTGTGAGTGTGTGCGTTGTGCACTGTGAGGCTTCATGAGGATTTGCCTTGTTATCGTGTGCACCGGGATCCAAGTGTGTCTCATCGCTGCTGTGTGCGGGAGAGTTGTATACCGGGAGACTTTCATGAGGATTTACCGTTTTGTGTGCGCCAAAGTAAAGTGAGTCTCAGCTATGCTGTGCATGTGATCTTCATGCAGCCTGAGACTTGTGTGTGAAGTGCCCAGTGATCGTGCACCCGGAGTGAAGAAAGACTCAGCGACGCTGTGTACGTGTGCTTTCTAGCAGCCTGAGATCTTCGTAAGTGAAGCGGCCCAGGCCGGCAGTCCCAGGGGAGCTGAGTTGCCGGCCCAAGCCGCCGTTGCCATTTCACCAAGCTGCATTGGAGGCCCAGCCGCTGGATGAGGAGAGTGGGTTTGTGCCCCCCAGGTAACGTGTGTCGACTCCTGTGGTGGGGTACGGGCTCGGAGGGTGACGCTTGCGGCCTCTACCTCGTGTTGGCAGCGGGAGCCTCTGCTTTGGCTCATATCCCGGCCTGTATTGCCAAGGGAGTGGTGGTACAGGGGCCGGAGTGCGAAGCTGCACTTTGGAATTATGTCGTACTGTGTTGGGGGCAACTGTGAGAGGCTGACGGAAAGTCAGAAGGAGAGGCGGAGTAAACCGCATGAGGCCCGGTGATCAGGGCCTGAGTGTGCTGCGTAGTATTCCATTTCTGCACCTGACTGACGTATTATACATTGCATCATTTCTGTACAACAAACTACCTGATTTTCGTATGGCGCATTGCCTTGTTTCTGCATAATGAACTACCTGATTACCGTATTGCGCATTGCATTATTCCTGCATAACGAATTACCTGATTAGTGTATACGCATTGCCTTATTTTCGCAGAACAACATATCTGGGGGTTGTATTGTGCATTGCATTATTTTACCTTGCAAAGTGCCTGAAATACATGCTTCTGAAGAACGGGGCAGTTGTCGGCGGCCGTGAAACCACTGACAGCATGATGGAGGCAGCAGCAATAACCGGTATCAACAACACAGTAGGGCGGCCAGATGGGAATAAATGTCAGATCAGTGTCTTTGGGATGCCACATGGAAGGGACACTATGGGCCAATGGAAGACCCAAGAAGGGGGATAGCCTCAGAGTGAAGTCCGGCCATATCACAGACTGAAACTGAACTGGAGAGGGCTGTCAAAGATGAATATAGTGATTACCCACCAGATAAAGATGGGGGATCAATGATTTGCAGATGGACAAATTAAATATGGCTGATGCCATTTCGTTATTATGTGCATATGTCTGAGTATTGTTTTGAAGATTTATGACCGATCGTGTGAATTGTGACCAAATGCTAACAAACTGCAGCCACTTTTACACCACCACAAGGTCTGGAAGTGTTATGGTTTTGGGTGGTGGTGTAATGGCCAAGGGGCCCAGGGGGCCCATCTGGAGCAGGTTAGCCTACAAAGGATTAAATTATAAAGACATTGTAAGGAGTATTTTTTCACTTTTGGATCTCTGTTTTGTCGACCTCGGTTATGACATAGGCCCCCCCAAATGGTATCTCAGTCACTGTAACCTCAATGTTAATGTGGTTTAGAGGCGTAACCTTCAGGTCCAGTTCTTTAAAATAAGGATAACTGCAGCTAGGGTAAAGGACTCTTTAAATGTTGTATGTGAAATTGCGTGCACAGTGATGGGAATGATTGCGACATGTTTTTCAATGCACACAATAGGTGTAAAATGGTGTTTTAATGTAACTTCAGGTTAAAATGTGATACAAGAATCACAGTCAATGCCTTGTGTGTGAAACTTTGGGCCTGAAAATCCAAATATGAAGTTAGTTTTGATATATATGGATTTCATCACAACCTTTTATATTCATCATAATTCTGTAAGCCTGAATTCATGAGATTCTGTCAGGCACATACCTCTACATAGGAGACATTGAGTAGATCTTGTTGGTATTTGGGGAGAAAAGTTTGATTGTGTGGCATATTTGAAGTTACAGGCGTTGGTGCAGTGTTTGAAATTCTCTACAGTACCCAGAAGGCGATTTTAGCTCCTAACGGGTTACAACTTAGTAGCGTTTGGAACAGTAATTCCCTGCATTCTGAATCTACCAGCATTATGTAATAATATTCTATAAGAAGAATTATAAAGAAAGAATGTTTTGGGAAATACAGCGACAGTAATTTAAAGGAGTATTTTGCCGCTGCATCCTTGCTGGTCAGTCCGGCCCCAGAGAGTCACTGTCACTATCTAAATTCATGCTTCTCCGGCTGACAGATTTTCTAATGTCACATGGTTGTGTTAGACCCGGGAAGAAACACTGCTATTTTGCATTCACACATTTCTTAAGTTGCCTTCTTTTCTACACAATGACTTTCGACACACATTTGTCTGTATGATAATTCAGGATTCATTTCTCTGAAACCATGTATCTTACATTTCCACTTCGTAAGTACACCATCACGACACCTGGAACATTTAGTTCAAATGTTGTTTTTTATTCATCCATAAGGCAGCATAGCTATGACAAGTGTATAAACAATGACAGCCTGTTTTAGGTCTCGGCACAGAAGCATGTAAATTGTGATTATAAAATGCACGCGCATTCCCATCTTCAAATTAGAGGAGCACTTTTGCTGTCACTGTAAGGTCGATGTTGTTGGAGTCTCAACCCAGCTGATTCCTGTTTTCCCTCTATGAGGAGGACTGTTCAACTTGTGACCAAGAAGGGGACCTACATAAAGCTACCTTCAGGTAATGGGGAGTTAGATAATCCAGTTAGGTGATTTGGGCAGGTTAGTATGCGCATTGTAGGAGTATACTATACACAGTACGTCTATGCCAGCATCTATACACTGTTTCAGCACAATGGTGGAATTGTTTATCCTTTTGGTATTTCTCATACTACTGATCAGTTTTATCTGCTTCTGTCTATTAATCATTGCCGTGCATATATTTTACAGAAGAGTCCCAATGGTTCAATGAATATGTGGAAAATAAATAAATAATACCCTATTTTTGAATGTATAAATGAATAACAGATAGCTCAATAAATAAGAGTCAAAATTCGAGGTAGTAGGAGTTTCGCAGGTTTATTACAGCATAAAGGACAGGAACAGGACAACCTGCATAGGAATAGGATGGCAGGGCCCAGCAGCGCTGCTGGTGTCAGGATCGGGACAAGGAAAAGGAAAAGGATGACTTTTTTAATAACAGTGCATGAGCATATATACATAACGCAAACACATAGCATTACATTGCAATAGGCGTAGCAGTGGGTGGAGCAGAAGGTGTGACGCGTAGCAGTCGCGAAAGATAAGGGTGAAAAGAGGTGTAACGGGGCGTATACATAGACATGTGATGCAAACGTAACAGAATATGTCATGAATGGGGCGGAAACCATGGAGGGGGCTACCTGAGGAGCCGGGACCTCTAACCTGATGGTGCGCGCAAACTGGCAATGACGTATCACTAGGAGAAGCTGGGGGCTATGAACTCTGTGCTAGGAGCAGAGACTGAAGTCTGGAGAGTCAGGGCGACATGTACCTAAGCAGTATCTAGTATCTGATGTTTAGGGAACATGTTGATATAAACTAGAAGTCAGGAGGGGAAAGGCTAACTTGATTCTAAGACTGGACCATGCATTATTCTACATGTAGTGCGTGATGAAGAATATGGAATGACCATTAAATGCAGTATTTCTCTAACGTGGAGCCGGAAAGGCTAGACAATGACGGAAACTATTGATGCAGTTCAGTAGCTTAGGAATGCAGAGAAGGAGGACTGAACTGATAACTGGAACTATAACATACTTTTGGCAGACTCAGAGGCAGAGCCAGGCTGGACCGGGCACTGCAAGGCAGGAAGTAAGTGAAGGGTCGAGGATACAGGTGGGGGCTGTATCGCTCCTCAGCGAGGCTTCAGGAGACAGGAGCTGAATCTGGTGTCCAGGCCCTTTTGAGGCCTAGAAACGGGGACTTTACAATGGAATAACGTACACACTGAGAAACGTGGCAACGTAGTTTTACATAGGCCTGATATTCGTAGTATTCACGAGGACTAGAAACTGGCATACTAGAGGTGGACACAACTATAATTGCGTCTTGAATCGAACATGGGGAATGCATATGCATATTTAATCATGCACACATAACATATGATGGATGACACGTAGGGACACAGAACATGGCAAAATTTACTTTTCCACATTCCCTCCTTGTCACTACGTTTCCATCAGGAAACATCAATTTTCATGATACCGTCTATCATTTCATACAGTATCATTTGCTCGTCTCGAATTTTCTTGGAACGGGATTTAGAACGGGGCTTGGGACTAGGAATACAAGAGGTAGCACAAATGCCGCAAATCGCAGGGCCACATTGTATACAGAGACAGCAGCTGAATATGATCGCTACTGCAATACCTAGGAAGGACAATATTTTCCATCCCCATGCGGAAATTATATTCCAGAACCAACCGGACCATGTCCAGGTGCCTGGATCTTGGTGTATCAGATGGGCAATTTTATGGAGTCTGGTTATAGCTGAATAAACAGACGGCGCGTTATTTGGAATGAAAATGCAGCAACTAGATCCGATGACTCTACAGGCCCCGCCCCTATCGGCCAGTATGACGTCAAGGACGAGACGATTCTGTAAAACGACAAATCTCATAGCAGATTGCTCTTCAGTTAAATTACCTAGAGCAGAAGCAGTCTCATTTACTACAGCTTCAAGGGTTCTTGTTAACCTACGGATTAGCTTACTATTCTGGATAGGTCCTATAAAGAAAAAGAAACCTCTGTTGAAATCTGTATACTGTTCTAGAGCAGTTTCAGTATAATCGACAATTGGGGACTCCCTTCTATGTCTAATGTGTACTAGATGTGTATTTCTATGATAATCAGGTGGGGCTAGAAAAACAGGTGGCAGTAGGAAGGCAATGTAACAGGTTCCCTCCCAATCGAGGGGCAGACGAACATATGCAGTTTGACCACAAATAAAATAAGAATGACGTGAAGCTTTAAAAATAGATTTCCCACTGTCACTATATTTGACAATAGTAGTACAATCACTATGTCCTACATGTACGGAACCATAATTTCGGACACATAATTCGCCTTTGACTGGTAGTACTGAAATAGCAGGTAAGTCTGGAGTAGTATCAGACTGAACATTCAAGACCATGAAATTCGAAGAATAATTACCTAAATTATACACTTCATTTTCTAGATCTAACCCTGTTCTGTGGGGAAGACCTTGCTTGTCTGGAAAACATGTACTGTTAAGAAAAGACATATCCGTTGAGGATGACGTTAACGTGGACCATGCTCCACACGAACCATTATGTGAGAATGGATAAGGAAAAAGTGGCAGAACTCCCTTCGGTATCTGGAAAGGGGGGAGTCGACCACACACCCAACAATTAGTGGTATTGCTGGACTGGTGTGAGTAATGTAACATGCGGATGAATGAGTTATTTCGCATAGCGAGGCGGTAAGAGAGTTCATGAGGAGGCAGATCACTAAACGTGTGCTCTACTGTAGCATTAGCAGACTTATTTACATGAAGAACTGGGAGATACAAGAAAAATGCATAACTGGTGCAGGAAATCATAATGCTGAGAAACAATATGAAACATAGAAAAACGATACATCGGTTGAGTTTTGACTAACTCTCTCACTATGGGGGTCTATTTTATACATGTCAGAAACAGTCTAACCGTTTCACCTAGGGGAGGACTTAGACAATCAAACTGACTGACTTATTTTACTAGACCGGAGTTTTAGTTTATACTCCTGTTGCGGAGTTTTCTCTAACAGGGGAGGGTTTGTAGCAATGTCTTTTGCGGGACAGTCCTTAAGAACAATGCTTTGGCAATCCTTCAAATCCTGGGAAATGTTCTTTAAGACGGGTTTCAGTCCATTAAATTGTTTTACATGAGAAAGGTGCACCCAGCCTTTGCGACCTTCCAACTTCACGGCTGTACGGGTGGTGAGGAGGACCTGTCGGGGCTCCTTCCAGCGGGGCTCCAGCGGACTTGATCTGTCAAAGTTGCGGACCATCACCATGGATCCTGGAACGATTTCATGCGGTGCCACCTCGGTATTGTCTGGAAATGCGGCGGCAACCTGTGAACGACATGAGTTGAGGGCAGACATCAAGGAAGCTAGGTAATCTGTCAGCATATTACTTGAAACATCGGTAATACTTCGGGGTCTAGGAGTACCCCACATATTTGGGGGGCGGCCGAAAACGACCTCATACGGGGACAGACCTGATCTGGAATGTGCGACCATGCGCATATAAAATAAAGCGACTGGCAGAGCTACTATCCAGTCCACACCTTTCTCTTTACACACTTTTGCAATACGGATTTTCAGAGTCTGGTTATGTCTCTCTACGAGACCGGCTGCTTCAGGATGGCGTACACAATGAAACTTCCACTGGTACCCTAACAACAGGGAAACATGCTTCATGAGTTCAGATGAGAATGGCTGGCCGTTGTCAGAATATACGACTCTAGGGAGTCCATAACGGGGGAAGAACTCACGAACCAACTGCTTGGCAGTGGTCGCGGCTGTGTAATCTGGGACTGGATATGCTTCTGTCCACCTGGACAAAGCGCATACAACTACAAGGACATACTTGAAACCTCGACATCGCTCCATCTGAATATAATCCATCTGGAGGACTTCAAAAGGGTGGTCAGGGGGCTGGAATCCACCTTGTTCCACCGGGACACTTTTACCTGGATTAAACTGACAACATATCATACAGGTACGGACTTTCTGCTTGGCTGCAGCTCGTAAATGCTTGTTGAACCAAATATTCTGGATACTGTCTAACATAGCTTTTTCTCCTAAATGTGCTGGACTATGTGCGGTATTAATAATGACTTGAACCATAGAGTCGGGGAGAAACCATGTGGCTCTACCCTTTGTTAACCATCCTTGATCTGTCTGGACCCCTCCTTGTTCGGACCATTTCTTGATTTCTTCGGGAGTAGCGTGTAACTGTATGTCTATGACATCTTGTGTAGGGTCTTTAACTGTCATGCATGTAATCGGATCTGGAGTGTGTGTCTGTGTCGGATTAACTGGAAAGTCTAGAGTCTGTGCTGTAAGCTTGGCTGTGCGATCTGCTAGATCATTACCTTGAGAAATGGTGTCAGTAACTTTCGTATGTGCTTTGCACTTCATGATAGCGATAGATGTCGGTAAATGTATGGCATCTAACAGAGCTTGAATAAGGAGACCATGCTGAATCTTGGTTCCATGAGAAGTCATGAAACCTCTCTCCTGCCAGAGCACTCCGAAGTCGTGTACAACTCCAAATGCGTAACGTGAATCTGTGTAAACATTAACTTTCAAGTTCTTGGCGTGTATGCAGGCTTGTGTCAGAGCAACTAGCTCTGCTGCTTGAGCGGACAGGGTATCAATACGGTGTGTTTCAATAACTTCAGTGTCAGTAGTCACTGCATACGCGGCGACTAGTTCTCCTGTACTAGTTCTCATACATGAACCATCCACATAAAGTGTCAGGTCGGGGTCTGGTAACGGAATATCTGTCAGATCTTGTCTTGGCTTGGTCATAATGTTAACTACTTCCACACAGTCATGTGGGTCAGGATTCGAAGTAACTGATGGTAACAGTGTAGCAGGATTAAGGATGTTGCAGCGTCTGATTTCTATGTGTGGCTGGAACAGTGTCAATTCATAACCTGTTAAACGTGCAATTGTCAAGTGCTGAGTCTGTGTTCGGTTTAAAAGAACTTCCACGGAATGTGGAACTTGTACTGTCAAGGAGTGTCCTAAGACTATGGAATCACTTTGTCTGATAGCTAGTGCTGTGGCTGCAACTGACTTGAGGCACGCAGGCAGAGCCTGGGCTACAGGATCTAATGTGCTCGAAAAATAAGCACAGGGCTTGTATTGTCCTGCTTGATCTTGTGTGAGAACAGATAATGCTGTACCTTCGCGTTCAGTAACAAAAAGTGTAAAAGGCTTACTGTAGTTCGGTGTAGCTAGAACTGGAGCTTGGCATAGGGCTTTCTTTAACTCATTGAAACTAAGTGTATGTTCAGATGTCCAAGGGAGAACAGTCGATACGGCTGCCTCCTGTGTCGTTAACTGTATCAGTGGCTTGGCTAGAAATGCATACTGAGGAATCCATTGTCTGCAGTAAGAAGTGAGGCCGATAAAAGCACGTACCTCCTTCTGGGTCTTGGGCTGAGGAAGACTCGCTATTAACTGGATACGGTCTGGTGTCAACTGCCTACCCCTCTTGGACAGTAAGTGTCCTAAGTAGACCACTTGCTGGACACAGAATTGAAGCTTAGAAGGGGACACCTTGTGCCCCATCTCGGCTAGGAAATACAAGACTGTAAGGGATGCTTGCTCGCAAGCACGTTCAGAACGGGCTGTGATCAGTAGATCATCGACATACTGGAGCAGGGCAGTGTCAGTTGGCATGTGAATGTTGTCTAGTTGTCTCTTGAGTGCTTGACTGTAAATACTAGGACTTTCTGTGAAACCTTGAGGAGCTCGTGTAAACATATAGCTCCTTCCATTTAAACAAAATCCGAAAAGGAACTGGCTGTCTGGATGAATAGGGACACTGAAAAATGCGTTCTTGAGGTCTATGACAGTGAAGAACGTGGCTTCGGAATCAATGGCTGTTAATAGGGAAGAGATGTCTGGGACAACTGGGTACTGCGGAATAATACACTTATTAAGCTCTCGTAGGTCAATCACTAATCGATATACTGGGGGTGCATTTGGATCAGTACGTTTCATGACTGGAATGATCGGAGAATTACATACGTTGGAGTCAGTTTCTACAACTACTCCTTGAGCAATAAGCTCGTCAATAATTTTGGATAAGGCTGCTACAGCCTCAGGTGGCAATCTGTACTGTCTGATTCGTGGTAACACTACACCTGGCTTGAGAGTCACACGATAGGGTGTGATTTGCATGTAACCTACATCAGTTGGACCTTGCGCCCATAAGTGCTGCGGAACATTAGACAGTCTTGAATCAAAATCTCGTAATACATAGTGACCCTTGAAGTCACGTAGGAACAATCGTATTCCCTCTGGGGAACAGCATATAACTGCACCTAACTCTTTCAGTGTTTTAATGCCTAATAGATTTTCTGGACATGACTTAGTAAGTAACAGATCAGTAGTGCGGGACAATGGACCTACTTCTAGAGAAACTGGTTTTGAAATCTCATTTACGATAGGTTTTCCTGAAAATCCAAGGGAAACATTTCTTGAGCCTGAGAGCGGAGCCCCTGGAACTTCGGCGTGACTAATTGTGGTCCTACTTGCCCCTGTATCGATCAAAAACTTTCTGTCTTTCCCTAATACTTGACTGTGAACATAGGGACCTTCTTGATCTACAGGTATCTCGATGAGAGGCAAGCCTACCTCCCTCTCTAGGCTGTTTCATGAATACTGCTGGTACTCTGGATACTCAGACTGTGCATACTGGTACATTTGCTGTGTGACATGCTGTGTTGCAGCAATAGGCTGCGGTGTTGTAACTGTCTGTTGTGCATTCTGTGGCTGAGGAATCTGTGAAACTTGTTCTTGTCTAGGCGGACGTGGTCTTTCTTTAGTCTTACCAGTAGCTATGTTGTGTTTCAGAACTGCACACTCATTTATAAAATGACCTGGCTGTTTACAATAATTGCAGTTCCCTTTAACGGGAGCTGCAGGATGACTGGCTTGATTCGGACCCCTCTTCTGACTGTCTTGAGGAACAGATTGTGCAACTAGTACTTTCATTTTCGTGTCTTTCATACGTTTTCTCTCGTGTTCTTGCTCTTCTCTGATTATATTCTGGTGGTATTGAAGCATCTGCAACATCTGGGACGGGGTATTAGCTTGCCAGGTACTTTCGACTTTCAGAACTCGATTTTTAATTGGTGGACTTGAATTCTCGACTAATTTAGTAACAAAAAGGTGAGGGTATGACTCACTACTTGTCTTGAGGCCACTGTTGATACTAAAACATTTTTCAAATCTAGAATAAAAATCACTAATATCCTCATCTTGCTTCTGTTTACAGGCTGAGATTGCATCCCAGTCTTCTTTTCTAGTTGTCAATAATCTGGGTAAAACTTGTATTAATAATTCCGGTAATTCTTTACATTTATCTCCAAGACCGGTACCTGGTACTCGTGCCTTATCTTCAGCTTCTAGAACTGCCCAATCGATCTTTTTCTCTCCCACCTCCCATTCTTTTTCCTTGAGCTTTTCATACACCCCTGCGGGCAGCAGAACCTTTAACATTTTAATTATATCTGGATACGTGTATTCTCCCATACGGAGCATGTCTTTTAATTCTCTATGGAACCCTGCTGGATCTTTGTCATGACAGGGAATTAATTTCTTCATCTCGAGGAGTTCCATCTTTGTAATCGGAGTGTAAACAAACACTCGTTCTAGTTCGCCACCCGTTCCTCTAACTGGGTGGACTTCTCGTAACGGATTCTGTCTCTCCATGTAAAATGGTTTACTTTCTGGGGGTGAGACATGAACAAAATGCGGGTTCAGAAACGTTCTATATTTGTGACGCTGTTCTAGAATGACACTAATTAAGTCGGTACCTAAACCTTTCCATCTATACTGGAGTAACTCGTTCAGGACATCATGTAACGGGCCTGGATCAGAGTGCTGACCCTCATACAATGTAATGAGGTGCTGAATCATATACATACCCACCAGTCGTTGTTCGGCTGGGGGCATTTTCAGAAACATTTGTGCCACTATTTCGTCTGGAAAAGTGGTAGAATCAGTAATCCATCGGACTGCTGATCGGGCTAGTTCTTGTTCATGCATGGTACTTAACTCACTGTAACCGATTCGTGATTTCAGAATGTGATCGGTAGCTTGAAACACTTGTTCTAGTGAACCTTGTTCTGGTGCTGGAGAATGAAAAATAGACTTGTGTTCTAGGCGTAAATGGCGATCTGGAAATCTAGATTTTCCTACATACGCTATTCTGGCGGGATTCTCGTCCTCTACCTCTTCAGTATCAGAGTTACTTTCTTTCTCACTTACTTGTGCTGCTTTACGTTGTTCGTGTATCTTTATTATTTCTCTACGGATTTTCTTGTACATACTCTCCATAGCACCGACGGTCTTGTGCTTACCCTCGGCTATATTATCACTCCACCTTGTCAGGGTTCTCATTTCAGCCGGATCTTTAGACGGGTAATCTTGTTCTCTTATTAGACAATTGATCAGAAACTTTAATATCATGAGCTGGATCTCGGCTTTCCTTTGAGACATGGCCTCGCTAATGCTTTCTGGATCATCCCCTGTACGGATGAAACGATATATTCTGTCTAGATCTTCTTTCATATTCGGTAGGGTGACTAGATACTCGGCCACCTTTCTTACGCGGAATGAATATAAAACCATATTATCCTCGCCTGGGACTGGATCATAGCCGCATTCGGCAAGGGATTTTCTTATTTCTGCTACAGTCTGATGTCTGGGCGTACGCTGTGACGCTTGTGCATGTAATTCGGCTGTCGTTAAACGCTTGTGTGGCGGCGGGGTTTGAGGAGTACCTCCCCCTGCGGCCCCTAAACTAGAGTCGTCTACTGAGGCTCTTCGTCCTGGCAGAGTGGGAAATGGAAATGTAGGCTGGACTTGTATGGCGGGCTGGACCGGGGGTACCGTAACAGGTACTCCGGTGTCTGGAGGAGCGGGAAGTGCCTGATTTACAGGGACTGGCGGAGCGCGAACAGGATTTGCATATTCTGGGACTGTGTCGTCCAAATAGGACGAAATAAAAATATCAGCTGCGGTCTGTTTGTGACGTAGTTTGGTCGGAACTAATGGTGGCGGGAAATTACTGGATGCCTCTGGGGTCGCTTTTGGCAAGCCCTCGGCAAGAAGAGGATACATACCCCTAATAAGGGCATGCTTCTGTCTGTCTGACTGTTCGGCTTTGACTTGTTCACCTATCTCGATTAGTTCTTTTTCTTGTGCTCGTTCTAAGGATTCTCTACTTAATTCTGACTTTCTGATTTCCTTTTCAGTTCTTTTATGAGCTTCTTTGCGCCATAACTCGATGGCATCTTTCTGTGACTGTCTGGCTTTCTTTTTCCATAATGCCTCTTCTACTCGCATGATGCATTCGGCATCCCATGTACCCGATACGGGCCATCTATACTTTTCTTCTAACTGTTTGGTATACTCTACCCATAAATCTAGATACAATATGGCGCTTATGCCATGCTTCTGATACATAAAATGACCTGGACTGTCCCTAGGCGGAACTGGAACTGCTGCTTCCAGCAGACCCTTTCTGGTTTTTAACTGACGTAATTTCGAAAAGAGCGGCATGACTGAACTATAATCTAGACACAATACAATACACAATAAACACGATACTTATTCCCCATTCATACCACGACATTAAAATACATGAAGAACATTTAAAAATAACAGTTCGAACAGAGTACTACCTGGAATACGGAACACAGAATACATGAATTTTCTCGAGAACAGAACTGAATTTTCTCGAGAACAGAACTGACTAGAACAGGAACTAGATGCACTGCTGAAACAGTACGAAACTTACCGGTCTCATAAAGAGACACGTCAGGACCCGTATCCACCGAAGTGGATACTTCGTTTGTGGGTCTGTGTACCACCAACCCACGGACCAGAGTCAATTAAATTGACCCTGTCTAGATACCACCCCAGTAACGGTACTCACCGGGCAGCAAGAACGGAAAGCCTCAGACTGGACTGGACTGCCTCGACGTCGGACGAACGAACTTTCGGACTTCTGTTACGGGTGGGCCTCCGGATACCTCGGACCTTGGACTCTCGGCTTGGGCTCTGGTCGGGACTCGCCGCGTTCCTCCACCGTCTCGTTTGGATGCTGGACCGCCTCCTCCATCTCCTCCGTGGGCCTGAGGGATACTTGGAGCAGAAATATCTGCCGGTGCGCAGAAGAGTTCCGTCACGACTGCAGAGGGTCAGGGGGTCGGCGTGGCTTCACCGACGCGTGGGGAAAGGGCAAGTCCCTATTCGGGCGCCATTATGTGGTAAATAAATAAATAATACCCTATTTTTGAATGTATAAATGAATAACAGATAGCTCAATAAATAAGAGTCAAAATTCGAGGTAGTAGGAGTTTCGCAGGTTTATTACAGCATAAAGGACAGGAACAGGACAACCTGCATAGGAATAGGATGGCAGGGCCCAGCAGCGCTGCTGGTGTCAGGATCGGGACAAGGAAAAGGAAAAGGATGACTTTTTTAATAACAGTGCATGAGCATATATACATAACGCAAACACATAGCATTACATTGCAATAGGCGTAGCAGTGGGTGGAGCAGAAGGTGTGACGCGTAGCAGTCGCGAAAGATAAGGGTGAAAAGAGGTGTAACGGGGCGTATACATAGACATGTGATGCAAACGTAACAGAATATGTCATGAATGGGGCGGAAACCATGGAGGGGGCTACCTGAGGAGCCGGGACCTCTAACCTGATGGTGCGCGCAAACTGGCAATGACGTATCACTAGGAGAAGCTGGGGGCTATGAACTCTGTGCTAGGAGCAGAGACTGAAGTCTGGAGAGTCAGGGCGACATGTACCTAAGCAGTATCTAGTATCTGATGTTTAGGGAACATGTTGATATAAACTAGAAGTCAGGAGGGGAAAGGCTAACTTGATTCTAAGACTGGACCATGCATTATTCTACATGTAGTGCGTGATGAAGAATATGGAATGACCATTAAATGCAGTATTTCTCTAACGTGGAGCCGGAAAGGCTAGACAATGACGGAAACTATTGATGCAGTTCAGTAGCTTAGGAATGCAGAGAAGGAGGACTGAACTGATAACTGGAACTATAACATACTTTTGGCAGACTCAGAGGCAGAGCCAGGCTGGACCGGGCACTGCAAGGCAGGAAGTAAGTGAAGGGTCGAGGATACAGGTGGGGGCTGTATCGCTCCTCAGCGAGGCTTCAGGAGACAGGAGCTGAATCTGGTGTCCAGGCCCTTTTGAGGCCTAGAAACGGGGACTTTACAATGGAATAACGTACACACTGAGAAACGTGGCAACGTAGTTTTACATAGGCCTGATATTCGTAGTATTCACGAGGACTAGAAACTGGCATACTAGAGGTGGACACAACTATAATTGCGTCTTGAATCGAACATGGGGAATGCATATGCATATTTAATCATGCACACATAACATATGATGGATGACACGTAGGGACACAGAACATGGCAAAATTTACTTTTCCACAAATATTAAAACGCCTCTGTGCATATTTATTGTGCATCTCTCTGGGCATGCAGGAGTGACTGAGCGAAAAGGTTCTAGATCAGTTACCATGATTCCTTGGGGAGTCAGGGTTGTCATGTTCTGAGTTTGCCACTTCCCTTTGTTACCTTCCTTGGTTTAAGGGTACTAAGGTGGATCAGTAAGCTAGCAGGACTACAGGCCAACATATACTGTGGGGGGAATAGAATTAGTCTGGCACCATCCCAACATTTATATTGTCCAACAAATGTGCAGTTTCCACAGGGAGTTAGAATCCGCGTGACACTAATTGATGCTGGAGAGTCTTGAATGTTTGAAGGCGTTTTTAGCTGAATATTCAAAATTACCTCTTGATTTAGTATCTCTAAGTAAGGGTTATTAGGTATAATAAGTCTTTGGATACTTTGGGGCCTATTACGAAAGTCCGCCCACCACCTTTCCAGGAAACGGGGCCGCCCACCATTGTTGCGGCGGTCCCATCAGTGGCATTAAAATGCGCCCACCACACTGGTGGGCGCATCTCGCATTTGTCACATTGCGGCGAACGGTCCTGCAAGCAGCACTCGCTGCAATGCGAGAAATGCATGTTGTACATCTGAATGCACAATGTGACAGGCACCACGTGGTGCCTGCCACCTTGTGCATTTAAATGTAGGGGGGGTACCATAGGTACCCCCCCGAGTGCACCCCCAACCCCCAACACGCTGGGGGCCTGCAACGGACCCCCAATGTAAAAACCGCATGCTTTTCCATGGCGAGACTACACCATGGAATGCCACTTCCCCCCAACATCCTGATATGGATAGCTTTGACTGCAGGGCAACTAAACCATATTGCTGGGCTTTTCTGCCCGGTAGGCAATCGGGTGGATTGCCTACCAGGGGAAAACTGGTAGACGGTCTTCCGGTCCGCGGGGGTCCCCCCCACCATCGTAATGTGGTGGGTGGGAAAAGGTAGGCAAGCGGTGACTTTTGGCAGGTGGAACGCTACCGCCATATGGGCTGTGGCGATCCACCCGCTATATTATTAGACCCCATTGTCATTTTCCATTCTTGGACATTTCCCTGGATATGTGTTTAAACTGCTTCTTAAGAGGACCCATCTTATTCTATTCTGTGAGTATATTGTCTTACTATGCAGAACATCCCTCGATGGGACTGATGCAAGTATGAGTGACATTCTTCTGTAGTTCAGCCTAGGCCATTGTACCATTCCAGTCAGTTACTTATCTTTTGATGCTTTTGTGTAAAACACCAGTACATAATTTGGACAGGTTGGTCTATTTTACTTTCTTAAACACAAATCTTGATTCTGCTCTTGAAGATTATTCCAAAGCAGAAGAGATTATAGACGGTCTCTTTCTCTTCTAGTTTTTCACTTTTCTCTAACTAATTTCGTAGTAGCAATAATGATTACTGATATTTGGTGATAATTGATAATTGGTGCCCTATGCCATGCGAACTGAAAATATAAAGTTAAATCTGACAGATTTGCACTTTGAGCTGCTTGGCTTGGGGAGGTAATTACAATGCTGCCTCATCTATCATATCAAAGACCTCTGAATATTCCACTCATTGCTGTTAGTGGAAACTGCCTGAAATTTAGCAATGGAGGATGCTCTCACATGGGACAAAAGGAAAGCAGATAGATATTGTGTTGTATTCACCACATGAGTCTTTGTAGTGTTTTAGGGAAGAGCCCAGTCCAAAACATGACTCAGAGGGAACAATATACTCCCGTTTTTGAAAGAGGTGTCACTTTGAAATCTTTCCCGAGTGTCAGGGAAGATGAGACAAACAGTAGGCTGGGTCCAATGTGTCAAAGTAAAGCACCTTCATGTAGGGAGGGTGCTTCACTAGCCTTAGGAAACCCTACCTCCCTTTTTAAGTCCCTGCAAAATCTCAGAAATCTGAGGAGGGGTTGCTGAAAAGGGGAGGATGGCCAACGTGGGCTGATACACTACTGATAGGCATCAGGAGACACCTAGGGGTCCATTATGATGTCGGGCGGATTTTCACCGCCAGGTTGGCGGTGGGTACCGCCAGCCTGGCGGAGGAAATCCGCCCGACATCATCAGCACAATTCCCCTCCGCCATATTAGGATGGCGGAGGGGACCGTGGCGGTGCGAAACACCGCCCGCCTGTTTTCCGCCCCGGTCGCCTAGCGGCCGGGGCGGAAAACCTGTAA
Organism: Lissotriton helveticus; assembly: GCF_964261635.1. Taxonomy (NCBI): domain Eukaryota; kingdom Metazoa; phylum Chordata; class Amphibia; order Caudata; family Salamandridae; genus Lissotriton; species Lissotriton helveticus. The sequence goes on from NC_136068.1 coordinate 1,222,153,434, forward strand.
CATGGTGGCGGTGTCTTGTAGACACCGCCCGCCATATTACAATGTGCATTTCACTTTGCATTGCCGCCACGGAAAGGCATGCGGAGACTCCCTGCGGGGGACCGTTGCGGGCCCCCTGGGAGTCGTGGCTTGGGGGGTTGCACATGGGGGTACCTATGGTACCCCCCCATTTCAAAGTGCAACATGGCAGGCACCGCGCGGTGCCTGTCATGTTGCACTTTGAAATGAAAACGCGCACTTTTAACATGGCAGCGGGCGGAGATTTCTGCTCCGCCCGCCGCAATTGCACCCGTACAGGATGCACCCGCCTGTGTGGCGGGCGCATCCTAATGCCCTGAACGGGACCCCCGCCCTTAAGGCGGGCGGTCCCGGGTCCCGATGTGATGGCGGGCGGACTAAGTCCGCCCGTCATCATAATGGACCCCCTAGCTTGTTGTAAAGGCTGCTTCCCTATTTCGACCAGTGTGAGAAATTCCATCTCTTGAGGGTCAGAGATAGTGATAATTGGCCAATTTCTATGAGGCTAATAACAGGGATCCAGGACAAGGTGTGTGTATTACCCCTATTGACTATCCCAAACATTCAACTATTTTTATAAATGAAATACAACTGGCAATGTCAGCTTGTATGCAATTTTCTGAGGATCTGTAGTCTAATGATATTAAAACACAGAATATAGTGTCCTGGTGAGAAGACACTAAACAAAGTGGTTGATTGGTTAGTTGTATCTCCCAAGAAAAAGTCACATATACCGTTAAACAACAAGCTGTGCTTCACCAGGCAGGAATGGTTTTATTCTCATTGCCAAGCCTTAGAAAGGAATTTGAGAAACCTTAGACAAAATAAGAGTGTAATATTAAATAAGGAATGGGCGGAGAATATTTGAAAAGTCAAAATTGAATATACCAATTTAATTAAAGAAAAGAAGAAGGTGTACAACAAAACAAACTCGGGAAAAAGGGTTATTTGTCTTAACATTGAAGTATACTAAGGAATTCGGGAATCTGGTCAAGGAAGATTGTAATAAGAATAAAGATGACTCTATGAACCCAGAAGAAGCCTGGGCTAGTTTTTTAACAGCACACTATTTCTAAAAAAAAGAAAAAATAGTCTGAATAGGCCAGACAAGGATCTTGTATAAAAGACCTCTATATCAGCAATAAAAAAGACTCTAACTAGAACAAATCTTACTAGGGCAGTAGAACTGAATAATTTACAAGTGATTGCAAATCAAATCTCGATTGGTGAGCCTGTTTCTTCCATCTGCTTTTCACTCAGTTCCTGATTACTGCAAGTTACCTTGTGAAATAGAAAGGAGCAATTATTAAACACATATTTTAAAAGAATGATCCTTCTGACACTACGATTACCATTAAATTATGTTAATGGATGTAGCAGCAACAATATTCTCATAGCAAATCCTTCTTTATCTAAAAGATTGGATTGATAACAGTAAGTTAATACCCAATGAGCCAGGTGGTTTTTGAGAAGCAGTCAACCAATGATCATTGTTTTGGCCTCTGAGCGTTGGTGTGGAAAATGATAGAAACATGGGGAACTTGTATTGCTGTTTCATTGACTTTCAATCAGTATTAGGAACTGGTGAAAGGAATATTTGTAGGGAAAAGTTGTCAGAGATGACAGAACTGAATTAAATGAATTGAGCCAGGGTCGAGCTAGATATAAATGGGGCTCTATCAAGGAAAGTCCCAATTAACATTGGCCTGTGTCAAGGTTGCATACTTGCCCCCACATTATTTGATTTATGTCTGCAGAACTCCCTGGAATGTTAAATAATACACATTATTTCTCCACTAGGATGGGTGATCAATACGACGTGTTTACTGTATGCAGATTCCCTTGTTATTCTTGGTGTGACTCATCTGGGCCTCCAAAGACAGCTGCATACTTTTCATACATATTGGTAAAGCAAATTGTTTAACTACAAACAGTGAGAAAACAAATATTTTGGTTATGACGAAAAACCTAAACCTTGTTTGTGGTATATTGGGGCAGGAATATAGAGTAAACCGTATTATACAAGTACCTTGGTATTTTGTTTAAAAAAAAGATACATTGGAAAATGCATTTTAGACTGCTAGTGAAGAAGAGCAATTACATCTGTGGGAGGTTTAAAAACAATGTAAAAGGGATTTTTGTGGGCCGTCAATTATGGGGTGATTACTGCGTATTGGGCTATGTATGGTCCTCCCACAAATGGTATTTGGTGCAGAGATTATAAATTTAGGATCAAAATATGATTCGAATAAAATGGAGTGTAACCGCCTTTAAAAAAACTTTTAAGTATTTCCCTATTGACAATGGTACAAGAGATCCATGTAGAAATTCGGTTAACTTCTTGGAACACTATGTCAGCAAATTTAACTTAGCTAACTCAGGTATCAAAGCTAAGCATGGAGGAAATATGCAACTGAGTTGGCTGTGCTTGTCTTAACGATGTGGCCCTCTTGCTTAATTTACAAGATTTTAAAGATGATGCCCCTACTTATTACACAAAAAAGGAGTTAAAGAAAAATGTACTATTTAATCTAGGCCCAGTGATTAGAGTTACCTCAACTCAAAGAGTTGCACACAGTGGTGTATAAACTCTTTGTAGGACCGCACAATTTTCCCCTACCTTTCAAGGGTGCCGGATTCAGTATGGGGTGGGACTAAACCTGGGATTTGCAACCAGGGTAGATGGAAAAGTGAATTATAGATATAGAACATAAATGTGGACTAAATTTGAAGGCCTCTAGTGTGCAATTTTAATGGATTGCTCATATTTGGTAAGACGTAGGTGCAAGTTCATAAGACCAATTTTAATTAAGTATGGGGTAAAATCGAGAGAAGAAGCTATGAGATTTTAATTAGAAGTTACTGTTGTTATTTCGTGAAGCTTTTAACTGTATTTTGAAATTTAGGTCATGTTTTCACCATGTAAATCCGCTTGCAGTTACATTTTTTTATACATGAGTTTTGATCCTTTCTGGTTTAAATAAAGTTTGATTTTCTTTCTCTCTCTCAGCATTTAATTTAGAATCGGAGGAGCAGTGAAATGGCCACAATCTGCTGTGGTAGTGGTGTTTTACTTTCACATTTTCTAGGTTTTAACTGCAACGGAATATAGGAAGAATAGTTTGGATAATTCAGAAATAATATATATCGTATTACCAATAGTCTCATCAAGGTAAAGTAACCCAAAAAAGTTATATATCACGCAAAGTGGTCATATGAAATATTACTAATCTGACCAAAAGCATGCCCATCTAAATATCAGGCTAGGTTTTAGACTTAGTATTTCAGCAGAAATCCTGATTTACATTTAGGTTTCGCTACTAAAAGGGCTTCACTTCTCAATGGGTAAGTTTAGGCATCCAAATATGTTGAACAGAAAACTGTCTTCAAAAATGCTTGAGTCTTTGCCAGGAGACAGGAGATGTTTGCCAACAGTGCAGAGTAGGTCAATATGCTAGTGCACAGTTGAGTATTTATCCTACTGTCTGCATGTCAACATTCATTTAATTATACTGGCTGGTATGTATACTGCGTTTGTTTGGAAATGTTTGTACTTTGTTAAGATTTGCCACAGCCGCAATGTAATTGTACTGTCTTAGGTTCACATTTTTGACAGAGCCATATGAATAATTTATTCAGAATGTAAAAGGGTCTAATTTTGTGTAAAGCGTTTTCCTGAATGGAAGTCTGTAAATGGAAAACTGTATTAAAACTCTATAGATTGAAACCAAAGTGAAAATACTGCGGCTTACATAGCAGAAACCCTTATTCACTTGTATGTGTGTCGCACTAATATGTCTGCATTTACATATATTTCCACAAACATGTTGAAGTACAGTTATCTATGAATGTGGTATTATTTCTTGGTTTGAGCATGTGTTTTTATTTAAGGACGTTGTGCTTTTAGGCACTGCTACTTTTTGGTATGGATACTGTGAGATCATAAACATTGCATGAGATGTGCGAGTAAAGGTTTGCAGAGTTGTTTTGTAAGGATCAAATTCGATATTTTTGGGGGTTTTAATTCGTGACTAGCTGTAATTGTACTTTAACTTTGATTTTTGAGTGAATTTCAGAGTTTTTTTTAACCATAACGTGGTATAATTAAAGCTAATTATACCTTCACGGAACTGTATTTGTGTAAGTAATTTTGTGAAGTTGGGGGTTATTGTGATACTGCATAGAATATCATAACTATTTTTGTTTTTTATTGGTGAAATATCTAATAGTGCTTTTCCATCTTTCTTTTAGCCAATTCTTGGATTCTGTTCTCACCACATATTACTTTTCCACTCCATGTAATATAAGAAAAGGATGCTGAGCTAAGGGATGTTCTGCTCTTTGATTTGGTCCTCAGCACTTCTACGGGAACTGTTTCTACTGTGCCTCTTTCCTCCGTTGACCTTGGTCACTTAAGAAGTGTTCATACTGCTACTGCCATGCCATGAGGTGCCTTCTCATGGTTCATGTCCCAACTATAAACCTCCGTCCTCCACTGAGCTTTATGATCCACAGTTTACGCTTTACCTTCCTGTTATTCAGTTTCTTCACTCCACGGCATCTGTAAGGCACTCAAAAGCATGGAGTTTTGTGTTTGCTTCTGTCTCCACAGTCTCACCTGTGTAGATGACTGAAGATTAATTCAACCTGGTCTTGTTAAGAAGCAGGTTATTGTCCTGAACCACCTTTTCTGCTGAGTCAAACATCACTCTGATGCCCACGGACTCTACTCCAAAGCAGCAGACTTTAGAGGAAGTCCTGCCCTTGTTGCAAGACATACCTGTTTGGCGGACTGGAATCTGTGTTCACGCACTCACAATGTTGATAAAAAGTTTACGTTTACTAAAACACAACCCATGAAATACAATCTTACCTGGGCATTTTCATGAAGAAAAAAGTTAAAATAATGTTTTTTTTTATTTCAAAGATGTCCACATATCACTACAGCTCGTGGACTTTAAGTGAGCCCATAAAATCATGACACACCCAAATGTGAGCATAGTCCTTCAACTCAGTACGTAGTTCACAGACTACAGAAATGAACCAAACATTGGTCCACAAGTTTTACAGTTTACACACTCTGCACTGGCTTTTTGAACTATATTAGTCTATGATCTATGGCAGAGCACCATTAGATAGGCCTGTCACATGGATTGTAGTCTTGTTGAACTGGGAGGGGCTCCCAAAGTGCTAACCTCATGAAAGTGAAAGGCTATTGCCTTTCCCAGGAGATAAGTAGCACAAGTTTGTTGGTGGCAGCATATGGTGAAGTGATCAGTAGAAAGGAACATGCTTTTTATCTGTGTCACTGGAGTGAGGCCTACAGGGTTACCCATTGAAAGTTTCCTTGCTGAGTACTTAACTCATCCATGGCATACTTCAAGTTAGTATTTATTGCTATCCACCACACGTGCGGATGCATGCATGTGCTTTGTGTATGTATGCCTGTGAACTGTGCAATACATGTGGAACTCTGGATTTCATAGTAGAAGTCACAGGGCTGGAGCATGTTGAGATAAAGGAATCCCCCAGGCAGATTTGTGGATTGCTGCATTCCGGTGAGCCACGTGGAAGACACACACATGAGAGGACAACGAGCCAGGCTTTTCAGTATACTTCAAAGGATGCTCCTTGAATCGAAGAGAAGTCATTGGAAAGGGGTCTGGGCACATCTCAGAGATGGGGCTGATAAGAAAATCAAAGAGTAGGGTTTGGGACTTTGGGTAACCTTTTTCTGTATATTCACTATGGCTAACATTCAGGTGTGAACCCCTAGTCACTCCCATGCCATGTGTTGTGGGGCTATTAGAGTTGATTCTGCTGTGACAGACTGCTTTCTGGAGGAAAGGCAAAGGAGTGGGCACTTCAAAAGGAAGCAAACCCCCAGCTCAAACTTCTAAGACTCACACCCTAAATTTCATTTGGTGTCTTGTAATGGACTAGAAGAAAGTGAGCTTGAGGCCACCAAAATTGTCAACTGCCAAGCAGCCAGTTGGACTGTATGTAGAGAAGAAGCTCTGTAAGACTTCTGATTGTGACCAAGACCTGGGGGTCAAGGGCTGCTAGTCTCCCAGCTGGGTGAGGGGACATTGTGTATGAAAATCAAAGACCAACTTCCTCTGGAGCCTGCAGCGTCAGTGGCTGCCTACTTGCAAAGACCAGTGTGCCATATAATGGAGAGGAGAGCACTAGAGGGAGTGAGGTCCAGCGGGAGATCCTGGCTAGTGGATCCCTACAGCAAGGTGTGAAGGGACACCTGCTACAATGACCAGCTTGTCGCCTGTGTGCAGGTTAAAGCCAGTGACCCGCTATGGCAGATGATTTGCCATTAAGTCACTTGAAGCTGTGATCCCTGCCGTGCTGTTACGGCTGTTGCCCGCATGTGGAGTAACGTTAGCACCCCTGTATGCCATAGGGGCCACCGTGAAGAATACTACTGTGATGATCCGGCTGTAGCCCATGTGTGAAGTGCAGCTGGTCACCCTGTATGCCACCGAGGGCAACCATAAAGAAGAAGATGCTTTCATGCCATCCCCCATGCATAGAGCAAGGTTGATGACCCGGTATCCCAGAGGGGCCACAGGAAAGGTCCAATACTCTTGCCTGGATCCAGCTGTAATCTAGAGGAGAAGCAATGTGGTGACCATGTGGTTCAAGGCCCCAACAGAGGATCAGAATCGGAGAAGGTGACTCCCTTCATCTGTTAGAATGATGAAAAGAACTTAAAATTTCACAAGAGGGAGCGTAATGGACGCCCAGCTGCTGCCTGTGCAGAGTCAGGAGTGCTACCCACCAACAGGAGCCTCTACAGTTCTCTGTGCCACTCGGAAGTGAAGAACTCCCAGAGACTTCAGTTGTGCAATCCTTACAGTAGTAGGTATGACTAATCAAAGGGCTGGAGGTGCAGAAAAAGAATATTGATGCAAAAATATCAACTTGCACAAATATCGAGGAAAAAATATTGTGGGTCAGAAATATCGACAGACAAAATATCATTTTCAAGAATATTGATTTTAGGTAAGTAATATCGATGTTTAAAATATTGAAGTGTTTAATATCGTTTGCAAAAATATAGTTCTTAAAAATTTCGATTTTTTTTTAATCTTATGTATTTTAGTAAATATTTTATATGTATGTGATGAATGTTTTTTGTGGAAGAATTGCTTGTATTTTTAATATATGTGTTATGATTTTAGTATTTATTATTTTTTTTTATTTGAATTTTGGGTTTTTAGTTCCATACCGGGTTGTGGGTTTGTAGGGGAATAGAGTGTGAAGTAATTTATTGATATAAAATGTATAGATTATTTTTAGTTGTTATTAACATTGTTTTATTTGAATTTTGCATTTTTAGTTCCGTAGGCGGTTGTGGGTTTATAGGAGAATAGTTTGGGGAGTAATTTAATTATATTACATTTATTGAATATTCTTTATTTATTAATATATGTTCAGTTGAGATGATATACTGTTAAATGTGTAAAGTAAGGTATTACTATCTAATTAATAATTTGTTGTTAATTAATTTTGACTAATTGATTGGAAATTAATTATAGTAATTGTGTGATTAGTTTTAGGTGTGTGTTGTGGTGTTTATAGGTTTAAATTGTGGGAAGTAATTTATTTTTAATTGATGAATTAATAATTAGTTGTTAATTAATTTTAAATCATTAATTAGTAATTAATTATGGTCACTGTGTAATTAGTTTTAGGAGTGTTTTGTGGTGTTTATATGTGAAAATGGTGGGAAGGGAGGGAAGTAATTTAATTTTAATTGATAACTAGTTGTTAATTAATTTAAATTAATCAATTTAAATTAATTACACAATTGCCATAATTAATTTCTAGGTGCATGCTGTGGATATTATAGTGTTTAAGCATGTGTATTTAATGTGATTGTTAATTATGTACGTTATGGAAATACATTTAAATACAACTTTTGATGTTTTTTTTATTGGTATGGTAGTCAATAAAATAAATACATTTTTGTTTTAAATAATTGTTTTGTTTGTTAATATTTTCTACTTTTAAATAATTATTGCTTATATTTGCTTATAAATGTATATATTATTTATTTTATACAACATTTGTAGCTTTCTGTTATATGTAATGTATAATATATGTGTTCTTTTTATATGTTTAATATATTTAATCGTATATGTTTTTAATATTGTTTATTTATTTTTATGTTTTTTTTTCAAATTCCAATGTTTAAATGTTAGTAGTCATTTTTGTTTCTCTGCTATCCAACACTTTCCCTACTGTTGCACTCACTGGAGTAGGAATAGTAATTTTTACCCCTCCACTTTCCAGTACTTTCCCTACTGTTGCACTCACTGGAGTGGGATTAGTAATTTTTACCCCTCCGCGATCCAATACTTTCCCTACTGTTGCACTCCCTGGAGTGGGAATAATAATTTGTACCCCTCTGCTATCAAACCCTTTCTCTACTTTTGCACTCACTGGAGTTGGAGTTGTAAATTTAATTCCTCCGCTATCCAACACTCACCCTACTTTTGCACTCACTGGAGTGGGAATAGTAATGTTTACCCCAACGCTATCCAACACTTTCCCTACTATTGCACACTTTGGAGTGGGAATGGTACTTTTTGCCCCTTCGCTATCCAACAGTTTCCCTACTGTTGTACTCACTGAAGTGGTAATACTAAGTTTTACCCCTCCGCTATCAAGTACTTTCCCTACTGTTACACTCATTAGAGTGGGAATAGTAATTTTTACCCCTCCGCTGTCCAGCACTTTACCTACTGTTGCACCCTTTGGAGTACGAATAGTAATTCTTGCCCCTTCGCTATCCAACACTTTCCCTACTGTTGCACTCACTGGAGTTCAAATAGTAAATTTAATTATTTTGCTATTCTATATCTTTCCTACTTATGCATTTATTGTATTGCGAAATGAAAGTTTTAATTTTTTTTAAATAATTTCATGTTTTCATTTATTATTGAATGTTTTTTTATTTTAAATTAATTATATATTTATATTTATATTATTATTATATAATTTTTAAGTCGAAAAATTAAAAAAAGATAGTTAAATATATGTAAATGTATAAATTTTTATGTTTGTGTGTTTATGTTTTCATAAATTAAGGTTGTTATATTTAGTTAAAATGGATAAAGCATCTAATTAATTTTGTTAAAATAGCATTAGCTACTGCTAAAATTTGTATACTAAGACAATGGAAATCCTCATCTCCGCCATCACAAGAGACTGGGGTAGGATCAATGATCCAAATTGCCTCACATGAGAGAGTCATTTATAACATTCAAGATCAAACTGAGTTGTTTTTACAGGTATGGGATCCTTTCCTGCAGGTAAAAGATATCTTTTCCTAACCTTATTTCTTAGATTATTTTGTTCATTATATTGTATTGACCTTTGGGTACTGTTAGTTCACTGCCTCATGACTATGCTGCATTGTCTTCAAGTAGTCAACCTTTTACTATTATATTTATACTTACTACATGTGTGATTCTGTATTCTTTATAATGCATTCCCTTATAATTTTCCAAATTAATTCTTTTAATAAAATATGTAACTTATGTTTTACTAGCTTGACATTCTATTATTTTCCGATTTTATTGATTTGTTGTCAAATTAATGGTTCAATGCTTTACTATTTTATATTCACTATTTAATATTTAATGATGTTTGTATTGATATATTTGCTTTTATATTTACAAATCTATTCATTATTTTTTCTCTACAATAACGTATATTAAGATATACGATGTTTTCATATAGTTATTGTACTGTATTTATGAAATGCTAATAAAAAATTATAACACAAAAAATATTATATAAATACTTATTATATTTTATTTTAGATATATTTTTAAATCGATATTTTTTACATCTGTAGTTTTTACTTCGATATTTTTGATTCAATATTTTTTAACTTACCTGTTTAAGGTTAGGGACTCGATATTTTTGCATTCTATATTTTTTCATCGACATTTTTGTCATCAATATTTTTAACATTGATATTATGTCAGTGACCGGGCTGGAAGAGTCAGACTGGGATTCCTGAGAACACTAGCAGAGCCTAACCTGAATGTCGTGTATAGTGAATGGGGAACAACCACTACTGCTAGTGAGAGAGATGTGGGACACAAGAACCTACCTATTGAACACCTGTGTATGCTCTATTTCATGTTGTGCTCACACCTTTTTTCCCAAAAGCAAGTATTTTACTGGACAATCATTTATTGCTGCTAATGACCATATTTTGAGTTATGATTCTGTGTTCACCCTCTTACATCTACTGCCCCCGCAAACCATGAAGCTTTGGACTGCTTGGGCCACACAACTACTGAGTCAAGTGCTGAAGGGATACTCGGCCCAGTTGCTCAGGATCTATAGTAGGTTGTATCCTGGAATATCATGGGTAAAATGGCCTCTACCCCCACGGTTAGGCCCAGTAGCTCCTGCTTATATCATGGCCCTCTGTATGGGGTTCTAACATCCATGAACTCTTATGAGAGGTGAGGCCTCAGTGTTACAGACACTCATTTGGAGTTCACCAAACCTGTGTGAAGTTTCCAAACCCCGACAGTGCACACATTTATTTTATTGGTTTTTTTTTAACTCTGGGGGAGCATTTCGGAGGGAAGGAGCTCGCACCTTAGGTTGGAGTTTAGGGTGTGCTCACAGAAGCAAGGTTTCAGGATGGGGGGCCTGTGTTTCAAGTCCTGTAATGGCAGCCACAGCAGAAATGTGAATGTCATGGTCAGCCAATCCGAGAAAATGGGTGCCCTGAAGCAGCTTTGACTTTGTAAAATCAAAATGGATAATGGGGAACAAATCAGCTTCTTTCATTGAGTATTCCTTATTTTTTTAAGTGTGAGCCTGTGAACAGTTCTGACCCCCGGTTTGAGAACTGTCCACAAGCAAATAGTCCAGATGTCTCTTTAATCTAATCCTTCAAAGCCCTTCCAACACACTTTGTAATGCTCATTTCAGCATTTTCTGAGTAGTGGAGAGTAAAATCAGTCAAATGAGTCAAAATTGAGAAATGCTCTCTTTTAACCCTTGCATCATTTTAAATCCAATGGATCTGTATGAATGCAAAACTTAAACGTAAATCAGATTTTTGCTTATGCTTTTGATTTGGCAAACAGCAACAAAGCCATGAGAAACATTTGACTATGTTGTATTGTCCAATACTGCTTTCGTGAGAGGTTATGGTGGAATTAAACCAAAAGGCTGAAGCCTGAGTGATTTGCAAATTCACCCACAACTCTGAGATGGCAATGTGAGACCCTTGATACATTACCATTTGCTTTTTCATTTTGGAGCAGTTAGCTTGAAAAAGGTATTTTTCACACAAAAAAGGTTTGTTGAAAACAGTAATCCTATACTGTTTCGTTTTCTCCATTAAATAGAACAATTGTAATTAAAACTGAAAAATGTAGAAGAAATAATCACCCTTTTGTTTGTAAGAAGAAATATTTGTACAATGGACAGACTGTTGAAGCTATTCTCTCTAAGGTGAGACCTACATGTCACTGATTAGAATTAGACAATTAAGGTTTCAAATATAGATTTTGATCAAATAATAGACTAGGGTCAGGGCAGTGGATTTATGTGAATCTTTAATAGGGTAGTTAGTGCACAATTAAGGATTTCCAACACTTTCCTTAATGTCAAGCATTATTTACATTGTTCAACATATGTTATTCCTAGCTTAAATGGATCAAAGGGGTGATAGAAGTTTGTCACATGATTTGCTTTTTCTTGCTGCATAAATATAAAAGCATGCTCAATAATGTTATCCTCCAATACCACAAAATCCTAGTGGCTCTAACAATGCCCATGCTCTTCTGAGTGGTTTGGGAGCGATTATGATGACTGAACATATATTTCAAGTGCACCCCTGAAACATTTTCCATTGTTCATGATTTACTGTACATATTGTTCTTTACACAATTGCATTTTTGTAAAATACCCATACTAATTAACATACACTGACACATTTAACTCTAAACTGCAAAGGTCAAATTCCATGTCATTAGTACAGTATAGCCTCATACAATGTTATAATAACATTCAACTGGACACAACCCTGCTAGCAGTTAAGAGGCTTCTTCAACTCTACCTTGTTGCACAAATATAATCCACTTCCATCATACCTTTTTCTAAAGGTTTTTAAATCATGTACATAGGGAACAATTGTGTGCCATAAACCATAGATGCTGAATGTAAATGTAAATGTCCAGTATTTGTAAAGCGCGAACAATTACCCGAAGGTGTCAAGGCGCTGGGGGCTGTCAGGAAGATTAAGCAAGCTATTGCCCAGAGTCACATGGTGCTGGGCAGACCCCTGCTGCCGGAGCCGGGGATCGAAACATGATCCCCAGCATCCAACGTCAGTTGCCCTGGCTGCTGCGCCACACCTCTTCCACCTCTTCCGAAGAACAGAATGTAATAAGATATTTAATATGATTGTTGAGTGAGGGAAGGGACAGGATGAGCTTGACCCAGAAGACCTATGTAAGGAATTGCCTCTCAGGATCATCCCACACTCCTCTCAATGATAACATTGCATAACATAGCAATTTACTGTAATATAATAGAATCTAATAGATTTGAGCCAGCTTACCCTGATTATGACATCATGCCACATCACTTAATTTCAGGGAAAATTTTTAACATGAGACATAGAGGACTATTAGGATGTAGGGCGGATCGCCACCGCCCGCATGGCAGCGGCGATCTGCCCTACATCCTACCCTGCCTGCCACCTGTTTCACCCCACCATATTAGTATGGCAGGGGGACCCCGGCGGACAGAACGACCATCCGCCGTTTTTCCGCCGGTTCACCAGTCGACCAGGGGCTATATATGGTGGCGGTGTCTGCTAGACACCGCCATCCATATTAGCATGGGAGCGGGAAGCAGCCTTTCAGTGGCAGCATTACCGCCATGGAAAGGCATGCAGATTTTGCTTTCAGTGGTCCGTTGTGGGCCCCCAGGGTATTGGGTGTGGGGTGTTCACATGGACATGGTGGCAGGCACCTCACGGTGCCTGTCAACTTGTGCATTACAATGCACACAGTGCAGTGGCGGGAGGTGCTCACAGCACTGCCTGCCACAATGCTGGGAAAGGAGGATGCAAAAACAGGGCGGTGGCATCCTAATCACCGGTGCGGGACCGCCGCACCACTGGTGGCCGGTCCCAGCACCGATAGGGTGGCGGGCGGACGAAAGTCTGCCCACCATCCTAATAGGCCCCATAGTGTCCAAGTAATTTTTGACCATCAGCAACATTTCAGGTAGATTTATTACCAAAGCAGGCAGTTTGGGCTATTTGTAAGTGTGAAACTCCAAATCCAAAAGCAAGGAGCAGTGTTTTGGGCTCCTGATTTCAATATAGGTAGAGACCAACAGGGGAAGTATGTGAATTTAATCATGAACAGAAGGTTCTACTATTGTTCTCAATATATGCAAAAAGTCACTAATCACTAGAACATTACTAGTACACGCCTCAGGCTAATAGTGATGCCACAACAGAAAAATGGAAATTATCAAAAGCCTTTTATTGTAATTTAATGCTGTGACACATAACGTTTTTTCTATATATAAATATCTAGCACCGTTCGCAATGTTAATGTACCAGGATGCACCCGCCAGTCTGGCAGGCGCATCCTAATAGGGTGGGCAGGACCGGCACACCTATGGTGGACAGTCCCAGTTCCACAAGAATGGCGGGCGGATGGAAGTCCACCCGCCATCCTAATAGGCCCCCAAGTCTGGAACTACAAATTTTAGTATTACAGCATAGATTTACAATGTTGTGCTTCACCTCATTTATTATTTCTTTGAAAATGTATTTAGATTCCAGATCCTTGTCTGGAACCACACATTTTAAGATTACAGCGTAGATTTACAATGCTGTGCTCCACGTTTATCTCAAAATCAACAAAATTCCCACATGGGAAAAATTATTTTCCAAATCTAAATTACCCAGCAATTGTTTATAGAGGCAGGACCCAACGGCTTTCACAGGTATTCAGTTATGAAGTTACATGAACACATATACTGAACTATATAACGAATGTTGCTGGTGATTTAATTTGCATAATAGAACAAAGTGTGAGACTTGGGGGTATTGTTTTCTGACAAGTATTTAAGACAACAATCTCATTCACCTTCCAATTATAAGTCACCAAATGTTATTAACTAACTTCCTACAAACCCACTGAGAGTGATTGCAGCGAGAAAAATCTATTACAAAATGTCATTTGTTAAAAGAAGTACACGAAAGGTGACAAAATACTAATGAAAGGTCATTGCCCTTAGTAGACAATTACATGAAGTATGTGGCATACAGCGACGATGCCTTCAAATTAGGTAATTTAATTCCCAGAAAACGTACTAGGGCAAATGTGTTGGAAGCTAAAATGAACATTATCGTTTGACACAAGGAGATAATTAGGTAATTACAAGAGCTATTAAATGTAGACATTCGAACAGCCTCTGGTGAGTCATGCAGAATGCAGGGGAAGCCAAACATTTCAAATATAGTTTCCTGCAACCATTGTCTCCTTGGCATCTTATTTACCTTTTCTATCATGGGTATCAACAGTTCCATTTGTTTGAGTTAATTCGCAGTTAGAGAAGCAGTTGCAGAAGCATTCCACGATTCCCTACCCCTCACTGCACAAACAAACACACCAGTAAACCTATCTGCCTGGAGCATTTACTGTGAATTTAATCTAACACTTTGGTGGCTGTTGCTGTGGAATTGAGAACCCAGCAAAACGGAGTTCATCTAAAATGTTGGGCTGCTCATATTTCTATCAAGGGTTTTCAACATAAAGTGGAATAATTAAGGAACCTGCTTGTAGGAAATGACTATCTGTTGAGTGATGCCCCACAGAATTTTGCTTGATCTGCTCGACTGACTTTAGAACTCTGTGCACGTTATCCCTGATAGCCAAAGGTAATGTACATCTGCTACACAAAATAAAATTTTAGATTTCTTTAAAATATAACCTCTTCATGGCCAATGCAAGCACCTCTTTAGGCTGCTGGGAGCCAGAGGGTGCCGGGAGACTCGGGTTTCCCCTTGCCACCAACACATTTTTTGGTGGGTGCCCCAGGTGGGTACCGGCGGTGTGTAGAACAAAGGTCTAGTGGAGGCCAAAATGTCCTCTGGTAGCCTGGGCTACTCATGATTTAAGAGCAGTATTAGTCAGATGAAGTGATACAAAAAAGTCCCAGTGGGACTTCGATACTCAATATATGTTAGGACACAAGGGTATGTGGAATGACAACACATTTATTATCAGCATAAATGGAATGTCATGTACTTAGGTAATAGTTCTAGTGCTCACACAGAAAGTGAAAGTGCTTGAAGTGGGGAAGTGCTGGTGACATTTAAATATTTACATCGCATTGCAAAAGAACAACAGTAGTTAACACAACTCCAAAATAAATTGAATGCAATAATGGGGCGCAATGTATGCTGATAATAAATGTGTGGTCATTCCATGTAACCTGGTGTCTTAACATAAAGTGAGTAACTTTTTTGTATCACTTCATCTGACTAATACGGCTCTTAAATCATCAGTAGCCCAGGCTACCAGAGGACCTTTTGGCCTCCACTAGACCTTTGTTCCACACACCACCTAATATTATCCCTGGTCTCACTACTGGGGTCCCCTTGTTCTTTAAACATAGACTAGGTGGGTACTGGGACACCTACCCACACCAATGTAAGACCAGGGGATGGCGTTCCTGTTGCCAGTATTGTCTTGGGGGGGGGGAGCTGCACACCCCTCCCCTAAAGGTCCCAGATAATGAATCCCTGGGGTCCTTAAGGGCTCAGGGAAGGGGGATGCATGCTCCCTCCCCTTTAGAAATATTTTTTGGCTCATGGGGACATGGCTCGTAGTGGCTCAGAGAGGGAGACAAAATGACCCCCTCCCCTTAATTAAAAAAAAAAAAGCCCTTTGGAAAGGAGTCGTTTTGGTGCTTAGTGGCTCGGGGAGGAACAGTGCATGCACCCTCCTCTTACAAAAAACCACAAGGGCTCTGAAGAAGGGTGTTCCTGGGGGCCCAAAATGTTTGGGTATGGGGGCTTATGACCCTTCATATAAAAAGGCCCCGGTGATGGGTCCCAAGTGACCCAAAGAGGCTTTGGGAGGGGCCAGTGCCTAGTTAGCCCATATGGAAATCAGTCTTGACCCGGTTCCTTGTTGGAACAGTCCAGCCCGAACTGCCAAGCCAGGTCCCCATTGGACCAGAAACAAGCATCCTGGGACCGGTTTCAGGGCATCACCCTTCATCAGCCTGGCTAGCTTGAATCCGTTGGTCTAGTGAGCACAGGACCCACTTAGGGTGACATATGCAAAGGAAACAATTGATGGACGGAATGCTGGACGATGCAAACATACACCCCCAGTCACAAAGATCTGGGATAAATCCATAATTATTTTGCTCACCACACCACCCCAGTTTGGACCCAGCCATATCCAAATCAGTCTTGACCCTGTTCCTTGAGGGAAAATTCAAGAACGAACTGCCATGCTAGGTCCTCCCTGGACCAGAAACAAGCATCCTAGGACCGGTTTCAGGGCATCGCCCTCCACAAGCCAGGCTAGCTTGAATCCAGTGGTGTAGTGAGCATAAGACCCATATCTGGGCATACTCTTCCCAATTAGGGTGACATATGCAAAGGAATGAATTGATGGACGGAATGCTGGACAATGCAAACATTCACGCCCAGTCACAAGGATCTGGGTTAAATCCATAATTCTTTTGCTCACCACACCACCGCAGTTTTAACCCAGACAGATGCAAACCAGTCTTGACCCTGTTCCTTGTGGGAAAAGTCAAGAACGAACTGCCAAGCTAGGTCCTCCCTGGACCAGAAACAAGCATCCTGGGCAAGGTTTCAGGGCATCACCCTTCATCAGCCAGGCTAGCTTGAATCCAGTGGTGTAGTGAGCACGGGACCCAAGTCAGGGCATACCCTTCCCACTTAGGGTGACATATGCAAAGGAAACAATTGATGGACGGAATGCTGTATGATGTAAACATTCACCCCCCAGTAACAAGGATCTGGGTTAAATCCATCATTCTTTTGATCACCACCCCAGTTTGGACCCAGCCATATACAAATCAGTCTTGACCCTGTTCCTTGTGGGAACACTCCAGCCCGAACTGCCCATTGGGTGCAAAGTCAAGACTGGTTTGCATATGGTGGGTCCAAACTGGAATGGCATGGTGAGCAAAAAAACAATGGATTTAGGCCCAGATCTCTGTACTGGGGTGAATGGTAGATATTATTCTGCATTCTGTTCATTAATTGTTCCTCTTGCTTTTGTCACCCTGTGTGGGACAGATATGCCCAGACATGGGCCCCGTGCTCCCCATGCCACTGCAATCAAGCTATCCTGGCTGAAAGCCCAAAAGCGGTCCTAGGATGCTTGTTTCCAGTTCAAGAAGGACCTGGCCTGGCAGTTCGGGCTGTACTGTTCCCATTGGGCACAGGGTCAAGACTGATTTGCATATGGCTGGGTCCAAATTGGAATGGCATGGTGAGCAAAAAAACTATGGTTTTAGGCCCAGATCTCTGTACTGGGGTGAATTTATGACATTGTTCTGCATTCTGTCCATCAATTGTTCTTTTTGCATTTGTCACTCCGAGTGGGACAGTTATGCCCAGTCGTGGGTCCCGTACTCTCCACACCACTGGAGTCAAACTATCATGGCTGAAGAGGGCTGAAAGCCCAAAACTGGTCCTAGGATGCTTGTTTCCAGTCCAGGGAGGACCTGGTCTGGCAGTTTGGGCTGTACTGTTCCCATTGGGCACAGGGTCAAGACTGATTTTCATATGGCTGGGTCCAAACTCGAATGGCATGGTGAACAAAAAAACTATGGTTTTAGGCCCAGATCTCTGTACTGGGGTGAATTTATGACATTGTTCTGCATTCTGTCCATCAATTGTTCTTTTTGCATTTGTCACCCCGAGTGGGCTGGGTATGCCCAGATGTGCTTCCCCTGCTCTCCATGCCACTGGAGTCAAGCTATCCTGCCTGGTTAGGGCTGAAAGACCGAAACTGTTCCTAGCATGCTTGTTTCCAGTCCAGGGAGGACCTGGCCTGGCAGTTTGGGCTGTACTGTTCACATCGGGCGCATGGTTAAAACTGATTTGCATATGGCTGGGACCAAACTGGAATTGCATGGTGAGCAAAAAAACGATGGATTTAGGCCCAGATCTCTGTACTGGGGTGAATGTATGACATTGTTCTGCATTCCTGTGCATCAATTGTTCTTTTTGCATTGGTCACCCCGAGTGGGACGGGCATGCCCAGACGTTGGTCCCATGCTCTCCCATGCTCTCCATGCCACTTGACTCAAGCTATCCTGGCTGATGAGGGCTGAAAGCCCAAAACCGTTCCTAGGATGCTTGGTTCCAGTCCAGGGAGAACCTGGCCCGGCAGTTCGGGCTGTACTGATCCCATTGGGCTCAGGGTCAAGACTGATTTGCATATGGCTGGGTCCAAACTGGAATGGCATGGTGAGCAAAAAACTATGGATTTAGGCTCAGATCTCTGTACTGGGGTGAATGTGTGACATTGTTCTACATTATGTCCATCAATTGTTCTTTTTGCTCTTACTTGTGTCCCAGCTTGTAAGTCTGTTTAATCCCTCTCATGAAGCATAGCCTCTTTTGATTGGTTGGGTTCTGGGCTTCCACTGCTTCCTTTTCCAGCACTACTTTTATGTTTTGGTCAAGCACTCAGTGACAATATATACTTTTTTCCAGTTTTCACCCTTGTGCACTTCTGTCCGCTTGCACTTCATGTTGTTCTCTGTCTTCCATGTTGCCCTTGCCTTCGTGTACCACCCACCCATGGCTTTTTTGCCCATGTCCTTCTCCCCCGCCCATTCCACATTGCTCTCTGGCCCATTGCTTCTCGTCCCCACCTGCGCCTTCCTTGTTGCTTCCCAACCTACACCCTCCCGTATTGCCTGTTGCATCTCCTCCCCAGATCTATACTCCACCGTTTGCCTGCTCTCCATATGATTCTCTCCAGCTCACTTCACTTTGCTTTCTCATTCTTTACTCCGCCTCCCCCACTCATGTCCTTTGTTTTGCTTCTACAACCCCATCCCAGTGTTATTTCAGCACCTTCATGGTGTTTGATCCCCCATTTCTTTCAACACCTGCTTTTTTATTTAAAAAAAGAAACAATTGTGCACAACTTTGATTCATAGCTAAACAGATAAAAAGCCATGTAATTTTGTGGATGTGCATGTGTAGTGTTAACACATACAGAATGACACAGGCAGCCATGTCAAAAACTTTCTTTTAATTATTTAGCTATTCTGCACAGCATCAGGGCTAAAAATCATTGGCAAACCTAATTGGTACCAAATGGGAGGCCTCAAGCCCTTGCCAATAGTTGTTCTGTTTAACTCTCACTTTCTCTGTCCTTCAGTATTGCTCTGAAGAACACTATCTATTCATAGACTCTCTCTTTCTGCCTCTCTCTTACACACACACACACACACCTACACACACACACAAACACACTGCCCCCTATTTTCCTCGGTATCTCAATTTCTTTCATTCTGTCTTGTGCTCTCACTCCTCTCTCCACTCTGTCTTGCTCTCTGTTACACTATACTTTCTCTCTTTGTATCTTGCTTTTACACTTTCACACCATCTCTTCTTTCTCACACAACCACTCTGCCTCTCATTCTCCTACCTCTCCATGGCTACCTGTCTCTCTCTGTCTCACACACACACACTCTATCCTCTGTCTCTTTCCCTTGCATTTCCTATCTCTTTTTGTCTCATAGTTACTCCCATTCTCTCAGTCTCCCCACTTAATCTCTCTCATTCCACACTTTGTCTCTCACCCTCACTCACTCCTATGTGTCACTGTCTGCTTCTCTCTCCATCTCTCTAGTGTCTGCTCTTCTCTCAATCTCCCTCTATCTCTCCCTCCGCACTTTGTCTCTCTCCCCTCTGTGTGTCTCTCTCGCTCCATCTTGCAAGCCCCTCCCATTTTCTCTTAATCCATCTCTACCTCTCTGTCCTTGCCATGTCTTTCTCACCCTGTCTTTTTCACTTTGTCTCTCCACCCTCTGATTCAGTCTGGTTGCTTCCCTCTGGTACCTCGAGCTCTCTGCCGCAGGTTCCGCAAGCAGCATCTGCCAGTGGCCTCTGGTTAATTTGATAGAAAAGTCACTCCCTCCTAATAGAGGGACACATAGGGAGTGAAGTCTTCTGTCTCCCCAAGAACCAGGCAGGATTACTGCCACGGACAGCCTGAGGCCTTCAGTCCTACTTTCTCAGCCGTGTCCCTTGGTTCTTCAGTAGAACTGGGCTGCCGGGACTCAGCGAGCTCATTGGGTTCTTTTGGCCACTCGCCACTCTGGGCTTGCACGTGCTCCAGGAAACAAATCACAGGATGAACCAGGCCCCAGGGGCCTAACATACACTCCCACAGCACCCACGCCGTGGGGGGACTGAGTCTTCTCTACATGAAGGGGACCCCCTTAGCATGTCTGTGCAGTGCGTCTCTCTAGAGCAGCTGCAGTGTGCAGCATACACTGAGCTGACACAGCACAAATCCAGGACTAAAGAGAAACAAAATAACTTAATTTCTTCTCTTCATTCCAAGCCGGTCAATAGTGTATGGGACACCGTGAAGGAGACCGTCCTTTACAGAGCACTGCTCCTCTTAGAGGAAAGAAGCAGCACAGAAATCACTGGAGCAGAGGTAGAGTTGCCACCATTCCAAGAGAAAAATGACTGCAAAGGCCTGCACATTATTCTTAAGTGGAACGCTATATGAAATAATCTGTATTCATTTTTTCGTTGCTTTTCTGTCTTTGTTTACTCAAGTTATCACTCAGAGCCAATTAGGGCAGCAGAACACATATTTTAAAGTGTTTTCTTCCTACATTAACTGTAAAAAGTATGCATTGAGAAGGGAAAGAAATACCAGCCCGGACATTCAATGCTAGTCATTGCAAGTAGTTTCCAAATGTTTCTATGAAAGGCTCTGGCTAGAACCCCAGAGGTCTTATTTCCCTTAGGCATGCTTTCAATAAGGTGTCATGCAAAAGTTAAAAGCAAAATGCAATCTACATTGTTTAAAAATAATTAACAAATACATACCAAAAAAAGCACAAAATTAAAAAACAAGAGTGACCAGGTTTGCCGATATATTTAAAAGTGCTTTGTGTATTTTTTAAACAAAAGTAGTCTACAGAGCAGATTGCATTTGTCTTACATAAAAAAATTCAGTGTAGGCAATATTTAAATAACCATTTTAAGTTGCAGTATTGTAAAGCAGAGTACAGTATTGTAAAACAAAGGATGTATCTAGGAGATGATCTGCCTCTTTTAAAAGCGGCTCGCCAGCAGATAAGTCACTACTATTACTTGCTCCTTGTTTTTAAGCCTAGACTTGTATTTTGTTTTACTCTATATCTCTATGTCGCTTATTTTCATTGTATTGTACTACCCAGGTACTTTTATGCCTATTTGAACCTATTTTCAGCGTTTTAAGCCTGTTTTCAGCGTTTTTCTGGCAACCTCGCCATGTTCTTCCTTTAGCTCCGTGTCTCAGCTCAGATCTTAATGGTGGTGGGTGGCGCAAGCTTCCCCCCTCCCATCCCACCCTCCCTACTAATGGACTTCCAATTTATGGTTGTCCACCCCCCTTCTCCCCTATAAAACGCACGACCGCGCTTCCCTTCATACCGTCTTTCTGACCGCCCTTCTCTCTTTCCGCCGCCTTAAACGCGGATCTCCGCTTCATTCAGCAGAGGCGCGCCTGCGATTTCACTCCATTTCCTGCCTTTTGGATTAGAGGAAAGCACGCTCGCGACACCCGCGTTGCGTGCCTTCCCTGCCAAGCCACTTTCCTTTCCTCCGGCGGCTGAGCTCGAGCACGACTGATTTAGCTTGTCAGTTGCTCTGCTTCAGCCGCCGGGGACCTACGACCACTGCGCTCGTCTCCCTGACTCATCTAGGAATATTTCTAAACACGCTTTTAAGCGTCCCTTCATTTCATTAATACTTCCCTTCTTTTCATCAATACTCTGCTGTAGCCTTAAACTTTAACTTCTCCCATTACTTCATTTTGATTATGCTGTTCACCATATTTATACGCCTTTACCTATAAATAATTACCTTTTAATTACCAAAAAAAAAAAAAAAAAGGGGGAATAGCCTGAGGCTTCACCTGCAAAAAAAAAAAAAAAAACCAATAAAAAAAAAAAAAAAAAAAGAGGAGTAATAGGGGGATCTGATTATTATCTTACCTGTTAATAGTCTTTCATCACCACACCATGTCTGACGTGGATTCTGATGACGCCACTGCTAGCTCACCTGCCCCCATTGACGATTCGCTTAAAAAATTTCTGCAACAAGAAATTAAGTCTTGCATGATGTCCTCCCTCAGAGATGTCATGCTCTCTAAAAGACCGGGTGACCCCCAGGATCTCCCCTTACACGGTAAGAGACCCAAAAAGACCAAACATTGCGAAAGCACTACAGGCCCTAGCGCCTTTCAAAACATAGGAGGTCCTAGCACCTCACTTTGGATGGGAGGCCACCGCGCCCCACTTGAACCTGATGTCCCTCGGGACACTCCTTTGACCGGTGCCCATGGCGGCACAAATGTGTACGGTGCCCCTCGCGGCACACTTTGGAATAGTGCTAATCAAACAAATACAAATGTTGGTCTTGACTCCTCTCCCTCCTCCTTGGATGACAACTCCTCCAAAGACCCCTCAGACGAGTTCGTCTTTGACCTGGACGAGGTCCAACATGATCTCAACTCCCATTTCGATCCGGAACCTACTCCAAAGAATATTATTTTAAACCCTATTGGGGAGGAAATGTTTTCCCCCCTAAACATTTCTCACCCCAACAGCTCTAAATGGTTCCCGCAGGATCATGTTTCCAAATTTGTTGCACGCTGGTTGAGAAACCTTCTGGATAGAAACACCAGAAACACAATGAGGTCTGAATCCCCCAGACCTACCATTGATGACAGAGTCTGTCAAACTCCAAACCTAGACCCTAGCCTCATTAAATTCCTATTTAAATTAGGACGTGACCCCAGAAAAGGTTTGGAGAGGGCCCTCAAGGGCTGCCAAGACCGACTCCTAGACGTCCTAGGACCCTTGGTTAGAATCCTAGATATGGCGGAACAGTCCCACCTCTCCTCTACCCCCTTGAGCGTCAACCTCGTTCGAGGTTGGAGCCAAAGGGCTATCGTCCTCCTTGGCAACGCCAATTCTAGTTTGAACATTGAGAGGAGGAGATCTATCCTGAACAAAATCAACCCCAAATTAGGTGACATGGCGGAGAAAGAACCCTCCCAGAACCCCAAAGGCCTCCTTTTCGGAGAGGACATAATCAAAGAAATTGGCAAATACGTATCCACCTTTACTGCCCTTGATAGAGCCCAGAACAACCTGAGACGGGTCTTCAACACCAACCTTTTTGGCTAGGCCGGCAGAAGGGGTCGCTCTTCCGGCCGAGGCAACCAACGACCCTACTCATCCTTCAGAGGAACAGGAAGGGGCTTCTACCCCCCTAGACAACCCTTATTCCCCCAAAGAGGAAGAGGCCCGAGAAACCGTGGTTCAAGAGGCCGAGGCGCTACCAACACCTCCAACTCTACAAGTAAGTACTACTCCTCCTTCTTCTATCCCTCCCATAGTAGGGGGCAGGCTGAAACAGTTTTATCATGTTTGGGATTCAATTACCCAAGACCCATGGGTTTTAGAAACCGTCATGGGCTTCAAGATAGACTTCTTACAGATTCCCCTCCAGTCACACCGACCCCACCCCTTTGTCCTCTCAGAAGATCAAGAAAAGATCGTGGAGGAAGAAATCGCTTCCATGCTCAAAAAAGACGCAATAGTGGAGGTTCCCTGGTCCGATGCAAGGTTCATAAGCACTCTGTTTCTCGTTCAAAAAAAGGACAAGGGTTGGAGACCCGTAATAAACCTTCGAGAAGTCAACAGATTCCTAGTTTATCGCCATTTCAAAATGGAGGGTATCCACCTCCTGAGGGATCTCCTTCTGGAAGGGGACTGGATGGCCAAGTTAGACCTGAAGGACGCTTACTTCACGATTCCCATGTACAAGGAACATCAACCCTTCCTTCAATTTGCTTGGAAGGAACATCTCTACCAGTTCCAAGCTCTTCCCTTCGGCCTCTCTTCTGCCCCTTGGTGCTTTACCAAGATCATGAAGTGTGTCGTTACAATTCTAAGAGAGAGGGGTATCCGCCTCATCATTTACTTGGACGATATTCTTATCATGTCCCAATCCCGTTCAGATCTCCTAGGAGACCTAGAAACCTCCATGAACCTGATAGAGAGCCTTGGGTTCATCATCAACAGAGACAAATCCATGCTCTCTCCCTGCAGAACTATAGAATTCCTCGGCTTCACTCTAGACACCACGAAATGCCTCCTCCTTCTTCCGGCCAAGAAGATTGCCAAGATCCGGAAGGAGATCAGATCTGTTCTGAAACAAGAGTCTTTAACTCTCCGCGAACTAGCCAGACTACTTGGGCTACTTTCCTCGTCCATCCAGGCCATTTTTCCCGGCCCTCTGAACTACCGCGCACTTCAGAGAATAAAAAGGAAAGCCCTCAATTCAGGTCTGTGGTATGGGGACCTTGTCTCTCTAGATCCGGATGCGAGAACAGAGCTTTTTTGGTGGCTAGAGAACTTAGATGCCTGGAACGGCAAAGCTATCTTTGGCTCATCCCCGGATTTTGTCCTAGAATCAGACGCCAGTCTTCATGGCTGGGGTGCTCGTTTTGGAGACCAGGACACCGGTGGGGTTTGGACCCTATCGGAATCCTCCCAACACATAAATTTTCTGGAGTTGACGGCTGGCTTATACGCTCTTATGAGCTTCAAACACTCCATCCAAGGGAGGTCCGTTGTTCTGAAGATGGACAACGTCTCCGCTGTGGCTTATATCAATCGCCTTGGAGGGACGAGATCTGCGGATCTCTCCAACCTTGCCAGGAGACTTTGGATGTTCTGTCTGGAACACAAAATCTCCCTCAGGGCGGAATATCTCCCCGGGAAATCGAACATTTCAGCAGACTGGAATTCGAGATTCCTTATAGACTTCTCGGACTGGAAACTCGACGTGAACGTCTTCAATTCCCTCTCCCACTTTTGGGGTCCCATAGACGTGGATCTATTCGCCAGCAGGCTCACCTTCCAACTTCCCAACTACTTCAGTTGGATGCCAGACCCGGGCGCTCTTGCTGTGAACGCGTTTCTCCAACCCTGGTCCCACTTCCTGGGTTATGCCTTTCCTCCTTTCGCCATGATTCAGAGGGTCCTTCAGAAGGTCAGATCGGAGCAATGCTCCCTGATCCTGATAACTCCCTTTTGGCCGTCCCAAGCCTGGTTCCCGACAGCCCTGGAACTGGCATGCGACATTCCCTTTCTCATCCCAGCCTCTCCAGGCCTGGTCTCAAACGCAGACGGGGAAGATCACCGTCTTATTCTCGAGGGGAATTTGAACCTTCTTGCCTGGAAAGTGTCAGGCAATCTAACGAGCTGTCTGGACTTTCGTCAACAGCTCTCTCTCTCCTCGGAGAATCTTGGGCACCTGGGACACACCTTAGATACAACAGCATTTGGAAGAAATGGTTTCATTGGTGCCTGGAAAGGAGTCTGGATCCCGTGGAGACTCCTGTCGTGAATATCGTTAATTTTCTGGTCGAACAATTTGACAGAGGCCTTTCCTATCGCTCTATTAACTGCTTCAGATCCGCAATCTCCGCTGGTCACGCTCCTATCAACGGTAAATCGGTAGGTAAAAATCCTATCATTTGTAGGGTCCTCAAGAGTATAAGACTAAGGAGACCCCCTAGGCCTAAATACCAGACCCTTTGGGATGTCAAGTGCATTTTAGACATTTTTTGTTCCTGGCCAGATAATTCTTCCCTTAATAGAAAGTTTCTCTCCTTTAAGCTTGCTACACTCTTGTGCTTAATTTCCTGTAGGAGGGTTTCTGACGTCAGAAGTTTAGACATTTCTAATAGATGTTATGATATGTTTGGTGTCAAGTTCGAATTACTTAGAAGAACCAAAACGATGTCAGATTTTATCTTCTATCCTCGTTTTGACACCTTACCTAAACTTTGTGTGGTTGCTTGCATGAAAGAATATGACGCTAGGATGTCTCTCCTGCGCCCCAATGGCGCAAATCAACTCTTAGTTTCCTTTGTGAAACCTTTCAAACCTGTTTCTTCCACCTCCATTGCTAGATGGGTTAAGTCTACCATGAAGCTCGCTGGTGTTGACCTCTCTAAGTTCCAAGCTCATTCTGTCAGAGGAGCTATGGCCAGTAAGTCCTTCTGGTCAGGTGGTAAGTTGGATGATATTCTGAAAGCTGCTGACTGGTCAAATGCTAATACCTTTGCTCGTCATTACTGTAAGCCTATCGAGCATATGTCTGAGGTGGTCCTTCGGGGCTACGAACATGCATAATGTAGCCTCCGGTCTTGTAATGAAATTGCGATTCTCCTATTAACATGACCAGAGAATCTGGATTTCATTAAAGACACGGAGGCTGACATTATCCCTCCCTCCTCCCTTTCACAACTTGAGGGGTGTCAACTTATTACATCTACATCTTTGATGTATTGTATTTGTGCATGATTTTATGAATTGCTTCAATTGGTTTTAATCTTTGTTATGACCATGTGATGAATTTACTCTTCAGGCTCTTGGTTCTTACTCATTTCTTTCTTTCAGGCAACTCCGTTTAACCGGCTGGCCTTTGACTTGCTGAAGTTCCTTCCTTGATGTTTCATCTCATGAAGTTGTTTCCCGTTACCGGATCTCTCAGTTCCTTTTGAAGTTCTTCCTGCTGCGATTCTTTTAAAAGAGGCAGATCATCTCCTAGATACATCCTTTGTTATGACTCTAGAACTTTATCCTTTGTGATGTAGTGCGGCTGTGTGAGTTGCTATTAAAGGATAAATGCATAATGTCAGCCTCCGTGTCTTTAATGAAATCCAGATTCTCTGGTCATGTTAATAGGAGAATCGCAATTGCATTTGTCTTACATAAAAAAATTCAGTGTAGGCAATATTTAAATAACCATTTTAAGTTGCAGTATTGTAAAGCAGATATCTCAACCTCTCTATTGTCAGATGTTATTTTGAATACAATAAATCAACTAATCACACCTGAAATGGAAAAATGTGAGGAGTACTGTGTATAGTCTAATGGATGATTTCTAGTACACATATACAGTGTGAA
Organism: Lissotriton helveticus; assembly: GCF_964261635.1. Lineage (NCBI taxonomy): Eukaryota > Metazoa > Chordata > Amphibia > Caudata > Salamandridae > Lissotriton > Lissotriton helveticus. The sequence goes on from NC_136068.1 coordinate 1,222,180,761, forward strand.
AGACTTTTCCGTCATTGTTTCCACAAAGTACATTTGTGGTTTCATCCTAGAATAACAAATGCTCAGCAGCATTGCAATTTTAGTTTCAAATCTAAAATTCTTCCTCAAGTTTCATTACACCACTGCCGAAGGCCATGCGTGGTATGTGGGGTTGGCTGCCTGCGGGGAGGGGGGGGGCGGGGGGAGGGGGTGTTGCAGCCAACACCTTCTCCTTGCATGGCCAAAGGCAAGGGGTGAATTTAGCTATGTAATAAAATATTACTTTACATTAAAAAAAACACTAGGAATTCACTGAAAAAGCAAAAGGTTAAAATAACATAGTTAGGTGAACATTCAGGGAGAACATAGTGTTTTAAGCATATATATCTAGGGGAAATTAGGTAATAGTTATCTCAAGTAACAATAACTCATTGTTAGACCTGGCACATCATGGCGTGATTACCCCTGATTTTTTGCCTCTACCACCCTTGCTTTTAGATGCTTTGGGTATTTTGCCACTGCTGATCAGTGTCAAAGTACAGAAGTTCCCTATGTAAAATGTAATGGTGATTGGTTGGCCATGATTGGTATGTTGCCTTACTAGTAAAGGTCCCTAGTGATTTGCACTGTGTGTGCAAGGGCTAATAATGTAAGGGCGCGCAGAGAAGGGAACTCAGGCCTTCAGAGTAGGGCCTGCGTGCAGAATGCTAAGTTAGCATGTAATCCTGAAAGTGCAACCACTTGTCAGGCCTGACTTTCCCTTTTACATACACATGGGGCACCCCTGTGGTAGGTACCAGGTAACCCCTGGGCAGGGTGCAGTGTATGTAAAAGGCAGAACATAAACTGAGGTGTGTGTTATGTTCTGACAGTGAGAAATTCTCCATTTACCAACTGGCTTGGAACTGAAAGGGGAAAGGAGCTGGGAGAGTTCATGACCCAGGGAGGGGTTGAGATGGCACCAGGCTGTCCTACATCTGGAGAGTAAGGCGAGGAAAAGCCCGGGAGGTGAAAAGGCCTGAGCTGGTGCTATAAACCAATTGACCCATCTCCTGCTGAGTGATTAAGGATCCTGACCCCCAGCATCGAAGGGAGAGAGGTGACATGGGAGGGAGACACCCAGAACTGATTTAGGGAGGGGTCAGGGACCCCTGAGCACAATTAAACTTCAAAGATATTAAGGGGTAAAAGACTCTCTCGGCCTCCCGCTTCCGTCAGCTGCGCGAGACGTTGCTTTGGCTCGGATTCCGGCCCGTGCTGACCTAAAACGGGGCAGTACTGGGGATGGAGTGGAAAGCAGTGTCATCATTTGATCCAAAATGGGGGCACTGTTATCGGAGCACGTAAAACTGTCATATTACACTTTGCATTATTGCTGCTATCGAACTGTCGTATGACGCTGACCTCATTCGTGCCTGACGAACTTGATGCTTGGTGTGTTACGCACTGCGTTATTTCTCCCTTGCATTTTACCTGATTTTAACATGGTGCATTGCATTATTTCTTCAGTGCACAGTATATGAGTATAACGTGGCACAGTGTATTATTTCTTCATTGCACCGTACATGACTGTTGCGTTACGCATTGATTTGTTTCCTCCTGGTACAGGGCATGCTGGTAGAGATACCAATTGCATTATTCCTTCAATTGCAAAGTACATGACTGAGGCGCTACGTATGGCATTATTTCTCTGTTGCACAATGTAAGAGAATACCGTTACGCATTGGAGTATTGTTTCTTTTAGCAACATGTGTAATTGTGGCAATACGGCTTGCTTAACCTTTTGGGAAATGTTTAGAAGTGAGCTTAACTGTTGGCTAGAAGTGGTGGTTGGGATTAGAACCTACCAACCCACTGGAAAGAATGCTACCTATTCTTACATGTTGATTTTATATTGTGTGGTTGTATCGTATAATTGCTTATATAAAGATTATACTCATTTTATCAATATTCGTGTGGAGTCTATTTGTGATGACATACAGGGGTTACTGTGAGCGTGGTTACACATACTGAATACTCGTGCCTTGAAGATAAGCCTGGCTGCTCGTGCCATGCTACTAAGGGGGTGAGCAGGGCTATCTCAGATAGTGTCCTTACATTGAGGCGAGGAGTCGAGGACACACGCCTCCAGCATTTGATGGCGGCGGTAAGCGACAGGGACCTTCACTTCCAACACTCATACACTAAACTGACTATAAATTGCACCCTCACCATACGCTGCTAATTACCCCACATATTATTTCAGTTTTTTGACATTTTCTATGATATCATTGATAATATCATTGTAAAATTAACAAATACATTATTTATGAAACTATTGTGCATGGCGGGGGCACAAGTTATTGTTATTTTATACAGTGGCAAAGTGGTGCATTTTAGCTCACGTTTTAATCATTCTATCAAGTCACAGAGAAATAAAAATGTTAAAGTAACATAGTTAGGTGTAATAATAATACAACAGTTATGTTTTAAAACCCAAAAACATTGAAAAACACTATTTATTGTTTTCTGAACTGGCTAGCTTACACCGTCACGTCCAGATTGTGACCTCACATAATATATCTCTCATGACATGTTAAATTACATAAATTATAACATCACTCAAATAAAAACAGTGTAGTACTGGTCACAAGTCTACTTCAGTATGGTGCAAGTTATAGGGTTCACACTTTAGCTACCAGGGAAGTTTTACGTTCAAGCAGAACTCCATTAAAGCAAGATAGAGACTGAGTGAAAACATTGTAAGTTGCAATCGTACATTTCATTTAGGCTGCGCCTTTATTTCATGGTCTGTTACTGAAATTATGTGAGAACAATTTAAGTTGCGCCTTAAAATGTATTACTCTTCAGTTGAAGTCTGTGACTTCCTGATGTGCTTTAGATAATGTATACGGAAACTGGAGTTTTGTAAAGTGGAAATGTTTATTTCCAAAGTCAACTGAAAATTCTGAGACATACATTGCTGTAGAATGTATAATGTATGACTGACTCGCTGATTGTTTGAATGCAGTATAGCTGTAAGTGTTCTCAACATTCTGTACATCTTCTGCGCATTTCAGGATTAGGTGCAATATATTTTTTTCCATCCAATTGAAGTTTGTCTAAAGGGCTTGGTGGTCCATGCCTTATAATTGGCTACTGTATAGCAGTGACACCCATTGACTTAAAATTCAATATCAGATGAGGTATTTAACAGACATAGCCTATTAAGGTAAACCAAGCTCTGTTTGTGAATGACATATATAAATCTTATAGAATGTGGGGATTTGGGACATAAAAGAAAATCGGATAAATTCATGTCTTCGGACAAGATAGAAAGATGCTGCTTCACCACAGTGTGGAATGTTCCAGCCATTGCCGACATAACCTTCCCATTGAATAGGTGATTTTTAGCCCTGGCATCTTTTTCCATGCTTCCCCTGCCTTTTTGCTTTGTGACCTCCTGTTTTGATTGTATGCTGGACTTCGTTTTTGCTGGTTTAGTGTCTCTGCACAATTTTTTACTGCTATTCAGTGCTAAAGTGAAAGTGTTCCTAATGTAAATTGTGTTGTGATTGGTTATCCATGATTGGCATATTTGATTTACTGGCACGTCCCTAGTAGAGTGCACAGTGTGTGACCAGGGCTTGTAAATCAAAAGCTACTAGTGGGCCTGCAGCACCGGTTCTGCTACCCACACAAGTAACTCTTTCAAATGTGTCTCAGACCAGCCACTGCAGTGTCTGTGCATGCGGTTTTTAACTGCCATGTCCATCTAGCCAATGCACCCACTTGCTAGGCCTTGCCTGTCCTCATTACATTCTTACATGTAAGTCACATCTAAGGTATGCCCCAGGTGTTCCTGTGGGCAGGGTGCAGTGTATGTGAAAGGTAGGAGATGTGCTGGTATGTTTTACATGTCCTGTTAGTGAAATTCTGTGGATTTTGTGTTTCACTATTGCAAGGACTAGCTCTCCCATAGGCTATCTTTAGAGCTGTCTTGTAACATTTTACAAGTGTAACTTTCAATTGGGAACAGATAGAGAGTTTAGCCTTTCTGAACTCAGGATTTAATAATCCACTGTTTAGTAAAGGTGGGATTTAAAATGTGTGTTTGAAAATGCCATTTTTAGAAACTGGATATTTACTTGATTAACCATCCTGTGTGCATCCATCTGCCTGTTTGTGTATTCACTGTCTGGTTTAGGAGTGACCGGGGATGTGGAACTGTATTCACTTTAGACAGTCACAAGGGGGGTTGAGGCATGCCCTGACTTTCCTGGGTGGCTCATAGGCAGGCTGAATGGAACTTTCTGCACTTAGAGTGATGGGAGGAGTTTTCACCAGCACCTGAATTGGCTGTGTCTACTCTGCACAAGACTGTCTCCACCTACTGTAGTGAAACTGTACTAAAGAGGACAGAACTGGTTTCTACTGAGCAAAAGGGACTTGCTGCCTAAAACAAATGTGGAAGAGGCAGGAGGAGTATGGTCCCTTTGCTGTTGGGTTGACATGGACTTAACTTTCTTGAATCCTGCTGCTGAAGTTTCCGAAAGGGTTTGACGTAGAGCTTGTCTCCTGTTGGAAACATCAGACACACCAAAGACTTCATCATGGTCTGGGTATTCTCATCTGGAACTGCGTGTTTCAGCTGCCACAGAAGAAAAAGAAACCAGACACCATTAATAACACCACTGCCAGCTCCATGAACTGTTGGCACCGCAGACAACACTGCCCTGCTTTGCGCTGGCGTCCTGGTCTCGCCGACGTCATCACACAAATCTGCTACCGAGCTGTGGTTTGCACCGTGACCTGGGGGCACTGCATTTCTCAATGCCTCACTTCACATTGCTGCCCTGGTATCCAAGATGATTCAAATAGGGGGTGGTGATGGACAGAGTATCTGAATTAAGCAGAACACTCCTACCCAGTCTAAAGATCAGGGCTTGATCCATCACTGTTTTTTAGCTCACTGCACCATCCCAGTTCAGAACCTGGCTACATGCAAATTAGTCTGACCCTGGCCCAGTGCATCATGGGAACAGGGCAGACCAAACTACCAAGCCAATTCTTTACTGGAAAGGAAACAAGCTTCTGGGGACCGGTTTCTGGCATTACAGCCATCTTCGGCCCGGCTTGCTTGAATCCTGATGGTGCAGTGAGCAAGGGACTCACATCTGAGCATACCCTTCCACACTTGTGGTGGCCAAAACGATTCAAAAAGGGGGTGGTGATGGACAGAGTATCTGAATTAAGCAGAACACTCCTATCCAGTCAAAGGATCAGGGCTTGATCCATCACCGTTTTTTAGCTCACTGCACCATCCCAGTTCAGAACCTGGCTACTTGCAAATTAGTCTGACCCTGGCCCAGTGCATCATGAGAACAGGGCAGACCAAACTACCAAGCCAATTCTTTACTGGAAAGGAAACAAGCTTCCGGGGACCGGTTTCTGGCATTACAGCCGTCTTCGGCCCGGCTTGCTTGAATCCTGATGGTGCAGTGAGCAAGGGACTCACATCTGAGCATACCCTTCCACACTTGTGGTGGCCAAAATGATTCAAAAAGGGGGTGGTGATGGACAGAGTATCTGAATTAAGCAGAACACTCCTACCCAGTCAAAAGATCAGGGCTTGATCCATCACCGTTTCTTAGCTCACTGCACCATCCCAGTTCAGAACCTGACTACATGCAAATTAGTCTGACCCTGGCCCAGTGCATCATGGGAACAGGGCAGACCAAACTACCAAGCCAATTCTTTACTGGAAAGGAAACAAGCTTCCGGGGACCGGTTTCTGGCATTACAGCCGTCTTCGGCCCGGCTTGCTTGAATCCTGATGGTGCAGTGAGCAAGGGACTCACATCTGAGCATACCCTTCCACACTTGTGGTGGCCAAAACAATTCAAAAAGGGGGTGGTGATGGACAGAGTATCTGAATTAAGCAGAACACTCCTACCCAGTCAAAAGATCAGGGCTTGATCCATCACCGTTTTTTAGCTCACTGCACCATCCCAGTTCAGAATCTGGCTACATGCAAATTAGTCTGACCCTGGCCCAGTGCATCATGGGAACAGGGCAGACCAAACTACCAAGCCAATTCTTTACTGGAAAGGAAACAAGCTTCCGGGGACCGGTTTCTGACATTACAGCCGTCTTCGGCCCGGCTTGCTTGAATCCTGATGGTGCAGTGAGCAAACGACTCACATCTGAGCATACCCTTCCACACTTGTGGTGGCCAAAACTATTCAAAAAGGGGGTGCTGATGGACAGAGTATCTGAATTAAGCAGAACACTCCTACCCAGTCAAAAGATCAGGGCTTGATCCATCACCGATCTGGGATATCATCAGGATTCAAGCAAGCCGGGCCGAAGACGGCTGCAATGCCAGAAACCGGTCCCCGGAAGCTTGTTTCCTTTCCAGTAAAGAATTGGCTTGGTAGTTTGGTCTGCCCTGTTCCCATGATGCACTGGGCCAGGGACAGACTAATTTGCATATAGCCAGGTTCTGAACTGGGTTGGTGCAGTGAGCTAAAAAACGGTGATGGATCAAGCCCTGATCTTTTGACTGGGTATGAGTGTTCTGTTTAATTCAGATGCTCTGTCCATCACCACCCCCTTTTCTGAACCCCCTTTTCTGAATCGTTTTGGCCACTATAGGAGTGGCAGGGTATGCTCAGACATGAGTCCCTTGCTCACTGCACCATCGGGATTCAAGCAAGCCGGGCCGAAGACGGCTGCAATGCCAGAAACCGGTCCCCGGAAGCTTGTTTCCTTTCCAGTAAAGAATTGGCTTGGTAGTTTGGTCTGCCCTGTTCCCATGATGCACTAGGCCAGGGACAGACTAATTTGTATATAGCCAGGTTCTGAACTGGGTTGGTGCAGTGAGCTAAAAAACGGTGATGGATCAAGCCCTGATCTTTTGACTAGGTATGAGTGTTCTGTTTAATTCAGATGCACTGTCCATCACCACCCCCTTTTGTGAATCGTTTTGGCCACTATAGGAGTGGCAGGGTATGCTCAGACATGAGTCCCTTGCTCACTGCACCATCAGGATTCAAGCAAGCCGGGCCGAAGACGGCTGCAATGCCAGAAACCGGTCCCCGGAAGCTTGTTTGTTTTCCAGTAAAGAATTGGCTTGGTAGTTTGGTCTGCCCTGTTCCCATGATGCACTGGGCTAGAGACAGACTAATTTGCATATAGCCAGGTTCTGAACTGGGTTGGTGCAGTGAGCTAAAAAACGGTGATGGATCAAGCCCTGATCTTTTGACTGGGTATGAGTGTTCTGTTTCATTCAGATGCTCTGTCCATCACCACCCCCTTTTCTGAATCGTTTTGGCCACTATAGGAGTGGCAGGGTATGCTCAGACATGAGTCCCTTGCTCACTGCACCATCAGGATTCAAGCAAGCCGGGCCGAAGACGGCTGCAATGCCAGAAACCGGTCCCCGGAAGCTTGTTTCCTTTCCAGTAAAGAATTGGCTTGGTAGTTTGGTCTGCCCTGTTCCCATGATGCACTGGGCCAGGGACAGACTAATTTGCATATAGCCAGGTTCTGAACTGGGTTGGTGCAGTGAGCTAAAAAACGGTGATGGATCAAGCCCTGATCTTTTGACTGGGTATGAGTGTTCTGTTTAATTCAGATGCTCTGTCCATCACCACCCCCTTTTCTGAACCCCCTTTTCTGAATCGTTTTGGCCACTATAGGAGTGGCAGGGTATGCTCAGACATGAGTCCCTTGCTCACTGCACCATCAGGATTCAAGCAAGCCTGGCCGAAGACGGCTGCAATGCCAGAAACCGGTCCCCGGAAGCTTGTTTCCTTTCCAGTAAAGAATTGGCTTGGTAGTTTGGTCTGCCCTGTTCCCATGATGCACAGGGCCAGGGACAGACTAATTTGCATATAGCCAGGTTCTGAACTGGGTGGGTGCAGTGAGCTAAAAAACGTTGATGGATCAAGCCCTGATCTTTTGACTGGGTATGAGTGTTCTGTTTAATTCAGATGCTCTGTCCATCACCACCCCCTTTTCTGAATCGTTTTAGCCACTATAGGAGTGGCAGGGTATGCTCAGACATGAGTCCCTTGCTCACTGCACCATCAGGATTCAAGCAAGCCGGGCCGAAGACGGCTGCAATACCAGAAACCGGTCCCCGGAAGCTTGTTTCCTTTCCAGTAAAGAATTGGCTTGGTAGTTTGGTCTGCCCTGTTCCCATGATGCACTGGGCCAGAGACAGACTAATTTGCATATAGCCAGGTTCTGAACTGGGTTGGTGCAGTGAGCTAAAAAACGGTGATGGATCAAGCCCTGATCTTTTGACTGGGTATGAGTGTTCTGTTTAATTCAGATGCTCTGTCCATCACCACCCCCTTTTCTGAATCGTTTTGGCCACTATAGGAGTGGCAGGGTATGCTCAGACATGAGTCCCTTGCTCACTGCACCATCAGAATTCAAGCAAGCCGGGCCGAAGACGGCTGCAATGCCAGAAACCGGTCCCCGGAAGCTTGTTTCCTTTCCAGTAAAGAATTGGCTTGGTAGTTTGGTCTGCCCTGTTCCCATGATGCACTGGGCCAGGGACAGACTAATTTGCATATAGACAGGTTCTGAACTGGGTTGGTGCAGTGAGCTAAAAAACGGTGATGGATCAAGCCCTGATCTTTTGACTGGGTATGAGTGTTCTGTTTAATTCAGATGCTCTGTCCATCACCACCCCCTTTTCTGAATCGTTTTGGCCACTATAGGAGTGGCAGGGTATGCTCAGACATGAGTCCCTTGCTCACTGCACCATCAGGATGCAAGCAAGCCGGGCCGAAGACGGCTGCAATACCAGAAACCGGTCCCCGGAAGCTTGTTTCCTTTCCAGTAAAGAATTGGCTTGGTAGTTTGGTCTGCCCTGTTCCAATGATGCACTGGGCCAGAGACAGACTAATTTGCATATAGCCAGGTTCTGAACTGGGTTGGTGCAGTGAGCTAAAAAACGGTGATGGATCAAGCCCTGATCTTTTGACTGGGTATGAGTGTTCTGTTTAATTCAGATGCTCTGTCCATCACCACCCCCTTTTCTGAACCCCCTTTTCTGAATCGTTTTGGCCACTATAGGAGTGGCAGGGTATGCTCAGACATGAGTCCCTTGCTCACTGCACCATCAGGATTCAAGCAAGCCGGGCCGAAGACGGCTGCAATGCCAGAAACCGGTCCCCGGAAGCTTGTTTCCTTTCCAGTAAAGAATTGGCTTGGTAGTTTGGTCTGCCCTGTTCCCATGATGCACTGGGCCAGGGACAGACTAATTTGCATATAGCCAGGTTCTGAACAGGGTTGGTGCAGTGAGCTAAAAAACGGTGATGGATCAAGCCCTGATCTTTTGACTGGGTATGAGTGTTCTGTTTAATTCAGATGCTCTGTCCATCACCACCCCCTTTTCTGAATCATTTTGGCCACTATAGGAGTGGCAGGGTATGCTCAGACATGAGTCCCTTGCTCACTGCACCATCAGGTTTCAAGCAAGCCGGGCCGAAGACGGCTGCAATGCCAGAAACCGGTCCCCGGAAGCTTGTTTCCTTTGCAGTAAAGAATTGGCTTGGTAGTTTGGTCTGCCCTGTTCCCATGATGCACTGGGCCAGGGACAGACTAATTTGCATATAGCCAGGTTCTGAACTGGGTTGGTGCAGTGAGCTAAAAAACGGTGATGGATCAAGCCCTGATCTTTTGACTGGGTATGAGTGTTCTGTTTAATTCAGATGCTCTGTCCATCACCACCCCCTTTACTGGTATCCAAGATGACACTGCTCTACACCGACATCGACATCGACGTAGCTGCCTGCAACGTAGCCTGAGAACAACACTCATAAGATACTCGATGCACCGCCCCATCCCACACCAAAGCCTTGGCCTACAGATGCCGGCGCCATCGACTCTAGATTGTCTATCTATGATAGCACTTCAGCAACAACGACGACGCTGCTTGCACCGTGACCTACCAGCACCATGATAAGCACCACCTCACTTCGCACTGCAGCCATAGTCTCACTGACGCCACTGGACGCCATCACTGAGTCGCTGCCTCCAGTGCAACCTAAGGGCACCACACATCGCACCGCTCCACTTCGCCTCAAAGCCCCGATGCCAGTGCTCCTGAGATGAACCTCACAGAGTTTTATCTGCAACACGTGTGAGTTCAAGGACCCAACAATTCCTGCACCAACCCCTTGGAGAGACGCCTGCTGATGCCACCTCTTCGGAGATCATCGTAAAATCCACAATGCCCTGCATTTCTCCAAGGAACTGTTTGCAGGTATTCCTGACACCGTGGCTGGCCTGCGATTCTTGTAAATCCTGGTCCAATATATCCTGATCTACAACTAATACTGTCGGAATCTCCATTGGAGGAATATCAGTAGGAACATCAAAATTAGGAGAAGAGGCCACAGTTAGATCACTTCCAGCATCAAGGGATGTGGTAAGTATCAAGGAAGGATCTTCCAGACCCAGTGATTTCCTTCTGTCATTATTGATCTTGCTCACCATTTTTACTAAGTAGTTATCCATGGTTGATTTGTTCTTGGCCATTATTAATAATTGAACAAAACCCCGAAGAGATTTGACCAGTAGAACCACAGTTTGTTGGGGTTAGTGCAAAATCGATATAAAGATACTAACAAAAAGCTTTAAAAAGTACTTCCTGTCTTAATATGATACAATCATGATATTAAAAGTACAAAGTACAATAAAAATTATATCTCTAGGTGCTTACTTCTCAGTAGGCACAACCAGGGGGGGTGGCCCTGCCCTGCCTCGGTCTGTCCGGACTGCACAGACTGCCCCGCCCTTGTCCCGGGCGCGTCCCGCGTGGGCGGGAGATGGAGCGGGTGCTTTGTAGCGCCTCCGGGCGCAGAGCTCGTGTCACTTGTGGAGCGCCGGGCACCGGGGCAGCTGGAATATGCAGTTCTCCCACCTCCCGGTCCGGCGTGGAGCAGAGACAGCCGCCGCTGCCCACACGGTGCTGTAGATGAGATAGCGTCCCAGAAACAAGGAACAGGTAAGTTCAAGGCTGGCCGGTGCCCTCACAGCGTCCGTCTGTTTGATTCCGACCACCGAGGCTCTCTCGTCAGAGCCGGTGCTTTGTAGCGCCTACGGGAGCAGAGCTCGCGTCACTTGTGGAGCGCCGGGCACCGGGGCAGCTGGGATATGCAGTTCTCCCGCCTCCCGGTGCGGCGTGGAGCAGAGACAGCCGCCGCTGCCCACACTTGAGGGACAATAAAACTATTGTGATAAAGACCGCTGGCAAGGGCGGGGCAGTGGTAGTCCAGAATACGGAAGATTACATTGCAGAAATCACACAACAACTTAACTGTGAAGAAAGCTATACCCACATACCATGGGACCCAACAAAGGAAATTGCCAAACTCATCAAGGAACTTACCAAACAGGGTCTAGAAAAGGATTCCTTTCAGAACCAGAATTCAAATTCCTAAATAACGAGGCCCCCAGGATCCCCATGTTTTACACAATACCAAAAGTCCATAAAAACCTACAGAAACCACCAGGGAGACCGATAGTCTCTGGCTCTGGTTCTATCCTAGAACCTGTAAACCAATACCTGGATAGCTTCCTACAAACGTTTGTATGGGAAACCAGATCATTCTTACGTGACACTATGCATACCATTCAAATTTTGGAGGATCAGCCATTTGACAAATCAACACAACTCTTTGTCACATTAGACGTGTCTCATTATACACAAGCATACTGCAAGAGGAAGCCATCCAAGTCATCAGGAAAGTCCTAAACACCCGCCCTTCACCACATTGGATCCCAACGGAATTTTTTACCAAATTACTAACTATCGCCATGACAAAAAATTCTTTCATATTTCAAAAACAAATTTTTCTATTAATGCAAGGGAGTAGCCATGGGGGCAGGATTTGCCCCCAGTCTAGCGAATTTAAACATTGACAATTTTGAGAACCAATATATATATCCAGGCCAAAACCCGTACATTAACAATATAACCTCTAGGAATCGATATATCGATGACATCATAATGATATGGACAGGCACATAAGACACACTTCAACTGTTCTTATCTTGGTTGAATGCACGCTCGAGGGACATTCAGTTTACATTGACACATAACAACAAATCTATTCCATTTCTAGACCTCACCCTAGAAATAGAGGAAGGAAGAATCGTGATGAACCTTTTTAAAAAAAACAACATATCGGAACACACTCTTATATAACTCACACAGCCCAAGGAACCTGAAAAACAATCTGCCTTATGGGCAATTCTTGCATGTTCGCAGGAATTGCACAAGAAGAAACGATTATTTCAAGGAAAGCGACTCACTAATCTCCAAACTGAGGGACAGGGGTTACCCAAAGGGACTCCTCCACAGAGCCAGGAAAAGGGCCTGGTACAGACCACGAGAGACGTTACTTGAAGTACAACCAAAGACCAGAGAAATTGATAAAGTTATCTGTGTAACAACCTTCAATACAAGGAGCCATGAAATAAACAAAGTAATCAAAAAATACTGGAACCTAGTAGGCCCGGAAATTGGAATACCCGAAGTTCCTATGTTTTCATTCAAGCAGACAAAAAATGTCAAAGATTACGTTGTGTCTTCATTCCTGGTATCAGCACCTTCACCAGGCACCAGATCTCAGCTAGGTCTCCCTCCCATTACTAAACATCAAAAATGTGGCAGCTGCAAAACATGTAAATATGCGATAACTGGAAAAACGGTCATGCACGGCGGAAAGACATAAACACTCAGTCACTTTACGAAATGCAACAGCCAAAATGTCATATATGCGATTAGATGCCCATGCCTACTGATCTACATAGGACAGACAACCCAACGCGTGAAGAACAGAATTCTACAGCATCAAAGTAGAATAAGATATAAAGTACAAGGGGCACCACTTGGAGACCATTACTCTACATTGGGACACACACATGAAGAAATGGAATGGATAGTACTTGAAAAAGTGATCACCCACCAGAGAGGTGGCAACATCGCATATCAACTAAACTTCAAGGAATGCCGCTGGATACACATCACTGAGACAATATCCCATGGCCTCAATGAACAAGAAGAGACCTTTGTACAAATGAGTAGACTGTAATTCAAGCGATGTGAGGCCTTACATTTGACCTCTCCCTAGCCATCAAACACACATAGACCCCGACACACTTTGAATAAATGAAGCCCACCTACCTAGGCATACACCAGGGCAATAGTTAGTGTATCAAGATAATACACAATCACCGTTGTGTACACAGGTACAAATATTGAAAAGTGATAACAGAACCTTTAATCTTGTCATTTTTATCTATCACAAGCTATGAATATGTCAACATAATATGTATGGATCCAACAAAACATTAAGGCTTTTATAATCTTGCTGGATATGACAACATAATATGTGTGTACCAACAAAAATGTTAAGGCTACTATGATCTTGCTGCCTGGTTCCATCACAGTTAATTTGTATGCTGTCTCACTGCAAATTCCATTTTGCTAAATATGCCAACATAATATGTGTGTACCAACAAATGTGTTAGGGTTACTATCATCTTGCTGCCTGGTTCCATCACAGTTAATTTGTGTGCTGTCTCACTGCAAATTCCACATATAACATCTCATAGAAATGACAGCAAGGGTGTTTGCATTTGATTTATTGATAATCATATAACCCACACAAACCTGGTAAGGCATCGCAGATGCTTAACACAGTCTAATTGTTCCGTACATAAAACCACACGTTTGGAGCCCCTCCGTTTTAACTTCAACTGCGCTAACAACTCGCAGCCTACCTTAGACAGTATTGTGCCAGAGCAACATCTTAGAGTTAATACATCACGGACCCAAGAAGGGTTTCATCATATACCATTGACACGTAACATGGCCGGAAAGATCTCTGCGGTCCTTTCCCATGACCATTATCATTTGTGTTCACATTAGATAAAACACTCGCGCATTTATCAGGCGCGTCGGTCCATCCTTGACACATAACAGGGAATGAGTCAGTCTTTTGTCATACACAAACATAGGCAGGTACGCCACTGGCAGCACATGTCTAATAGGTTCCACACGAGGGCCCGGACTGCCATTCGGAAAATCGCACGGACTGAGTGAGACGTCCCGCGTTGCCGCCAGAGTAAGTCTTCCTTTACTGTCCCTAGTCACCTCCGGCTTTAATGCATGCTGTACTGCCTGTCATGGGATCTTTACCCTTACAACCCGGAGAGGCGGGCAACTATTTTTTAAATACACTTCTGTTACGAGTGAAAATACATAAAATCAGGGGCCAGCATTTATGTTTACTTAAGACGCCTCGTGACACCGCAGTAGTATTAAATCAGCCGCTCCACCAACACAAAAGCATTTTTAAACTCCACAATCTCGGTATGAGATTTTACTGTTCAGATACAATAGATTCACGCACCCACATCAGTATTTCAATCTGACGCCATGCGCACACGCTTGAATATCTAAATCAGCTGCTTGAACACTAATCAACACGCGCAGAGCATGCCTTTGAATCTGCTAGCAGGCACATTGTGTAAATCATTATGCGTGTCTGTAACTACTTGACTTAGAAAATCGGGCAAGTCCACCATTCATTGTTTAGAGTAGGCACTTGTTCACAGGCCACTCCCTATCTCACTCGCTGAGATGTGATCCAGCAACACCAGTTCCCATGTAGCAGTGAAAACGTCTTCACTAGTCACTGCATGAATAAGCCTACCCTAGAGGTTTCTCCACTCGGTGGCCCCACACAGTATTTCACAGGAGATCCCAACTTTGATACCGGATCCCTTATTGTTTTAGGCGCTCGCCACGGCAGCCCTGCACTTTATGATCTTCCCACCGGCTGTTGTTGAAGATGAAAATAAAGACTAAAGGTAGGCTCAGTTCACACCACAGGAACTTGTTTTACATGCGTTACTCACCGTGAGTAGTAATCTGAGTTCCACCATATTTATTTTTATAGAAATCTGCACAATTAACGCTGCTGGAGTTAGTCGGATGACAATCTCCACCCCTAAAGTTCAAGAAGTATTGAATGACACACCTACTACTATTGAGGTGAGCTAGATAGGGTTTTCAATACCAGTCCTTGTTTTTAAAATGACACACACAAGGCCCTGGCCACATTTTATCTTACATTCATAGGCTGTCCCATCACATTCCAGTCCTGATGAAGACCCGCTATAAATGCTCATAAACCAGCGCTTTTCATCTAGGGTCGAAACGTCGACGTTCTGTATATATATCCACTTGCACAAAGTCCTAACCAACCAAAGAAATAATGTATTTCTCTAGGATTATTGCAAGTTACAGTGGATATTTTGGTTGTATTATTTTGTCTAACTGTATGATTTGGCCTCTTATTGTCTAAACCGTTTTCCACAGTCAATCACCAGTCACGACTCACTCACTCTATGTATTTTGGGTCCATGTATTGTCTTGTTTTGGACAGCTTGCTTAATGCATTTTGAATCAATCTGCCAAAAGGTTAAATACTAAAGATTTACCTTACTTCCACTGTGGTCAGTTTTTGTTTGTTTTCTAAAAATATTGTTCACTGGAAATAAGTGTCTGTGTATGTATTCAATACATTGTGCAAATCGATTGCGTCCCCAACAGAACCAATGTTGCTGTGCATATCCCTTACCCAGGTCCTGAGGGTTACTGGGTCACCTCATTATTTTTTATGGGTTATCCCAGGGAGAAGCAAGACTGATCATGTTCGTTGGTGACCACGATGTTAGATTGCTCTCAAGCTATTTGTCCACCATTGGGGTTGATGTTTCTGGAAGCCGAAAAGGCGTTTGACAGTGTTTCATGGCAGTTTTTGTGGTCGGTTTTACAGTGGGAAGGGTTTTGTGAGATACCTCCATTCAGGCAATCATAGTGCTTTATTATACACCTAGGGAAATTATTCAAATAATTGGACAAGATTCTTAGTCAATCGATATTACAAGAAGGAGACACCAGACAAGGATGCCTTTAATATTGATCCTTTTTTAGAAAAATTGGCGGGGAGCACAAATATTGATCTAGTGGTACCTAATACAGTGGAGGAAAGGACCCTTGCATATGCTGATGATATAGCGGTAATTACCAGGACCCGGTGTCTGGACTTTCTGAGATCGAGGCTCCCACCAGGCAGTTTTGTGTCATGGTCCGGATATAAACTAAATGAAAATAAGACACAAATGATATGCACAAAGGGACTGCAATTTAGGGATTTGCCTGTAGTCTCTGAGGCTGTCTATTTGGGGATTAAAATCACAGCAGCCCAGGACGAGATTGTTGGTTTAAATCTGGCCCAACCTTAGATAATACTAGAAGGGATCTGGAAAGAAGATCATTTGCATATTTCACTGTATAGGAGGAGCAATGTTTTAAAGATGACCTTTTTACCGAAAGTATGGTATGTTATGAGAACAGTCCCTCTAACAATTTGCTCATTTTGGTTGTCGTGTCGTGAATGGATCTGTTTTAGAGTTTTATGGGGCTACTGTAAATCCAGGAGGGCTGCTAAGTGGGTGATTTTGCCAAGACTACGTGGTGAATGGGCAGTTCCCCGCTTCACGTTGTATACTGGGCATGTATGCTGCAATATATGGGTATTTGCGTTCAGACAACCTGGGGAAAATGAATGCAGCAGAGACGGCAATTATCTAAGAGCTAGTTTTGGCGTAACATGGCCGGTAAGATCTCTGCGGTCCTTTCCCATGACCATTAGCATTTGTGTTCACATTAGATAAAACACTTGCGCATTTATCAGGCGTGTCGATCCATCCTTGACACATAACAGGGAATGAGTCAGTCTTTCGTCATACACACACATAGGCAGGTACGCCACTGGCAGCACATGTCTAACAGGCACCACACGAGGGCCCGGGCTACCATTCTGAAAATCGCACGGACTGAGTGAGACGTCCCGCGTTGCCGCCAGAGTATGTCTTCCTTTACTGTCCCTAGTCACCACCGGCTTTAATGCATGCTGTACTTCCTCTCATGGGATCTTTACCCTTACAACCCGGAGAGGCGGGCATCCAATTTTTAAATACACTTCTGTTACGAGTGAAAATACATAAAATCAGGGGCCAGCATTTATGTTTACTTAAGACGCCTCGTGACACCGCAGTAGTATTAAATCAGCCGCTCCACCAACACAAAAGCATTTTTAAACTCCACAATCTCGGTATGAGATTTTACTGTTCAGATACAATAGATTCAAGCGCCCACATCAGTATTTCAATCTGACGCCATGCGCACACGCTTGAGTATCTAAATCAGCTGCTTGAACACTAATGAACACGCGCAGCGCATGCCTTTAAATCTGCTAGCAGGCACATTGTGTAAATCATTATGCGTGTCTATAACTAGTTGACTTAGAAAATCGGGCAAGTCCACCATTCATTGTTTAGAGTAGGCACTTGTTCACAGGCCACTCCCTATCTCACTCGCTGAGATGTGATCCAGCAACATCAGTTCCCATGTAGCAGTGAAAACGTCTTCACTAGTCACTGCATGAATAAGCCTACCCTCGAGGTTTCTCCACTCGGTGGCCCCACACAGTATTTTACAGGAGATCCCAACTTTGATACCGGATCCCTTATTGTTTTAGGCGCTCGCCACGGCAGCCCTGCACTTTATGATCTTCCCACCGGCTGTTGTTGAAGATTAAAATAAAGACTAAAGGTAGGCTAAGTTCACACCACAGGAACTTGTTTGACATGCATTACTCACCTTGAGTAGTAATCTGAGTTCCACCATATTTATTTTTATAGAAATCTGCACAATTAACGCTTCTGGAGTTAGTCGGATGACAATCTCCACCCCTAAAGTTCAAGAAGTATTGAATGACACACCTACTACTATTGAGGTGAGCTAGATAGGGTTTTCAATACCAGTCCTTGTTTTTAAAATGACACACACAAGGCCCTGGCCACATTTTATCTTACATTCATAGGCTGTCCCATCACATTCCAGTCCTGATGAAGACCTGCTATAAATGCTCATAAACCAGCGCTTTTCATCTAGGGTCGAAACGTCGACGTTCTGTATATATATCCACTTGCACAAAGTCCTAACCAACCAAAGAAATTATTTATTTCTCTAGGATTATTGCAGGTTACAGTGGATATTTTGGTTGTATTATTTTGTCTAACTGTATGATCTGACCTCTTATTGTCTAAACCGTTTTCCACACTCAATCACCAGTCACGACTTACTCACTCTATGTATTTTGGGTCCATGTATTGTCTTGTTTTGGACAGCTTGCTTAATGCATTTTGAATCAATCCGCCAAAAGGTTAAATACTAAAGATTTACCTTACTTCCACTGTGGTCAGTTTTTGTTTGTTTTCTTAAAATATTGTTCACTGGAAATAAGTGTCTGTGTATGTATTCAATACATTGTGCAAATCGATTGCGTCCCCAACAGAACCAATGTTGCTGTGCATATCCCTTACCCAGGTCCTGAGGGTTACTGGGTCACCTCATTATTTTCTATGGGTTATCCCAGGGAGAAGCAAGACTGATCATGTTAGTTTGTGATCACGATGTTAGATTGCTCTCAAGCTACTTGTCCACCATTGGGGTTGATGTTTCTGGAAGCCGAAAAGGCGTTTGACAGTGTTTCATGGCAGTTTTTGTGGTCGGTTTTACAGTGGGAAGGGTTTTGTGAGATACCTCCATTCAGGCAATCAAAGTGCTTTATTATACACCTAGGGAAATTATTCAAATAATTGGACAAGATTCTTAGTCAATCGATATTACAAGAAGGAGACACCAGACAAGGATGCCTTTAATATTGATCCTTTTTTAGAAAATTGGTAGGGGAGCACAAATATTGATCTAGTGGTACCTAATACAGTGGAGGAAAGGACCCTTGCATATGCTGATGATATAGCGGTAATTACCAGGACCCGGTGTCTGCACTTTCTGAGATCAAGGCTCTCACCAGGCAGTTTTGTGTCATGGTCCGGATATAAACTAAATGAAAATAAGACACAAAAGATATGCACAAAGGGACTGCAATTTAGGGATTTGCCTGTAGTCTCTGAGGCTGTCTATTTGGGGATTAAAATCACAGCAGCCCAGGACGAGATTGTTGGTTTAAATCTGGCCCAACCTTAGATAATACTAGAAGGGATCTGGAAAGAATAGATCATTTGCATATTTCACTGTATAGGAGGAGCAATGTTTTAAAGATGACCTTTTTACCGAAAGTATGGTATGTTATGAGAACAATCCCTCTAACAATTTGCTCATTTTGGTTGTCGTGTCGTGAATGGATCTGTTTTAGAGTTTTATGGGGCTACTGTAAATCCAGGAGGGCTGCTAAATGGATGATTTTTCCAAGACTACGTGGTGAATGGGCAGTTCCCAGCTTCACGTTGTATACTGGGCATGTATGCTGCAATATATGGGTATTTGCGTTCAGACAACCTGGGGAAAATGAATGCAGCAGAGACGCCAATTATCTAAGAGCTAGTTTTGGGAAGTGAGGCCAGATGGTGTCTGGTTAAGATCTTAGAACCTACCTGTTATAAATAGACAAGATTTAAAATCTTAAAAGCAGCATTTAGGGTTTGGATATCGGTGAGATGGAAATTCGGCATCCCTACATTGGCTACATATCTATTACGGGACCAATAATTTTTCATGCAATATTTCAAGCTCAAATAACATTCAGGTGGGTGCATTTGGTGGGAAATCCTTGAGGGATGTGTTTATTGATGGACAGTGCTGCTCCTTCTCAGAATTACAAGAGTCATATGGATTGACAAGAGGAGATTTTTTTAAATACTTACAATTGTGAGGCTTTCTCATCAAGAACATGAAAGACACAGAATCGGTTACAAAGCTACAATTAGTGGAGGCAATGAAAACAGTTCTCAGATTGGTAAGATCTACTAGATACTGGCTCAGGGATGTCTCCATGATATTATGGTGCAACACTCGAAATGGGAATGCAGACTAGGTTTACAGGAGTCTTTAATGGAGGAATCACTGGAATTATTTAATAATGTCCTTTTACCAGGTAACTTGAAGAGCCAACATTTTATGTCCATTTTCAAGTTTTATCATATACCTGTAAAAGAGGCAGCATGGGGTGGCAGGTTGGGGGATAAATGTAGCAGATGTTTGTTATAGCAGTCAGACAGCTTGCACATGTTTTTATTCTGACCCAGCTTGGATATATGTTTTCAGGTTTTTGGGGCCTATCATAGGTACAGCAGTTTTAATGACCCCTATTTAATTATTTAGGGGCTGTTTGGTAACAAAGAAGCAAATGAAGTAATAAGGGGAGGCTCAATTTTTATTTTTTGGTTATGGCAATAGCTCGTTTCTATATCACTGCGCAATGATTAAGTACCGAACCCCCAAAATTTGCTATCTGGCGAATAAGATACAAAGGGCTAGATGTAGGTAATTGTAAATTACCGATTCGAAAATACCGAATTTTACCGATTCAGTAATTTCGAATCGGTAATTGCAATGTAGATAATAATTTGGTAAAAAATACCGATTCTGTAAGATTCGGTATTTACCGAATCGGTAATTACCGATTCGGTATTTGCCATTCATTCCTATGGGCCTGGAGGCCCATAGGAATGAATGTCAATTACCGAATCGGTAAATACCGATTCGGCAAAATTGGGAAAAAGTCAAGGGTGGCAGGGTGTCACTTTGACACCCTGCTGCACCCCTGAATAGTGCTTGTGTGTACATGTGGCACACATACATGCCCTAAGGGCATGTATATCTGTCACATGGCACAGGTGTAAATGCACATATTTGCATTTACACAGGAATTCCTTATTTACCACCAACTAATAGTTGGTGGTAAATAACAAATCCTTAAAGCACAAAAGCACTCTTTAAAGTGCTTCCTACATCTCATTTACCGATTGGTAAATACCGAATAGGTAAATGATGATTCGGTAAATACCGAATCGGTAAATACCGATTCGTTATTTACCGAATCGGTAAATATGAAACCTACTTAGGAAAAGGCTATTACTGGTCGGTAACGGATGATTTCGGCCGTTACCGGCCGGTAAAAGTATACCTACATCTGGTCCTTAGTTGTTTATAATATTGAATTTCATCTTTATAACCTTAAAGGATGGAAAAAAAGAGTATGGGCCGCAGGATATAGGCTTATATTGTTTCTTGGATTAAAGATCAGTAAGAGAAGGCAGGGAGGTTTTTATTATCTGAGGCCTCTCTCCAGCAAAGGATTAGAGATGCCCGGTGGGAATGTGATCTCATGATAGTGTTTTTTAAGGGTTTTCGGACCTATTTCCTACACTTTAGGAAAATTTTACAAACTTATAGCTGAATAATTATACTTTTTTTAAGGCTTTTTGATGATTTTTTTGCACAGACCTTGTCAACTATTGTATGTATTGTACGGACTGTCATGGGTTTTCAGTATTTCCTGTTTGAAGGGTTAGTATGGAAATGGAGGGAATTTCGTAGACTATGTCTTCTCTGGGAGGGGCTAGGGCTGGCCTTAGGGAAAATGCATCTCTCAAGAGCACTTTGTGTGATATTTATGGGTTTTTATTCTATTAGAAACATTGGTAAACCTGTTTGTGGATATTAATGTCTATTTTAAGGTCAGATGATGAATTTGTGCTTAGATTTGTATAAGTTTATGAATTATATATAACGTATGATATGAACTGCTGTGGATATTAATGAATTATGTGATAATATGGCAAAATCAAAACAAAAATATTTTTTTTACAGAAAGAGAAGTTTAACCATTATGTTAATAATCACATATTGTCAAACATTTTTGAAAAAGCCTTTAAGGGGTAGTTGGTTGACAAACAAACCTGTATATATGAGCTTAGTCTGGGTGAGCATATATATTTTTGGTGGGGTAAGAACTAATTTGAAATAATATGATCTGAAGAGTCATATCCTGTAAAATATGTGAATTCGTTGTTTTGCCTTTTGGAACTACCGTGTGGGGGAGGTGGACAATGTTCCCATTGTGGGTAATTAAAGTGTAGATGCTGACCACTGGCTCTGAGCAGAAAATGTTGTCCATAATGAGGATAACAGAACATTTCGGCATATTTGGCAGAATTAATATATAGGTACTCAGATTCGAAAAAAGTATAATACTCTAGTTGTATAGAAGTTATACTCTAGTATAGAAGTTACGGTATCAACATCCTAATCATCCAAATGTAAACCAAACACTAATACATCACCTATAGAAACTTTTAAAACATATGGTATCTGCATGCTCTCCATAGAGCCGAAAATGTTGAAAAGAACTTTATCTCGAACGATTCCATCAGTCACTGAACAGCTGAATTTTGACGAGGGACAAGTCTATTTTCAGTTTATGTGATGAAGAATGGGGGGGCAACTGTTAAACAATTCCATAGAAGAACATTCCAGTAGGTAATGACCAATTATTAACTGGAAAATTCCAATCCACATGAACAGAAAAACCAAGGACAGTATGATCTAGACATATAAGTCTTGCGGAAGCGCATGAACACTTTGTGGCATGCTAATGAGAATCTGTCACATGGTGTAGTTTGACATGATCGAGACAAAGCGTTTGTCTTACCTTGTATGCCAAGGATTAGAATAGGGTAAAACAAGGGGATTGTACCTATGCCTCCGGGATGTATTACTAAATCACTCAGTAAGACAATAGATAAAGCTAAATGAATTAGTTTTACCAAGACAATTTATTTTGTCAGTATCTTTAGAATCAGTTTTTTAAATGATTATTTTTAGGCAAGAGAATCAACATTATCAACTCAACCTCTTGCGACTGAATTTTCACAAAAGACTAATGTACAAATAACATACAAAAAACATTGAGTTAATCATCAATAGACCTTAACAAAAAAAGACTAATATACATGTGACATACAAAGAACATTAAATCAACATATATCATTTCATTCCAATTATCAAAAAACAGTTAATCATGGACAGAAAAAATTTGCCAATATTGAATATGTATTCAGTTTCCACAATGTGGTGCGCTATTTCTTTTTAGAACCACATGAGTCAAAGTTTAAACATTCCTTTTAAACTTGAACATTCATATTAAATGTATTAACAAGAATTTTATGCGAACTAGTGCCGTAGCCTACGCGTTTCGAGTCCTGTTAAGAAAATCACAGGGCTCTCATCAGGGCAGCATTAAATAGATTCCACGGGGAACTGATTGAGGGCTTGAGTGTGACCTTTTATTAATAGTAGTGTGGCCGCCACTGTGTGTCTCACACTTAAGTGAAAGCCTCAAGGATGGTCTCTTGTCAAGGCATTGTTTATTGTTCCAAGGTGACACGTCTTCTCTATTCAGAAGCCAAACAGTCCACCGCAACCTTGCGTGAGGTACTGTGCTTAAAGTTGGTTATTTTATCATAACTCTGAAGGCTGAACAGCCCACCGTAATCGAGCGTGTGGCGCTGTGAGTAGGAATTATGTCTTCTAATCTTTCTGTTTTCTCTCATTGAATGAGCACGAAACCAGAATTAGGAGCACGATACATTGGGCCATATTACTTTTATATCGCCACCTCCCCCTGAACCAGATCTCCAACTTTTGGAAGCCAGACAGAGACCGAAGCAGGCAAGTGTTTGTAAGACTGAGCGTCGCAGAACTTTTGTAGGTTCTGTAAGACAGCAGAATGGTTATCGATTTCTAAAGGTTACGGCAGTCACTACAATGTCTGGACTGTCAAGGTCTGGAACATACATCTTGATGCCAAAAAGCATTTTGTACGAGGTCCGCCCACCCAGTGATATTTTGGGTATAGTATTAAGTGCTAGTTGAACTCCATAAAGATGGTAAAACCAACCATGACCTGTACCTAATTTTCTAGCAGTCAAGGACTGATTTAAGTCATAGTTCATTCTTTCCACAACCAACAGAATTGCCCTCTGACCGATATGGAGAAGAATAATGCACATGCACACCATAGATGTCCTTGAATTATGATACGCTTTAGAGGTGAAAGCCGGACCCTGATTGAAATGGGAAGAACTGCATGCATAAGTCTCAATGAAGACTTGGAATTCTTTAATAACAGTTTGAGCATTAGCAGACTGCTACGGCCAAACCCAGAGGAACCTAGAGCAAGGATCAGCTGCAACCAAGGTAAATTTGAATGCAGAACCTGAAATCAGTGGACCACAATGATGAAGATAAACACAGCCAAATGGCTTGTTAGAAATTAGGAGATGTGTCTACGATGTACGAGACCCAGTAGAGCTTTTAGTTTGATGACAAATGTCTCAACATAGGACAAATTGCTTAGTCTGTTGATTTAAGCCCTGCCACCAATAGCGCTGCTGTAAGATCAATAAAGCAACAGCCACTCCTGCATGGTCAGAAGCTACACGTTCATGTGCTGCAACAATTAAAGCCTGTCTGCAGTCCTCATTGGGAATCACACCAATTTCAGGAATAGTTGCAAAAGGAGCATTCTGGTCATTTAAGTGATAAGAGTTTTTAAAAGGAAAACCCCTCGTCAGTAAGGGGTGCCATTGTAAAAGTATTTACTACAGCCAAGATATCATTATCGTTACATGTTTTAGAGCTTGTAACTACTGCTATTTTGGCTCTGGCTTTTGCAGTTTTGGCAGCTTTATCAGCCAGAGAATTCCCTACAGCGTGTGTTCCCACATGTTGATGACTCAATATATGTATTACATGAGTTATTGGAAACCTAATAAGATTTACCACTTTCACCCTAAGCAGTTTGTGCTTGATAGTGCTACTCTTTGAATCTCTGAATTCATTTTTTCTCCAATCATGCAAATTGTCATTAAAAAACTGTACACAATAATACAAATCACACACAATAAGTGTGGGGAATTTAAGCTATGTTTTTTCAAGTGCACGAAGCAAGCCTTCAGTTCAGCTAACTGCACAGTACAGTCAACTAAAGACTGCGTTTGAGTTATTTGGGGCGAAATACGCCATCTGACATAACGCCAATAAGGAAAGTGCTGCGGCAGAGTACTTCTGCTTAGAATCTATAGCAGGTTGAGCTGAACCATGAAATGTTTATACTGTTGAAGAGTCAGAACAGTAGAGGGCATAGGATAGACATGCCCAAAGTCTTGAATGTCTTGTGTTTTGCAAAGAATGTCGAAGACAAAGTCTCCATCTATGGCTTTTAAGGACGTAGCATATTGTATCCATCGAGGATGAAAGGCTTTAGAGTTAGGAACACTAGCTTTTCTGACAGCCTCTAAGACCGGCACAGAAGAACAACAATAATGCGTTTCCCTTATGCAAGGGGCCTTTTTTTAATGATAGCCATCTGCACAGTATTTTTTCATTGGAAGTTAAATGCATTTCTTCAGTGGAATATAAAAATTATGTATATGCTATAGGAACTGTTTCACCCTCATTAAAGGTGACATATGTAAATTCAATTGCACCCGGTAAAACTCGGATGAAGAGGTTCATGGTATTTACATGTGTATGCAAGTGTTGTGGTTCAAGCAAGTCAGACTGTAAAGATCTAAATGTTTCTGTGTGGTCTGATGGCCAAGATGAAATGGAAAATATAGGATATATTGATGCATATAAGGGTTTTATGTGTTGTGCGTTATCAGGTAAGAATTTAAAAAAAACAGCAAGGACTGCAATTTTTTAAGTGTTTGGAGGTTGCAATTATGCCCATTTGTCCAAATATTAAGGGACAAAACTCTTTCCCACATTGGTAAGTTCATAGACGAAGGAAAGGACACTGAGATACGCTATGTTAGGTATTTTAAAGTTGAACTTGTAGCCAAGTTCAGCAAAGCCCAATAATATGCGATCACCTCTCGCCATGTGGGGGTTTAATTAATCGCCCATCAGGTAGATATCATCCACATAGGATAGAGCATCAGGGTCAATATCATGAAGCATCGACAGTTTGCACTGCATAAACTCCAAGGCTATTCTAATAGCCCATAGGAAGTTGAGCATAGCACATTTGCAAGCCTAGGGCACTACAGGCCAAATTGGGACTGAAAAAAACATTGGAAATATCCAAAGTGATTTTGTCCATACTACGTTACTAATGAGAGCCATACTGTTTGTATTGTACACTGCAAATGTTTGTGTATGATTATTCAAATGTCTATAGTCTAAGGCAATGTGATGGGAATGGTCAGGTTTCAGAACAGGGAAAAGAGGATCATTCATTTGAGATACACAAGGTTCAGTTACTCCCTGGTACCCCAGTGTGGAAAAATTTCATTAACAGGTGCTTTAGCATCCTGTTTAATATGATACTGTGGTTGCACTTGAGGTGGGGACAATATGAGAATGACATGGTAAGTGAATCCCCACTAGTATGGTTACAATAAAGTGAAGGGGCCAATGCAAGGGTCCATTCAGAAGCACAAGCTTGTTTGACTGTGTCCGGGACAAGGTGTGAAAAAGAAGGTAGTATCACATCCTACCCTGTGGGGATACAAGAACAAAATGTGGGGGCAAATCGACCCCAACCCAAAATTTGTCAGAAGATGTAGTTAAGTTGTCCAAAAATATTTCTTTAATGGAGCGTTTAACTGCACCTTCAATTTGAATATCTATATGATATAGTCTGTCTGGAGGGGCCACGTGGGTATCCACAGTTTCCACCATAATAAATGTTTCAGTTGTGTTCGCTACCAGAAATTTGTGGAGAATACGGCATACTATGGTGACTTTGGCCACGCTGTCGAGGAGAGTCACCGCCCAACTCCTGTTCAGTAGGAGGGTTCTCACTCTCGGTGGCATATTTAGCATTTAAAGCTGCAACTTAATTTTTCTGAAAAGAGGGTTTATATGGAGGAATCCTATCCTTCTCCTTTTATTTTCTTGTCAGATGAGTAATGTGTTTTCTTTTTTGTTTTCACATACTCTTCTTGTCTGCTGTCAGATTTCCCTCCTCTGATGTACTGCTGATCAGACGATTCCTAAAGGAACAAGGAGAACGTGTATACGATGCCTGATACGTGTCCGGAGTATTTATTTTAGTGCTGTCATCAAAATCGTATAGCCTTTCATATGACTCTACACTCTCCATGACCAAGAAAGTCAATGCCGTCTTTTCCTCCTGTTACAGCACCCTCCGCATGCTCCGCAAGATCTACAGGTGGATCCCCATTGAAACAAGAAGAACAGTCACCCAGGCCCTCGTCAGCAGCAGACTCCTTCTATAGCAACGCACTCTATGCAGGAACAACAGGCAAACTCCAGAAAAGACTCCAATGCATACAGAACCCCTCTGCAGGCCTCGTTCTCGACATCCCCCGCCACAGCCATATCACTGCCTACCTGGGAGACCTGCACTGGCTCCCCGTCAACAAGAGGATCATCTTCAAGCTCCTCACCAACTCACACAAGGAGCTCCACAACACCGGACCAGCAAACCTCAACAGACGACACACCTTCTACAACGCGAACCGACAGCTCCACTCCGCCGACCTCGCCCTCGCCACCGCCCCCCACATCCGAAGAGCAACCACCGGCAGCAGATCATTCTCCCACCTCGCCACCAAGACCTGGAACACCCTCCCCATCCTCCTACGGCAGACCCAGGATCTACTAACCTTCAGGAGACTTCTTAAAACCTGGCTATTCGAGCAGTAGCAGCACCCCTCCCCTCTCAGCACCTTGAGACCTTCACAGGTTAGTGCGCTCTACAAATGTTATGATTGATTGATTGATTGAGAACCTCCACATTTTCTACCTTTCTGTTGTTGTTGTTTAGATTTATTTCATTTTTTTTCAGCAAGTTCATGGACTGGTCTGGCATCCTCGTCACAGCTAGGCTTGCCAAGTGGTGGTACTGAAGGCCTGGTTCCCAAACTATTACATCGTAAAGATGTATATACATTAGCAGTAATAACTGGCAACTCACACTTGCGGTCGGCCACTGCACCAGTGGCAAGTCGCTGGCATATAGCCAAAGACGCTGCTTCACCTTTAACATTAGATATAATTGTTTCAGAGACAACTAGAACATTACCCATGAGTTTCATCCCCGTATCAAGGCCAGGACATGCCACATGCTCATTCTGTATTTGTTGAAGGACGTTCAGGCAAAAATAGTCCCCCAGGTGTTGCAGTCATCTAGAGTGGGAACTCACCCAGTGGGTAAGCACATACTCAAAATACTGTGCTTCCCTTGTGGTCCAGTTAGGTTGATAGCTTTTTTGGGCAATCCAAAACTATATTTCCTCAGGGTTAGTGAGCTGTTTGCCCATAACTGAATGAACAATTACAGGAATAATTACAGGTGCTTCAGGCATTGGATTGTGCTTGAAGGCCAAGTCTAACTGGACCGGCTAGTAATGTATGTGAAATAGATTGAGTTAGCAGTTGATATAAAATGACAAGAACATTATAGAAAGTAGGGATTAGTAATGGATTTAAATTGCCTAAATCTGGATATAGTGTATATCCTGCCAATGAGGTCAGGTGGCCCCATCATTACTGAGAGACCCATTCATCCTGGTCCAGGCACATGGGGAAGGGCGCCATTAAACCAAGTCTGGTGCTCCCACACTGTAAGAGTATTTTCAACAAGAGGTTGATATGCTGCAGGTGCAAAGGTATTGTGTGCAAGCACAAGCATGACTCAGGGTTCCTGCAAGTAAGTACCTGACCAAAACATTGGTGGCACCATGTTGCAGGGATTCTGCTCAGGCACAGACCTATGCTTGGGACCAACAAACATTGGCATGTAGGGGCTGAAGCACCATACTACCTCAGTACCTATGAGCCAAAGTCCAACTAGCTATAGTGCTTCACTTGCCCTGCTAACCTTTCCACAGAAACAAGTGAATTGGCACTCACGATCACAACACTCTTGATTCTCTCAGAGATCGGGGTAACAGGAAACAGCCTTTCGCTATCTCACTTGTTCTTGTCCACAATAAGATAAGCAAGAGACTTAAAGGATGTTTTGAATATTTATTTAAACAATTGTGCTCTAAGATGCTGTATTTGTGCCACAATTAGAAAACTAATGGATAGCAAGCATTTTGCTAGCATGGTTAATAAACTGAATACCATGGAAAGCCTTGTGATTTTGTAAGACAGATTAGCCTAAACCCCCAGCTACGAAAGCTAATGATTATATAGCAAAGATCTCTGGGATGAGTGGCAGACCCCATGCCTTAGCATACATATATGGGTGTTTTACATCTGAACTGACATGGTAATCTTGCTTAAGGACCTTTGCTCAGTGTGTGTTTTTTAGAACTCTCGTCCTTAGTTATATGATAAGACGTGTGCTCACAAACAGTAGCTCGTTCTCATGTTACGCCTAGGGGCTAGTGTCTGGTCAGAGAGAAACGACAATGGGCCATGCAAGAAACACAAACTGTGTCATCTGCAATTGACATCATGAAGAGTGATGTATTCTTTATAACATGTAGATGCGCTATTTCCCATGGGAGTAATGTCTCCTCAATGCACTCTGTGGTATTTCAATGAATATTCAATAAAGGTTCATCCCTTTGTTCTGAAGTGTTGTTTTTAGTTCATATCATTTTCACATTCTTCATGTTATTATCGTCATAATATGTGTTTATCCTATGATGTTGATCCTTTGTTGTGCCCAATGCATTTCAGGCCTCTGCCCTTCATCAGGGGACTTGGTATCTGTATCACTAGTTAGTTCGTTGTCCGTAGAGGCTGGTGCCGGTATACAAATCTATATGACCCGGATGGTAAAAACAAAAGATTCTTCCTCTTGTTCTACGGTCCCGAACAGCAGTCGCGGTAGCTGTTCGATGATGATATGAAATAAAAACAACACTTCAGAACAAAGCGATGAACCTTTATTGAATATTCATTGAAATTCCACAGAGTGCATTGAGGAGACGTTACTCCCAAGGGAAATAGCACATCTACTTATTCGCACATGCAGCGTGGGCGGGTTCACCTCGACAGCACTACAGAAAAGCAACAGAATAAGTGTTCAAACAAACACACGAGAGTGCAATTTCCACACTCCGTTTATTGGCTTACCGATTATTCTTTATAACATGGACAGTCGCAGCTTAAGGCTATAATGCTATTGAGTTGGACACTTCTGGCTGGTAACGTGTCATGGAAACACCTTAATGCCACTAGTAGAATTCAGCCACATAACCTTATGAAACAACAAAAAATTATGGCAAGATAGGACGCAATATATACCATGTTGCACATAGAGAGGTTAGAGAAATTGCCATTCACTGTTGCTGAAACGCTTTCTGCAGATTGGATGATCCACAGGTTTATTCCTTCCAGTATTGCTTACAACAGCATTAAGTGGGCAGATATGAGGCGCTAGGAGAAGGATATGTACATAAGTCATGGATCTTACCTTTCAAATATGGATGTTGTAATAGAGAGACTGAGGTTTTTCTAAACGTGACTAACTATGAGGGTAACTTAGGTCATTTCTCAGTGCGCAGGTAAGGTTCACTTCATGGCGCATGTAATGCATCTAAGGGAAACTTGTCATGCTATGTTTGGAAGATTCTCCAGTGGCTGTGATCCATCCAGCTTTCTGTTTGCTCTCTAATGTGACTTATTCAATCCTGAATGATCAAGGATGCTCTGGGATGAGACCAGGAATTGCCTATCTGTTAACGGTCTCTGCACGTGTGACCTGTTGTACACAAGTACTGTTTCCACCTGTCCACACAGTTAGGGATCAGATCATTTGGCCTTCAATAAAGCTTACAAATGTGTGCTTCGGCGATTTAAGCAGACTGAAAGCTTTATTACTCCAGAAAGATGTGGCCTTAACATCTGCAAGGGAGACTTTTGATCTTCATGTTGCAAGGTCCTCTTCTGAAATACAGTTGCAACTCTGCACTTATTTGCAACTGTAGTAGTGAAAGCAGGATATAATGCTTTCCTGCAGCCATGCTTCAGGAACCTAAAGAACACTGGATCTTTTCCTTAAGGCCTGTCTTGCTACAATGGGTGCAACCCATTTTCTGTTATCCTCTGTGCACTTTCGAGGGTGCCCCAATCATATGCTTGGGATCACAATTGTTTCAATCTCCAAACATTGACCAACTGGTGGGTCCGCTGTCCTTCGCCATTGCTCCTAAATGCATACTATGATCCCTCCTGGGGTTCTTTGGCTTCTGGTCATCTGGATCCTAGCTCGTCTTCCCAAGAATCAGCATTGCCTGTTCCTCCTTTGATGAAAGCTGAGGGGATAGACTATGGACTTGATGTGTTGGGTGCCTCTGGTAACATCATTTGCGGTTGCTGGGAACAGCAATGTTTCATCCATTCCTTAGAACAAAAACAATTTGGCAGTTTTGATTTGGGGGTATATTTTGATTTAAAAAATATTTTAACTTACCAAATTATTTTTAGGGATCAAACTGTTTTTAACTTGCATTGACATATTTTAAAATTTGATTTTCCATATGCTTTTATCTTCAAACCAACATTTTTCGGGTTTTTATGCTTTTTTACGTAGGTTTAGTATTGTATTTAGATAGCTTTGTTTTTAGTCATCTCATCTCCATGGAGTGGGTGTCAAGTAGGCACACGATGCCAGGTTAAAAAATGGCATTTTGCTTGCTCACATTCCCAAGTTGCCTTCTCTCCCTAAACACAATGACATTTGACACGCATTTATTTGTGAGCACATACAGGATAATATTCTTCAAACTCGGTTTTGCTTATACTATCACTTTGTAGGGACTCTATCAAAACCCCTTGAACATTCCTATATAAGGGCTAAGTTCATCATAAAAGATGTTATTTGTTTTGTCCCCTCAGCAACAGAGCTATCATAATAGAATAAACAATAGCGGCCTGGCCGGGGCTTCAGCATGTTAACATGGAAGATGTTATTATATATATGACATCAAGTCTTTTTTTAGTTAGAGGAGCATTTTGCTGGCACTGAGCGCTCAATACATGCCAGAATTCCAGCTCAGCTGATTCCTGTTTATCTCATGCGATGGATGCTGTCCAGCTGTACATGAAGATAGACCGCGTGATGACCCTAACCCACAGGTAAAAGGGAGTTAAATCACCCTTTGGCAGATTCACACATCCTAGACTTGATAGGTTAGGATGTGCTAGGTAGGAGGACACTATATTAGAGTTCTTGTATGCAGGCATATATTTTCTGCAATAAGCAAAATGGTTGAACTGTTCATCTTTATCGCCAATCTTGTAATGCTAATCACTATATTCTGTGTCCTTCTATTGATTATTGCAGTGCAAGTATTTTACTCAACAAGCACAATTTTTCAATAAATATTGAAAGGCTTTGCTGTGTATTTCTTGTGTATCTCCTTGGGTATGCATAAGTAACTCAGCAAAAGGATTCTATATCTGTTACCACGATTTTCTTTGGGATTAAAGATTGTCATGTTCTGAGCTTGCACAATCCATGTGTCACCCTGTCAGGTTAGGGATACAGATGGTGCACTGTGATCTAGCAGGACATCAGCCAACATATCTGAAAAGTGTCCATGAAATGAGCCTTGCATATTTCTGACAGTTAGAGACTCAGTCCGCTCAGCAGAAAAGGAGCAACTTGGCCGGTTCTAGCAGCTTACACACCGCATCCAGCAGATTGCCATTCTGGATAGCACAGAAAATAGCACAGCTTGAGGCAGTGTTTCCACATACAGTCCCGTAAGAAAAACAAAGAATTCTGAAAATCTGATTGCCAATGGGGACTCATGGTACCCTCTCAAGAGCAGTCATACAAGAGGTATTAAAACAAACATAGAACAAGCACGGGGCAGGAACTTCCCTGGACTTAGGGATGAAATTAATAGGTAATTCTTCCCAGGTATCTACAATTCTGTTAGAAAATATAAAAGGGGAGGCAGCAGTGGCAGCTGTACGCCAACGCCTGATGGAATGCACTCCTGCAAAGCAGGAGCGGGTGTTACCTAAATTTATCGAAGAGACCTATGCTTCACTATGAAGAGATGATTTGGGAAAAGGATAATTTCAAGCAAGCACAAGATTTTTCTATAAAGAAATGAGAAAATAAACAATCAAAAAACAACAGAATAAATCACAATCACGGGGTGGGTCTCCTCAACAGGAACCCTCTGACAGGAAATGTAACCTGAGAAATCATGATAATATTTAAAAACCTGACAGGTATCAGAATACTGATACATGTTACTCTCGTTCCTTTCAGGGTTCTTCAAAAAAAATCAGAGCCGGAAGGATGGTCAGAACCCAGATCAGAAGAGCGAGCAAAGCCAAGAGATACACATCACACTTCAGACTACATTATCAAAAAAGAAGATAAACCCAAAAGTAAACCTCCATTTAAAAAGAAGAAGGAGAGCACTGGGCAATATTGCGACCGGACGCTGGTTCTCTGCGCACAGCACTTTTGTCCCGGTCCCTGCCTGCTTCAAAGGGCTAAGGAAGGTCCTTCAGCACGGGAAGGAGAGCACTTGCCAATTTTATGACCAGACGCCGGGTCTCTGCATGCAGCAATTTGTCCTGGTCCCTGCCTGCCTCAGAAGGCTAACTGAGGTCCCGCAGCATGGGAAGGAGAGAACTTGGCAATTTTGTGACCAGACGCCGGTTCTCTGCACGCAGCACTTTTGTCCCGGTCCCTGCCTGCTTCAAAAGGCTAACGTAGGTCCCGCAGCGGGAAGGAGAGAACTGGGCAATTTTGTGACCGGATGCCGGTTCTCTGCACTCGGCACTTTTGTCCCAGTCCCTGGCTGCTTCAAAAGGCTAACGGAGATCCCGCAGCGTGGGACACACGGGGGCATGCCCGGGCTCGGCCCAGGTGAAGACCAGGCCCAGACGGGTTGGTCTTAGCCCTTCAGAGTCCATAGGAGGTTGGGATGGGCCTAACCTCTTGGCTCGATTGTCGGACTACATTGATAAGTTAGGCAGGTGGTCTTTAGACGACGGAACAGTGTGGCAGAACTGCCCAAGATCAATTCATAACACGGGATATCGACTAACGAAATCGGGATCCAAGTGGGTCTGGTACTGGTCTGGACAAATCAGACCTTGCAAGAAAGCCAGGAAGAGTCAGGAGATTGAGATGGCTGTCAGGGCGCAACTAACCTGAGTCTGCTGGCACTAGTCAATCCAGCACTATTGCCAGAGGGAGCGGAAGTGGATTCAGGAGACAGCACTCCATCTCCCAGAGAGGGATCACGTGCATCATTCGCTGAGTCATCAGTGTGTCTGCATGCACGTTGAAGGGAATTCATTGGCTGATGAAGCCGCCAAGGCGACAGTGAGAAATGCTGCCTTTGCTGCAATCACAGCACTATGCATAATAACAGCTCAGCCTTTCCAAAAGATGTTCCACAGAAGTACTACTACACGTTACTTGCACAAAATATTCTGTATGCTCCAATTCCAGGAATGGGGGATAGAGTAATATGGACCACAGATTAGGTTTAATTCTAGCTGCACATGAGGGTCTGGGTTCAGCATATGCAGGTATTACTGCAATGGTTTCACTATTGAAGCAACGTTAGTGTCTGGATCTTACCAAACAGACCAAAGGCTTTGTCCTTAAGAGCAACATCTGTCAGCAGATGACTGGTTCCACCGTAGCACGTCCGCCACAGACACCATTACTGATATCAGACAGACCTCTTGCATGTGTCTATTTGAACCACTGTGGCCCCCTACAATCTGACAAGGCTTACAACTACATCTTGATGGCAGTGGATTCATGCTCTAGAATCCTGTGGGTTTGGTCCCAGTGCTCCGCTGATACTCGAACTGTTATAAAGGATTTGCAAGTCTTTATAGGGACATATGCAATTGACACATTACACTCTGACCGTAGGCCCTGCGTTTAGCTCTCTGGCTTCCAAAGAAGCTATGGGAAGGTTGGGTGTTTTCTTGTGGTACTCCTCTCCATATCATACCGAGGGAAATTCAATTGTGGAGAGGAAAAAACAGGACTTAAAGCAATCCTTAACAGCAAGGGTATTAGGCTTGAGTAGCAGTCCGGTCAACCACCTATATGGGGTCCAGAGGGCACTTAATAATATGGCAAGAAGTTCCCTAGGAGCCATAATCTATATGAGGTTCTGTTTGGAACTAGAATGTTGGTACCCAACCTCAATCGTGGCAGCACAGTGGCGTATTTAAAAGCATTTGACATAAATGATCGTTTGGATGGTTTACAGGAACTCAATGAATTCCAGGCATCACAAAGCAATGTCCAAGTTAAACGCACCACCACTGGGGAAGTTAAAGCTGTTTCAGCAAGACCTGCCTGGGTCCTAAAGATTGGGGACCTGGTCAGAGAAAAGATTGTGAACAAAAATTCATTTGGGCCATCTTAGAGAGCACCTGTACCTGTCCTGGCTGTCAAAGGTACCAGAACAGTACTTCTCTGCCTCTTGCCAGCAAGAAAGAAAAGAGATTTATCTCCATTGATCTGATTAAACCACACCATGCGGCCGACACTGAATAGCAGGCCATGTGGGCTCCTGGGTAGCCGTCGATCTCCTCTTGCTACCATACAGGAAGTTCAGAATAAAAGACTAATAGCATTTGAAGATTCTACTATACAAAGTAATGGAGCAACCACCAATTGAATTGAACTCATGTCGGTTGAAATAGACCAACGAAAAAACACAAACAACACAGATCTCAACTCGTCCTCATACCAACATCTATGTGAATATGTCTCAAAAAGAGTAATCTGGAAGTTCAACGAAATCTGCAGAGGTACCAAAGATAGACAGAAGAGCGTCTGACTACTTCATTGATTTTGATACCTTTCCTTTGGATCCAAGTGAACCTGAGTCACTGCCAGCTTCTGTTTCCCATAAAGAAAAAATATATGATCTCTACCTTTTGCTGAAAAAGTCTTACTTTGTTTCTCCATCGCTACAGCTCTGGATTGTAATTGGTCCACTTTTCCTAGTCCATTGTAGTGGTGTAGTGACTGTCTTTTTCCTGCTCCTATATGGACACTATCTCCTAGAGCACTCCGCAGTAAAACATGTGAACTTGGTTCTGACACCACATACATCATCTCATTGAGAACAAAGAGTCCTTTGTGAACATTACAGCAGTACCCGTTCCTGAAGGAATAGTTTAGGATAGGGTTTCATGTGATGTATTTGGTCTCACTGAATTTTTGAAAATACCACATTTGTTTAAAATTTCTTTGAATGATATCACCTCCAGTACTTTCTCTGATGATTGGGATTTTGAAACTGTAAATTCTATGCTGTCTGATTTAGAACAATCTGCTGTAATTTCCAGTCACAAATTGTATGATGATACATCTGTTTATGACACCATGTATTGTTACCAAAATTATGGTCATCATTTCCTGCAAAAGCAAGTATTCCACGTAATGTTTTCACTCATCATCAATTAGAACATTGCCCAACACCACCGAAAGGTAGTTCACAAACGTTTGCAAAGAAGTTTGCTTATTTTTCTGTGTTTAACACTTCAGACCCGAAATCCTGTTATTATAAGGTTGCAGCTGCACCTGCAAAGAAAAATACGCTCACCAACACAAATCAGATATACTCTGCTGGCTATATTTCCCAACTGTCTTTACAGCGTTTTGACACTTGGAAGGACTCCATAGACATAAAACCGGCCTGGGGACTAGAGATTGGCAAGTTCAGGGGAACTGAGGCATTATTTAGAACATGTCTCATGCCACAACAGATTATTTTCCTAACAAAACAGTGCAGCAGACTTCCGTCTTAGACATGCCAAAATTAAGGACTAGAACACAACTCAGATTCCCTCACTCACATACTTTTAGGGGTGGCATAACTATACACAATATGGTGAGGATAACCTAGATGACATTATACATGATGGTTCATACAATTCCTCAGACCCCAATCGGAAGGGATGGTTGGTTTGACCTATTGACACTGTTAGAATTGGGGGTATCTAGTTGGCAATGGTATTTACCTTTGTCCAAATAGGGACCCTTACTTCTAAGTCAGGATAAGGGGATTACACTCCTTAATAACCCCTGCTCATCACCTTGGTAGCTTGGCACGAGCAAACAGACTTATCTCAGAGGCAGTGTGTTAAGCATTTGTGCATACACACAGCAAGACAGTGAAAACACTACAGATGGACACAACACAGGTTTCATAAAAATAAGTATTCTTTATATAGACTTAAACACAAGACCACAAATGACTAAAATCCACAATACTACACTTAAGATTGCTTTAAACATGATAAAAGTTACTTAGTTCATGTTTATGATAAATGCGACAAAGTTCTCAACAAAGTACCTGGATGCATAACTCAAAGTAAACAAAAGGCTGGCAAAAGGGAGATGGGTCGGTTCCATGATCCGGGAGAAATGATGCATCGTACCTCAATGCTTGCGCAGAGTAGGGGATGCGTTGTGATCCTTACCGGTACGGGGTTGATGCGTAGATTCTCGGCCTGCGGGCCCATTGCGGTGTGCAAGATGGCGCCTTGATGCGATGCGATGATTCGCTTGCAATGCGAGAAGATGGCACCCTTGAAGCGACGATGCGATGATGCTGCGATGATGATGCATAGGTGCCCTGGCAGCCTTGCGACGACTCTGTACTTTGGAGCCGTGACAGGCCCTGCAACCCGGTTCTCCGGTGTTGCGATGGCAACTCTCTCGATGGTGTCACGCTTTACCGGTGATGCGACAGCAGGCTGCTTTGATGAACACACGCTTCCAGGGAGATGCGGCGAAGGCTCGCTGTTCCGGCGATGCGATGATTTCAGCTGCGGCAGCGACACGCTTCCTCTTGATGCATCGCGCTTCCAGCTCCCAGCGACACGCAAATGTCTGTAGATAGAATTTCCAGTAAGGAAATTCACAGGGGGAGCTGGAGATGAAGTCTTTTGTTCCTGAGACTTCAGCAGGAGGCAAGCACAGTTCAAGCCCTTGGAGAATATTCTGTAGATAATGAAAGTCCCTAAAAAGTTCCTTCTTCTTTCCTTGGCAATGAAGCAACCACTGCAGGCCAACCCAGCAAACAGCACACTGGCAGAGGGGCAGTAAAACTCCTGCAGCTTCCTTGGTTGTTCTCCTTGGCAAAAGGTTTCTTGTTCCAGAAGTGATCCCAATATTTAAACCCCAAAATCCTTTGTTCTCTGAAGGCAGAGAGGCCTCTGCCTAGTCCAAAGCAGTTCCTGAGCACTTTGTTTACATGACTCTCTCCTGTCTTTCACTGTAAAGGGCAGAGACATCAGCCCTCCCACAGGAGGTGGAGCCAGCACAGGGGAGGAAAGGCACAGCTCTGGAGCACTTTGTTGACAAGATTCCTTCTCTCCTTTCACAGTGCAGGGCAGAGACATAAGACAAGCCACAGGAGGTGGAGCCAGCATTGTAGAGGGTAGGCCCAGCCCAGGTCCCAGGTGCAACTCCTCCCTCCCATCTAGATGCAGATCTCCCTATTCACCACTGGGCTGCCCTAACCTGTCTCCTGGAATCCCCCAGCCCTGTCACTCACAAACCCAGACAAGGAATACACAACCTAGAAGAGGCAGGCCTGGACAGTTAGGCAAGAAAATACCTACTTTCTATAAGTGGTATTTTCAAACACACAATATTAAAACCAACTCTACTAAAAGATGTATTTTATCATTCTGAGTTCAGGCATACTAAATTCGAATTTCTACCATGTTCCCTGAGTCAGTTAGGATTATAAGAATGTAATAATCTAACTGCCCATTGTAGCCTATAGAGAACAGGTAGCCTGGCAATAGTGAAAAATGAAAATGGTTGTAGTTCACTATTAAGACATGCTACACACACTAGAGCATGTCCTACCTTATACTTACAATGCACCCTGCCTTTGGGCCTACCATAGGGGTGTCTAATACGAAGCAAAGGGAAGGTTTAGGGACTGGAAAGTGGGTGCCTTTGACAATGACTTGTGCCCAATATGCTACAAGTGACCAACTACTTCTGTGCACAACTTCACCAATATGAAGTGGAGGTTGGGAGAAGCATCTGGCCATAGGGCAAGACCTGTATTCAACTCTCTGTGGGGTTTAGCCAAAGAGACTGGCCTTTGGCAAGACCCTACATCCAGGCATCACAGGCAACCAGTCTGAGTTTGCCAATGTGATTGGCCTCTGAGTTTTAAAATAGTCTCATAAACAACGTAGATATGGAGCTAAACAAGCATTTGCAATGCAATTGGTCTCACCTTTGGGACCTTTTAAGTATGTAGCGATGCAGCACATTATCGGATATAACTGTTTATTAAAAGGTGTTTTTAGGAGTTTGCACATGAATGGCGTCCTCATACTATATACAACAGGGTGGAAATACATATTTCAGTATATCACTGATGGGGTGGGGTTGTGGAAAGAGGCCTAGCACTTAAACTCCGAAGTTGGAGCCTAATGGTGGTCAAGAAGATGAATGATTATAGGAACTCCCTAAGAGATTTTCCTAGGGAAGGCAATATCCAACCTGTCTGTAATTTTTGAAAGGTGGATAACTGGGTTAATGTTTGGCAGAAGGAGCGGAGGCCTAGAAGCAATCCTATACAGCAATATAACACTACTGCTCTAAAAAGCTTTTCTCGCTATGTTCTGCTACAAATGTGAATGCATATTCGGATTTAAACATCAAAAGCAATCGAGCAACGTAATAAACATTATCTCTATTTGTCTCTTAAGGGTCCTGAACTACCTCCCACTGTCTGTAGCAATTAGGTTGCTACTGGACAGCCAAATGTACCTCCACCTATCTCGGCCTGGTGCCAATTTCGCAGAAAAAAGAATGCTGCCCAGAAAGTAGTAGAGGGGACAGCATTTGCAATGTATGCATAAAGTTTACACAACGCTGATAAGCAGTAACTTTAAGATGGCTCACTACAAATAAGTGTGCTGCTGAAAACCAAAAAAGAACGCTGAATAAACACAGTGACTAGATTTCTGTTCATCAGTGAGGAAAGTGCACCCGATGAAACATTGTGGAAAAAGCTTTTTACTATTAATTCCAACATTATGAAGTCATGTTTTATTAATTAAACTAAATGTATATCCCAGGTACTGTAAGAACTTTGACGGACATGGAGATGGTGATTAAGCAGCACTTTGTTTTTACTCAAGGATGAAACACAAAGAACAACAGTCTAGATCTGTTCTGTTGTTATATCACGAGTGGTTTGCCTGCTGAGTGTACCGCTGTGCCTTTGTAGGAAATTGTCCGACTGCCATTACAATAAAAAGGTTTTTCTTCGAGAGGGCCTCTTGAAGACCGTGGCAGGCACATTAACAGGAGGCCTCACAGAGCAGTGCTACACCCTCGTTTGAATCCTCGGGTGCACAATAAACCAGCTAGTTGACAAGTATTCTTTTTCAATATTTTTAAAATTAAATTTGGCTAACTAAACTCTGCAAAAATGCCTCTAGTTAGCTATGCCACTGGGGAGGTGCTGTAAACAGCAGATGCTGCCAAGGTAGGCATCTTGTTTATAGTGAGACAAAACAGTAAATTGGTAAAACGGCAAAATATTGATGGAAAAAAAGACGCCGATAAAAACTATAAAACAATGCCAATATTTTTCTGAATGATCTGTGGTAATGTCAGCCGGAACATCAAGCAGACAAAACACTTGTTTATTCTCTCTGCTGTGAGAGGCCTTGCCACCTCCTTCCCCTCATTCATAACTTCCTCCCCATTAATGGTAAAATCAGTGGTGGAAGTGGGGGGAAAAAAGTAGGGGAACTGTGGGCGGAGATCAGGGAGCGGGAACAACACGAGGATTAGGTCAGTGGGCGGAGTCAGAGGTGTGGACAGAAAGAGAAAATCATTCACATTTTTAGTGTTTGTTTGGCATTTCACTACCCAGCTGCTGCTTATTACGTTATTTAAGGTTTAACATGAGTTATTGACATTAAAATACATTCAGAAAGTGGGATTTATTCCCAATCACAGAATGTCCCAAATACGCTTAAAAGTGGAATCACAAGCCATTTTTCTCCAAGCCATTGCGTTTCTGTCATCAGCACTTCTCCCTTTTTCCACAAGAGCAGTTCAATCATGAATGGCAAAATATCCTAGTTTGCAAATGTTTTCTATACAATTATGGCTCTGCAATATTTGCCACATAATGCATCACCTGCTGCATAATGTTGATGATTTTAACTAATAAATTGTTTGTAGCTCAAACGGATCAAAAGTAACAAACAAAAATTACTTGTGTTTCTGCGAAGTGGACAGCCCTTGGAAAAGGTTGACTGATCACGCTTCTCACTGCTGCATTTGTATGTTGCACAGCTACTAATAAGGCAAAATCTTTGCATACTGTTAGCATGTGTAAAAAAAAATATACAGCATTACGCTGCAACTTTTTTTTGCTGCATAATTTAGTCAACACTGCAGAATAATTTTGTCCTCCATTGCTACATAAATCCAGTGGTCCCAAAGCAGGCAGCACATGTTTAAAGTGCTTGTGCATGAAGCAGAGAGACCATGAAGTTTGTAAACTAAGTTTTGTGTGCGTGCAAATCCTGCATTGGTGATCCCTAGTGAGTTGCACCTACTACAGCTG
This sequence comes from Lissotriton helveticus, assembly GCF_964261635.1. Classification (NCBI taxonomy): domain Eukaryota; kingdom Metazoa; phylum Chordata; class Amphibia; order Caudata; family Salamandridae; genus Lissotriton; species Lissotriton helveticus. The sequence goes on from NC_136068.1 coordinate 1,222,222,257, forward strand.
AAACAAGGCCAATAGAGGTACCAATGGCTGAAGCGGAATGGTCTCAAGGGCAAAGCTGGCTTTAGCGCTGTTGGAGCCCTGTGTAACAATGTTTGTTGGTACCACCAATGACTCCCTCCGCCATGTATTCCCTCACTACCACCATTCAACAGTGCCCCTCGAGTCTCCATAACCACTTTATCGCTCAGATGCATTTGATCTGATTTACAGCGCCACTGATACCAGTGTAGGGTGTCAGAGCACTTTAAATCACAAAGACATTACCGAGAGACAATCATATGTGTGTAAATCACTCTATAGGAAATACATAAGGAACAGTACTACAAGGTGCAGGAGTCACATGACACTACACTAGTAAGCAGTATAGTTTAATAGTGCTTGGTCTGGATAAACACAAACACTGAATTTAGAATGTAATACCATGGTTGAGGGCTCTCTTTAATAATCAGAACTGATTGTATTCATATGAACACCCGTAGCAACATAACTCTCTAATTTATACCTTGCAGTTTGATTGCAGTTCTTGAATGACAGTTAATAGTTCACTGTTCTATGTTAGAATTTTGACTTATAAACTGCAAGTAGGAAAAGGATCTCTTTGACAAAAGCAGTAACCCACTGACCTGTTTACATTATGTGCACATTGTGATCTGCATGGTACATGCTCTTTGCAGCAGGCACATCAACCCTCTGTGCTACCTTTCCATGAGTCAAAACTTCCCCTTGACAAAACTCCATCTCTCTCTAGGAAGAACATTAATCACCAGAGTTATTATTACATTTTTATTGTGGCCCGAATCTTGCTGGAGGCCAGGAAGGAGGCAGCAAGTGATTTTAGAAACATAATATATTTGCAAACATGACGCCCCCCCACCCGAGTCAGTACCCCCAGGAATGGTGCCCTTCCCCACCCATGGAAATCAATGTTGTTGAAAGAAAGACGTGAAAACAAAAGTAGCGTTTCACTGGCAAACTTAGTGGCGCTATATGTTTGGGTGAATAAAATCAATCTGGCCATTTTGAGACCACTCCATCTTTTATTGTATTGTAATTACATTTCTATAGCGCGTACTACCCCTGACGAGGCGCCAAAGCACCTTTTCTGTGAGTAGCATGGTACTCCGGAACCCATAAAGGATTAGTGATGAATTAGTATGGTGAAGTATGAAAGTAATTTGAGTGGTGGATATGTTAGTAATTTGAGTGGTGGAGTGGTGGATATGTTAGTTTATTACACAAACGGGAGTCAGTGATCTGACCGAAAGGACAGACATGTTTCTGAGGCTGAGTCTAGCTGGTGGCCCCACACTGCACAGCCATGGGAAGGGTGTATCACTAACTTACTCCCTCTCGCCACCGTAGGCAGATCTACCCCTTCTCCTGCTCGACCAAAGGTTGCCCAGCCCATAAGGGAGTAGTGCAGAGAGCTGGCGCAGCCCTCTCTGTAACCACTGACCCGAGGACATACAGTGCCAGTTTTATCTTAGGAACTTAAGTATCCTGGGACTAGCTGCTATACAAATTCTGTGATTGATTAGCTGCGCCATGCACTATATTGCCATCTAAATGAAGGTACCCTGCTACCTGAATACTCGCCACTTGAGGATCGTCTACTCCTAGATCCCATGATTGATGAGGCCATTTCCCTGACTTACCAGAAATTGATTAACAACACCTCAGCCTATTTGGGCCCACTACGGGAGGCTTGGGAGTCTGATGTGGGTCTCTTAGAGTACGACGATTTGGTTGAGGCGTTACAGACCCCCCCGTGAAATAGCTATAAGGGCATGAATCCGGCGGATTCAGCTCTGTATTCTCCTTAGATCCTATGCCTCTAGAATAGTTTACGTCCGAGTGGGTACTTGCGAGACTGACAAATGCGTGTGGGAGTGCGGCGAGACAGGGTCCTTATTTGATATCCCCTAGGATCCAAACATACTGGGAAGGTATAACTCGAGTAAGGATGAACGTGGTGGACGAGGACGTCCCGCTTAATCTAAGGAGGCTCATCTTGGGTGTGACTGGCGAAACGAAGTGGCGGCGAGACATGGTCCTTCTTTGATATACTGTGGTCATGCCCTAGGATCCAAACATATTGGGAAGGTATAACTCGAGTAATGATGAACGTGGTGGACGAGGACGTCCTGCTTAATCCAAGGTGGCTCATCTTGGGTGTGACTGACGAAACGAAGTGGCCACAATGGGCCAAGACCTGGTTAGTTCTGGTGGGAGGAGTGGCCAAGAAGAACATCGCCCTACTATGTAGGCCTTCTGTTTGATTTTCGGAGTGCAAGATTTTTCAAGATTATGTTGACCATTTGACATCTAGTTCCATGAGATGTCCAATTATGGGCATAGTTCCTCAAGCATGTTCTCTGTAAAATGATACGTCATCTCCCGGGTGTAGGCAGTGCTTGAGAAGAAATGCTCTCTCCCCTGGATCAGGGTCAGGCGTACTCAGATTCGTATTGACTTCTGAACGTGAACACCTCTGTGGATTGCGGACTGCTGCTGCATAAGTTCCAACAAGATAGATGGTCCGTTGCTGGGCCTAGGAGGGATGTGCCACTCCATACCTTCATATGTGCACAACCAACTATTCTAAAATTACCTTAACTAGTATGCCATTAAGGATACAAATCGGACCATGGTCACTTTGATCTAACAAGTCACAATGACCACATTCTTCTACTGCCTACGCATTCCGTATCCCCACCTCTGCCACGCATAATCCTGCTGTTGATACTTCTGCTGCAATGCATCACCCTCGTCCTGCAGTGGTCATCTCCTCTAAAGACTACAGCAGGAAACTATCAGAGCTTCCCAAGATTAAGAGCAAAAGAAAATCAAGCAGTCTAGAACTGGAGACTGAACAGCATGGATGACTTCTATCCTGTATCAAGTAGTTCGGATTTAGTAACATGTTATTTTATTTTTGTATAGAGCAAAGAAGCAAATGCTTATCGGTGCTTAGAGAAACACAAACTATTAAACTTACTGAGAGGAATGAGGAAAGTGGGAAAATAAATAAAAGGCATGGTTTTTAGCATGTGAAGCAGAATACCTTGGGCTAAGTTTGTAGACTTGAATTGTAGACTTTAATGTAGAGAATTCAACACAAGTTGGCAGCAAATGTAGAGAAGTCTCCATATGTGACTGTTCTTATCCTAGTGGTGACATCACATGCAAAAATTGATTTGCACATTTGACAGGGCGCCTGGGTTAATGGAGTGCAAAAGTGTTGGACAGAAAGGCATGTTACAGGTGATTTAATAGGTAACCAGTGTAGGGCGTCCCAGTACTGGTGAGATGTGGTCTCTTCAGGTTATTTTGAAAACGCCTGGAGCTACATTCAGCACAGCTTTTCATCCCTCCGAGGTTGATTAATTAAAACCACTGAGATTGGGAAAAAAGACACAGAATATTTACAGTGTTACATAACAAAAAGTCTGATATAGCCAAATACACTATCGGCTTATTTAAAGATTGCCGATGGGATTCTACCTCAAACAAGCGTTTGTAATGGAATAGTTTCAATAAGTGAGGAGGAGCAAGACATAAAGAGCGGGAGAGAGAGAGTAAGAAAGTGGGTGGGTAGCTGCTGGGGGTGGTGAGCAGCTGCCAGTGGCAGAGCATGAGAAGTGGACACTGCATCTCTCTTTAATCACCAAAGTTATCATTACATCTTTATTATTGGCTTCTCTGGGCAGCAGAGGTATAACTAGAGCCAAATTAGGGGGGTGGGGTGGGGGATACGAAAAATGTCGGTGGGGGTTAACGCTTCTAGCAATATGCAGAGTGGAGATTCAGGGGAGGGGTGAAAAGCAACAAAGCCTCTTTAGCATGCAAATGGCCTTTTAAAGACCTGTGAAGTGCTTGGGTGCGGCTGTGTGTGTGCCCGGGAAGCTGCCTCATCATGAGCTGCCACACACAAAGGGGGCTGACTGGGGTAGGAAAGGGGGGGGCAATGTGCATTGCACACCTTCTGAGGAGGAAGGAAGAAACAGAGTCCTTTTCGTTCACTGCCAGTCCTGCCTCCCCGACCTGCCACGAATGCCAAGCCTTATCTATAGGCCTTGGGAGACTCATGTTAAACTTACAAAGTAGGGGAACGGACTCGGTTAAATAAAAGAAGTAGGGGCACGCCGGGCCCTGCCAATCCCTCCCACTTCGACCACTGGGTACAATGCACGCTTGCCACTCATTACTCTTAATGCTGCGATTTTAAGACCACTCCCCTTTTTGCACAACTCCCTGCTTTAATTCTCCCTTTCCAGAGCCACCGCAGTACGTGCTAGATACAGCTGTATATCATGAACTATTCACAATATTACGGCACACCTGTCAGATGTCGCTGCAACGAGTATCCTCTCACGTTAATGATTATCTAATCATGATGATCCTGCCTAGTCTTGCATGAACTGTGCAACCTTTTTGGCCGGGCATTGATGAGGTATCATGACCAATCACAACAAAGGCACGGCGAGAAGCCGCAAACTAAGGAACCAAGAACTGCCCTCCGACCCACCTCAGAGTGTGACAGTGATGATCACATGAGTGAGACTGAAGCCAGCTAGTAGGACTCAAGTGAGACTTCGAATGAGTGAAGCAGCCAGTGTAGCTGATCCACCCCCAGGCTGGCAGAATACACTCCTGGCTGGCCTGGCATGGATTCAAGCATTCAGTGCTTTATTTAACTTTGCACAGTGAGTGTGCTGCAGTCACACACGGTGTCAGGCAGAGCAGCGCACATGCTACTTGCGAGGTAATGCTTGGGCAGTCCTTCTTGCTTCTGTTTATGCCTCAGAGCACTGGTGGTGTCAACGTGCAGGGGGAGGAGAGATGAGATGACTGTGTAGAGGCCTCGGAGAATGAATGTGGAGGCTGGATGAGGGGGAGCACAGGGAGAAGGCAGGAAACATGCGGTTGAAGCCTGAGCTTTCCCATGGTCGGTTGTATAAAGCATTTAAAAAGCACAAAATGTATTTTATATTATTGTCAGGTCAACAGCTGTGAGCGGGTTCACCCCTGCTGTTTCTGTTCTGCACTGCCATGCAGCGACAGTGTGGTTTTGGGGAACTGTAGCCAAAATGTTGAGGAGGGGCAGGCATAGATTTTTCTGAGGGCCGAAGCTGCCAAGGAGCTAATGCTTGGCTGCCCGCAGATCTGATGGAGGGTGTTTTCCTGCAGAAAACAAGCGCAGTGACTCCAAACACGAGCGCTGGAGCTCAGTCTGAAAACACAAGTTAAAAAAGAGTGCGCTGGAAGTATCAGATAGCCGGAAGCAAAATGACCTAAGTAAGGGGGTCAATCGCCATGGGCGTGACAAACACACCCAAAGGAGGGACAAATGAAACCAATCACCAAACAAAAGAAAAGAATTTGAAAAAGCACAGGGAAGAACCAATTAGAAATGGTGGGTGTGGCCAAACTACCCATACTGAATACTGCATGCCTTGCAGAGCAGTGCATGCGCACTGACTCTTGGCTCGACCAAATAAACAAGCTTGTGTATGGGCTCAGAAGTAATAGTTACTTACATTCTCTTTTAATTAAGTGAGCAATATGAGACAATTGGACAGAAAAAATGTAATGTTGCTGGTTTGCACAGGGACAAGTACATTTGGATGGTAACCCTAAATATCATGCAAGATCACTGCATCAAACTTAGAATATATAGCGCAGACTGTGTAAATGTCGAGAAATGTATGTCATTTATTACTCACCGTCTAAGCTTTTTTCATTGGCAGTCATTCACCATAAATAAGTGGATGAAACACTTAGCCCGCAGTGAAAAAGGGGACGCAAATGTTGCCATATGATATGGGATTGTGACAGGGCTCAAGTCGGGGTACCACTCGGGTGGACGGCGTCCCCCCACTTATTTTACCGGGGGGACCCCGTACCCTCTGCCAAACAGCTGGACTTCACTCTTTGGCCTCTCTGGGACGAAGAGCTCGGCACCTTTTGTGACGTCACTTCCTGGCGTGACGTCACTTCCGGTGACAGCGTCCACTCACTTCTGTTTTTTAGGACTTGTGCCCTGGATAGTGACTACTAAGGAACAACTTTTCAGAGTGCATTGATAGTTTCTCCAAAAAGAATAACTGCGGGTTACGATGTTCCATGTTTAAGAGCAACATGGTGTGATTGTTTTGGTGGACAAAACAGTGACGAAAGACCTTTGGGGTTTGTGAATCTATCCAGTTAAATAGTGAGAATTGCAATATTGGTTGTAACTGGATTGTCAGTGGGAGTGACTGCCAAGAAAACCCTGTCTAATAACTATCCCGTACAAAATAAATATGCCTTTTTTTTTATTCCTTCACCTGAAATGCTCAGTTTGAAGAATGTTTGTAAAGATGTACTATATTGACGAGTCTGCTGGAAAGAACGCCCAACAATGGACAAACGTAGATAGCACTCACCGGAGCAAAGTACTTTCCATACTAATATGTAAATGCTGACATTAAGGAGTTTGTTGTGGGTAGCCCGGAGAAGCATCCACCTGGTATAGGCCCAAAATTATCTCCATTGCCAAATAAGCTGGAGTCGTCAGCAGGCTGCAACATTTGCACTCACACAACCACGAGAATACACCAATTTAATGTACCCCAGGGTTTAGTCCCTGTCACCAGTTATGCTCTAAGAATGTGGTACCTCTCCACACCAGCATATCTCTGTCTGTCTTGCATTGTTACCTCTCCAAGTCTGCTTTTGATATTAAAGTGATGGTTATTTTTTTTGTTTTTATTTGTAGTTTAGTATTTGTTGCTTCAAATGCTTATTTCTTATTACAATCTCATTTTGCTTCCTGGCTGCACCATTATCTTTCATCTGGAGAGCATTTAAAAATACATATAAATTACAATTCATGATGAGCGCATTACAAGAACAGAAAAAATATTCTCTGGTTCAGTACAAAGCTGGGAACACCAAGGAAAATATCCGTCTGCCGTCTGCGATTCCTAGTTTCTCGATAACTCTACTTTAGTAGGATTAAATGCTGTAGAACAGTGGTTCCAAAACTTTTGACTCCTGAGGACCCCCATTGAGGCACCACTGGAAGCCGGGGACCCCCAAGCAATTTGTAGGAGTTAAATTTCAAAATTAAAACAGTAATTCGAAAAAAATACACACGTGTGCACACAAAACAAATACTCAAAGTACTAAGGATTTTGGGGCCAGATGTACGACCATTTCATTTAGCGCCTCGCAATTGGCGACACATTGCGAGTGGTAAATTGCGAGTCGCTAAATGAAAAGCACAACAGTGTGTTTAACACTGTTTGGGATTCCCAATGGGGTTGCAAATTGCGAGGTTCATTAATATTAATGAGCCTCTCGCAATTTGCGAGCCCATTGGGAATGGCAGCCCTCCCAGGGATGGTGGCCTGCTGGGCTCTGCAGGCCTCCATGTCTCGGACTGCTTTTAAATAAAGGAGTTTAAAAAAAAACAATTAGCCTGTTTACCATGCATTTAAAATAAAAAATAAAATGAAACATTTTTGTTACATTTTCTAAGGGCAGGCAGAGGTCCCTGGGACCACTGCCTGCCCTTAAAACATTATTTTGCATGCATTTGCAAAGGGGGAGGGGTCCCCTGGGCGCCCCTTCCCATTTGCGAATGCATTACTATCTACTTGAAGTAGGTGGTAATTGCGACTGTTTTGCGACCGCAAAACATTTGTACATGGTTTTGAGACTCCCTATTTGGAAGGGAATGCCCCTTCCAAATAGCAAGTTGCAAAACTTATTTAGCGACTCGCGAAATAGGCTATGTACATGGCTCAATAGGTTTTTGCATGCATAAACGGGTTTGCGAACCCGTTCGCGCATATAAAAACAGATCGTACATCTGGCACTTAGTATTTTATTTTGAAGTAATAGCCCCTCTGTCACATGTATTTAATTTGTTTTATAGCATATCTAATACCATTGTAGGATGTCAGAGCACTTTACATCACACACATATAGAGACATTGAATCATACATGTAAATCAGCGTGTATATAAAATGTTTAAAGAGTGCTTGGTCGGGAAAAGCACAAACTCAGGATTCAGAACATAACACAGTGGCTAGCACTGACTTTAACATTAAAAATGCATTTCCACCCAAATCATTCTTTTTAGCAGCATCAGGATAATGAATAACTGGGAAAAAAATATAAGTTAATAACTGGTACCATGCAGTTTGCAAGCAGCTCTTTGGTGACAGTTTATAGGTCCCTCTGCTAGATAACGATTGTCACTTATGAAGTGCACAGCAACAAAAGAATTTCTGTGACAAAAGCAGTAACCACGAACCTATGCACATAAAATACTGCTTTTAAAGATGCATGATACACATTCTTTGCAGTAGGCACATTAACCCTCTGTGCTACATTAGTTCAATCAAAGCTGCCACTGAACAAAACTCTCCTCAGCTCCAGCAGGTACATTAATCATTGGCATTCTCTTGACACTTTTATTGTTGCTGGAAGGCTGCTAATTATACAAGAAACGTTTCTGTGTTTTTACAACTGTTGCCTACGGACCCCCTGGGAATGTGTCACGGACCCCTGGGGGTCCGCGGACCACAGTTTGGGAAACACTGCTGTAGAAGACTCTACGTACAATACTCCCCTCCTGGGTTAAAAATATTTACTACATGTAGTCAAGATAATTGGGGATATCTAGGGGCATAGGTACAAAAGCATTTGTGCGGTCGGAAGTTGCAGGACACAACAATGCTTTTCCAGATGTACAGAGCACAAATTCCGATTTGGTACCATGTTACTGAATTGCAATTTGTGTTTATGTTATGTTATGGTAATTTCTAAAGTGCATGTTCACCGGGCAGTCTCTTGGCGCTAGGTAGCTGATGCGGCCTTGGTCCTCAATTATTGGTACGCCTGTTTAAAGAGCCAGGAGTTGTCTGAATCTAGTGTAGTTAGAGGTAGTACTAAGATCCCAAGGAAATTTATTCCATGATCGTGGGGCAGTGACAGAGAACCTAGCCCTCCAGTCCTTTTTTTTTTGTATGCAGGGATAACCAGATAGTTAAGGTGGCTGGATCTCAGTTCTCAGTATTTAATAATCCGAGATTTTACGAAGGCGGGACACTTAAAATATAAGGCCTTGAAGACCTACAGCACACCTTGAACCTTGTTCTCTGTGCGACTGGGAACCAGTAGAGGTCCCTAGTCACCTGGGAGATGTGGTCACATTTGGGCATATGATATAGCAGCCAGGCGGCCTGGTTTTGGGATACTTCTGCGCAAAAGGACTTTTGGAAGACCTAAGTAAAGAGAATTGGCATCGTCAATTCTAGGCATGACTAGGACTATTAATATTAGGGTCAGAGCCTCCCTAGTGAAGCATTTCTTTATATATTGTATGCATCGAAGTTGGCAGAAGCTTGATGATGTCACTGCGCCAACCTGCCTCTTAAATGATAACTCCTCACCAATAATAAAAACAAAGGCTTTTTATCGCCTTTTTGGGTGAGGGAGGGGGACCTATCTTACTGGGCCAGAGGGAGGGATTCCAGCGGGCCACCTTATTATTTGTAATAAGTATCTCTGTTTTGTCAGAGTTTAACTTAAATTGAAGTGATTCGGAATTTGATAGGGGGAGTGTTTCGCACATTCAGTCCAGCTACTAAATTGCAGTGCTATGTATGAATGTTTAGCTGTTGCAAAACATTCATGTTTTACAGACACCTCAAGAGTAGAAGTCGCCATTCGCAAATGGGAAAGGGTCCCCCAAGAATCCCTTTCCCCTTTGTGAATGTTAAAACAAATATTTTTAAGAGCAGTTCCAACTCTTAAAAAATAAACCTTTAACATTTCAGTTTTTTTTAATGCGTTCTATTTTCCTTTAAGGAAAAATAGGCTGCATTAAAAAAAAATTCTATGTTTGCTTTATTAAAAAAACAATCACAGACATTAGGATACGCTATTCCTAACTTGTATGCTTTTGTACATTAGGTATTGTGATTTCCTGGTTGTGATTCACAAAGAATTGCAATTAGGAAATCTCAATTTCTAAATTCTGTACCAATGGCCCCTAGTAAGAAAGCATACAATTGTATAAAGCAAGACAGGCACATATTGTGATTGTGACAATACAAACACAGTATAAATCTGAATTCTCTGGACTAAATGCATAACACATTTCTAAATGTACACCTGACAAAATATCCAATGAAATCCATGCATACATTTCTCTTCTTGCATGATCCATAGCAATTATAAAGATAAACTAATTCTTCCTAGTCCTAACACATTAAGCACAAGTATACATACCTGAGTGTTAGATCTGAGGGTCTCTAGTTGGCAGAGGTAGGTACCACTGTCCAAATACGGACCCTTGCTTCTAGTCAGGGCAAGGATACACTTAGATAAACCCTGCTCACCCCCTTGGTAACTTGGCATGAGCAGTCAGGTTTATCAAAGGCAATGTGTAAAGTATTTGTACTAACACTCACAGAAACACAGTGAAAACACCACAAATGGGCTAAACAACAGTTTAGAAAAATAGAAGTATTTAATCTAAACTAAACAAGACCAAAACAACAAAAATCCAACATACACAGTTCAAGAATATGGTTTCAAAAGAGTTCTTAAGGTTGCGTTAAAATAATCCACAGTTGTTTCATGTTTTAGCCAACAGTACCTTTAGATGCGACAAAAGTTCCAAGTGAAAGCTGCAGTGTTGAAACGCAAGCGATGCGTCACTCCTGAGACCCTGGGGAGGCGATGCGACAACCCCGCTGGACGCAGCCGGCGTGTTGTGATGACTCCGGTCTGTATCGGGAGGGATGCGATACCTTGCGTGGATTCTGTTGCACAGGTTTCGTAGCAAATGTCTCACAAAAGGTGCGATGAGACAATCTTCAGGACGGCGACGATCTCAGGTGAGGCGATTTGATTTGCAGTTTTGTAAAGCGCACATATGCCCTTGGGCATCTTAGCGCTAAGAAAAGGACATGAGAACATGTGCTGCTCGTGAGGATGGTTTTATTGGGACTTAAACAGCCAAGTTTTCACTGAGTTCCTGAAAGACAGCAAAGACATGCTGTTCTTGATGGTAATGGGGAGTCGATTCCATTCTATGGCTGTATGCAGTAGGAAACTCCTACCCCCCCATATGGCCTGTTTCAGTGTCAATCTTCTCCTCTCGCGGCCCCTCGATGCGATGGCTCTGTGACGACTCTCGCAGGACATGATGCAGTCCGCAAGCAGGCGGTGCGACGATCTCACCCAGTGACGACAGGCTCTGCGACGATACTCGCAGCAATGGTACTTTTCCCGCACCGGAGCGATGCGTTCCGCAAGCGAAGGATGCGTCGGTTCTTGCAGCGGCAACAGGCGCTGCGATGATCTTGATCTTCGCGGTGGTGGGAATTTCCTCGCACTGACGGGGATGCACTCCGCGAGCGATGCGTGAAACTTTGCAGAAAGTCTTTAGTATCTTCTTTTCCAGCTTCCCAAACACAGGTACAACTTCCAGAGGCACCACAACTGGCCCAAGCACTCTAGGAAGGACTGAACTCTCTCAGTAGAGTTCAGGGAAGTTGGGGGTGAAGTCCTTTTGTTCCTGGGACTTCTTAACAGGGAACCAGCTCAACTCAGGCCATTGGAGTTCTCTTCAAGCAAGGGGACACAGCACAAAGCAAAGTCCTCCCCCTCTCCTTGCCAGCAAAGCAACTGCAGGTCAGTTCACAAACACACAGCAGGACAGTCCTTCCTCTCCAGTCTCCCAGCTTTCTCCTTGGCAGAGGTTCCTTCTTGATTTCAGGATGATCTAATTTTCTGTAGTCTGGGTTCCTATACTTATACCCCTAAAAGTCTTTGTTCCCTTTGTGCAGGAGAGCTCTGAGCCCGGTCTGAACCAGTTCTGGGTGTTCCTTGAGCACTTTGTTTTCCTGGCCTTTCCTTTCCTTTCAGAGAGAGGGGCAGGGTCATCAGCTGCCCAGCAGGAGGTGGAGCCAGCATTGTGGAAGGCAGGCACAGCTCTATTCAGGCCCTGGTGCTAACCCCCTCTCACCACTCTAGATGCCGATGGAGCTATTCAGCCCAGGTATGGCCCACTCAGCCTCTGGGAGCCACCCAACCCCTGTCACTCACAAACCAGACAGTCAATTCACAAACAGGCCAAGGCACACAGAAAGGTCACAATCAAAATAGGAGCAAAGAGGGAAAAGAACCCCGGTCGCCCTCCACTCAAAAAGTTATAAACCACAAAAAGACCGGGTCCTAAGACTACAGAGATCCTAATTTATCGTATCTCCTTCTCGTAGTCTTGCATGAAGGTTTGTAGTTTTCTACATACCCTTCCTTATACTCTGTTCAGTAGTATTTTATCTATATACCATAAATCCCTTTCCCACACTTTGTTGACAGTTTTTTAAGATATCAGGGACTCATATGCATACCACTTTCAACTATTCAGTCCCATTCATACATTCACTTATATGGAAAAAGGTGAAACGGGCGAAATGACCCCTCATGGGCGTACCACCAAGCGGGCTACTGGTAGGTACTCACCAGTTAAGCCCATTGTTATCATCATCGGCGGTCATAAAGCCCTAACAGAAAAAGTGTCCAAAAAGAAAGAGTGTAGGTGATGTAAAGGTGCATAGGGTGAAGGCAAAGATTAGTCACACCTCACAATGTGGTAAAGTTAAAATTGAAAGGATTCACTCAATGCACAACAACTTTTATTCTTTTGATCGGTGAACCGAATCAAACAAAAAAACAGTATGGGTTGCTATATATGCATACCACTGTTGGATGCCAACATGTTTCTCTGCTTCATATACTTCGTGCAGGTTCGTCAGGGCTAAGCTTTTTTTGCCACAGCACCATATATTGGACACATCAATCTATAAAAACTGTCAACAAAATACAACACACCATGAGATAAAATAAATTAAAGCACACTGTCCCAATGTATAAGTGTAAGTCTCTTTGTCACATTTCGAGACACCATTTGCACTATCTTTAGTATATTTACTCTCTGTAAGCCACGATGTAGCCTACCAGCTATGAGGTTCACGAATTAAAACAGGTTTCCTCGTGTGAGACCCTTCTAGGCAAAACCAATGATTGTATAGTCACTTGTATCTGCAGACAAATAGCACGCTGTTAGCCAATGCTCTTAGGTCCCTTCTAACAACAGCTATCTCCTGTTTATCAACCTTTTAACACAACGACTCCAAATGTGCATGTCTCTCAATATCAACACACCTCCATTCTAGAACATCTATCAGCTAATCGCTTTCAAAGTCTGCTGATATACACCAAAAACCTGCAACACCTGTCACAAACGACTGCCAGTACCCAGGCTACAACCTCCTTACCGCCCAGGCAACATGGAGCGTGTTGTCTCCCTCTGCGCGGTGTCCTCGCTGCTCTCTTCGATTATATTGCAGATAACGCGGCTCGTCGCGTAATCACGCTATACCGGGTCCGTCATCTTGAAAGGTCAGACAAGAGAACAGACACTTTCTAAAGTCTCTTCCCAGCCTCGAACTTTACTGGGATGTCATCACTAGCCCAAGGGATAGAAAGTTGCTTTTCCAGATCAGAGCGGGTGCTCTCCCCCTTAGATCTCTGACAGGCAGCTGGGGTGGCCCATCGATTAGTAATTGTCCATCTTGTGGAGTGCATGATGAAACAGTTGGCCACTTTTTATTTGCATGTAAGATCTATGCAGAGCCCAGACGCATTTGGCTTACTCCTATGTGTAAGAACCTAGGTACGACTAGCAGTATGGTAGCTCTAAGAATTATACGTACCAGTTCTTCACTGCCTATAGTAACAGCCACTGCTAAATACCTTGGTTGGTCATGGTCCATTAGACAAAAGTTCTTAGGCAGATGATTGTAGATGACGTATTGTCAGAGTGTCTGTATTTTATCTGAAAAATGTTACCTTACAATGTAATTGTTGCATTTTAACAATTTCTAGCCTTATTTTTAGACACAAATGTTTTTTAATGGTTTTATTGATGATTGTAAGTGCTTTTATGAGTTAACCTCGAATAAAGCAAATTGAAATTGAAATTGAAAAGTGCTGTTCTCAAATTTAGGATACAAATATGCCAATCATGGATAACCAATTACAATAACAATTTACTCTAGGAGCACTTGCACTTTGACACTGATCAGCAGTGGCAAAGTGCCCAAAGCATCTAAACCAGCAAAACTAAATCCAGCACAGCGTCAAAAATACCAGAGGTAGTGGCAAAAAGACAGGGGAAACCACGCCAAAGATGCCAGGTCTAACACTGAGTACACTACACATTTATAAAAATGAAAAAAAAAATTATTTTCAGAATTCTATTTTGTCACCTGTCCCACTCCAGATTAAGTGATTTACCTATACATGTTGTACAAATCATGCTAAGATTGTTGCTCGTTAGTCAGGTGCTAAGGTAATGCATTCTATTTTTTAGATGTTTGTATAATGACATCCGTTTAGCAAACGTTCAGAGAAATCCCTGCTCTTTCTGAATGGGCTCATCAAGTGTTAGGTATTGGCTTGAAATCATGGTGCTGGTAAGCCACAGAGTAGAATTGATGAGGTTTCCTGATTATGGATTTTGTATTACAGTAGTTCGGCATTAATGTGGCCATCCTACGGACCAGTGTGTTTCAGTTAGGTAAGGTCTTCATTGAATAATTTGCCATGTAGGCACATGTGAGCCAAGCCCTTGATGAATATTGTTACGAGGGAAAGGGTCATCGCAGACTTAAAGTGATCATTAGGTTCTGGGCAGACAGGAATTAACCTGTTTGGTTGAATGTTAAGCCCAGAGTCATTTGTCCAAGGAGTTGTGTCTCAGGCTTGGAAGATACTCTGAAATACAGTTTGTTGTTGAGTGTCAGACTCTTCATGCAACTACAAATATAGCTGTGTGTCATCAGAAAAATCTGTGGACCGCAATTTTATGTTGAAAATTCAGGGGCAAAGTGCAGACCATCATTCATGGCAATCCAAGTGTGGCGATGTTAGTCTGAAACATCGAGCTTGACCTGATGAGTCCCATTTTCCATAAATAGCAAGACACCTCAATGCCTATACTTCCAATCATGCAGTGAGTAGCAAAGATTGTGTGGGCTGATTGTCAGACTCTCTCACAGTTTATTTAGGAGGAGAATACCTATGGTGCATTTTCGTTCTTGTGGTCATTGAAAAACTGAGCACAGTAAATAGATGATCCAAGACTGACATGTTAGGATTGGTAATCTTGCCATTCCAAATATCTGTAGGTGGTGATTTGCATTTACTCCTAGATAAATTAATGTTCACCCCATTTTCCTGAAAAGGAGGAACTTTCCCTAGGAGAGTGCAGAATTGTGGATTTGCTTCACACTCTTCTTCGTGAGGTGAACCGGTGTTGGATTGTGTTAGAAATTGGTACCCTATTTGGCAGAAGTATGCCCCCTGTTCAAGTAGGGACCACAATCTTAATCAGGGAAAGTCACAACTTAAAATATTATGTGCTCACCCTCTGGTAGCTTGTCAGAGGGCAGACAGGATTAACTAAGAATGCAATTTGTAATGTATTTGTGCTATTACTCACACAGTAACACAGTGAGAACATCACAAAAAGACTACACAATAGTAGAGAAAAATAAAGTATGATTTCATGAACGAGACAAGAGCACAACTACAAAAATATAATGTGTAGAAGTTGAGATCTGGAAATGTAAAGAAATAAATGAAGTAGAGCCCTTATAAGCAAGTGGCCTTGGGAAGGTTGCTTTATGTCATGCTGAACTGGGGCAAAGTCAATGTTTGGGGGAACCGCTATGGAGCTCCGACCACCTACAGGACCCACAGAGGTTCTGGGAAACAAAGTACATTTCCTGGTCGCAAGCAGTAAGATGTGCTGATCTTCTCCATGCTGTGAGGGTGATGTGTCAACTCTGAAAATGGGTGCCGGAGTCAAGAAGTTTCGAGTTCCACTACCTAATAATGTTCAAAGTTGGGGGCTCCGAGGCCCCCTTCCTCAATATGGAGCTGTAGTTTGTATAATGTAACTCATCGCCTGCTTTTTTTTCCAGAGGAAGACCCTCAATGTACCATGCACGCACTGCAAGGTATGTACACTGGAAGATTGTGAAAGAAATATAGTAAGTGTAGGATCATTACCATTTTAGACAGTGACACTACCTTAGATTGTGAGTGGGAGCGTGTTCCAAAATATTCGGGGGCGGAGGGAGGTAACAGCCATAGCGAGGTTGCCATTGATGAGGTCTTGTGTGGCATGGTAAATGTGCATTGACAAGTACCAGAAGGTGCGTGGCTCCAAGCAAAGAAGATGCAAGTCTATCGCCACGTTCTGTGGGCAATCTGGGTGGATCGGGAACAGGAAAGATTGAGCCCAATTCACCCCCAAGCCCAAAGCAGCTGTGAACTCCATCATATTGTCCAGTACCTCCGATATACCTTTGCGGATGTTGCGGATGTAGATTAGTACATCATCTGCATACAGCGAGACAATATGGTTCTCTTCACCAATCAGTGTGCCTCTGCATGAGCATCTCAATTGCTAAGGCAAAGAGGAGCATGAATAAAAAGTATTGGTGTTCGGTTCATACTTAATCAGAAATAATGTGCATTTTGACATCATAGACATCAACACTGTGCAGAACTGACTTCAAGCACACCTTATTATGGCCTTATTACTTGCTAGCTCACAGTGTACACTCTACACCTCTAGACTTTACAAGGTGCCAGAGGATATGTGCAACCTCTGAAAATGACAACTCTGAATCCCCAAGGAAATTGCAGAAACAGATCAGACTCTTGCACTAGTATCTCATCCACGCCCAAAGGGAGAGACAAGAATTACTTGAATTGGCATTTCAATTATTTATTGAAGCATTATGATAAATGTGTAAAATGGTATACAGTCAAAATATCGAGTTAAAAATATAGAATCGAATTAATATCGAGTTAAAAATATAGAATGGACTAAATATCGAATAGACAGAATATAGACAACAAAAATATCGAATGTAATGGACAAAATATCGAATGGACAGAATATAGACAACAAAAATATCGATTTTGTGGTAGGTAAGTTAATATCGATTTACATAAATACAGAAAGTCAAAATATCGAAGTATATAATATAGATGTTAAATATATCGATTTTTTAATAATATCGAACTTTTTAAAGTGTTTTTTATGTTAGTATATGTGTGAAAAGTGTATATTTATTTTATAATTTATTTTAAGTAATGCATTTTATGGTATTTAAGTTTTGCCTAATTTAATTCTGTAGCGGGTTGTGGGTTTATAGGGGAATAGGGTGGGAAGTAATTTAATTACAATTGATTAAAAGTTTTAATTGATTTATTGGTATTTATCTTGAATCAATTGTTAATTAATTTTTAATTGATAATTAATTAAAATATAATTGGTAATTTATTTTGATTAATTGATTAATTGATAATTATGCTATTTTTTTTCTGTAGCGGGTTGTGGGTTTATAGGGGAATAGGGTGGGAAGTAATTTAATTGTGATTGATTTAAATGTTTTAATTTATATATTGGTATTTATCTTGAATTAATTGTTAATTCATTTTTATTTGGTAATTAATTAAATTATAATTAGTAATTAGTTTTTATTAATTGATTAATTGATAATTATGTTAATTGTATTGTTATTTGTTCTGTAGAGGGTTGTGGGTTTATAGGGGAATAGGGTGGGAAGTCATTTAATTATAATTGATTAAATGTTTTAATTTATTTATTGGTATTTATCTTGAATTAATTGTTAATTCATTTTTAATTAGTAATTATTTAAATTACAATAGGACATTTACTTTTATTAATTGCTTAATTGACAATTATGTTATTTATTTTTTTCCTGTAGCGGGTTGTGGGTTTATAGGGGAATAGGATGGGAAGTAATTTAATTATAATTGATTAAATGTTTTAATTTATTTATTGGTATTTATTTTGAATTAATTGTTAATTAATTTTTAATTGGTAATTAAGTTAATTTATAATAGATAATTAATATTTATTAATTGATTAATTGATGAATATGTTAATTTTGTTCATCTATTTACTATAGCGGGTTGTGGGTTGATAGGGGAACAGGGAGGGAAGTAATTTAATTGTAATTAATTAAATTTTTAAATGTATTTATTGGTATTTATTTGTAATTAATTGTAAATTATTTTTGATTTGCTAATAAATTAATTGTAAATTGGTAATTAATTTGTATTAATAGGTAATGATTTTTAATAAATATTTTTATTTGTATTTTTAATTGATTAATGATTATATTATATTAAATTGGTAAATATTTTGAATTAATTTGTAATTGGTATTATTTTTTTCTATTATTAATATATGAAGTATTTACTTTCCCTACTGTTGCACTCACTGGAGTGGGAATAGTAATTTTTACCCCTACGCTATCCAACGCTTTCCCTACTGTTGCACTCTCTGGAGTGGGAATAGTACTTTTTACCCCTACTCTATCCAACACTTTCCCTACTGTTGCACTCTCTGGAGTGGGAATAGTAATTTTTACCCCTACACTATCCAAAGCTTTCCCTACTGTTGCACTCTCTGGAGTGGGAATAGTAACTTTTACCCTCCCACTATCCAATGCTTTCCCTACCGTTGCACTCTCTGTAGTGGGAATAGTAAGTTTTACCCCTACGCTATCCAACACTTTCCCTACTGTTGCACTCTCTGGAGTGGGAATAGTAATTTTTACCCTCCCACTATCCAACGCTTTCCCTACTGTTGAACTCTCTGGAGTGGGAATAGTAATTTTTACCCCTACGCTATCCAAAGCTTTCCCTACTGTTGCACTCACAGGAGTGGGAATAGTAATTTTTAGCCTGCCGCTATCCAAGGCTTTCCCTACTGTTGCACTCTATGGAGTGGGAATAGTAATTTTTACCCCTACGCTATCCAACTCTTTCCCTACTGTTGCACTCTCTGGAGTCGGAATAGTAATTTTTACCCCTACGCTATCCAACGCTTTCCCTACTGTTGCACTCTCTGGAGTAGGAATTGTAAGTTTTTACCCCTACGCTATCCAACGCTTTCCCTACTGTTGCACTCACTGGAGTGGGAATAGTAATTTTTACCCTCCCCCTATCCAACGCTTTCCCTACTGTTGCACTCTCCGGAGTGGGAATAGTAATTTTTACCCCTACGCTATCCACCGCTTTCCCTACTGTTGCACTCTCTGGAGTGGGAATAGTACTTTTTATCCCTACGCTATCCAACGCTTTCCCTACTGTTGCACTCTCTGGAGTGCGAATAGTAGTTTTTATCCCTACGCTATCCAACGCTTTCCCTACTGTTGCACTCACTGGAGTGGGAATAGAAATTTTTACCCTCCCTCTATCCAATGCTTTCCCTACTGTTGCACACTCTGGAGTGGGAATAGTAATTTTCACCCCTACGCTATCCAACGCTTTTCCTACTGTTGCACTCACTGGAGTGGGAATAGTAAATTTTACCGTTTCCGCTATTCTACGGTAAAAATATTGTATTTTTTATTAATATTACGTTCATATATATATATATATATATATATATGTATTAACAAATACATTTGTATGTTTTTTTTAACTTACATTAATTAATTATTAATTTTAAGGTTATTTAAGTATTTTAAGTATGTTTAAGTTAATTATATTTATTATTTCATTAGTTTTTAATTACTTTAAAGCATTAAAAAAATCGATATTTTGACTAACTATATTTTTTACAACAATATTTTTGATTCGATATATTTTTACTTACCTGTTTGGAGATAGGAATTCGATATTTTGGCATTCTATATTTTTTACTCAATATTATGGTAGTTCTATATTTTTGTCATCAGTATTGTTTCAGTGATCCATGTAAAATGCATGCACTGCTATAATTAATAGAAAGAAACAAAACAGAGTAATCAGCATCACAAGAATGGTAAAGAAGATGAACAATTCAATACGTGTTTGTATTATCTACCTAGTGCTCCCTATTCAAGTTTGCCTATGGTGGGTGAATCTGCCAGAATCCCTTAGGGTGATCTAAATCCCCAGTTACCTGTGGATATGTTTCATCACCGGCAATCCATCCAATCATGACGTCTTGTTCGTGGCAGCACCACGGATGTCTCACCTGATTTTTTGCACTTTAATCGGTGCACCTAAAGGGTCGACAGTTTGCGGTGTAACCCTGTCCAGGAAGTCCTGGATATGGGCCTGGCGCTCTACAGGAGGTGGGGGGGAATCATAGAGATTTTGTTAGTGAGCAGTAGACCCTGCATGTATTCCCACTTGACTAGTTACAAGTTGGGTCGGAGACGCATGAAGCATGGTGATAGGGATGACTGTTGTCACACTTCCCAGCAGCCATGCCGGCAGACAGCCAGGCCTGTCACCTTGATCCTTCCATGTTCACTTGATAAGCCCTAAAGTCTACGCATTGCAATTGCTTGTTAGGTTGGCCATGATGCTCTGTGGCTGTCACTAGAGCTTGTCGCTGAGGAATAGATTCTGAATAAGATAGAAAAATCACACTAAGTCAATGCTTGGCTGAATGTTTTGTCACATCAACAGGCTGTGAAAAGCTTATGTTATCCTTGTAGGCACCAATTGCATTTGAGGGGCCATTCATTGAGATGTTTAAGTTACACAAGATAATGCTAGATATCTGGATGTTTTCTGATATGTGCAATGCATCTTCTTTAGGGAAGGTACATAATGCTTTCCTCAAACACTTGCCAAAAAAAAGCACAGATTAAAGAGGTCAGTTAATTAATACACTTTCTCAACGATTTAGCAGGATTAAAAAAATACTTTAGATCCTACCACATCAATATGCATAATTGCATGTGCATTGTTTTGGGAATATCTTCAAAATAATTACTTTTTGGATGCTCATCTCATTTAAAATGGAGGTTACTAGCCTATTCACTCACTGTGCTGTCTGGACGTCCCTAGTACACATTTATGCATAATGTTTGAATTAGTAATTTAAGCATTTTGTGAGTAATTTATGCATATGCGAATAACATTTTGGCAGTATTGTGAACATTGTATATGTACTCTTTGTCGTTTTAAGTCACAATAATGAGGCAAGCTATATTTGGGTACATTGTATTCTCTGTATATATGCTGGAGCTGTTTTAAGTAAATGGTTGTGCTTTTGCACTGGAATGGCAATTTGATATATTCTATTATTTTTAATTAAAAAATCATATTTGTGTAACCATGACAACAGATTGAATTATCCTCCTTAGTCAACAAGTTTTCAAATGATTTCAAGTGGGTAACTTAGAATTCATACTCTAAAATATTTTTAAGAGCTTCCAAACTGATTTTGAAAACTGTTGTTTTTGTGTTTCCTTTCTTTTCATCTTTTGTCAAAAATGCTTTATTATACCTTTGGATGGATGATAGATAATTAATAACTGCATAAAATATATATGGGCTAAAGTACCCCCTGATGTACATTTTAAGGATATTGCAAGTAACTGAGCAGTTTCATAGCCAGGTAAAGGAACAAGATCGAAGGCCAAGTTCCCTTCTAAGGTTTTGGAACTTAGAGGTGGCTTGCAATATCTTTATCATGTACACCAGGGTGAACTTTATCCTATATAATACATGGTCACACTGTTACCTTTCCTACAAACCACTTAAAACCTTGGCGTGTAGCTATTCCATTGGAAAGAATGAGCATGTTTGCAAACAAAGAATACAAATAAAACCCCTAGTGAAAAATTAAACATATCAAAAATATGTTAGATATTGGAAACAGTTAAATACAAGTCAGGTTCGTTTAATATCTCCTGTACTGTCTCAGAAAGTGTAGAAAAGTGCAGAAAGAGTCTAGCTTTTCTCGAACAATCTAATGAGTGCAAAAAAATAAACATGTTCTCTCTGCTCGCGATTGTAAACTAAACAAATAGAGCAGAAGAAAGGAAAGCAATGTTCAATTTTCATAGCTTTAAACAGCTGATTCAGTTATGCTCCTGACCTGACCAGCCTTTCACCTTGACTGCTGGCCCTGACAGAAGGCATTGTCAGGTGAGAACTCTACTGGAATAACTTATAATAGTTGAGTTATGATGTCTTTTCATCATAATCGATGACTGGATGTGTCACAAGTCACTGGTTATAAAGAAATTGGAAACATAACTTTATACAGGGATTACCGAATCCTATATATTAAAGCTTGATATTGCCATTGAGGGGTTATGGCAATAAGTTTTTAATTGTCACCAGACCTTGATAACGTAATATAAAACAATATTACACGTTATATCTTAGGCGTTTTTATATTACATGTTTATTTTGTTCAGACACACAGAATGTAATATGCTTTTTAATATTGAGTGTGGGGAGTGGTTGTGAGTTACAAGAAGTGAATCCGTGACTGGGTCATGAGGCTCCCACCCATTCCTCAACAATGGTAATAAAAAGCTTATTATACTCCAAATATATACATAGATAGTTAAGGATTTCTTTCCATTTGTATTTTGTTAGACCTGACATCCTTGGTGTGGTATTCCCCCAAACCTTATTTGCCTTCACTCCTTTTCTGTGCTTTGTTTTTTTTTGCATTAGGGCTCTGTGCACTTTCCGCTTGCTAAACACTGCAAAAGTGCATGTGCTCTCACCGTAATACATAGTGAGATTGGATTACACCTAACTGGCACATTTAATGTACTTGTAATTCCCTAGTAAATTATATTACATGGATATAGGGCCTATAAATTAAATGCAGCTATTGTGCTGCAGCGCTCTTTGTAAAACGTACAATTGATGGAAGGAATGCTGAACAATGTCAAATATTCACACCCAGTACAGAGATGTGGGCCTAAATCCATTGTTTATCTGCTCATCGTGCTATTCCAGTTTGCAGCCAGTCATTTGAAAATCATTCTTGACCCGGCTCCCCATGAGTATTGTACAGCCTGACCTGCCAGTCCAGGTACTCCCTGCACTGGAAACAAGCATCCTGGTCCAGCCAGGCTAGCTGGAATCCAGTGGCACAGTGAACTGGGGTGGCAATGTGAGCAAAAGAACGGTGGATTTAACACCGATCTCTTGACTGCGGGTGAATGTTTGATTTGTTCTGCTTTTTTTTGCTCACACCTCCATAATAGCACATAGTTGGTCTGCCTTGGGACACCCTGTAAGTCCTTATGCTGTTGATTGTACATTATAGCATTAGAAACAACCGATAGCGACCGAACAGGCACCGCTCTCATACATACTATACAAACGGAATCTCACTACTGATCATGCTGACTATCGCCACGTGGAGCAATTGAAGGGGATTAAAACATACAGTTTTATTGACTGGACAATTGAGGCCAATGGGGTCTAAAGTTTCTTTGAGAGTGCCATTATCTTCTTGGAGACTCGGACTTTCGAATGGTAATCAACTTAATTGAAAAGCATCTGACTTTGCACAGTTTCATGTAAGTTACAGCTAGTTTCTAAAGTAATATTTACGTCTGCATCTCAGTAATTCTTGTGGGTCTCGAAACACTGATTGAAAATATAGTTATGTAGTAGGCTCTGGCTTTTCATTTCCATTTCAATGTAGCGTAAACTGTATTCATAGTAAACAGTTCAATCAAAATTTACTTGTAGTAAGTTTGTGGTCGGTCATAATTTCAATCAGTGAGTTTAATGAACACGATTCAAACTTTCTTAAGGTTTGATAAGCCAGCCTACTGTTTGAATCATGTTCAATAAACTGGATGAAATTATTACCTCCCACAGACTTAACGCTAATAAAATGTAGATTCAACTGTTTACCCTAAATACATTTTAATTGACTGTTCACTGTGGGCAAACGGGATTCCGCCCACTTCAGGGTACTTGTTACGGGGCGAGGTCAGGGCCTCGCACGTGGTCGCTGAAGGCAGCACACAGACACGGACACACAGATGCCAGGTATGCCGGAAAGACCCCGAGCGGTCTTTCGCCTTTTATTATATACCTCGAGGCAAGCCCGCCCCGAGGGTGTAGGGGATGCGTGTACCATGAGATACAATGTATGTTAGAGGCCGGGTGGCTCTCTACATCCCTCCTTTAATTCAGTTCGTTTCTAGAATTACTTCCACTATGGTGAGGTCCAGGCTAAATCTCTTAGTCTCTGGCTCGGACCTGGGTTGGGCCTCAGATGGTATCGGTGGCTTCTGCATGCGAGGGAGCCAGCAACACCAGCAGGTGTCACCTCAGCACTCCGCACTGGAGACAGGGGGCCTAGCAGGGTACCTTGAGGTGTATCAGGTTGGCTGGCCCCTTCATCAGGCCCTTCCTGGCTCGGTCTCGGGGCGGGGGCCTCAGCCCACGGTCTGTCTTCGTCCTGACTGTCTGGCTCTGCACCCGATGCTTCCACGATGTTTGCGAGAGTGCCTGCCGGCCGTCCCACCTTTTTGAAGCAGGATATGTTGAGGGTGACTGCCTGACGGCCTCGGCGCGCCGTCACCATGGTTCCCTGAACTTTCTCAACTGTCCACCTCTCAGGTTCAAAAGGAGTCCTGAATTTCCACCCTGGATGGCGATCTTGCACTACCACGGTGTCTCCTTCTCGTATTCCGGGTTGTTTTGCGTGCCGAGCAGCGCTCGCCTTCTGGTTGGTTGTGAGCCTCCGTGACTGGATGGCTTCGCTGTCCCTTGTCTCTGGTGTCCAGGTGGGTGCTGTCGGTATGTTGCCCCGTGGTGCCTTCTTGAATAGGATATGTGCGGGGGCACATTTTGTGGTGCTGTGTGGGGTCTGTCTGTATGCACTTAGAAATTGATCCAGGGCAGCCTCTGGGTCATTCCCACCGTCAACTGCGATCCGGAGAGCTCTGTTGAGGGTCCGCATAAGTCTTTCTACTTCTTCATTGGCTTGGGGCCATAACGGTGTTATTTTTCTGTGCCTTATTCGGAGGTTGTCCAGATAAACCTGAAAGTCTCTTCCTTGAAATGGCGGCCCATTATCAGATTTGATTTCTTCGGGGAGCCCCATCGTTGCGAAGATGTGATCGAGTGCCTTTTTGACTTGGGGGAAAGCTACTGACGGGATGACTTCTACCACGGGGAATTTCGAAAACGAGTCAACCACTACAAGTGTGTGTCTTCCATCGGGGAAGCTTGCAAAATCAACGCTCAGGTGAGTCCACGGGCTTTGAGGCGAGTCTTCCGTGATGACCGGGGCTGGCGCCGGTTCTAGTCCCGTTATGGTGCAAGCATGACAGGAGCGTACCATATCGTCTACCATGCTGTCCATGGCGGGAAACCACACCTTGTTTTTCAGCCTGGCCTTCGTCTTGGCCATCCCTTGGTGACCCACGTGTGCAATGGTTAGCATGTGCCGTTGGAGGCTCTCGGGCACGACAATGAGGTGTCCTTGAAGCACGACCCCTTCATCTCCCACGCTGAATTTGTTTCGGATCTGCCAGATCTGTTGTCGTGCATGGCTCACTTCCGGTCTCAGGCCCTGGACTTCGTCCAGGAATCGAGTCCAGCTATTGTCCTCGAGGGCCCGTTTGACCCGAGTCAGTGTCTCATCGGTGGCGGTAGCTTCTCCTACTATCTCCTGCAATGTCAGCGTGTCCGGGCATGCTGCTTGAGATACCATGTGGACGAATTCTTCTACTCCTTGCCCATCCGCAAGCGGGAGCGCCTTTCTTGTCACATCCGGGTGTCGAGAGTCGAGACAGATAGTCCGCCGGGTTGTGGGCTCCCGGTCGGAACACCAAGTTGAAATTGTAACCCTGCAGTTGGACTGCCCACTGCTCGATCCGTGGGGGTGCCAGCCTGGATGAGCTGGTGAAGAGTGGCAGTAGTGGTTTGTGGTCGGTCACTATGGTGAACTCCTGTCCCCAAAGGTATAAATGAAAGTGTTGGCACGCCCACTTAATGGCCAGGGCCTCTCGCTCGATTTGGGCATAACGAGTCTCAGTGTCAGTTAGGGCCTTGCTTGCATAAGCAACTGGTTTCCATTCGTCTCGGCCGTATTCTTGTAGCAGCACAGCTCCCAGGCCCACCGGGCTGGCGTCCATGATTAGTTCTGTCTTCCGGTGTGGTTGAAAGTATGCCATTACCGCCTTGTCTAGAAGGCTCGCTTTGATATCCTGAAATGCTTGATTCGCTGAGCATGTCCATTCCCACCCAACCCCTGTCACTCACAAACCAGACAGTCAATTCACAAACAGGCCAAGGCACACAGAAAGGTCACAATCAAAATAGGAGCAAAGAGGGAAAAGAACCCCGGTCGCCCTCCACTCAAAAAGTTATAAACCACAAAAAGACCGGGTCCTAAGACTACAGAGATCCTAATTTATCGTATCTCCTTCTCGTAGTCTTGCATGAAGGTTTGTAGTTTTCTACATACCCTTCCTTATACTCTGTTCAGTAGTATTTTATCTATATACCATAAATCCCTTTCCCACACTTTGTTGACAGTTTTTTAAGATATCAGGGACTCATATGCATACCACTTTCAACTATTCAGTCCCATTCATACATTCACTTATATGGAAAAAGGTGAAACGGGCGAAATGACCCCTCATGGGCGTACCACCAAGCGGGCTACTGGTAGGTACTCACCAGTTAAGCCCATTGTTATCATCATCGGCGGTCATAAAGCCCTAACAGAAAAAGTGTCCAAAAAGAAAGAGTGTAGGTGATGTAAAGGTGCATAGGGTGAAGTGCAAAGATTAGTCACACCTCACAATGTGGTAAAGTTAAAATTGAAAGGATTCACTCAATGCACAACAACTTTTATTCTTTTGATCGGTGAACCGAATCAAACAAAAAAAACAGTATGGGTTGCTATATATGCATACCACTGTTGGATGCCAACATGTTTCTCTGCTTCATATACTTCGTGCAGGTTCGTCAGGGCTAAGCTTTTTTTGCCACAGCACCATATATTGGACACATCAATCTATAAAAACTGTCAACAAAATACAACACACCATGAGATAAAATAAATTAAAGCACACTGTCCCAATGTATAAGTGTAAGTCTCTTTGTCACATTTCGAGACACCATTTGCACTATCTTTAGTATATTTACTCTCTGTAAGCCACGATGTAGCCTACCAGCTATGAGGTTCACGAATTAAAACAGGTTTCCTCGTGTGAGACCCTTCTAGGCAAAACCAATGATTGTATAGTCACTTGTATCTGCAGACAAATAGCACGCTGTTAGCCAATGCTCTTAGGTCCCTTCTAACAACAGCTATCTCCTGTTTATCAACCTTTTAACACAACGACTCCGCCATCCTTCCAAATGTGCATGTCTCTCAATATCAACACACCTCCATTCTAGAACGTCTATCAGCTAATCGCTTTCAAAGTCTGCTGATATACACCAAAAACCTGCAACACCTGTCACAAACGACTGCCAGTACCCAGGCTACAACCTCCTTACCGCCCAGGCAACATGGAGCGTGTTGTCTCCCTCTGCGCGGTGTCCTCGCTGCTCTCTTCGATTATATTGCAGATAACGCGGCTCGTCGCGTAATCACGCGATACCGGGTCTGTCATCTTGAAAGGTCAGACAAGAGAACAGACACTTTCTAAAGTCTCTTCCCAGCCTCGAACTTTACTGGGATGTCATCACTAGCCCAAGGGATAGAAAGTTGCTTTTCCAGATCAGAGCGGGTGCTCTCCCCCTTAGATCTCTGACAGGCAGGTGGGGTGGCCCATCGATTAGTAATTGTCCATCTTGTGGAGTGCATGATGAAACAGTTGGCCACTTTTTATTTGCATGTAAGATCTATGCAGAGCCCAGACGCATTTGGCTTACTCCTATGTGTAAGAACCTAGGTACGACTAGCAGTATGGTAGCTCTAAGAATTATACGTACCAGTTCTTCACTGCCTATAGTAACAGCCACTGCTAAATACCTTGGTTGGTCATGGTCCATTAGACAAAAGTTCTTAGGCAGATGATTGTAGATGACGTATTGTCAGAGTGTCTGTATTTTATCTGAAAAATGTTACCTTACAATGTAATTGTTGCATTTTAACAATTTCTAGCCTTATTTTTAGACACAAATGTTTTTTAATGGTTTTATTGATGATTGTAAGTGCTTTTATGAGTTAACCTCGAATAAAGCAAATTGAAATTGAAATTGAAAAGTGCTGTTCTCAAATTTAGGATACAAATATGCCAATCATGGATAACCAATTACAATAACAATTTACTCTAGGAGCACTTGCACTTTGACACTGATCAGCAGTGGCAAAGTGCCCAAAGCATCTAAACCAGCAAAACTAAATCCAGCACAGCGTCAAAAATACCAGAGGTAGTGGCAAAAAGACAGGGGAAACCACGCCAAAGATGCCAGGTCTAACACTGAGTACACTACACATTTATAAAAATGAAAAAAAAAATTATTTTCAGAATTCTATTTTGTCACCTGTCCCACTCCAGATTAAGTGATTTACCTATACATGTTGTACAAATCATGCTAAGATTGTTGCTCGTTAGTCAGGTGCTAAGGTAATGCATTCTATTTTTTAGATGTTTGTATAATGACATCCGTTTAGCAAACGTTCAGAGAAATCCCTGCTCTTTCTGAATGGGCTCGTCAAGTGTTAGGTATTGGCTTGAAATCATGGTGCTGGTAAGCCACAGAGTAGAATTGATGAGGTTTCCTGATTATGGATTTTGTATTACAGTAGTTCGGCATTAATGTGGCCATCCTACGGACCAGTGTGTTTCAGTTAGGTAAGGTCTTCATTGAATAATTTGCCATGTAGGCACATGTGAGCCAAGCCCTTGATGAATATTGTTACGAGGGAAAGGGTCATCGCAGACTTAAAGTGATCATTAGGTTCTGGGCAGACAGGAATTAACCTGTTTGGTTGAATGTTAAGCCCAGAGTCATTTGTCCAAGGAGTTGTGTCTCAGGCTTGGAAGATACTCTGAAATACAGTTTGTTGTTGAGTGTCAGACTCTTCATGCAACTACAAATATAGCTGTGTGTCATCAGAAAAATTTGTGGACCGCAATTTTATGTTGAAAATTCAGGGGCAAAGTGCAGACCATCATTCATGGCAATCCAAGTGTGGCGATGTTAGTCTGAAACATCGAGCTTGACCTGATGAGTCCCATTTTCCATAAATAGCAAGACACCTCAATGCCTATACTTCCAATCATGCAGTGAGTAGCAAAGATTGTGTGGGCTGATTGTCAGACTCTCTCACAGTTTATTTAGGAGGAGAATACCTATGGTGCATTTTCGTTCTTGTGGTCATTGAAAAACTGAGCACAGTAAATAGATGATCCAAGACTGACATGTTAGGATTGGTAATCTTGCCATTCCAAATATCTGTAGGTGGTGATTTGCATTTACTCCTAGATAAATTAATGTTCACCCCATTTTCCTGAAAAGGAGGAACTTTCCCTAGGAGAGTGCAGAATTGTGGATTTGCTTCACACTCTTCTTCGTGAGGTGAACCGGTGTTGGATTGTGTTAGAAATTGGTACCCTATTTGGCAGAAGTATGCCCCCTGTTCAAGTAGGGACCACAATCTTAATCAGGGAAAGTCACAACTTAAAATATTATGTGCTCACCCTCTGGTAGCTTGTCAGAGGGCAGACAGGATTAACTAAGAATGCAATTTGTAATGTATTTGTGCTATTACTCACACAGTAACACAGTGAGAACATCACAAAAAGACTACACAATAGTAGAGAAAAATAAAGTATGATTTCATGAACGAGACAAGAGCACAACTACAAAAATATAATGTGTAGAAGTTGAGATCTGGAAATGTAAAGAAATAAATGAAGTAGAGCCCTTATAAGCAAGTGGCCTTGGGAAGGTTGCTTTATGTCATGCTGAACTGGGGCAAAGTCAATGTTTGGGGGAACCGCTATGGAGCTCCGACCACCTACAGGACCCACAGAGGTTCTGGGAAACAAAGTACATTTCCTGGTCGCAAGCAGTGAGATGTGCTGATCTTCTCCATGCTGTGAGGGTGATGTGTCAACTCTGAAAATGGGTGCCGGAGTCAAGAAGTTTCGAGTTCCACTACCTAATAATGTTCAAAGTTGGGGGCTCCGAGGCCCCCTTTCTCAATATGGAGCTGTAGTTTGTATAATGTAACTCATCGCCTGCTTTTTTTTCCAGAGGAAGACCCTCAATGTACCATGCACGCACTGCAGGGTATGTACACTGGAAGATTGTGAAAGAAATATAGTAAGTGTAGGATCATTACCATTTTAGACAGTGACACTACCTTAGATTGTGAGTGGGAGCGTGTTCCAAAATATTCGGGGGCGGAGGGAGGTAACAGCCATAGCGAGGTTGCCATTGATGAGGTCTTGTGTGGCATGGTAAATGTGCATTGACAAGTACCAGAAGGTGCGTGGCTCCAAGCAAAGAAGATGCAAGTCTATCGCCACGTTCTGTGGGCAATCTGGGTGGATCGGGAACAGGAAAGATTGAGCCCAATTCACCCCCAAGCCCAAAGCAGCTGTGAACTCCATCATATTGTCCAGTACCTCCGATATACCTTTGCGGATGTTGCGGATGTAGATTAGTACATCATCTGCATACAGCGAGACAATATGGTTCTCTTCACCAATCAGTGTGCCTCTGCATGAGCATCTCAATTGCTAAGGCAAAGAGTAGCATGAATAAAGAGTATTGGTGTTCGGTTCA
Organism: Lissotriton helveticus; assembly: GCF_964261635.1. Classification (NCBI taxonomy): domain Eukaryota; kingdom Metazoa; phylum Chordata; class Amphibia; order Caudata; family Salamandridae; genus Lissotriton; species Lissotriton helveticus. The sequence continues at coordinate 1,222,252,912 of NC_136068.1, forward strand.
TACTTAATCAGAAATAATGTGCATTTTGACATCATAGACATCAACACTGTGCAGAACTGACTTCAAGCACACCTTATTATGGCCTTATTACTTGCTAGCTCACAGTGTACACTCTACACCTCTAGACTTTACAAGGTGCCAGAGGATATGTGCAACCTCTGAAAATGACAACTCTGAATCCCCAAGGAAATTGCAGAAACAGATCAGACTCTTGCACTAGTATCTCATCCACGCCCAAAGGGAGAGACAAGAATTACTTGAATTGGCATTTCAATTATTTATTGAAGCATTATGATAAATGTGTAAAATGGTATACAGTCAAAATATCGAGTTAAAAATATAGAATCGAATTAATATCGAGTTAAAAATATAGAATGGACTAAATATCGAATAGACAGAATATAGACAACAAAAATATCGAATGTAATGGACAAAATATCGAATGGACAGAATATAGACAACAAAAATATCGATTTTGTGGTAGGTAAGTTAATATCGATTTACATAAATACAGAAAGTCAAAATATCGAAGTATATAATATAGATGTTAAATATATCGATTTTTTAATAATATCGAACTTTTTAAAGTGTTTTTTATGTTAGTATATGTGTGAAAAGTGTATATTTATTTTATAATTTATTTTAAGTAATGCATTTTATGGTATTTAAGTTTTGCCTAATTTAATTCTGTAGCGGGTTGTGGGTTTATTGGGGAATAGGGTGGGAAGTAATTTAATTACAATTGATTAAAAGTTTTAATTGATTTATTGGTATTTATCTTGAATTAATTGTTAATTAATTTTTAATTGGTAATTAATTAAAATATAATTGGTAATTTATTTTGATTAATTGATTAATTGATAATTATGCTATTTTTTTCTGTAGCGGGTTGTGGGTTTATAGGGAATAGGGTGGGAAGTAATTTAATTGTGATTGATTAAATGTTTTAATTTATATATTGGTATTTATCTTGAATTAATTGTTAATTCATTTTTATTTGGTAATTAATTAAATTATAATTAGTAATTAGTTTTTATTAATTGATTAATTGATAATTATGTTAATTGTATTGTTATTTGTTCTGTAGAGGGTTGTTGGTTTATAGGGGAATAGGGTGGGAAGTCATTTAATTATAATTGATTAAATGTTTTAATTTATTTATTGGTATTTATCTTGAATTAATTGTTAATTCATTTTTAATTGGTAATTATTTAAATTACAATAGGACATTTACTTTTATTAATTGCTTAATTGATAATTATGTTATTGTTTTTCTTTCTGTACTGGGTTGTGGGTTTATAGGGTAATAGAGTGGGAAGTAATTTAATTATAATATATTACATGTTTTAATTTATTTATTGGTATTTATCTTGAATTAATTGTTAATTAAGTTTTAATTGGTAATTAATTGAATTCTAATTGTTAATTTATTTTTATTAATTGATTAATTGACAATTATGTTATTTATTTTTTTCCTGTAGCGGGTTGTGGGTTTATAGGGGAATAGGATGGGAAGTAATTTAATTATAATTGATTAAATGTTTTAATGTATTTATTGGTATTTATTTTGAATTAATTGTTAATTAATTTTTAATTGGTAATTAAGTTAATTTATAATAGATAATTAATATTTATTAATTGATTAATTGATGAATATGTTAATTTTGTTAATCTATTTACTATAGCGGGTTGTGGGTTGATAGGGGAACAGGGAGGGAAGTAATTTAATTGTAATTAATTAAATTTTTAAATGTATTTATTGGTATTTATTTGTAATTAATTGTGAATTATTTTTGATTTGCTAATAAATTAATTGTAAATTGGTAATTAATTTGTATTAATAGGTAATGATTTTTAATAAATATTTTTATTTGTATTTTTAATTGATTAATGATTATATTATATTAAATTGGTAATTATTTTGAATTAATTTGTAATTGGTATTATTTTTTTCTATTATTAATATATGAAGTATTTACTTTCCCTACTGTTGCACTCACTGGAGTGGGAATAGTAATTTTTACCCCTACGCTATCCAACGCTTTCCCTACTGTTGCACTCTCTGGAGTGGGAATAGTACTTTTTACCCCTACTCTATCCAACACTTTCCCTACTGTTGCACTCTCTGGAGTGGGAATAGTAATTTTTACCCCTACACTATCCAAAGCTTTCCCTACTGTTGCACTCTCTGGAGTGGGAATAGTAACTTTTACCCTCCCACTATCCAATGCTTTCCCTACCGTTGCACTCTCTGTAGTGGGAATAGTAAGTTTTACCCCTACGCTATCCAACACTTTCCCTACTGTTGCACTCTCTGGAGTGGGAATAGTAATTTTTACCCTCCCACTATCCAACGCTTTCCCTACTGTTGAACTCTCTGGAGTGGGAATAGTAATTTTTACCCCTACGCTATCCAAAGCTTTCCCTACTGTTGCACTCACAGGAGTGGGAATAGTAATTTTTAGCCTGCCGCTATCCAAGGCTTTCCCTACTGTTGCACTCTATGGAGTGGGAATAGTAATTTTTACCCCTACGCTATCCAACTCTTTCCCTACTGTTGCACTCTCTGGAGTCGGAATAGTAATTTTTACCCCTACGCTATCCAACGCTTTCCCTACTGTTGCACTCTCTGGAGTAGGAATTGTAAGTTTTTACCCCTACGCTATCCAACGCTTTCCCTACTGTTGCACTCACTGGAGTGGGAATAGTCATTTTTACCCTCCCCCTATCCAACGCTTTCCCTACTGTTGCACTCTCCGGAGTGGGAATAGTAATTTTTACCCCTACGCTATCCACCGCTTTCCCTACTGTTGCACTCTCTGGAGTGGGAATAGTACTTTTTATCCCTACGCTATCCAACGCTTTCCCTACTGTTGCACTCTCTGGAGTGCGAATAGTAGTTTTTATCCCTACGCTATCCAATGCTTTCCCTACTGTTGCACTCACTGGAGTGGGAATAGAAATTTTTACCCTCCCTCTATCCAATGCTTTCCCTACTGTTGCACACTCTGGAGTGGGAATAGTAATTTTCACCCCTACGCTATCCAACGCTTTTCCTACTGTTGCACTCACTGGAGTGGGAATAGTAAATTTTACCTTTTCCGCTATTCTACGGTAAAAATATTGTATTTTTTTATTAATATTACGTTCATATATATATATATATATATGTATTAACAAATACATTTGTATGTTTTTTTTAACTTACATTAATTAATTATTAATGTTAAGGTTATTTAAGTATTTTAAGTATGTTTAAGTTAATTATATTTATTATTTCATTAGTTTTTAATTACTTTAAAGCATTAAAAAAATCGATATTTTGACTAACTATATGTTTTAAAACAATATTTTTGATTCGATATATTTTTACTTACCTGTTTGGAGATAGGAATTCGATATTTTGGCATTCTATATTTTTTACTCAATATTATGGTAGTTCTATATTTTTGTCATCAGTATTGTTTCAGTGATCCGTGTAAAATGCATGCACTGCTATAATTAATAGAAAGAAACAAAACAGAGTAATCAGCATCACAAGAATGGTAAAGAAGATGAACAATTCAATACGTGTTTGTATTATCTACCTAGTGCTCCCTATTCAAGTTTGCCTATGGTGGGTGAATCTGCCAGAATCCCTTAGGGTGATCTAAATCCCCAGTTACCTGTGGATATGTTTCATCACGGGCAATCCATCCAATCATGACGTCTTGTTCGTGGCAGCACCACGGATGTCTCACCTGATTTTTTGCACTTTAATCGGTGCACCTAAAGGGTCGACAGTTTGCGGTGTAACCCTGTCAAGGAAGTCCTGGATATGGGCCTGGCGCTCTACAGGAGGTGGGGGGGAATCATAGAGATTTTGTTAGTGAGCAGTAGACCCTGCATGTATTCCCACTTGACTAGTTACAAGTTGGGTCGGAGACGCATGAAGCATGGTGATAGGGATGACTGTTGTCACACTTCCCAGCAGCCATGCCGGCAGACAGCCAGGCCTGTCACCTTGATCCTTCCATGTTCACTTGATAAGCCCTAAAGTCTACGCATTGCAATTGCTTGTTAGGTTGGCCATGATGCTCTGTGGCTGTCACTAGAGCTTGTCGCTGAGGAATAGATTCTGAATAAGATAGAAAAATCACACTAAGTCAATGCTTGGCTGAATGTTTTGTCACATCAACAGGCTGTGAAAAGCTTATGTTATCCTTGTAGGCACCAATTGCATTTGAGGGGCCATTCATTGAGATGTTTAAGTTACACAAGATAATGCTAGATATCTGGATGTTTTCTGATATGTGCAATGCATCTTCTTTAGGGAAGGTACATAATGCTTTCCTCAAACACTTGCCAAAAAAAAGCACAGATTAAAGAGGTCAGTTAATTAATACACTTTCTCAACGATTTAGCAGGATTAAAAAAATACTTTAGATCCTACCACATCAATATGCATAATTGCATGTGCATTGTTTTGGGAATATCTTCAAAATAATTACTTTTTGGATGCTCATCTCATTTAAAATGGAGGTTACTAGCCTATTCACTCACTGTGCTGTCTGGACGTCCCTAGTACACATTTATGCATAATGTTTGAATTAGTAATTTAAGCATTTTGTGAGTAATTTATGCATATGCGAATAACATTTTGGCAGTATTGTGAACATTGTATATGTACTCTTTGTCGTTTTAAGTCACAATAATGAGGCAAGCTATATTTGGGTACATTGTATTCTCTGTATATATGCTGGAGCTGTTTTAAGTAAATGGTTGTGCTTTTGCACTGGAATGGCAATTTGATATATTCTATTATTTTTAATTAAAAAATCATATTTGTGTAACCATGACAACAGATTGAATTATCCTCCTTAGTCAACAAGTTTTCAAATGATTTCAAGTGGGTAACTTAGAATTCATACTCTAAAATATTTTTAAGAGCTTCCAAACTGATTTTGAAAACTGTTGTTTTTGTGTTTCCTTTCTTTTCATCTTTTGTCAAAAATGCTTTATTATACCTTTGGATGGATGATAGATAATTAATAACTGCATAAAATATATATGGGCTAAAGTACCCCCTGATGTACATTTTAAGGATATTGCAAGTAACTGAACAGTTTCATAGCCAGGTAAAGGAACAAGATCGAAGGCCAAGTTCCCTTCTAAGGTTTTGGAACTTAGAGGTGGCTTGCAATATCTTTATCATGTACACCAGGGTGAACTTTATCCTATATAATACATGGTCACACTGTTACCTTTCCTACAAACCACTTAAAACCTTGGCGTGTAGCTATTCCATTGGAAAGAATGAGCATGTTTGCAAACAAAGAATACAAATAAAACCCCTAGTGAAAAATTAAACATATCAAAAATATGTTAGATATTGGAAACAGTTAAATACAAGTCAGGTTCGTTTAATATCTCCTGTACTGGCTCAGAAAGTGTAGAAAAGTGTAGAAAGAGTCTAGCTTTTCTCGAACAATCTAATGAGTGCAAAAAAATAAACATGTTCTCTCTGCTCGCGATTGTAAACTAAACAAATAGAGCAGAAGAAAGGAAAGCAATGTTAAATTTTCATAGCTTTAAACAGCTGATTCAGTTATGCTCCTGACCTGACCAGCCTTTCACCTTGACTGCTGGCCCTGACAGAAGGCATTGTCAGGTGAGAACTCTACTGGAATAACTTATAATAGTTGAGTTATGATGTCTTTTCATCATAATCGATGACTGGATGTGTCACAAGTCACTGGTTATAAAGAAATTGGAAACATAACTTTATACAGGGATTACCGAATCCTATATATTAAAGCTTGATATTGCCATTGAGGGGTTATGGCAATAACCAAGAGCTTGCTAGCGGAGAAGTTTTTAATTGTCACCAGACCTTGATAACGTAATATAAAACAATATTACACGTTGAATCTTAGGCGTTTTTATATTACATGTTTATTTTGTTCAGACACACAGAATGTAATATGCTTTTTAATATTGAGTGTGGGGAGTGGCTGTGAGTTACAAGAAGTGAATCCGTGACTGGGTCATGAGGCTCCCACCCATTCCTCAACAATGGTAATAAAAAGCTTATTATACTCCAAATATATACATAGATAGTTAAGGATTTCTTTCCATTTGTATTTTGTTAGACCTGACATCCTTGGTGTGGTATTCCCCCAAACCTTATTTGCCTTCACTCCTTTTCTGTGCTTTGTTTTTTTTTGCATTAGGGCTCTGTGCACTTTCCGCTTGCTAAACACTGCAAAAGTGCATGTGCTCTCACCGTAATACATAGTGAGATTGGATTACACCTAACTGGCACATTTAATGTACTTGTAATTCCCTAGTAAATTATATTACATGGATATAGGGCCTATAAATTAAATGCAGCTATTGTGCTGCAGCGCTCTTTGTAAAACGTACAATTGATGGAAGGAATGCTGAACAATGTCAAATATTCACACCCAGTACAGAGATGTGGGCCTAAATCCATTGTTTATCTGCTCATCGTGCTATTCCAGTTTGCAGCCAGTCATTTGAAAATCATTCTTGACCCGGCTCCCCATAAGTATTGTACAGCCTGACCTGCCAGTCCAGGTACTCCCTGCACTGGAAACAAGCATCCTGGTCCAGCCAGGCTAGCTGGAATCCAGTGGCACAGTGAACTGGGGTGGCAATGTGAGCAAAAGAACGGTGGATTTAACACCGATCTCTTGACTGCGGGTGAATGTTTGATTTGTTCTGCTTTTTTTTGCTCACATCTCCATAATAGCACATAGTTGGTCTGCCTTGGGACACCCTGTAAGTCCTTATACTGTTGATTGTACATTATAGCATTAGAAACAACCGATAGCGACCGAACAGGCACCGCTCTCATACATACTATACAAACGGAATCTCACTACTGATCATGCTGACTATCGCCACGTGGAGCAATTGAAGGGGATTAAAACATACAGTTTTATTGACTGGACAATTGAGGCCAATGGGGTCTAAAGTTTCTTTGAGAGTGCCATTATCTTCTTGGAGACTCGGACTTTCGAATGGTAATCAACTTAATTGAAAAGCATCTGACTTTGCACAGTTTCATGTAAGTTACAGCTAGTTTCTAAAGTAATATTTACGTCTGCATCTCAGTAATTCTTGTGGGTCTCGAAACACTGATTGAAAATATAGTTATGTAGTAGGCTCTGGCTTTTCATTTCCATTTCAATGTAGCGTAAACTGTATTCATAGTAAATAGTTCAATCAAAATTTACTTGTAGTAAGTTTGTGGTCGGTCATAATTTCAATCAGTGAGTTTAATGAACACGATTCAAACTTTCTTAAGGTTTGATAAGCCAGCCTACTGTTTGAATCATGTTCAATAAACTGGATGAAATTATTACCTCCCACAGACTTAACACTAATAAAATGTAGATTCAACTGTTTACCCTAAATACATTTTAATTGACTGTTCACTGTGGGCAAACGGGATTCCGCCCACTTCAGGGTACTTGTTACGGGGCGAGGTCGGGGCCTCGCACGTGGTCGCTGAAGGCAGCACACAGACACGGACACACAGATGCCAGGTATGCCGGAAAGACCCCGAGCGGTCTTTCGCCTTTTATTATATACCTCGAGGCGAGCCCGCCCCGAGGGTGTAGGGGATGCGTGTACCATGAGATACAATGTATGTTAGAGGCCGGGTGGCTCTCTACATCCCTCCTTTAATTCAGTTCGTTTCTAGAATTACTTCCACTATGGTGAGGTCCAGGCTAAATCTCTTAGTCTCTGGCTCGGACCTGGGTTGGGCCTCAGATGGTATCGGTGGCTTCTGCATGCGAGGGAGCCAGCAACACCAGCAGGTGTCACCTCAGCACTCCGCACTGGAGACAGGGGGCCTAGCAGGGTACCTTGAGGTGTATCAGGTTGGCTGGCCCCTTCATCAGGCCCTTCCTGGCTCGGTCTCGGGGCGGGGGCCTCAGCCCACGGTCTGTCTTCGTCCTGACTGTCTGGCTCTGCACCCGATGCTTCCACGATGTTTGCGAGAGTGCCTGCCGGCCGTCCCACCTTTTTGAAGCAGGATATGTTGAGGGTGACTGCCTGACGGCCTCGGCGCGCCGTCACCATGGTTCCCTGAACTTTCTCAACTGTCCACCTCTCAGGTTCAAAAGGAGTCCTGAATTTCCACCCTGGATGGCGATCTTGCACTACCACGGTGTCTCCTTCTCGTATTCCGGGTTGTTTTGCGTGCCGAGCAGCGCTCGCCTTCTGGTTGGTTGTGAGCCTCCATGACTGGATGGCTTCGCTGTCCCTTGTCTCTGGTGTCCAGGTGGGTGCTGTCGGTATGTTGCCCCGTGGTGCCTTCTTGAATAGGATATGTGCGGGGGCACATTTTGTGGTGCTGTGTGGGGTCTGTCTGTATGCACTTAGAAATTGATCCAGGGCAGCCTCTGGGTCATTCCCACCGTCAACTGCGATCCGGAGAGCTCTGTTGAGGGTCCGCATAAGTCTTTCTACTTCTTCATTGGCTTGGGGCCATAACGGTGTTATTTTTCTGTGCCTTATTCGGAGGTTGTCCAGATAAACCTGAAAGTCTCTTCCTTGAAATGGCGGCCCATTATCAGATTTTATTTCTTCGGGGAGCCCCATCGTTGCGACGATGTGATCGAGTGCCTTTTTGACTTGGGGGAAAGCTACTGACGGGATGACTTCTACCACGGGGAATTTCGAAAACGAGTCAACCACTACAAGTGTGTGTCTTCCATCGGGGAAGCTTGCAAAATCAACGCTCAGGTGAGTCCACGGGCTTTGAGGCGAGTCTTCCGTGATGACCGGGGCTGGCGCCGGTTCTAGTCCCGTTATGGTGCAAGCATGACAGGAGCGTACCATATCGTCTACCATGCTGTCCATGGCGGGAAACCACACCTTGTTTTTCAGCCTGGCCTTCGTCTTGGCCATCCCTTGGTGACCCACGTGTGCAATGGTTAGCATGTGCCGTTGGAGGCTCTCGGGCACGACAATGAGGTGTCCTTGAAGCACGACCCCTTCATCTCCCACGCTGAATTTGTTTCGGATCTGCCAGATCTGTTGTCGTGCATGGCTCACTTCCGGTCTCAGGCCCTGGACTTCGTCCAGGAATCGAGTCCAGCTATTGTCCTCGAGGGCCCGTTTGACCCGAGTCAGTGTCTCATTGGTGGCGGTAGCTTCTCCTACTATCTCCTGCAATGTCAGCGTGTCCGGGCATGCTGCTTGAGATACCATGTGGACGAATTCTTCTACTCCTTGCCCATCCGCAAGCGGGAGCGCCTTTCTTGTCACATCCGGGTGTCGAGAGTCGAGACAGATAGTCCGCCGGGTTGTGGGCTCCCGGTTGGAACACCAAGTTGAAATTGTAACCCTGCAGTTGGACTGCCCACTGCTCGATCCGTGGGGGTGCCAGCCTGGATGAGCTGGTGAAGAGTGGCAGTAGTGGTTTGTGGTCGGTCACTATGGTGAACTCCTGTCCCCAAAGGTATAAATGAAAGTGTTGGCACGCCCACTTAATGGCCAGGGCCTCTCGCTCGATTTGGGCATAACGAGTCTCAGTGTCAGTTAGGGCCTTGCTTGCATAAGCAACTGGTTTCCATTCGTCTCGGCCGTATTCTTGTAGCAGCACAGCTCCCAGGCCCACCGGGCTGGCGTCCATGATTAGTTCTGTCTTCCGGTGTGGTTGAAAGTATGCCATTACCGCCTTGTCTAGAAGGCTCGCTTTGATATCCTGAAATGCTTGATTCGCTGAGCATGTCCATTCCCACTCCTGATCATGGCACGTGAGTGCCCTCAGTGGTTCCGATAGGGCCGCTAAATTGGGGATAAACCGGCCACAGTAAGTGGCCATTCCGAGGAAGCTCCGCACTTCGGACGGATTCCGTGGGGTGCTCGCGGTCCGGATTGCTTCTGCCTTCTTCGGGTCCACTTTCAGACCCTCCCGCGTGAAGGTATATCTGAAGAAGTCGACAGCTTCTTGGTAGAAGGAGCACTTCGCTCTGTGCAAGGTCAGTCCATGCTCCTCCAGTCTCTGTAGCGTGGCTCTCAGGTGGGCGTGGTGTTCCTCCAGCGTGTGGGAATATATGGATGTCATCGCTCAGATTGATTACCCCGCTCAACCCTGACAGTATTTCTCTTATCGCGTTCTGAAACACTTCGGCGGCAGATGATACGCCGAAGCTCAGCCTCTTGTACCGTCGGAGTCCGACGTAAGTCGAAAAAGTTGTTATGTATCGACTTTCGGGTTCAAGCTCTAGCTGGTGGTACCCTGCGTTGAGGTCCAGCTTGGAGAACCATTTTGCTCCATTCAGGTCGGCGACGATGTCATCCATCGTCGGGGTGATATGGCGCTCTCTCTTCACGGCGGCGTTGGGGAGCCTCATGTCGACACACAGCCTGATGGCACCAGGCTGTTTGGGTTTGGGTGCTACGACAAGTGGGGACACCCAGGGAGTCGGTCCTGACACCTTTTCAATGACACCTAGATCTTCAAGTCTTTTGAGCTCAGCCTCCACTTGCGGTCGGAAATTAAAGGCTACCCTCCGGTGTCTTAGGGCGACGGGGCGTATAGAGGTGTCGATGTGTAGTCGAACCTTCTTTCCTTTGATCTTTCCTAGGCCACTGAATAGCGCTGGAAATTCTTGTAACATGCTGTCCGCGTGTGATTGGTGGACTTGGTTTGCGAAAAATACTAGTCCCAGATCTTCGGCTGTGTGACAGCTGAGGAGTGTGCCCTTCTTCCCCTCGGTGATATGGAATCGAGCTTCTGTCGAATATTCCCCATTGACGATGGTGGTGCTGATGACTCCTCGCACTGGTAACGGGTCGGTGCCACCGTAGGTGTAGATGCGTGCACTCGAGGGAGCAAGCGCGGGCCTGGGTGACATTTGTTCGTATTGTTCGGAGTCCATCACATTCACCGACGCCCCGGTGTCTATGAGCGCTCGCATTTCCGTGCCTTCCACCGAGATCGTGCACATGGGTGGTGGTCTTCTCTTCGTGGATATTCTGCTGACGTATGATATCACATATACTTTGTCATCGTCGTCGTCCTCGTAGCGTGGTCTTCTTTCTTGAGCTTGACTATCGGGTGGCGGATGCTCAGGCTCCAGCGACAGGTGCCTCACTCTTTGTGTGAAAGACATGGGTCCATAGCCTCCACGCGACCTAGTGGCATTTGGCCTGTATCTCCCTCCTTGACAGACTGCTGCAAAATGGTTCAGTCTGCCACACTTAGAGCATATTTTTCCTTTGGCGCTGCATTTCGCTGTCGCCGGATGGTCTACACCGCAGTATGCGCATTGGGCGTCTCGGGATTGCCATTGGCGCGGGCGATTGCCTGGCGGTCTTCTCTGCATCGCGTCCACCCTTTCTTCTTTGATTGGCGCCATTTTGGGAGTTGCTGGGAGTGCCATGGGTAAGCGTAGCGCCATTTCCATTTCATCGGCCCTCGCATCCGAAAGTTCGTGGGATCGAGCGAGGACGAGTATTTCGTCTAGAGTGATCCCTGGCTGTCTGAGGATGAGTTTTCTGAGTAACTTTGACCGGCACCCCACGATTATTTGGTCTCTGATCTCCTCTCTCGGGTTAGCGAACGGGCAGCTACTGGCTAACCGGCGTAGTCTGGCATAATACATGTCTACGGATTCAGCTTCCGTTTGCCAAGCCCTCTTGAACTTGAACTTCGCAAAGTCATTATTTAGTTGGGGGTCAAGGTGAATGTTGAGGGCGTCGACCGCTGCGTCATAGTCGTCTTCTCCTCCTGTTTCCGGGAGAGTCTCGAAAAGTTCATATATTTCGGGGCCTCCGTAGAGAATTAGGAGGGACCTCTTGACCGTGCCATCCGTCTCGCGGGTTCCCTTGAAATACAGATTAAGACGGCCAAGCCACGCTTTCCATCGCGGCACCGCGGTCGCCGGGTCAGCCGACTCGCTGAAAGGAGGAAGGGGGGCAACCCCCGTGTGGGCATGGCCGATCAGCTGTGGGCCAGTGGCGCGGTTCTGGGGCTGGCCTGCAGGGCCTGGTGGTGCTGGGCCTGGTACAGGCGCCGCCGTTGCGCCTCCTGGGGCGGGGTCCGTCATTGCGTTCTCCTACGTGAGCACGTGATATTCCCCTCCAGAAACGTGGATGGCAGGTGGTGGAGCCCGCTGAGGACAGCGCGTGTGTGCGCAGGGGCTGAGCAGGGTCTGTGCAGCAGGCAGCAGGACAGAAAAAAAAACTCTTGGGTTTGCCAATGCTTGTTGAGATATTTCCTCTAAAAGCCTCTTGGGTATGCCAATTCTTGTTGAGGGGTATCCTCTGTTCCTTTCGTGTAAGTGGACTGTGACTTGGGGGGGAGAGGCCACAGCACGGCGATGCTGCCAGTAGAGCAGTCAGGCAGGGAATGCTGTGGCACGACGTCCCACGCTGAGCAGGCTGGACTGCCAAAGCAGGCTCGGAGCCGACGTGCACCGTCGCTCCTCTTCACCCTTCCCCCTCTGGGGCAGCGCGCGTGATGCGGCGCGCTAGGGCTACGCGCCTTGGGCTGAGAGGTGAGAACCAGGCCCGGAGTGCGTGCATCAAGGGGGGCTGACCAGGCCTCAGGGGCGCCGCCCAGCCGTGGCTGCAGCCAAAGCACTCACCGATCTTCGCGTGTGGCGAGCCCCGCCGGCTGAACACTCTCCTGCGGAGGAGGTGCGTGGGCGGGCCTCAAGCCGACACGCAGGCTGGGGGACACAGGAGGCAGGCCGTGAGCATGCGAACTGCCACAGCGGGTGGGCTCCGCGGCCAAAGCTGGTCAGTGCGGGCGGCACGCCCTGAAGCGGCGCCGGCAGAGGATGGCCGAAGTCCACAGCAGGTGGCAGGGCACGCCCGAGGACAGTACCGGCCTCGTCGCCAATGTTACGGGGCGAGGTCAGGGCCTCGCACGTGGTCGCTGAAGGCAGCACAGAGACACGGACACACAGATGCCAGGTATGCCGGAAAGACCCCGAGCGGTCTTCCGCCTTTTATTATATACCTCGAGGCGAGCCCGCCCCGAGGGTGTAGGGGATGCGTGTACCATGAGATACAATGTATGTTGGAGGCCGGGTGGCTCTCTACAGTACTGACATTTCCCAACTCCAGAGTTAAGCCGTCGTAGGGTGCTTGGCTCCCGGCCTTCTTGCCTTTTTCTCACTCCCCCTTACTATGCTGCTCTATAGTTCTGGATTCAGAAGGCCAGGTAGCCGAAAGCATGTCAGTGAGCGTTGGAAACAGTGCAGATCAGTGGTGCAGCCTAAAACCCCATCTTGTATTTTTAAAGCTGACCATTGTAACAGCTCACATATTCAGCACTTACATAAGGAAGGAATACTATAGAAATAATTGCTAAGTTATCTGCTTAGAGCATGGAGTAGCTAACATTCTATCTTTAGCTTGCAATGCCTCCCTAAACATAAATCCTTGCTGCTTCTTTAGATGCAGTGGTTACATAGTTGTCAGGCAAGAAAAGCCAAGATTGGGGGTTCAAGTTGTCATTTGAAGTAAAATGATGTGTGTGTTTGGATTTTAATTTTAGCTACACTGAAGAAAATATAAATAAAATCGGCACTGGCATACAAATGCAGAAGACATATGTTTTTATTTAGACTGGTCGATGTTGTATGAGTTAATTATCTTCCTACTGGAATTAAGATTTGCTGTTGAATGGATTAGAAACACCAAGTTAAAGAGACATATGCAATAGCAACAGGCCCAACATAAATGACCTAACCATAGATGCCATTTTGGGGTTGCAGTTGCAACCCTTAGCTTGCCCTGTGCTACTTCTGGCACTGCCTTTGCAACCACTGGCCTCAGAGGTGGCAAAATCAGTGCCAAGAACACAGGGATGTCTTGCATTAACAGAATCAGGCTCAAACCTTATTTGCATTGCATTAATAGTAAATAATAATGTATTATTCACTGCTGGTGTAATAAAAAGTGGAGCATCAAGATCTGGTCCTTCACTGTCATCTTAGATCAGAAACATAAAATGGTTTTAATACAAGTTGTATGCATGCACATGGGTGAGAGTGAGTTCGGGTAAGGGAGTGTGTATATGTGTGAGCATGTATGAAGTGTGTGTGTGTCAAAATGAGAGACGACACATAAGTGAGTCAAAAAGTGCGGAGAGTGAATCAGTGTGAGAGTGAGTGCACAAGACTAGGGGGAATGAAAGTAAACCCCCCACCCTTTGCTCTCTCATATAACTAAATATAATATTAATTATGCAATTATGTAACTTCAGCAATGTTAATTATTGTGATGTCATCGGATTAAAATTATGTGACATCGCTTCTTGGGATGATGTGGGTGTCAAAGGTCATATGACGTCACTTCCTGTGACATCATTAAGGTCAAAGGGTATATGATGTCACTTCTGCTACCCCTGGCATTTTGGTGAAACAACGTCCATGATCAGTAGTTGCCTCATGGCGCAGACATCTTCATCTGTCAAGGTGCAAAGTACCCAGATTCAAAGTTACCACAAAGATGCACTCTTGGTTCATATGATGCTCTCAAGCCAATTAGCACGTGGGGGTGACCGCCCCTTCCCTGTCAGGAGGTGCGCATTCTTATCATCCAAGGACAAAAGTGAGTATGCTTGGCTATTTGTTAACATCAGACACCTCGTGCTTACTGTTATGGTGTCAAAACTGATTCCCACCACTGCTTGCTGGCATTAATATAAAAGTGGCTTTGTATTGGGTTCGGTATACCCAATTGGACGGTAAATGCTATTGAAGAAGCAGGTACATTTAAACTTTAGCTTTTTTCCCAGTTCCAAATGTTTTTTTTAAGGATGAGTTTTTCGGGTCGGATACAGAAGCTCTCACATTTACTGTAGAGTATTCTACTTTCATTCAGTAGCTGTAGTACATAATAGTGTGTAGCTCCCTGCACAGCATTCAATAACATTCTTAGCAGCAGGCAGCCCCTTTTAAAAATGTTATGCCATCAGCCCCCAAAGAAAACATTTTGGTGGTCACAGCCTAATACTTAGTAGAGATCTAACCACATCACAAACCCTCCACACAGCGCAGACTGCATGATTCATTGGGGTCTAACAATATAAACAGTGTTTAAACAAGGCTGGTGATAAGATGGAGTATTAGGGCGGTATTCATGTGTGCTTTCTGCATGGGTTGTATGGAAAAATGTGAGTGGCTTGCATGAAAACGCAACCTGATATGGCGTGCCCGTGTTTAACGACAGAAAAAGACTGATTCATTAAGTAGTGAAAAAATACGTCTCTGCTGAGTCCGTCGTGCGTCAAGACAGAAGACTCAAACACAAAAACAATATTTGGGTCTGTGCCACAGGAAAGAAAATGTCTCACCTAGGTTTGTTTAACCCCATAGAGAGGCCTCGCTCCCGCGTGCAGTCATCCTCTTCGGGCAGTTTTTTTAATGAATCATCCCAAAACGGTAGATATTTAAAACTCCTTCGGCACCCCAACGACACGCTCTCCTTAGGTGGCCCAATAAACATGCAGTGGGTTCTGAATAAAATGGCGTTGTTCATATTGCCGCTTCTAGCTTATGTTCGCAAAAACAAACCATAGGTCTAGGTATTCTGCGTGAACGTATGTTTTTGTATAGTTTACACAATGTCCCAAAACAGCACAACTTTGGCATCAGAGTAGGACTGGGCTGGGCTTGATGGCTCGAGACAGCGGGTCTTACACGGGCTTCCAAGGCAGCTCTGCCTTCCTTAAACTGGTGGACCTATGAAGCCTGGCTACTCTGGCAAAGCTTGGGCCGCTTGCTGCGCTCACGACCTTTTTTGTGCGGTCCCCAGTACACGGTGGCACACAGCACTGTTCACTACTCCGCATGATGAAAATCTGGATAATGTCAGACAAAGGGGCGAGGTCGGAAGGTCAAGGAGGCCCTGCTCACAGTAAAAGGAACTGTGCAGAGGGGTGTGTTTAGCAGGGATTGAGAACAGACAGGGCAGGAGTTGAGTTCCACATTTGCGTCAGGAACATAGTTACCTTTAGAGACGTTGTTAAGGGGGAAGTGAACACTTACAGCAAAGTAACCCTGAACCTTCAGAGGAGCAGCCTTAATCCAGCAGAAGACGGCACTAAAGCCTTTGATTTAGCAATATTCCGTTTTTTGTTAGCTCCCGAAACAGTATTACAAACTCAGTCTGTGGCCCTATGTTAAGTGTAGAATTACTATTTTGAACCTTTTACTGTCAGTGAAAAAGGAAAGTACATCTTTATATTCCAGTAGTCTGTTTACCACCAGTAAGGAATGTTTGGGGAGTGTAGTATTTCCCCATAGTGTTATTGTAATTTTAATTTAAAAGCTTAAGGAGAACTTTAGGCTAAATAGTGCATTGTTGTTTCTTTTACCAGGTACAGTGGAAGACCAGGTGGTCACTACCAGTCAACTAGCTCCAATTTACTCACACAACTAGACTGAACTCATAATCATTTGACAATTACCTGCGTTGGAGCCCTGTCCAGAGTAAAGGGTCTTGGTCTCATTTCATTTAATGAGGGCGCTTTGTACTTCTCACTCTGGGGCAAGTAAGGGTACAAAGACAGTAAAAACATGATTTGCCAAAGATTAAACAATTTAGCCAGATAGGTGAGCCGGGATTATAATGAAGGACTGTTTCTTTCAATGCAAACTTTCTCACTAATCACATTTTAGTGAGCAGATTATAAGCCTAAACACTGGAAGCTTGTTCTACAGGAGTAAAGTCTAATATGTTCTGGATTCAGGTCAGTTTTTTTTAACATAGACATATTACCAGTGTTAAGCCTGCTAAATGCTTTCAATCTTTGTAAAAAGTAAAAGCAGATGAATATGTCACAAATGTGATTTAAAAAGCACAGAAACTGGTCACATGGGTTTCCAGCTTTCTCATGATACTACAACTGGGCTTGGGAGGCTACTTATTTTTCGAGGCCTCTAAAATTCTCTCTCTAGGATAAAATAATGGCACTGTGTTTGAAGCCATGTCCACATGTTAATACAGTAGTTAATACTAGCATATTTTAATAAAGGGATAAGGCCATCATTTGATATCAAATCTCGTAGTGCCATAAGCCTCCCTAGAGAACCATATCTAGTGGGTAGAAGGGTGGATGGTGGTGTCTATCTTACCTCAGTAAAGTGACCACCTAGTCGGGGTGTATTAAGGCTCCTTTTAAAACCACCAACTTAATTGAGCCTAAATGGAAAATAAACAAAAAAAATGCATGACACATGATAAGGCAAGATAGCTTTATCCTCACCCATGTTTGGAATAGTTTCATAGTAGCATGATTATACTGCTTGGTAGGGTGGCACTTTATGAGTGTTCTTATACAGTGTCATGTTTGAATTCCTGTAATGGCAGGCTAGACCAACTACACAGTGCGGTTGAGTTCCAGTGAAAGAGTCCCGAATGTAAAAAAAAGCTGAAATCTGAAAGATGCGCGTTCTGGTTTAATATTTTTATGATCTGGTAATTGATCGTATTTTACTTGACAAAAGTGAGTGTGTCATGTTAGCATTTCAGTGGTTTAGAGATGACCCCGTGTTATGTTAGCAGTGTTTTGAAGGTGACCCATCGGTGACTTTGAAGACAAGTTTTAGAAGTTTGTAAAGGGATCTGTTTTTGAAAGCGATAGCCAGATGCCAAACTGATGTTGACACTGTGAAGTTTGGGTGTAACAAGTAGATTATATATAGTTTTAGTGATACTGTTTAGGTCTTTAGTTTGTTTTAAGGTTTTTAGGATTGTGAGTTGTTATAGCGATTTAAAAGGTGCGAACAATAATCTTACCACAAAATCAAGGGTCATGTGTACGTCCTAGATTTGCATTTGCAATGTCACCACTGCACAATGCAGTTGTCGTTGCAAATGAAAGTATCAAATATCAATGTATAAAAGTGTATCATGAACTGTGTCAGAAAGTGGGATTTAGGGAAGTGGGTAAATTTACCAAATTAATAATCACACAGAATTAATCAAAACAGTTTTCAGAGAAATACTTCTCAACCTCGAATTGTTGAGGGAGAAACAGCAGGCTGTTCCAAAGAGAAAAGTGTGTTCAGTTCATGCAGTACCAACAATTTATAATTTAAGAAAGGAACAAATTAAGGTTCTCAGACCTATGGGTAAAAAAATAGGGCCTCATTTATGAAGGCCTTGCGCCACTGGTGCGTCACTTTTTCCCATTTTAAAAGTGACGCACCGGCGGCACAAGACCTTCATAAATAAGGCCCATAGAGTGAAGGTTCTGAGTAAAATTAGACACGGGACACCAGAGATATGAATGATCAAAAATGTGAGGCAAATACAATTATTTCAGGAAAAGCCGTTTTTACCCATGTGTTTCTGTGTAGTATATCAAATTGCAGCCCAACCAGAGCATAATTGGGTTATATTTTGTGTTTATATATATGGTGGTTGTAAATACACACTGCAGTCCGTTATTGACATTTAACTTCCACACCACTGCTGCAATTTCTTTGCTAACTTAGAATAAGTCAATTCAGTGAAACCAATGCAAATTACATGATTTAGGATAGTGCACAGCAGTTCCGATCAGATAATAGTGGTAGAGGTCCAGTAACAAAATATAACCATTCTTGTAAATTGCTACTGTCCGTTAATATTAAGTGGCCTTCATTCTTTATACACAGACAGTGGCTATTAGGACCACTGGACTCCCAAATATTGTTTTTACAATGTGCGTTTTTGTGGCATTGTATTTTTATGATGTGGTAATTATCGTATTTTTCTTGACAAAAGAGAGTGTGTCATGTTAGCATATTGGTGGTTTAGAGATGACCCCGTAGTATGTTAGCATAACGTTTTGAAGGTGACCCATCGGTGACTTTGAAGACAAGTTTTAGAAGTTTGTAAAGGGATCTGTTTTTGAAAGCGATAGCCAGATGCCAGACTGATGTTGACACTCTGAAGTTTGGGTGTAACAAAGTAGATTATATTTGGTTTTAGTGATACTGTTTAGGTCTTTAGTTTGTTTAAAGGTTTTTAGGATTGTGGGCTGTTATAGCGATTTAAAAGGTGCGAACAATAATCTTACCACAAAATCAAGGGTCATGTGTACGTCCTAGATTTGCATTTGCAATGTCACCACTGCACAATGCAGTTGTCGTTGCAAATGAAAGTATCAAATATCAATGCATAAATGTGTATCATGAACTGTGTCAGAAAGTGGGATTTAGGGAAGTGGGCAAACTTACCAAATTAATAACCACACAGAATTAATCAAAACAGTTTTCAGAGAAATACTTCTCAACCTCGAATTGTTGAGGGAGAAACAGCAGGCTGTTCCAAAGAGAAAAGTGTGTTAAGTTCAAGCAGTAACAACAATTTAAAATTTAAGGAAAGAACAAATTAAGGTTCTCAGACTTATGGGTAGAAAAATAGAGTGAAGGTTCTGAGTAAAATTAGACACGGGACACCAGAGATATGAATGATCAAAAATGTGAGTCGAATAAAATTATTTCAGGAAAAGCTCAATGGAAAGCATGTGGGCTACACCCAAAAGGCTCACACGCCGTTTTTACCCATGTGTTTCTGTGTAGTATTTCAAATTGCAGCCCAACCAGAGCATAATTGGGTTATATTTTGTGTTTATATATATGGTTGTTGTAAATACACACTGCAGTCCGTTATTGACATTTAACTTCCACACCACTGCTGCAATTTCTTTGCTAACTTCGAATAAGTCAATTCGGTGAAACCAATGCAAATTACATGATTTAGGATAGTGCACAGCAGTTCCGATCAGATAATAGTGATAGAGGTCCAGTACCAAAATATAAGCATTCTTGTAAATTGCTACTGTCCGTTAATATTAAGAGGCCTTCATTCTTTATACACAGACAGTGGCTATTAGGACCACTGTACGCCCAAATATTGTTTTTACAATGTGCGTTTTTGTGGCATTGTGACCGCTACTCCATTTTGGGGTGAGGCAGCATTGCTGGTAAAGTGCAAAAGTTGATGCTGAGACTGATATCAGTACTTGACTAATTTCTGTCTGACCAATGTCATTGAAGGACCTCACTGAGCACAGATCCCTTTCGCAGGACTCGATCTGTGTGGAGTCTGACTGTTTTTGCAGTTCTTACTGTGCTCAACGAAGCAGGTACAGAGCTGCGAGAAAGACAGTTCACCTATTCCACTCTTTGGGGCATATTTATGAACCCTGTGTGCTGCAGTAGTATCATGTTTTATAAAAATTACTATTCCCACTACAGTGAGTGCTACAATAGGGAAAGTGTTGGATAGCGAAGGGATGAAATGTACTATTCCCACTCCAGTAGGGAAAGTTTTGGATAGCGGAGGGTTAACAATTACTATTCCCACTCCAGTGAGTGCAACAGTAGGGTAAGTTTTGGATAGCAGAGGGGTAAAAAGTACTATTCCTACTCCAGTGAATGCAACAGTTGAGAAAGTTTTGGAGAGAGGAGGGGTACAATTTACTATTCTCACTCCAATGAGTGCAAAAGTAGGGAAAGTGTTGGATAGCAAAGTTGTAAAATGTATTATTCCCACTCCAGTGAGTGCAACCGTAGGGAATGTGTTGTATAGCAAAGGGATAACAATTACTATTCCCACTCCAATGACTGCAAAGTAGGGAAAGTGTTGGATAGCGGAGGGATGAAATGTACTATTCAGACTCCAGTCAGTGCTGCAATAGGGAGAGTGTCGGATTGCGGAGGGGTAGAATTTACTATTCTCACTCCAGTTAGTTCAAAATTAAAAACAAACAAAATATCATCAACAAAATAAAAAGATATTTTTTTTTAAAGTACATTAAAAGAAATATAAATATGTGAAAAATAAAAATATATCTAATACTAAAAATAAAAAACATGAAGCTATTATAATGGTAAGTACATATCACAAATGCCTACAAATATATTAAATAAAATAAAAAAATTATTCTCAAACAAATACATATTTTTGTTTAGAAATTGTTTCTGAACATAAACATTAATTATTACATAAATGTAGTCTATTTACTTCCTACCCTATAACACCAAACAACTCACAACCCACATTGGAAATAAAAAAAAAGTATTTGCATAATTTACACAATTAAATATCAAACAATTTTTAATTAAAAAACAAATTGAAACACATACAATTTAATTAACTTCCTACCAGTTACACCTATAACCTCCACAATGCACACCAAAAATTAAACTGTAATATTTAACAACAAATTATAAAGTAAAATTAATTTACTCCCCACCCGTCACTCCTATAAACCGAAAACCCACACAAAAAAAGTATTAAACAATTACACTAATTATTTATCAATTAGTTAATATTAATTAACAACGAATCATTAATTAATTGAAAATAAATTACTTCCCTCCCTTTACCCTTAAAAACCCCACAACGGCACCTACAATTAATTACACAATCACCATAATTAATTGTCAATGAATTAATAATAATTGACAAGTAATTCTTAAATATTTAAAAATGAATTACTTCCCACTCTTTACCCCTCCACAACCCGCACCTAAAATATACCAAAAAAAAAAAAAAACATACTTAACATTAAAAACTCTCAATTTGAAAATTTTTAATAAATATACTCATTAATGTATTATAATTAAATAACTTCCCACCCTATTCCCTTATAAAGCCACAACCCTATACGGAACTCAAAAACGCAAAATTTTATTAAAATTAAATTAAAAACTACTAAAAATTTAACATATATAATAATAAACATAGCAATACTTATACAAAAAAATCCATCACATACATTTAACATATACACAAACATACATGCCCATGACCCGCCAGATCAACGCCGTTACTTCCACCAGTTTCAACTGCCTGTGCATCCTCCGCTAGACCTTCAAATGGATCCACCCCGATTGCAGAAGGACCATCACACATGCGCTGATAACCAGCAGACTGGACTACGGAAACACCCTATACTCCGGAATCAACAGACCTATTCTGCACAGACTCCAGACCATCCAGAAAGCCATGCCAGACTCGTCCTCGGGGAACCGTGTCACTAACACATGACCCAACACCTACGAGACCTCCACTGGCTCCCCGTCGAGAAGAGGGTCACCTTCAAACTTCTCACCCATGCCTACAAAGCCCTCAACAACATCAGATCCAAATACCTCAACAAGAAAGTATTCTTCCACGTACCGAAGAGGAACCTCTGCTCTGCCGACCTCGCCCTAGCCGAGGTTCCCCGCATCCACAGAAACAGAACAGGCGGGAGATCATTCTCCTACATCGCAGCCAAGACCTGGAAGGACGTCCCTGTGAACATCAGATGCTCACCGACCCTGCACACGTTCAGAAAGGACCTCAAGACCTGGGTCTTTGACTGATCTGGAGCTGCTCCCCCCTCCCAGCGCCTCAAGACCCTCACAAGTTAGTAGCGCGCTTTACACACTACCGATTGATTGATTGATTAATTGATACTAATATAAAAAATATATTTTAAACTACTATATTTTTGCAAATGATATTAATGACTTCTATGTTTTTAAATTGATATTTCTTACCCTAAAGTCGATATTCTTGACCAATATTCTTGCTGTTGATATTTCTGTGTCACGATATTTGAAACTAGATATTAATGTAAGTCGACCTATGACCCTGCTCGCAGGCAGGTCGCTCCCCATGCTGCTGCACGGCTCTGCCTGCATTGTTTTTGCCTAATCTTGTATTTTTCCCCTGTGCCTAACTTGCTTTCTTGCCCAGACTTCTTTTTATTCCCCTGTGCCTGTACTTGCTTTCTTGCCCAGACTTGTTTTTATTCCTCTTTGCCTGTACTAGCTTTCTTGCCCAGACTTGTTCTTATTCCCCTGTGCCTAACGTGGTTTCTTGCCCAGACTTGTTTTTATTCCTCTGTGCCTGTACTTGTTTTCTTGCCTAAACTTATTTTTCCTTCCTGTGCCCAGTTCTCTCGCGGCCCACACCCATTTTTCCCGCCGCTGCGTTCCTGTGGCCCCGCCCACCTGCAATCCCATTCGCCGCCCCGCTCCCGCCTCCCAGCTGCTCCTCCCTCCCACATCCCCTCATATGGAAGTGGCCGCGCTCAGCGGGTGCACCACTGGCCCGCCGCTGGCGCACCTACGGCACACCCATCTGTGCCCGTCCGTGCCTGGACCGCACCCAGCACCAGGACCCCTGGACTCCACGACCGCCACGACGCCCAACCACGCTACAATGCCAGAACCCTCCACTCACTCAACACCGGATGATCACACACCTGCTTCCTGGCCACCCCAAAGCGCACCCACGGAGCTTTCACATGCCGGAACTGCAGCTTCACAAGCATCCGCCCCACCATGCTGCCGACCAGGAAAGAACCCAACCACGCATCCTTCTCAACACCCGTTCCGCCCAAAAACATGCCGTTGAACTCTGGGACCTACTCGACTGAACCTCCCCTGACGTCACCTTCCTGACGGAGACCTGGCTGAACCCCGCCTCGGCACCCGACATAGCCATAGCCGTCCCGGAAGGCTACAAGATCACCCGCAATGACCGCACCAACAGAGCCGGAGGAGGAATCGCCATTGTCCACAGGAACACTCTCAGAGTCTCGACCAATGCCGACAACACCCTCAGCACTGCCGAACACCGGCACTTCCAGATCCACACCGACCCCAACACCACCCTCAGAGGAACCCTCATCTACAGACCACCCGGACCCCGACCACAGTTCAGTGACTCCATCGCCGACTTCGTCAGCACACACGCCCTCGCCTCCACGGACTACATCCTCCTCGGGGACCTGAACTTCCACCTCGAGAACAATGACGACACCAACTCCACCACCCTGATCGACAACCTAGCCAACCTCGGGCTCAGACAACTCGTCGCAACACCCACCCACTCCGCCGGTCACACGCTTGACCCCATCTTCTCCGCAAGCCCCCACGTCTCCTTCAACCATACCACCAAACTCCACTGGACCGACCACCGCTGCATCCACTTCACCTTCAAGAAACCCACCACGCACCTCCACACCCAACAGAATCCTCACCGCTGCTGGAGCAAAGTCACTGAAGACCAGCTAACCACCACCCTCGCCCAGACCTCACCCGTCGACCATACCGACCCCAACACCGCCGCCCGCAACCTCAGACAGTGGAGCAACGACTGCGCTAACACCCTCGCCCCGATCAAGAAACCCTCCAACAATCATACCAACAAGAAAGCCAGCTGGTTCACTGAAGACCTCCAGGCCTCCAAGCAAACCTGCCGAATGCTGGAGAAGAGCTGGCTCCGCGAACGAACATCGGACAGCCACGCCACTCACAAGAATGCCACCCGCAGACACCATCACCTCATCAGATCTGCCAAAAGGGCCTCCTTCAAAGACCACCTAGACAACAACGCGCACAACAGCAAAGAGCTCTTCAACATCGTGAAGGAACTCTCCAACCCCAGCTCCAACACCAACGACGTCCCATCCTCGCAAGACCTGTGCGACTCGCTGTCCACCTTCTTCCACTGCAAGATCACAGACATCCACGACCGCCCCGACAACCATTGAGACCTCCACCCCCACGACCACCATCCGCACCAACCACCTGCTCTACTGGACCAACATCAACGACGATGACACCATCAAGATCATGAACACCATCCACTCTGGATCTCCGTCAGATCCATGCCCACACCACATCTTCAACAAAGCCAGCACATCCATCGCACCCCATTTCCGGGAAGTCATCAACACCTCCTTCGAGACAGCAACCTTCCCGGAGAGCTGGAAGCACACCGAGATCAACGCCTTGCTCAAGAAACCCAAGGCGGACCCCAAGGACCTCAAGAACTTCCAACCCATCTCCTGCTCCCATTCCCGGCAAAGGTCATCGAGAAGACCGTCAACAAACAACTGACCCGCTACTTCGAGGAGAACAACATCCTGGACCCTTCCCAGTCCGGGTTCCGCAGCAACCACAGCACCGAGACTGCCCTCATCGCCGCCACCGATGACATCAAGTCCCTGCTGGACAACGGAGAAACGGCGGCCCTCATCCTCCTGGACCTGTCAGCCGCCTTCGACACGGTCTGTCACCACACACTACGAACACGCCTCCACAACGCTGGGATCCAAGAGAAGGCCCTGGACTGTACCACCTCCTTCCTCTCCGGCAGAACACAGAGCGTCCGCCTTCCCCCCTTCCGCTCCGAAGCCACCAAGATCATCTGCGGTGTACCCTAGGGCTCATCCCTCAGCCCAACTCTGTTTAACATCTACATGGCACCGCTCGCCCACGTCGCCCATCGTCACGACCTCAACATCCTCTCCTACGCCGATGACACCCAGCGGATACTCTCCCTCACCAAGGAGCCCCACACTGCCAAAACCAACCTACACAAAGGAATGAAGGCCATTGCTGAATGGATGAGGAACAGCTGACTGAAGCTGAAGTCGGACAAGACGGAGGTCCTCATCCTCGGATCCAACCCTTCGGCCTGGGACGACTCCTGGTGGCCGACCGCACTGGGAACCGCTCCAACACCCACCGACCACACACGCAACCTAGGGGTCATCCTTGACTCCACCCTCTCCATGACTAAACAGGTCAACGCTGTCTCCTCCTCCCGTATGCTCTGTAGGATCTACAAGTGGATCCCTACTGAAGAACAGTCACCCAGGCCCTTGTCAGCAGCAGGTTGGACTATGGAAACGCCCTCTACGCAGGAGCCTCGGCCAAACTCCTGAGATGGCTCCAACGCATCCAGAACGCCTCTGCATGCCTGATCCTCAACATCCCTCGCCGCAGCCACATCACACCCCACCTGAGGGACCTGCACTGGCTCCCGGTCAACAAGAGGATAACCTTTAAGCTTCTCACCCACGCACACAAGGCACTCCACAACACCGGACCAATGTACCTCAACAGACGACTCAGCTTCTATACCCCCACCCCGCCAGCTCCGCTCTGCCGCCCTCGCCCTCGCTACAGTCCCCCGCTTCCGAAGAGCGACCTCAGGCGGAAGATCGTTCTCCCACCTCGTCGCCAAGACCTGGAATTCCCTCCCCATCCACCTACGGCAGACCCAAGACCTGCTGACTTTCAGAAAACTCCTCAAGACCTGGCTTTTCGAGCAGTAGCAGCATTCCCCACCCCATCGCCTTGAGACCCTCACGGGTGAGTAGTGCGCTGTACAAATGATATGATTGATTGATTGATTGATTGATTGACATTTCCAACTCAATATTTTGACTGAATGTCCAACGACTAAGCCCACGACCATACAATATTTTGCAGCAAATTAAATTCAAATCTGCCTCATTATATTCTCAGATTAACTGGGATAATCAGGGTTACCTGATCATTCTAGTTAATCTGTTGTGTCATTCAATACCAGTCCCTTGAATCCTCCTCTCCCCAGGTTGATCCTCCTTCCACCGCCTCCATTCACATCCCGTTGAGGTGTTCCCCTTGGATGTTTAGATCTTATAGAAGACAACACAGTTAATGATGAAATGACTGAGTTATCGGTTTGCTATCTTCTACAGTATCCAAGACATATTGTGCTGGTGCTGAGCTTCATTGCAGAGGATGTTTCGAGATACTTGTTGATTTGGCCTCTCCATTGTCTTTGCTGATATCATGCCTTTCTCCTCTGAACATGAACAATAAATATATTCGATCAAAATGGAAAAGGTTGAACTACTTTGCTCTGTGTAATGTTATTGTTTCTTGCTGTATTTCATTAAAAATAGTTTTAAAAAGTCACTAAAATAGTTAATTTCTAAACACACTCATTACAAGACTCATGCTTTTCCGTCGACAGTTCCTTTCCTATTCCAGTCAGACAACATTGTTATGAATCCTTAGACAGAATACTCTATTGGTTTCACAGTGCCCCAAGTGAATCCATATTTCTATTTTTTTACAATTTATTTCTATTTTCTAATTGCAGAACATGTTGTACTTCTTTTGCAAGCCATTTACTTAGATTTAAGCAGAACATATGAACATTAGAAGTTGGGATGATTAACTGAAGATAGATTGGTAATTTATGTCCATTTCAATAGTGAGATGTGGACCCAGCAGTTTATAGTCTACTTTGGTATAATTCCAACTAATCTTCAGTTCCACTCAGTGTAGGACCCTCTCACTCTAAGGACAAAGACTTCTAGGAGTCAGGAAACAAAGAACTTTGTCCTGCTGCAGTTATATACGTGTGCTGGGGATGACTACTGTATGCTTCCCATTATCATCCTTATGGACCCTCTCACTCTAAGGACAAAGACGTCTAGGAGTCAGGAAACAAAGAACTTTGTCCTGCTGCAGATATATACGTGTGCTGGGGATGACTACTGTATGCTTCCCATTATCATCCTTATGGCTAGGCATTTGTGAGGCCAATACAATCATGAGAACAGCTGTGCTAAGAGCAAAGAGAAACACCATTTTACATACAGCATAAAGCAAATGTTAGCATACATTTGATTGCAGTCAAGATTAAAAGAATAGTGGTGCCAAAAGGAGGAATCTATGGGAGCACCATCGACCAGTCAGCCATAGGGTGTTCTCTCCCCCAAACATTTTGCCTTGCTCATCCATTTTTTATCTGATCTCGTTTGTTGACCTTAGGGCTCTTTGCACTTTTCAACAGCTACGCAGTACTTACATGCTTGTGCTCTCTCTTTTAAACATGGTAAAATTGGCTTACACCATATTGGAACATTTAATTTACTTGTGAGTCCCTAGTAATGTGGTACTGCTTGTACCCAGGGCCTATAAATTAAATGCTACTAATGTGTAGTGTAGTTCCTATTATCCCAATAGGCTCTGTGCATTGGAATAATATCTTCAATAGTATAGACCTAGGGCAGAGGTTAACTAGGTCTTCTACCGACGATATTAGACTTAAAGTTTTGTGTTTGTGCCAGCTAGCTCAGAGTTCACTAGAAACTTTCTCGAATAGGCAAGGAGGATTTTAACCTCCCTGGATAGACAAGAAGGGATTTAGTTTCTGACAACCATAGAACATGACAACTTTGCTCTCCCCTAATCAAGAGTGTATCTCTAGAGTCGTGTGAAAACAATAGACAACTTATTTTACTCAGTCAGTTCAGTGCATTCTTAGTTTCACCAGATTGTAGAGAAAGGAAGAGACGGGCGTGTTCAATAAAAGATGTTATTTATTGATCAGTCTCTTTTCTCATACAAGAGAAATGAATCGCTATTATTGCAATACTTGTAGTTAAGTAAAGTGCATACAGCAAAGACAGAATTATAAAATAATACTGTAAAAGCATTGATATGGTTTCTGAGCCATATGATACTTTAAAATGGATAAAATAGATACATACATATATACATTTGACTAATCGTACTCAGCTGGTGCTTCTAACCACGCCTACCCCACTGTACCTGACCTAAGCCTAATACGTGGGCGGGAGTAGATAAGTAGCAGTTTAAGTTAAGTTTGTTTTGCCAGGGGACTGACTCGAGAATTCTCTGCAAGGGGTTATTCAGTTCTGTACCTGAGATGTAGAATGATGGAGGGCTGGTATCTCTTATCCCAGGTCTTGATATTCCAGCTGCCTGTGAGGGCTGCTTGGAAGCGCCGGAGCTGGATTTCTCAGCAGGAGAAAGGCAGCGTCTCGTTCTCAGCGTGTCAGGAAGGCGGGGCAGCGTCTGTGGGCTTCGCTCTCTGCTGGGCTCCTCAGCACGTCTCGCTGCTCCGATCTCGTCACCGCCGCATGTGTTTGCTTAAGGCAATGTCGGTAATATTTATACCTGAAAGGTGCCGAGATTGACGTAAGGATGGACATATATACGTCAATAAGGATGTCATATGAACAAGCTCGTTCGCACATTCTTTTGCTGAAGTTCTCGATGAAATCAAAACAATGGTTATGGGAATTTCCCAGGTCGCTGTAGGTTTGATTTGTTTTGAGAACTCAGTATGCCTTATCAGGGGCTGGAGGAATATCGCTTGTCTAATTAGATGGCATGCGTTATGACCTAATCAGATAACGCTCTTCTGTGCCGTGGTGTGGCTTAATCAGATAATGGTTTTTGCACCGTTGGATGGCTGCTAGTTAATTATTAACCAGACCAGGGTCAGGAATAGGGGAATCGATACAGTACCTATAGGAATACATCACAAATGGGCATGCAGCGCTGATTGTGCCACCCACTTAATTAGTCATTTAAACATTTCCCAGGCCTGCCACTGCCTCCTGCGAATGCAGTTTTGATGCATCACTGACTGTGCCACCCACTTAAGTAGTCATTTAAACATGTCCCAGAGTGTGCAGTTTTAAGCTGCCTGTTCAAACCGGTAAATTAAACCACTTGTATAACCACCAAATCCCCAGAAAAGATCTGGGGAAGGAAACCAGAGGCACGGGGTACTAGGAGCAGGCAGCCTCCAACATATAATGTTGAGCACAAATAGAGCCCCTCCCAGCCAGGTGACCTAGGTGCTACAGTGTTAATTTGTGAGTGCGGGCATCGTATAAACAGTGAAAGACTGGTCTCACCCACCACATGGTGTCATGCTTCATCATTGACCAGTCCTCGCCCTCTAAAAACTTGGTTTGATAGAGGATGGGCATACACCTGACATTAGGGATGCACTTCTAAACTAAGTGGGGGCCCTTGAAGACAACAAGTAAAACTTAAAAGGCCATTATAGATGTCAAATCAATTTTAATATAACTGCCATCTAAACGGTAATTAAAATGAATGATCGGTGTATTAGGGATTCTATTGTCCCCCCGCTGTGGAGTATATGGTCGACATGTTTCTGCCATTTGGCTCAGTAGGGTCCATGGCATTGATCAGGACCTAAATATTCAGAAAACGGACTCCACTCTTACCAGACTGTGGTGAGAGGATTCCACTAGGTGGGGTGATCTAGATCACGCTCCACTGGACTTGCATATCCAGATAACTGTGAGTGACGCTTTCTGCCTTTAGGCGCTTCACTCTCCTAAAGTCTTTAAAATTGCACATCACTGGTTCTACTGAATGGATTTGTGTTGTTTTTTTTGTCAAATACTTTTTTCATTGTACTGTATTTGTTTAAATTGAGGTGATATTTTTCTTGTGTTGTATTTTCACTTTATTACTGTTTGATGTGCTGCATACATTCTTTTTACATTGCCTTCAAGTTAAATGTGACTGCGTGTGCCAAGTTACCAAGGTCCCAGAAGAATATTGGGGGTGGGGGGCTCACTTTAGAAACACATTCCGCCAGTGGGGAGGGATGCCTTTCTTATGCTAGAAGTGGGGGACCGGATGCAGTACATCCCAATAAAAATCATGCTTATCAATAAGTTTGGACTCACATCAGAGAGGTACAGCATTAGGATCGGGCCAACAGATGCTGAACCAGTCTTGGGTGGATTTTCTTGATTATGCCAGCGAGGAGCTGAATGGATAGGTGTGGGGCAGCAAAATTGATGATTTCACTGGGATATTTAAGCTGATACTAAGAGAACACATGTTCAATATTTGTTTTGCAGACCTACTTCAGCACCTAATAAATAGTAGCTCACTGACCCCAAGGAAGTTGCTGAGGAAGCGGACTTCTGGCTTAGCACTAGCATGTTTAAAAAGGTATCTAGGAAGATCACCAGAAGGGTGGCCAGGTTCCCACCTGATAAAAGTGTGGGGGGGGGGAGAAAAACTGAAAAATAAGGAGTTCTCTAAAGGCCCCCAAAATAATTTCCTGGCAAACAATAATATCCAGTCCCAACCTGATCAGAAGAAGAAGGGATTCTTTTATCGCTCGAAAGGGAGTCTCATTCCTCAGTGTACTGAGTACTTCGAGTATGGAAACAACAAAGGAGAAACCAAATGTCCCAAGAGTACACAGTCCCACTGAAGGGTAGTACCCCTGGGTTGGCGGGTGTAGCGCTTGGAGAGGAGGTGGCCCCAGTTAGCTTGGCGGAGAGAGCAGAGGTTACCTTAGTGTGCTTAGGGGATAGAGAGATGGTGTCAAAAGCACAATTGCCTTCAAATACTTCTACGTATAGGCAGTGGGTCACCATAAATGGGCAATGGTGGGAGGCTATGAGAGACAAAGTCACCAGTATGACTACTGCGAAATGTCATCTGGTGTCCTCAGAGCAGGTCATCCCTAATACAACCAACCAGGTCATAGTTGTAGACAACTGTGAGAGCCACTACCCAGTGGCTCTGGTTAACTTTAAGTTGGCGGGGGGGTCTCAGGTTCTCTAAAAGTAGATGTGAGCCCTGCCATGCCTGTAGACTGTCTGTTAGTCCACATCCTAGGGCACATAGGAAAGAGGTAGACGACGAGATTTTAGACTTGCTTGAGTGGGTCTGCATGACCACACAGTCCATTGCTGACAAAGTGGGGAGTAAAGGGAACCTGTGGCCTGGGGTCTAGGCAGCTGCCAAGAAAAGGAATGGCAAGGGGTGCAGAAAACTAAGCCTTGAATTTCCCATGGTCCAGGTTGACTGGGAATCTGAGGAAGAAACTTGAATCTACAGAGGAGTCCATTGCCGCCCTGGAAGACATGCCTGAAGTTTCTTGGCTGGGAAATCGAGGGTGGGTAGACCAAGGAGGAATGAAGGAATTCTGCAGAGCCCAGAGGAGTGCCCAACTCTAAAGTGCCTGAGGTGGCAAGCTCAGGTCCAGTAAGATGAGGATACCTCTAGAGATCACTTTATCTATTGGGAGAAGGACATCCTATACAGTGAGCCTAAGGTTCCTGGACCTGGAGTAGCCAATGTGCTGGTGGTCACTCAGTGCTATAGGGCATTCTTACCAGGTTTGGCTCATGGTATGCAACTGGTAGGACATCTGGGGCAGGAAAAGACCTTTGCCAGGCTTGTCCCCCACTTCTATAGGCCTCGGATGAAGACAGCCTCAGGCACATTCCTATCCCACCTGTCAGGCAAGATGGAAAGAAGGGAAAAGCTTAATTCTCCCCTGACTTCCTTGCCTATTGCTGACACCCCCTTCCAAAAAGTTGGTATCGTTGGTCCCTTGAACCCAAAGACAGCTTTAGGCAACAGGTTCATCCTGGTCTTGGTGGACCACACTACATTGTACCCAGATGCCATCCCTGTGGTGGTTAAAGCCCTCATCTGGATTTGTAGCCACATAAAGTTCCCCAAGGAAGCAGTGTCTGAAAGAGGCACTACCTTTATATCTGAGCCCTTGTGGGATGAGTGTGGGGTCACTTTCATGTTCTTCATGATTATTAACCTCGAATCAATGGGCTTGTTGAGCAATCCAAAAAAAAACCTGAAGGGCATGATAATGTGTCTACCAGAGCCCACATGGTGAAAATGGGATGTATTTTTGCCATGCCTGCTATTCACCTACAGTGAGGTGCCACAGAAGGGGATTGGGTTTAACCCCTTTGAACTCCTTTATGGACACATTATTAAGAGACCTCTCAGCCTTGTGAGAGAAAGCTATGGGAGGAAACTCCAAGGAAACCCCCGCAGAATGTGGTCAGCTATATGCTGGCATTCCCCACCCAGATACATCACCTATGGAAAAAGGCTCAGCAAAATCTTGTTGCACTATGGATAGGCATAAATATCATATATACTTACCTATCTGAGGTCTCAGGCAGATACCTAAGGGACTTGATTTTTAATTTGTGTAGATCTTTCTTAGCATTTTGTATATGGGTATTTTTGTTCAGAAATGTGGTACATATAGCTCTAGAAGACTAGCTCCAAAAACGAAACATTTTAAATTCAAAGAGGTTTCAGATAAAGTGTCTCTACCATTCACTTTACTGCATATAATTAACACACACACAACTTCAACAAAAACACTGCCCTTTTATTGCTTTTTTGGACTTTACAGCAGCTTGTGACCTGATTTCTAAGAACAGACTAGGGAAAAAGCTGTAGGAAATGGGCCTGTATCTGGTATTATAATTCTTAATAACGATGCTGCACACACATATCAAATCACAGATCAGTATAAATTAAAAAGGCCTTCTCAGGAATGATTTGCTACAGTTAGCAGATGAAAAAGTACTGCCTTTTTCGTTTACTATTCTCACTCCATACATATGACCTCTATAGGTAAGTCTTGAAAGTAACCCCAGATATACCAGCAATAGACAGCTTTTCAGTTTTTGTGATTTTATATTATGATGGCTCAGTCCTGTTTGCCCATACCCTGAAAGACTTGTAAGCCCGACTAACATCAATTGTCAAATATTACAAAGTGACTGGGCTGAAATACTCCAGAAACAAAATCTATGTTGTTTAGAAAGTATTCATAAAGACACAAGAGTCTTTCACATCAATGATACAAAGCTGTAAAAATTAAACACCTATTTATTTGGCCCTAAATATCTCAAACACTCTCCAGTGGGATTTGCACATCAAAAAGTTATTCCATAAATACAATGCCTAGAATGGCTCGAAACAGTGGACAGCATCTTTCACTGCATATTGACAACATAGTCCAGACAATAGCGGGATGTTAAATGTCTCAGAGAGCTGATCTATTGGGCATGTACAAAACATGCAACAAAATAGGACTCCATGAAAGATTTTTGGGAAAAAACCTGCTGATGCTATCAACAGGATTCAAAGTGTTGCCTTGAAGGCTAAAGTTATCTATAGTTCCATCATGAGTAGAGGTCAAATGGCACAAATGAATTATGGACTCCAAAGAATGAGATCTTCTGGAACAAATAAAATCTTGAAAAACAACTCAAGCAAGGTCAAAAATCTCCCTTATCAGTAGCAGGGAGAAAGAAGCACACTGTCTTGTCTTAGTATGGACTCCAGACAATTCCTTTCTGAAGCATATGATTATACTAAGAATAAAGCTGACTGTTCGCAAACAATAAACCATTTTGGCCACTGACAGAAACATAAACCTCTTGCAAACTTTCACTACACAGGGCTGGCAGGATTATCTAGTGTTCATCCTCACTTGGTAACACTCACACATCACATTCAAAGACGAATTTTTGCACTAACTATAATCGTTGTTCTTCTCATGAACACTGTTTAAAAAAAAGAAAATAATCTACCACGGCATATTGTCTCTGAAGCAAAATTGAAGACACCCGACAGACCCTGTTAAAATGTCCCTTCCATGACAACACAGGCAGCATCAGCAGATAAATCATAGACAAATGATCAGCTTAAATCTGATGATGATTGCAGTTTCTACTCAGAGACATATTTGAGAAGGTAACTAGGAGGATGGAAAGTTCTTGGCTAAACGATGGGACATAGGAGAAAAGAACTTGAGAAATCAGACATGAGAAATCCAGGAGGTCACCCCAGTGTTGCCCCCTGGATGTCAATTTTCTGTATGTTTTATGTTTAGCTGACATGCCCTAGTACATTACATGATTAAGGGCAGTTTCTATGTCTGCAGTTTAAATCTCTTTTTGTGATACAATTATTTTTTGAGCGAAAGACTGTTTTTTTAATATCAAAAGGACAGATACGAAATTCTAATTCACATTCTATATCCAGTGCATTATCAGGGGAGGAACTATGGTGGCACTACAAAACATTCACCCTTTGGAAACCCTAAACTGCCTTTCAATATGTCTTTGCTATTAAACAAATAGAAGACAACATAGTCTCAGATTGCCGGTAGTATTGACAGTTTACTATTTATAATGAGGCAGCTCTCAAGCCCTTAGTACTTAGTGTAAAGGGCTGTTCCAGGCCAAGAATTATATAAACTGAATGTACAGTTAGATCTGATGCAGACAGAAGGAGCATGGCAATGCCGTATTTAATGGATAATGGCAAATCTGATTTATTTGTATCATCATCCTAAAAAACAAATAATCACATCCCACTAAGTATATGTGATTTTTGGGAACTGACTGAGTGTGTGAAAGTAAAAAGCTATTATTTGGCAAACATGTGCATTGACTATTCTTTGTAATGACGTCTTTTTATCTTGTAAGTGAAATAAATTCATATTTTATGAAAATAAATTCACATTTTTCAGTGCTTATTTTGTTAATGTAGCTGTTCAATCACACTGAGCTACAGAAGCAAGCATGTCATATGGGCGGTACCTACAGTGAAGGGTGCTTTTGAGAGGATCACGCTGTCTAGCTCACAAACCAACTCAGTGCCATCTGTTCCCTGCATAAAAAAGTCAGGAAAGCAAATTTATTCCATTGTTTAAGGTGCTTGAAGTACAAGCTGTTAAGAAAATG